>NC_080064.1:63767846-64477774 GCF_949987535.1 Balaenoptera acutorostrata
TAACATCTATAACATATGCATCTCTGGCTCTGAAACCCACATGTCTGAATGTTAAGACTGTAAACCTGACCTATATTTTGGAGGTAATGAACTCCACAGCAGAAAAATAATAGATGTCAAGGAATCTCTCTGTAGATCAAAAATATTTTATGCATTGGTTCCTAAGTATGCCAGTCTCTCAGCAATATGATAAAAAAACTGGGAAGAATACCACCATGTAAAATGTAGGATTCAATAAACATTTATTCAGTGAGTGAATGAATTGGTATGCATGAAGTAACTGAATTCAAAATTTAGGGCTTTGGCAATATATTTAAATCTGTTTATTTAGTGGTAGAACTTGGAAAGTTCATGTAAGTTATTATAGGTAAAGGGCTTACAGCAGTGCCAAGAATGTAGTCATCTCTCTTTAAAAGGTAAACATTCTGATGATGGTGATGGGAATTACAGAATATGAGCAAGATAAAAATTCCCTGCTAAGTCCTACGGGGCCAAAGCTTCTTTGATACAGAGATTTTTCTTTAATTATGTTTAAAAATATAAATAAATTGCCACTGTGGTAGATTGGGTGATGACTCCAATTCTTAATTCTTCCTTGCATTTGTGTCCTTTGGCAGGTAAGTTTTTAGTGCTCTCCTACAGAGGGAAAGAAAAAATTTGTAGCAGCACAACTTGCTTTGAATAATGGGATATTAAAAGATACGATTCAAGGAGTATCTTGCAAAACACTTGCACGATTTAGCTTGTTTGCTATTATGTCTCTACCATTGTCATGAAAAACACATACCTGGTTAGCCCACTTGTCCTGGGAAGAGTCTGAGAGACATGTGGAGCCATCCCCAGTTGACCCAGAACATACAAGTGAGTCAAATCGAGTTCCTCAGACTAGTTCAGCTGAACTATATCGGATAAGCTTACAGCTAGTAACTACACAGACTCATGAGAAATAATACAATTTTGTTTTAAGCCACTCAATTTTGGGGTGAATTTTTAAGCACTGATTCAACCCTCTAAACCTTTTTCTTATCAAAAGTAACCAAAATACCCAGACAAACTCTGGTACAGCGGCACAAAAATTTGTAAACTCTTCAAAGAATATCTATGGCCCTGTGAGAATTTTAAGCCACACATGATGGGCAGAAATGAAATTAAGGAATGAACATTTCTGAAAGGCTATTGTTCTGGAATGGTGAGAATTCAGTGAATACTGTTAGTTTTATAGCTTTATTTTTTTTGACCCATGTGACAGGAAGGAGAACATTTTTTATTAGAGAGCTAAGAAACAACATACAACTTAATTTAAGATTAATTTTTACTTCAGAGTAGAAAATAAGAGCATCATTTGAGCATCCTTAAGTTTTCTTTTCTCCATCTCACCAATTGCTTTATAAACAGCTTTATATATATTTCAAGGCAAAATATCTGTGCTCTTGTTTCCATACCATCCCTTCTTAATTTCTTCTATTTTTTGTTTGTTTGTTTGCTTGTTTTAGTTTTTTTGGGGTTTTCTGGAAATCATGCACTCCCCCCTCCTTTCATTTCACCAGCTCTAACTCTGAAAAACAAATAGCTATAGTTTATCAGATTAGTTATAAAGATATTACTATAAACCATATAAATTGTATGCAGGGTCTAGTCCTAACACATGTAATATAAATTTACAAAGTGACACCACTGTTAGACTATTTCAAACAAGTATCTGATTATGTGGCTCCAACCTGTTTAGAGAGGCTAAGATAGAAGGAGAATAATGAATGAGTCACAAGTTCTGAATTACTAAAAGGTAGGGAATACCAAGAAGCAGTCCTCTTGGGTTCCTACAACTTGAATATTTCAGTCAAGCTTGGGATTAATAATCATAAACCTCTAAGCAGTTAAGAACCATGGTAGCTGTTGGTGCTATTTAATAAGAATTTCTGGCTTCCTGTTATTCAAACACACTTCCTACACTTTTCTCTTTGGGTGGAGCTATATGACCAGTTTTGGCCAAAGAATTGTGGATGGAATGACTCAAGTAATGTCTGGCCAGAGTATTTGAATGTGGGTGTGAGAGCCTCTGGAGATCTTTTTTCTTCTGTCACTTTGATTGGCAATATTGCAGGTAGTGGCTGCTTCTTTAATTGGGTTCTGAAAGTAAAGTCAAATCATTGCAGAGCACCTAGACTCTCTGTGACAAATACCTTGTCTAAGGGTACTCATTAAGTATGAATATAACTGTATACAAAAGACTAGAAGAAAATTCACCAAGTGGTATCATTAGTAATTATTAGGTTGGAAAGTTGTAAGGTTTTATTTTTTCTCTTATTTTTGCAGTTCTTAATTTTCCAAATTATATTTAATGGTTATAACATCCCTCTTATTAGAAAAATGTAGTTTATTTTAAATATATGTGTTCTCTTAATGTTCTTGAAATTGTAGCAGTTTGCTAAATTAAATAAGAGTTATATAGTAGACATCTATTTTATATTGTGTGCTCTTTCAATATTCTTTCAGGAAGAGTCCCTTATCTACTTGAAATCATTTGTGGGACCTTCAGTGAATCATACTCTTCTTCTACTAAAATAGGCAGTTTATTAGTCACAGTCTCCAAAGAAACAGAACCAATAAGATGTATCTATATATGGAGAGAGAGAGAGAGAGGGAGAGAGAGAGGGAGATTTAAGAAGTGGCTTACATGCTTATGAAGGCTGGCAAGTCCAAATCTGCAGGGTAAGCCGGCAGTCTGGAGACCCAGGGACGAACCAGTGTTACAGTTCAAGTCTGAACACTGTCAACTGGCAGAACTCCTTTTGCTTAGGGGAGGTCAGTCTTTGTTCTATTAAGACCTTCAACTTATTGGATAAAGCTCACTCACATTATGGAGGGCAATCTGCTTTATTCAAAGTCCACTGATTTAAGAATTATAAGTCCACTGATTTAAGAATTAATCTCATCCTAAGAACACCTTCACAAAAATATCCAGAATAACATTTGGCCAAATATCTGGGTACTGTGGTCCAGCTAAGTTTATATGTGAAAGTAACCATTGCTATTAACTGTGGCTATCAAATCACAACTCCTTTATCCCCTGGTAATTAGATCAGGATTACATGTACATAAAGTAGAACCAAGGAGAGTTCTTCCTTGAGAACTAATATGAATACTAGGATCTTTTCAGGATTTCTCTTTTTGATTTCCTAAGTTGTTAAAGCTTGTAAAATCTAGGATCAATCTTTCCCACCCTCCTCAGAATGAATTAAACCCAGCATGGGCTATAGATGCATAAAGAGAAAGATTCCTGATAATATTGTTTAAGCTGATAGATCCAGCTGTAACTTAAGCCACTGAAATATTGAGACTGTTTATGATGTAATGTAAACAGGTCATTTGGACAAATATATTATTAACCAATAGACTTTTTTTTTTCATACACTTGTTAGAGTTGGGTTTCTGTCACTTATCATCAAAGAGGCTTAAATATAGCACTGACTTAATGTAGCTATTTCTGCCTTAATAAAGTCATGGGGGAGCTATCAGTCAGAACATGGGGTAATATTTAGTATTGTAGGATAAAATCTCAGACACTGTTGACAGTGTCTGTCTCATATCTACATTAATTAGTAAAATACTGACATTGAATCCCTGTACTATTTGAGGTATTAAGACCATGAGATCTGCCATTTGAATCCTTTTGTGCACTGAAAATACCAGAGAATCCCCATTTGAAAAACTATGGCTTATTAATTCTCTTTACTACATAAGATATTAGTCTTTCTATCAAAGGACAACTTACAAAATTCTTTTGAATTATTCATTTTTAAAATATTACTTATTTAAAATATTTACCTATTATTCCTGGGCAGCACCCACACATTCTGTGTCCTCTTAAAATAAATAGCATTGAGGAAACAGTTGATTATGTTATGACTAGTGTATAGAAACTCAAGTGTAACAGAACAGTAACCACTGTTACCTGCAGAGTTTGCAAATTAAAGCATAATATACCAGCTGTGTCTGATGATTCAGGAAACAATAGGTCAGCATTTGCCAGTCATTAAGAAATGACTTGTAAAGCACAGCATTATGCCAGAACCACCCAGTGAAAGATTATTATACACAAATTGAGAAAGGCAAGTTATAGACTATTGAGAATTATAATAAGAATAACTTTAATAATAACAGTAAAGTACCTTTTGATTACTCATTATTCTAATATTTATTGTAACATTGGACTCTCACAATAACTGTATTTCATAGGTAAAATAAGTTTCTTGCCTTAAGACCTTCTTTTCCCCACATATGAAACCATACCACTCATATCTATACCCTGAAACAATTCTGTCTTTAGTTAGCAGTTAGAGTTTAAGGAATTGTAGCTCACAACCAATACTGCAGGGTCTCAGGTCAACCCAGTGGCTACTCCTGCTCCATCTCTATCTCTATTATGGGACATCTGTTTTCTACTTATCAAGTTCCATCTCAACCAGTTCAGTTTCCTGACTTGCCTAACACCATGGTATAACCTTTTTCTTGCCTTAATTCTTAAGGGACTAAACCCCAGCCCTCTACGCAGGCTTTTGCTGCCTGGAGGCAAATCTTCTCGATTCCCCTAGGACAGTGGTATAAAACATGGAATTTGGAATAAGAAAGAGGTAGATTTGGCATTAGACATTCGAACACTTTGTGTATCTGTCTTCTCATCTGTAAAATAAGAGTAGTTTTTGCCTCACGGTTTTTTTTGAAGGAGATGATACTTCTATTGTGCTTAGTGCAATACCTCATATAATAAGGCATTATTATGTAAATAATTATTAATTGCTAATACTAGCAATTAATAGTAGCAATTTACCATTTTCATCCTTTATCTATGTACTATCACTATAGTTTACTGCTTAGTGTTTCTTATGCCAACAATTTCATCAGCCTGTTACCTTTTATGTGTTACCATATTTACTGGATTATATATGTTCATATTTTATCTTAATGAGTTGTCTTGAATTAATATAGTCTAGCTCCATACTAACCCAACTCACTGAATATGCTGTATTTCAAACTCTAGCTTCTCAGGACTATTACATAGCCTACTTCAAATTGAAGGTCTATAGATAGTATAAATAAGAACTTAGAAAATTATTTGATATATCTCTATCTATCTATCTATACATACATACACACTTGTACACATAAGCATATGGATATTAACTCATGTATACTTAAGTTGAATACAAATGAGTCCTGAATTTATTAGAATATTGTAGGCAAAGAATTATTTTCTCTTTTTTATTTAATGTACTGGAACCTGCATACTTCTTAAAATGCAAAGCACAAGAAGTTAAAAATTAGCCTTATAATATCCTGAAAGTGGATATTATACTGCAAGCAAATAAGATAAAAAGTGTTAACTATAAAAGTTTCCTTAGAAATAATTTAGTCTCTTTAAGAACAATATAATTATTATTATATATTCGGATCCAACCATCAAATTCAAATCACTGGTTAGTTTAATTCATTTACAGAATTAAACAGAATTAAATAAAATGCAGATTTTATAGACATTTTCTAGGCTCAATTAAAATATGTTAGGGCTTCCCTGGTGGCGCAGTGGTTGAGAATCTGCCTGCCAATGCAGGGGACACGGGTTCGAGCCCTGGTCTGGGAAGATCCCACATGCCGCGGAGCAACTGGGCCCGTGAGCCACAACTACTGAGCCTGCGCGTCTGGAGCCTGTGCTCCCCAACAAGAGAGGCCGTGACGGTGAGAGGCCCGCGCACCGCGATGAAGAGTGGCCCCCGCTTGCCGCAACTAGAGAAAGCCCTTGCACAGAAACGAAGACCCAACACAGCCAAAAATAAATTAAATAAAAAAAATTAAAAAAAAAATATGTTAAAGGAAAATCCTTAAACTATATAGCAAATCTTTAAAAACTGCTTTAAGAAAGCTTTCCTATAATGCCCTGGGGTTCATTCAATAGGAAGCTTTTATAATTCCATATTTATAAAGCATTGTCATTGTTGGGGATTGAACTGATCCTTCCAATATCTCTTTAAAAACTATATTTCCAGGTAATTAATCCAAAGTTTCTAAAAGCTGTAAGTTTAGTATTTTGTTAATTTTTCTGGAAATAATTCTAATATATACTAAAGTTCCTGCTTTAAAAATTAATGTATAACAAAGTTATCATAGCCTTCCATGTACTTTTCTAGTGCTATTTATCACAAAATGGAAAGAAGACCCTAAGCCACTTTGGCCTAATTTATTTTTACAAAATGTGTCCAATAAGTGCTATACCTCCTAACGTAGAATAGATAATGACTGTTCCATCAATCTGGTTTTTCTGTATCCACATAATTATATTCAGAGATACATGTGATGTACAAATGTACATGGAAAATTGAAATTGTAGTTGGATAACTTACAGTTGTCTTCTAAAATATACAAGTCCATATAATTCTCCTTCCCTCTTCTTCCCAGTTGGTATGTTTCCTGTAGTGATCCTTGGTCCTCCATAACAAACTGTGATTTCTGTTAGGGAGCCCACAACTCCACCATTTGTTATCCTATTGTCATGTTTGGTGGCATCAGTAGCAGAAGCACAGTGAATTGAAGCAACAGTGGCAATACAATACTCATCAGTGAATTCTGCTATGGCAAATTAGTTGGGTCAGTAATATTGTCATTATTATGTGTAATGGTAGAAGTTTTTATTAATTGTTCATTTGATACCTGTCATTTACACATCATCAAGAAAGAGTATATAGATATATAAGTGGAAGTTCTAAAACAACACTGTTTAAAATGTGAAGACAAACTAAGGATTATGATTGAAAATAAGGTAACTTGTAGACAACAGATCCTATTGACAATGTGATTGGCGATACCTACTTTCATTAAACAAAAGTTGAAATGTGATATAAAATAAATAATCTCTGTAAGGGTATAATCACCACGAGGATATATTAGTGTCCATTTAAGATATTTTTTAGAGATGAAATAAATATTGATGTACTTTGGGTTGTGTTCAGAGTAAGAAAAGTGTAATTTTCCTCAGTTTGGGCGGCCTATCATTAATTTTGACATGGACATCATAGGAATTTTCTTTGAAGCTGGATCTCCAAAAGTTCCTGTTGGGTACATTCAATATTTTGTGTAGCAACATGGCAAAGCTCTTGAGAGTATCCCAATTCATAAATACACCTGATTGACTATATGATAAGACTTTGTCTCCCAGAATGTTTCCTGGTGGCCCTGGAGAGCTCATAGATACTGCTGGGCAGGTATCTACTGCTACCATGTGGTAGGCTGGGTCAGAAAGTTGCAAAATTTTCATGTCAGATAACCTCCAGGGGATTATCTCTACTACATCCCTGTGATGGTTCATTTTTATACAGCTTTATTGAGATAAAATTGATATACAAAATGTGGACATATTTAATGTTTACAATTTAATGTTTGTACATATACAAACATCCATTATACCATCACTACAATCACGGTAATAGACATTTCCAATACCTCCCAACGTTTCTTTGTGTGTGTGTGTGTGTGTGTGTGTATGTGCGTGTTTTGGTTAGAACACTATTTGCCCTTTTGACAAATTTTGAAAGTTATAATACCATTTTGTTAACTATAGGCACTGTGTTGTACACAGATATTTAGAACTCATTCATCTAGCATTGCTCAAATATCATACCCATTAAGCAACAACCCTCCATTTACCCCACTCCCCAGCCTCTAGCAAACACTGTTGTATTCTCTGCTTCTTTGAATATACTATTTTAGATAACTCATATAAGTGGAATCATGGCATATTTGTCCTTCTGTGACTGCCTTATTTCTTTCAGCATACTGTCCTTCATGTTCATCCATGTTGTCACAAATGATAGGATTTCCTTCTTGTTTAAGGCTGAATAATATTCCATTATATGTGTATACCACAGCTTCTTTCTGCATGCATCTGATGATAGCTATTTAGATTGTCTTCATATATTGTCTATTGTGAATATTGTGATGAACATTGGATGCAGCAAAAGCAGTACTATGAGGGAAGTTTATTGTAATAAACACCTACATTTATAAAAGAAGAAAGATCACAATTAAACAACCTAACTTTACACATAAAGGAAGCAAAAAATAAAGAAAAAAACTAAGCCCAAAGTTAGCAGAAGGAACGGAATAATAAAGGTCAGAGCAGAAATAAATGAAATAGACTAGGAAAACAATAGAAAAAGCCAATGAAACCAAGTGTTGGTTTTCTGAAAGATACACAAAATAGACAAACCTTTAGTTAGACTAAGAAAAAAAGAGACAAGACTAAAATTAATAAAATCAGACATATCATTTGCTGTGCAAAATCTTTTAAGTTTCTTGTTTTTATTTTTGTTTTTATTTTCTTTACTCTAGGAGGAAGATCAAAAAATATCTTACTGTGATTTATGTCAAAGAGTGTTCTGCCTATGTTTTTCTCTAAGAGTTTTATAGTGTCTGGCCTTACATTTAGGTCTTTAATCCATTTTGAGTTTACTTTCATGTATGGTGTTAGGGAGTGTTCTAATTTCATTCTTTTACATGTAGCTGTCCAGTTTTCCCAGAACCACTTATTGAAGAGGCTGTCTTTTCTCCATTGTGTATCCTTGCCTCCTTTGTCATAGATTAGGTGGCCATAGGTGCATGGATTTACTATCCTGTTCCATTGATTTATATTTCTGTTTTTGTGCCAGCACCATACTGTTTTGATCACTGTAGATTTGTAGTATAGCAAAGGAAACCATAAACAAAACAAAATGACCCTCAGAATGGGAGAAAATATCTGCAAATGGAGAAACTGACAAGGGGTTAATCTCCAAAATATACAAACAGCTCATGCAGCTCAATATCAAAAAAACAAATAATCCAATCAAAAATGGGTGGAAGATCTAAACAGACATTTCTCCAAAGAAGACATACAGATGGCCAAAAAGCACATGAAAAATGCTCAACATCACTAATTATTAGAGAAATGCAAATCAAAACCATAATGAGGTATCACCTCACACCAGTCAGAATAGCCATCTTCAAAAAATCTACAAACAATATATGCTGGAGAGGGTGTGGAGAAAAGGGAACCCTCCTACCCTGTTGGTGGGAATGTAAATTGGTACAGCTACTATGGAGAACTAAAAATAGAACTACCATATGAACCAGCAATCCCACTCCTGGGCATATATTCAGAGAAAACCATAATTCGACGAGATACATGCACCCTAATATTCATTGCAGCACTATTTAAAATAGCCAGGACATGGAAGCAACCTAAATGTCCATCAACAGAGGAATGGATAAAGTAGATGTGGTACATATATACAATGGAATATTACTCAGCCATAATAAAGAACAAAACAATGCCATTTGCAGCAACATGTGTGGACCTAGAGATTGTCATACTGAGTGAAGTAAGTCAGAAACAGAAAGACAATATCATATGATATCACTTATACATGGAATCTGAAAAAAAAAAGGGTACAAATGAACTTATTTACAAAACAGAAGTAGAGTCACAGATGTAGAAAACAAAGTTATGGTTACCAGGGGATAAGGGGGGAAGGGATAAATTGGGAGACTGGGATTGATATATACACACTACTATATATATAAAAGAGATAACTAATAAGAACCTGCTGTGTAGCACAGGGAACTCTACTCAATACTCTGTAATAGCCTATATGACAAAAGAATATAAAAAAAAGAAAAGAAGAGAGGATATATGTATATGTATAACTGACAACATTGTAAATCAACTATACTCCAATAAAATTTAAAAAAAAATAAAAAAATAAAATCAGACATGAAAGGGGAGTCATTACAACTGATAATACAGAAATAGAAAAGGATCATAAGCAGTTACTATGAACAATTATACACCAAAAGTTGGATAATCTAGTTAGAAGAAATGGATACATTCCTAGAAACATACAAATTACCAAGACTGAATCATGAAGGAACAGAAACATTGGTCTGAACAGACCAATGTGATTGAATCAGTAACCTAAAACCTCCCAACAAAGAAAAACCCAGGACCAGAAGGCTTCACAAGTGAATTATAACAAATATTTAAAGAAAAATTAATGGCAGTTCTCAAACTCTTCCAAAAATTTGAAGAGGAAGAAACCCTTTGAAACTATGATGGTTAATTTTATGAGTCAACTTGGCTAGGCCATGCTATCCACGGTACCCAATTTGTGGTCAAACACCAGTCTAGATTTTGCTGTGAAGGTATTTTTAAGACATGATTAACATTTAAGTAAGTATGCTTTGAGTAAATCAGATTGCCCTCCACAAATTAGGTAAGTCTCATCCAATCAGTTTAAGGCCTTAAAAAAAATAAGATGTTAAGTCCCCTGAGGATGAAGGAATTCTGTCTTTGGACTGCTGCAACATCAGCTGGTGCCTCAGCCTTCAGCCTTCTGACTGCCCCGCAGAATTTGCACTTGCCAGCTCCCATAATCACATAAGCAAATGAACCAATTTCTTAAGACCTCTCCCTTTCTCTCTGTCCTATTGGCTCTATTTCTCTGGAGAAACTTTACTGATACAACCCCATTTTCAGGATAACTTCAGAGAATCTAGCATATATTATGTGCAAAAGCAAAGAATTTAGGAGGTGATAGTCTGACAACTTCGGTACAATAGAGTTTAGCCTTGAAATCATTCCTTGTAGTTTAGCGTTGTAAGTCATTCCTATTTTACTTAGGCCAGATTTATGAAACATTCACCACACAGAGATGAATTTTCCAAAGCTAGGATCCCCCTGGCACAGTCTGATATGTATTATGATATTTTAAAAGTCAATTGTAAGTGTGTACTATCCTGGCTTGCTCAAAGCAGGCCAGGATCTTAGCAAGAGAAAATAAATATTTGCCTTTATAATATTATAGGCTTTTGCAATGTTCATGTAAAAAGTTATCTTTTATGAAAAAGCTGATTAAGTGTGGTCAGAGCAGAAAACTAGAAGTGAAACTTACAGAAGTATCTAGCAAATCCTCAATCTTATAATGTATTTAATTTACCTGAGTTGAGAAGACATAATATGGTTTAGGAATTCCACCTTGGGGCTCTCAGATATATATTTTTCATCGATTGTCATAGAGGTAGTTTCATGGCAGGGTCATGGACTGCTGAAATACATGAGAGATCAGGATAGAATATTAGGCTATTACTCGGAGAACCATGAACTCTTTTCAATGAAAATGTTCAAGGAATGAAAGATGGCCAGGATATTCTAGAACCCATCTGTCATTTCAGAGCACTTCAGCTGGCTGATGATTACAGAAAGAAAAGAAAAGAAACTATCATCCTCCACCAACTCCCAAATGGACACAGTTCTAAAATATGAGATATAACTTCATAATGCATTTGGTAGAGGGTTTCAAGGATTTTTCAGTTAGATGATAGACTCACTTGGTGTTTTCATTAAGATAGAAGTCCAGGAAGAGCCAGGCAAGGTTTTTTCTTCTTTTCTTTCAGGAAGACCAGTCTACTAAAGAGACAATGGAGAGTCTAGTAAAACTCTGCTCCAAGATAGTGACATACAGATTCCCTAGTCTTGGATCCAGAGGAAATATAACTTATGGATGGGAAAACAGGCTCAATAACCAGATCCATTGCAAAGTTGCATTTGTAGTGGTGATAAATGGAGGTGGTGGTGGTAATAATAGTGTTAGTGACAATGGTATTTAGAACAGATGTGGAGTCTGGGGAGTAGAAATGGATTCTCCAAAATATATATTTCATATGCAAGTAATTGTATTACAAAACAGAGCATATGTACTGGTGACCCCCCAAAATGGGAACTCAATGAACATTTAATACATTTTATTCACATTAAAGGGAAAGTAAAGTTTGAGGATTTTGATTAATATGATCTTTCTGAAAGCTCCAAACTACTTCTGAATGATTGCCAAAATTATAGAAACACATATGCTGGTTTTAAACTATATTTTCTACCACATTAGTATACCTACAAATTCACACATGCATACACACATTAGTATCCAATAATCAGAATTTGTAGTGTGCAAAATTAAAAGAGGAGTAAATAAGGCTATATAACTAGTTCAGATTTACACTGTCCATTGGTATTAAAGAGGAAATAAAATTCTTTGGTTTGCAAGTGAGATTTTTTTTTTTATTAATATTACAAAACTTACCACACTGTTCCTATTATTTTGTTTTTAGATAAATACGACAAAAGAGGAATAGAATTGTACAATCCTGAGTTGATATTAGACCACTGTGTTAAGGCACAGCATTAAACTTGTTTGATTCTGATTTTAAGTTAATGGCATCTGAAATTTCTCAGCCAAGTATTCAATGACTTTCTATATCTCTCCACTATGTTAACTATATTACATTTGACCCTATGTGATTACATTTTAAGAGGAGTGTTTCAGCAATCAAAACTAGGTTGCAACTAATTTATTGAAATTTTATCAATAAAATTGATGAATTATCAGTTAACCAGTCAGAAAGCCACATATTATTTTAGATAAGCCTACTAGGTAAAAGAGTTCTATATAAATATTATAAATAAGTGAATTCAACTTTCCAATTGACTTTGATATGTATATACCATATCTTTTACTTCATGCTTTTTGCTATTTCTTTTTCACATATTTGACTGATCTGCAAATTGATTTTATTTTATGATAACTAGAAATAATAAAGTGCCACTTTTTACCCAGATAGATATTTTACTGTTCTTTCCCCCAAATATCTAATTCTTGTTAAGGACATATAATGATATTCATGCCACTAAAGTGAGACTGCAATTTGGAATTCCATTAGCTTAAGGGAAGAAAATGATCTTAGGGTAAAGGCAAGAAATTTCAACCCCAAACAGCCAGATCTCCAAATTTCATATAGACAACATAAGGTTGATAGTCTATCTCCTTATTTTTTGTACTTTATAAGAGATAAAATGGATAATATTACAAGGCCTTAGCTGGAGCTTAAATTAATATTACTATTATTATTAGGCATGAAAAAGAGGGAATGGTAGACTTTTAAAAAAAATCTGAGTTTCTATCTCTGAGTTATTTGAGCAAGGAGAAAAAATAAGCTCTGTATTTTAGCTGTCAATGCAATTGCTCAAATATAATTTTGTGGTTGGGTAACTCAAGAGTGGATTAGTTACAAAACTTCTGATTTCTGGCATTTGCTGTCCAAAGTCCTGAATAGGAAGGAAGGCTGTCTTGTTTCACAATGTGCATTTAAGAAACAATGTGGTGTCAGTTGTTATTTCTCCTTTTTCATTACTAATTATATTGATTTGAGTCTTCTCCCTTTTTTTCTTGATGAGTCTGGCTAATGGTTTATCAATTTTGTTTATCTTCTCAAAGAACCAGCTTTTAGTTTTATTGGTCTTTGCTATCGTTTCCTTCATTTTTTTTCATTTATTTCTGACCTGAGAAAACCATAATTCAAAAAGAGTCATGTACCACAATGTTCATTGCAGCTTTATTTACAATAGCCAGGACATGGAAACAACTAAGTGCCCATTGACAGATGAATGGATAAAGAAGATGTGGCACATATATACAATGGAATATTACTCAGCCATAAAAGGAAATGAAATTGAGTTATTTGTAGTGAGGTGGATGGACCTAGAGACTGTCATACAGAGTGAAGTAAGACAGAAAGAGAAAAATAAATACCGTATGCTAACACATATATATGGAATCTAAAAAAAAAATGGTTCTGAAGAACCTAGGGGTAGGACAGGAATAAAGACGCAGATGTAGAGAATGGACTTGAGGACACAGGGAGGGGGAAGGGTAAGCTGGGATGAAGTGAGAGAGTGGCATGGACATATATACACTACCAAATGTAAAATAGATAGCTAGTGGGAAGCAGCCACATAGCACAGGGAGATCAGCTTCGTTCTTTGTGACCACCTAGAGGGGTAGGATAGGGAGGGTGGGAGGGAGATGCAAGTGGGAGGAGATATGGGGATATATGTATATGTATAGCTGATTCACTTTGTTATAAAGCAGAAACTAACACACCATTGTAAAGCAATTATACTCCAATAAAGATGTTAAAAAAAATGTGGAAACAACAGCAATCTGCATTTCATCACTTTATTGGTATTTTAAGCAATTCTGCAGCCTTCCTCTGTTTAAAGCTGTAAAGACCAGAGGTCTCCAGATGTTTGCAGCAAAGGGCATTTGCTTTCACCAACATTTTTCTGACCACAGGGGATTCCCAATTGGCTCTGGACAAAAGCAACAGAGGCTTTGTGTCATTCCAGGTGTCATGCAGCTAACCTCTAGAGATGCTGGGCTTTTTATGTAGTCTGCTTATTGCTTAACCGTCTTTCCCATGGACAGATTTCTTTAGTGCACTCAGGCAGTTTGCAGAGCATGCAATAAAATGCTTAAGTTAACATTATTAAGAAAATGCAAACACTAATTTGATAGATGTCGTGAGTCTGCTCAAAGTACAGAATCGGTTGCAATGGATCAGCTGGCTACTTACTGATTTAAAAAGAGCAGAGAGGCTGAATGCATGGTCTTTTATCTACTTCTTTCTCCAATAGAATTTGGAAATGTCCCTAGAGTATTGGTTCAGACACTTGCTAAGATGAAAGAAAGGATCTATTATACAATTAATAGGTATTTAGAACTTAAATACAAGTTCTGCATCAATAAAGTCTGTAATTTTTTAGCTGACTTTGATCCCCTAGTCTTTTATCTAGTTACTTGATGGAACTAATTATTTATAAATACAATCATTTTTATGTGATATTTCGTCATAATGCTAATCTCTAACTACATACTTAGCTCATGAAAGTTTTCAAATTTTATTTATTTTCAGAATACTGCTTTTGTTTATTTGACACTTTTATTTTTATTCTTATGGTTGAGCTGACTTATTCTTTCTGAGAATCTATTGTCAGTGGCTTATAAATTTCCCCTTGGAAGGTCTCATCCTAGAGATAATTTTTAAATTTTTTTCAGAAAAATATATTCATTAATTTTTAAAAATCAGATGCTAAAGTCAGTGATGGGTAAATGGAATGCTTAATTTCCTGAATAGCATGCACACTGGCACTATCTTATTTTCTGATTAGGGCTGACTCTCTGGGGCCAATATTCATACTTGTAGATATTTGGTTTTCCTTCCTTCCACAAACAGCTAACAGAAAGTAGAAAAGCTTTTCAGTACTCGGTGCTCTGTTTTCTGAAACTCAAAAAATAAGCAGTCTATAAGCCTTACCCCAATGCAAGTTCTTCTTTTCATCAGTCAGCAACAGACAGAAAGAAGTAATCCAAGACTCCATCAGACTCTGATTAAAAGGTTATTTCCCTCCACTAGGCTTTTTCTAAATCTTTATTCTTGTCTTTTGTTGGTTATCTACCATAATCTTCAGTACTCTCTCTGTAGGTAATTTTATTGTCTGGTCCTATGAATCCTACTATACCTTTTGAGAATCAGATGCTTTTGAGACCATTGAAACACATTACGGGTCAGGATCTATTTTATTTGCCTTTGAGGAACTATGATCATCGAATAGAAGAAACCATCGTGACAGGGTCTCTCTGCTATACCTCTTTGGAGGGTTAGGAAGTCTGAAGACAGAACAATGTCTCTGAATCCACAACGTATTCCTGACCAAATGCCACTTGGTGCACCTGAAGTGGCTAAAGCCATTCGATTCTCCAAAACATAAAATGTGCTTTGCCCATGGGCAGATCCTATTCATCACAGATGAAAAAGATAAGCCCATGATTTTTACGCTTCACAGCGCCAAAGTTCCTGCGATCTTGGTCTGATGTAGCACATTTTGATTAAGATTATTTGTACAGGTATCTCTTGTTAAGCTAAATTTTCCTATTCATTTACTTGGTTGGTGAATTATGGATATTTCTTTATTTTCCTACATAAAAATTATCAAGGGTTTAGAAGAGCTGACATTATATTAGGTTGCAAATTCTTGTAATTATGGAGCATTAAAGATATATATATGTACATATATACATATATATGTTAGAACTATAGGAACCTAGAGTGCAAGAGAACGGAAAGATTATGAACTTCGTACTATGACTTATTTTGATATAATGGATGTCCTAAAGGTTCTAGCATTTGCCTGGGTCACATAGCTTGTTAATGACAAACTTGATATTTTAACCTGAAACTTGGTATTTTAACCTGAAGCCTAACCAAAGGTCTAGTGTTTTCTAAGTGGATTCACAAAATAATAATATGATAATAATAATAATCTAATGACAATCAAAATAGAAACAATACCACTACCACCAACAAGAACACTAAATAGTAATATGCCTGTGTAAAAGTAGCTCTGTGTTCTTTATGCATTTTTCAGCCCAGTAAATAATTGCAAGAAAGAGACTTTTCATGATAACAGTGACATTATAGCAATGTAGTCTGTGGTATGAACAAGACTAACTTGAGAGATTTTGGGCAAGTCATGGCTTCTCTGTGTATATGTAGTCATCTTTAAAAGTAGGAAGTTTGGTCAGATATTTAGTGATATTTCTTTCCAGTTTTGAGCTTCTGTGATTCAATGATCTGAAGATAATTATTGAAAGTGATCTTCCTTTAAATGTTTACAGCTTTCATTTAAGTAATTTTTATCTTCCATAGATATATTTAAGTCAGATAACAAATCTATAAGAGAACTAAAAAAATTAATAAATAAATAACAACACCTTGTCATATAATGTTTGAAGAAGATCTTTTGGCATCCTAATAATGGCTCTGTAGATAACTTATGCTAAGTCTATGGAGGGTTGTAAGATATAATCTTGACTGACAATTTAGGTTTGAGACAAATTGCACCTTTCAATAAACTACAGCATGGCCACACATGAAAGATTCCTGGCAGATCAACACCGTAAATTTTGAAAAGGCTGGAAGTATCCAATTGGTGTTCTTATTGCCATGCATTACACCCTTAATACAAACAGTTGTTGTACATGTATCCTAACATCTAAAATTTCCATAGAGTAAAACAAACTGTAACTCAATAATTTTTTTTTTTATCTTGTTACTTCATTGGGGAAAACCAAGCCAGTTTTCTTAGCATGATTGAAAAAAAACATTAAAAGTAAAAAGCAAAACACATACTCTCTTCTTTCTCTCTCTTTCTCTCGATGATAGATAGATAGATATAGATAGGCAGATAATAGATATATAGATCAATATAGATATCGATATGTAGAGAGATATCTATCTCTCTATCTAAACAGATAGAGTAGAATATAAGCTTTGCTTTTTATTTTTAATGTTTTTTTTCACTCATCTCTTTCTATGTATAGATGTTTATATGGAGAGACCATATATAGTTATATACATAAAACTGTGTATATAAAAACAATGTATAACTACATAAGTTTCAGTCTCACTCTTGATATAGTTGGATGATAGGTGATAGATAAATAGATAATCTAAAGAATCGCTTAGAAACAATTTGCATGATACAGAAAGTATTCATGTCCTAAATTCTTAACTAATTACTCTCAAGATATTTGACCATACAAGTTCAGGATTCATGTTGAACAACTATTAACACTAGTATACAGGTTGTTCCTTGTGTGAACTCCATACTGAAACAGCATAATATAAAAATCAGTGCAATAGAAAACAATGCAAATGGATGATGCATAGATTGCATACTATTATGTTTCAAAAATTCAGTATGGAGAAATCAGATCTTTTGAACCTTATTATACAACTGTAAAATAGGTGATAAACTCCAAACAACAGGTTTGAAAAATAAGTGAAAGATTAAATGTATAAGCAAACAGTCACCCTGACACTATTGCAGACCTGATTAGATGTTTTAGAGATGGCTATTGCTGCTGACCTTGTTGATGAACTTGTGAAACTGTCTCCTCCAGATGAAGGTGACAATGCTGTTACTGATAGACACAAACAGAAGCAAATGGTAGAAGATAAGTTTAAAAAGTCTATGGAGGTGCTCAGTAGTGCTCTAAAACACCTGTTAGAAATAAAATCTCTGTCAAATAAATACATATAGAAAAGACCTCATAAAATGCAAGCTGAATTCAGAGTTATGAATCTCCAAAACATCCATTCGTCATCTTATTCTCTTTGAATTTATATTTATCTCCCTGAAAGGAAAATACTTCTATTGTTTCAATTTCCTTCTAAATTCAGATCCACAGAAGTCAATGGGTAAATAATTTTGCAAAAGCTGACAGTATAGCTTAAAAAGTGTGGTCTGTAAAAGTAGCAACACACACACACACACACACACACACATATATATATATAATATATAATTATTATTGTTATTTTCTAGTAATTTTTATGCTCACCATGTATCCTTTGATATGTGATTTAGGGAAGCTCTGAAATTTTTAGGCACTCACTTCAGGTCACACAACTGAAGATTTGTGTTTCTAAACCTCATCTTCTATCTACATTTCTTGGCTTCTTTTCTCATTTTGTTTTATTTTTGGTCCAATCTTAGTTACCTAAATCATAGTTTTAAGTCCAGCTTGAAGGGCTGGATATAGAGATTCCCTTTGGAGGAGGGAGCAGATCACCTCTATGTAGAACATATCCCTGCTCATTTTCTGTGGGTTAAGTAGTGATCATGAATACAATCTATATATGTCCCTTCCACTCCAGTTGCTAAAATATATACTTAGAATTGTGGAAGCCATCTGTCAAATGGGAGATCCCCAGATGTTCCCATAGTAAGTGGTTACTATAGGCATAACAATTAAGTCCTGAGCTTGAATTTGTCAATTTGTGAAATATGAGTGGTATTAAGAGGGAGAAGCATCACCTTGCTAGCATTCCTTTTATTGCTCCAATGAGAGCATTTATGTCTGTGGAGACATATTCAGGACTCATGAGTTATATTGTTTCTATGTATGTAAACATAGATTAAAATGTGTCTTTTTCAGTTTGGGCTGCTATACCTGAATATCATAGATTCAGTGGCTTAAACAACAAATATTTATTTCTCACAGCACTGGAAGCTGGAAGTCCAAGATTAGGGTAGCAGTATGATCAGATTCTGGTGAAAGCTGTCTTCCTAATTTACAGCCAGCAATCTTCTTCTTGTATCGTTAACATGGTTGAGAAAGAGAAAAAAAGTGAGCAAGATCTCTGATGTCACCTCTTATAAAAGCACTAATACCATCTGTGGGTGCTATCCTCATGACCTAATTACCTCCCAAAGGCTCTGCCTCCTAATGCCATCCTCTTGGGATTGTGGTTTTAACATATGAATTGGGGTGAGGAGACACAGAGATGCAGTCCATAACAAAACACTTTAATCAAAAAATTAAAAAGTCGTTGACTTCCATAAACATAATAGCGATATCATGTTCTTATTTCAGTGCAAGCAATATCCGAGAAGGTTAAAATATCTGGGATTAAATATCTGAGAAGGTTCATCCTATATAGATGAAATGCATCTGCCTCATGGGCCCAGAATTTGTAAAAAATTTAAGGCAAGAATCAATCATTAGTTAGCTGACTCTCTCTCTGACTTCCATTAAAATAGTATTCATCTATTGAAATAAGATGTTATATGTGATTTGAGTTTTAGAATGTATAACTTCCTATTGAAGTAGGAGGTGCATTAATGTTTACTGAGGCCCTTTGATATATTAGGCCAAGTAATAAGGACTTTAAATATATTATCTCATGTAATACTCATGATGGCATAATCTCATGTAATGATCTCTGGCTCTCACTTTCAGCCATAATGAAATAACAGCTACAGAAAAAATAAAATGTTATGAAACAGTGGTTTGAGGAACAAAATCTCGTAGCTTTTCTCTGTTGATGAGGCATATTCAGAGTTTGAGACTGATGTAACTAAAATCTTCAGTGTAGAGTACTGGAGAGAGGGATCTACAGAGAGAGCATTGGTATTCTAGAGTGGTTCCTTGAGTTTTGGGCTGAGTACTGATTTGTGTATGTATGTGAGGAAGATACCAAGATCAGGGAAGTACCACCAGAAAGTAATAGGAAGAAAAAACAATCAGAGCTCATACAGGGCCAAGAATGTGTTGTATTCCCAGGAGATGAATGAGGAAAAACTTCCAATGCCAGGGCATGGGATAACATTCTCAGAAGAGTATTGTCACAGAAGGGTTTTGCTGCAGAGGTGAGGAAGTTAGCCCTAAAGCAAAGGGTGCTCAAAATCCCTGCTAAGAAAATTTGAAAAGAAGTCTCAGAGGAATCAAATTGATTGCAAGAAGCTTAACTAAATGACAGAAAAAAAAAATCTTACACTACTTAAAGGAATAAAATATAATCCAGCAACCAACAATGTAACACATTTGGAATTAAGTTAAAAATGACCTGATATGCACAAAACAAGAAAATGCATAGTCAGGAAAAAATATTTAAATAGAAAGAGACCCAGAAATAACAGAGATAATGAAATCAATAACTCAGAACATTAAAACTCTCATAAATACATCTATGTATTTAAGTAGGAAAAGAAATGCATGAACAATGATAAGAGGTATAGACAATTAAAAAAAATCCATACCAAAAGTTTAAAGTTAAAAACATACAATATTTGGAATAGAAAATTAACAGCAGATTAAAAACCACACAAGAAAATACTAGTGAATTTGAAAGACTTGCAATAGAATATATCCATAATTTGAAAAACAAAAAGAAAAATACTGAAAATAAATGAATAGTGCTCCACTGAGCTCTAAAACACTACCAATCAGCATCATATATATGTAATTGGAGTTCAATAGGAAAGAAAAAAGAGATAAGTTATGGAAACAAAATAAGATATAAGGGATAGAAATATTAAATATTATCAAAAAGAACACAACAAATATTGGTGAGAATGTGAAGAAAAGGGAACCATTGTACGCTGTTGGTGGGAATGTAAATTGGTGTAGCCACTTTGGAACAGTGGAAGCAACCTAAATGTACATCAGAAGATGAATGGATGAAGAAGGTGTGGTATATATATACAATGGAATACTACTCAGCCATCAAAAAGAACAAAAATTTGCCATTTTCAACAACAAGGATAGACTTGGAGGACATTATGCCAAGTGAAATAAGTCAGACAGAGAAAGACAAATACTGTATGATATCACTTATATGTGGAATCTAAAAAATACAACAAACTAGTGAATATAAGAAAAGAGAAACAGGCTCACAGATATAGAGAATAAACTTGTGGTTACCAGTGGGGAGGGGGAGGGGCAATATAGGGGTGGAAGAGTGGGAGGTACAAACTATTGGGTGTAAGACAGGTTCAAGTATGTATTGTACAACATGAGGAATATAGCCAATATTTTGTAATAACTGTAAAACTTTAAAAAATGTATAAAAATTTCAAAAATATTAAAAGTTAGAAACCCACAGATCTAAGACATTCAAAGAATTTCAAGAAGAATAAATAAGAAGAAAATTATACCAGTGTATGTCATAATCAATTATGAGGAAATTCATGGTAGTAAATCATTCTAAAATAAATCAGAAAAAAAGAAAAGACTCATTTTGTATGAGGAAAAAAGGATGATAGCAGACTTCTCATTAGAAGTGTACAAACCAGGGGAAAGTGGAGTGACATTTAAAAAATACTGAAATTAAAAAAAATGTTAAATAACAAGAATATTTTCGAAAATGAAGTAGAAATATGTTTCCGGTCACACACAAAAAAGCATACATAATTATTGAGAAGATGGGAAAATTATAATAAATGTTAATGAAGTCTTTTAGGCAAAAAGAAAATTATAATGGATAGAAATTTTAATCTATACAAATAAGTGAAGAGGATAAGAAAAAGTAAATATATAGGTAAATATAAAATACATTTTAATCTCATTCTGAAAACCTCTTTGAAATATAATTGATACTTTAAAGAAAAATGATAACAATATATTGTATTTTTAAAAAATATGTGGAATTAAAATGTGTAACAGCAATAACCAAAATGCATGAAAGGTGAAATGAAGGTTTTTGTCATTAGGCTTTTATGTTATACATGAAGTGTTATAATATTGTTTGATTATAATAAAAGTCAAAATATTTATTTTAAATCTTAGAGCAACAGCCATTTTAAAAAGAATTAATGAAGTGTAGCTAATAATCCAATAGTGAAGATGAAAGTGAATTCTAAAATTTACTCAATGTAAAGGAAGGCAGAAAAAGAAAAAAGGGAAAAAAATTAATGATAGAAATAGAAAACAAATAGCAAAATGCTATTTTTAAATCCAATTATGTAGAAGAAGCATTAAATGCAATCTTCTCAACACTTATGTAAAAGCCAGAGATTTTCATATTGGATAAAGAAAGGCAAAATCCAACAATATGCTGTCTACAAAAAAAATACCTAAAATATGACAACATAGGTGGATTTATAATAAAAAGATATACTATAAAAAGATATACTATACAAACATTGTTCAAAAGTAAACTGGGGTGGCTATATCAATAACACAAGAAGTAGTTTTAGAGAAAGGAATAATAATCAGAGAAAAACAGTTTACTGATAAAGAGGTCAATTTTTCAAGAGTACAGAACAATTTTAAATGCATATGCACATGATAAAGAACATTTGTGTACAAGAAGCAAAACTGATAGAACTGAGACAAGGTATAGAAAATCCACAATTGCACGTGGATATTCCAAAACACCTATCTCAATAGTTGGTAGAATAAGTAAACCAAAAAATTAGTGTGGATATGGCAGAGTTGTACAACACTATCAACCAAAACGATATAATTGATATTTATAGAGCACTTCATATTACTCCAGGAAAAGACACATTTTGTTCCTGTGTGTGTGACTAAACCATCTCATGCATATGGATAA
The DNA here is from genome assembly GCF_949987535.1 of Balaenoptera acutorostrata. Lineage (NCBI taxonomy): Eukaryota > Metazoa > Chordata > Mammalia > Artiodactyla > Balaenopteridae > Balaenoptera > Balaenoptera acutorostrata. The sequence continues at coordinate 63,790,665 of NC_080064.1, forward strand.
GGTGGACCATATTCTGGAACATGAAACTAATCTTAATTTTTATAGAATATTTGAAATTGTACAAATTCATTTTGGAACGCCAACAAAAGGAAATTATAAATAAATAACATAAAGGTGTTTGGAATGTTCCCCAAATATTTGGAAAAATAATTTAAAATAACTTAAGGATCAAAGAAAAAATTATAAAAAAATAAAAAAAAGTTCTTGCTTAATGAAAATACAAAATAAAAATATCAAAATTTGTTGATTGGAGATAAAATGGTGATTATAGAGAAATTTATAACATTAGGATGATTTTAGAAAAATGGAAAATTTTCATATCAATGATCTTAAATTCCACCTAAGAAAACTACAAAAAGAAGATCAACATCAACTTAAACTAACCACAGTGAAGGAAATTATAAATAAGTAGTAGAGGTCCACAAAAGAGAACATAGAAAACAACAGTGAAAAATCAGAGAGAACCAGGGCAAATATAAGAAAAATAAATGTATAATTTGCAAGCTATAATTATCAGGAAACAAGGGAAGAAACACAAATCTCCTATGTCTAGATTGAAAGAGATGACATCATTACAAATATATTATAGATACTAAGGAGAATAATAAAGGACCATAACAAGCATCTTCCTTGCAACAAACTCAATTTAGTTGAAATAGACACATTCTATCAACAACACAAACAAAACATGTTATGGAAAAAGGACATTGCCTGAGTAATTTTATATTAAAGAAATTAAAGTTGTAGTTAAAAGTCAATGGAAATCCCAAGATCAGATGTCTTTACTAGTGAACTATAATAATTAAAACAAATATTTAAGGAAAATAGCAACAACTCTACCCTAGCAAATGGTGAAAGACAGTCAATTCAAATCACTCTAATGAACCAACATTACTATGATACCCTTGTCAGACAAATATATTAAAATAAAACAACAGATCAATATCCCATATAAACATGGATATAAAAATTTAATAAAATATTAGCAAACCACATTCAGCAATATCTAAAATTGATAATACAACATGAGAGTTATCTCTGGAACCCAAAACTGGTTTAACTTTCAAAAATATTTTAATATAATTCACTTTATTGAATTTTTTAAAATAAAAATCATGTGATTTTAGCATATGACTAAATTCAACATAAGTTTATGGCAATAATTTTTTTATCAAACTAGGAATACAAGGAAACATCCTCAACATAATAAAGAGCATATACAGGTAGCATCAAGCTTAATAGAAGACTCAATGCATTCCTCTTGAGATTGGGACAAATCAAGGATGTCAACTATCAAAATTTATTTTCAAGTTTTTACTTGGAGGTCCTGGCCAATACAATAAGGCAAGAAAAAGAAGTATGACACATACATATTGGAAATATATAACTAAAACCATATTTACTCACAGACAGCATGGTCATTTATGTAGACAATGCTAAGATAGTTACACAAGAAAAAAAGTAATAGGTGAGGTTAGCAATATTTCAGGTTATAAGGTTAACACTAAAAATCAATTTTATAACTATATAAATATAAAATTGAAATTTAAAAACTCATCATTGCAAGAGCATCAGAAATATAAAACATGTAGGGAATCTTAATAAAATATATGTAAGGCCCACATACTAAAAACAATGAAACACAGATGAAAGTAAATAATACATAAATAAATGGGGAGTTAGACCATGTTAATGATCAAAAAACTCAATATTGTTATCAATTCTTTCCAAAGTGTTCTTTAGATTCAACACAATTCAATGAAATTTCCAGCATATTTTGTCTTTTTAAATTAAATAAATGGATATCCAAATTAGCATGTTTTTTCTTAAAATAATATTAAGAAAATGAAAAGATAAGCTACAGACTGAGAGACATGTTTGCCAAATATATATCCCCCCAATAATTAGTACCTAGATTAAGTAAAGAAACATTACATTTCAATAATATAGAGACAAACAACATAATTTAAGAAATGACTAAATTATTTGAACAGTCATTTTACCAAAAAAGTAAATGGGTGACAGACGACAATATTTGTTATCATTAATCCTTAGGATAATGCAAATTATGACCAAAATATGACACTTTTATATAACCACAATAATGTCTAAAATTGAAAAGACTGACACTTCACAAGGTTTGGAGGATGCAGCTGGAACTCTCACACATACCTTGTGGGAAAGCAAAATGGGATAATCACTTTGGAAAATTGCTTAGCAAAGTCATTTAAAGTTAAATATACCATTTTGTGCAGCAATTCCACTCCCAGGCCCAAGATAAATGAAAACATACATTCACACAAATAATATCAGGCAAATATTCACAGAAAATTTATTCATAATAGCCAAAACTAGAAATAACCCAAATGTCCATCAACTAGTGAATGCATAAGCAAATTGTGGTATAACCATTAAATGGAATAATGTAAGCAATATAAAAAACGGAATCACAATACAGACAATTACATAGGCAATTATATGGGTTAATCTCAAAAGCTGTGTGCTAAGTGAAAGAATCCAGAATCCAGTCATAGTTGATTTTTTTTTTTTTTTGTAGAACATTAAGGAAAGATACAAACCTATTTTTATAACAGTACATCAGCAGTTTCTAGGGACCAGAGAGTGGAAGGAGGAAATTAACTGCAAAAAAAAAAAAATAATAATAAAACTTGGTGACTAAACTATTCCATTCCATGATTGTGGTGGAAGGGGTTATACAACTATATATATATTTGTCAAAGCTCATCAAATTACACATTTGAAATTGATTAATTTTATTGTATGTAAACTGTATGTAACTGTATGTAAACTCAAATTTGATTTTGAGTAAAGATCTCATTGGTTGTGGATAGAACATTTGCATAGGAAAACTACTGATAAATGAATTAACTAAGAAATGTCTTCTTACAATGTTATTCATTATTCTGCCCAAGATGGTCCAGAGCTTGTTTTGTTGTTATTGATAAAATATCCTGCCAAGGATCAGCAAACTCTTTTTTTTTTTTTTTTAACAAATTGAAGAATAAAAAACATATGATCATCTCGATAGATGCAGAAAAAACTTTCGACAAAATTCAACACCTATTTATGATAAAAACTCTCCAGAAAGTGGGAATAGAGAGAACCTACCTCAACATAAGAAAGGCCATATATGACAAACCCACAGCAAGCATCATTCTCAATGATGAATAACTGAAAGCATTTCCTCTAAGATCAGGAACAAGACAAAGGTGTTCAATCTCACCACTATTATTTAACATAGTTCTGGAAGTCCTAGCCATGGCAATCATAGAAGAAAAGAAATAAAAGGGATCCAAATTGGAAAGAAGAAGTAAAATTGTCACTGTTTGCAGATGACATGATGCTATACATAGAAAATCCTAAAGATACCACCAGAAAACTACTAGAGCTAATCAATGAATTTGGTTAAGTGGCAGGATACAAAATTAATACACAGAAATCTCTTGCATTCCTATACACTAACAGCAAAAGATCAGAAAGAGAAATTAAGGAAACAATCCCATTTACCACTGCAACAAAAAGAATAAAATACCTAGGAATAAACCCACCTAAGGAGGCAAAAACCTGTATGCAGAAAGCTATAAGATACTGATGAAAAGTCAAAGACTACACAAACAGATAGAGATATACCATGTTCTTGGATTGGAAGAATCAATATTGTGAAAATGAATATACTACCCAAAGCAATCTACAGATTCAATGCAATCCTTATCAAATTACCAATGGCATTTTCCCCAGAATTTGAACAAAAAATTTTACAATTTTTGTGCAAACAAGAAAGACCCTGAATAGCCAAAGAAATCTTGAGAAAGAAAAATGGAACTGGAGGAATCAGACTCCCTGACTTCAGATGATACTACAAAGCTACAGTAATCAAGACAGTATGGTAATGGCACAAAAACAGAGATATAGATCAATGGAACAGGATAGAAAGCCCAGAGATAAACTCACACACTTATGGTTCCCTAATCTATGACAAAGGAAGCAAGAATATACAATGGAAAAACGACAGTCTCTTCAATAAGTGGTGCTGGGAAAACTGGACAGCTACATGTAAAAGAATGAAATTAAGACACTCCTTAACACCATACAGCAAAATAAACCCAAAATGGATTAAAGACCTAAAAGTAAGGCCAGACACTATAAAACTCTCAGAGCAAAACATAGGCAGAACACTCTTTGATATAAATAGCAAACTCTTTCTTAAATGGCCAAATAGTAAGTATTTTAGCCAAGTATTTTATAAGATCCTTGCAGCAAGTACTCAGCTCTGATCTTGTATCACAAAAGCAGCCATAGACAATACATAAATAAATGAGAGTGTGTTCCAATAAAACTTTACAAAAACAGGTGGTGATCTAAATCCTTGGCTGTAGTCTGGACTAACCCTTGTCTAGACTTAAAGTAATTGAAGCTGACCTCAGTTAAATGTTAATTTACAATGTGATAATACTCTGGGTTTTGGTCATACCATTTTTTTTCTTTAAAAAAATATATTTTTTTCTTATATGTAATTCCTAGTACAATTTTGCTCTACCAGTGTTGTGAAGAAAATGCTTAGAAAGTTCTGTCTTAGTAATGTACAGCTTCTGATTCCACAAAATTCTTTGTTCCCACAGGGATTACATTTTAAAAGGCACCGTTTTTGAAAGAGTTTTCATCCAACATTACCAGATATTTGTTTTGTTTTCATTAGGGCTAAGATCTGGGCTGCATCTCTGTTTCAGTCGGGGGTGACAGTAGTGGACATGCTTTAAGTGTTCAAAAACATTAGAATATTAACTTTTTGATATGGTTAACAGTTTTTAAAGTAGACAACATGTAAATAATTATAAATACAGAGAATAACAATGTTGAACAATTTAGGCTAAGAGCAAACTGTTTTAGAAAAAGTATCTCTCGGGAAAGATACGAAACTGTGTGAGTATAGTAATATTTCTGTTTTTTGTGCTCCTATAGCAGTTATTAATATTACCACTGTTGCACTTACCACATCTTGATTGAATTTATATTTTTTATGTCTATTATCCATTATATTCTATGTATTCCTTCATATGAGGGCTCGAGTATTATCAGCCATATGTTACCCACATCAAGAATATTGTTTTTGTCACATAGAAGGCACTTGATAAATACTGGTCCAATTATTGTCTAATTTTAGTGTTAATTTAACATTTACTGGGTTTCAGAGCCTATATTAAGTACTTTAAGTGTATTATCATTTTTCTCAGCAAAATCATATGGGGCATGCTCCACTGACACCCTATTTTAAGGATGAGTAGTGTAAGCCTCATATGAGCTCAAATTATCCTCAAAGTTACCTAGCTAAAAAGTGGAAGGGGAAAGATTTGAATATATATCCCACCCTCTACAAAACTATATCATATGAATGAAGTGAGCCACATATTCACAAATTAAAACCAGTGGTTGGGATTTAGAGGACAATTTGGGAGTTGATGTGGATTTTTCATCTTTCTTTTTGGAAGGAAATTGGGAGAAAGCTCTCTTTTTCCTTTGGATAATGATTTCCTTAGAATACTTTTGTTTCAGCAGTACTTTGAGAGACTGTAAAGATTTGACACTTAGAAAGTGCTAGTTATAGATACAATGGCAGTCTTATTCATTTATTAATTGGTCATATGTACATTTATTAATTACTTACCATGTTCTAAATACTTTTTAAGCCATGGGGATATTAACAGTGAACAAAAATGCAACGTGCTTTTTTTATGGAACATTCATTTTAGTGAAGGAGACAGACAATAAATATGTAGAGTGATAATATGTGTGGCCAATTCCCACACATTTTCAAGATCTTACTTGGCAGTCTGTTCCTCGGTGAGGATATTCCTGACCACTCTATCTAAAATGTCAACCCCCAGTCCCTATTTTATATTCTATCTCTTTGCATATTTTCTAGCCAGTAATTCTCACTATCTAGTATTTCTAAGGGTTTGAAGGATTTGGGCTGATCAAGGAAAATATATGATCACAAGGGTTATTTATACACAACAGGATTTATTTGGGCAGCTTTTGAAAGGGGTTGTAAGAGAGGGAAGCTCACTCACCACAGGAGTTCATTCAGAGGCTATAGAGCTGGGGTTACAACTTAGAGGGGAGGAGGGCAAGGGAACTCCTAAGAGAGAGGAGGATTGGAGAGGGGGCTTACATGTCTAAGTAATGTTGCTCAGCCCCATAGGAGGGGAGTCTCTGTGTCAGAGGTTCACAGGGCCATAGCATCTTGGGGCCTTATAACTGTAGGACCCTATCTTATCAATAGGTAACAGCTGTTGGATAAGGTTTTGCAGGTGTACAGAGCAGATGTTCTCTAAATGGCTAAAATTTGCTCCTTTGGGCTTTTAAAAGAGTAAATAGATGTTTCAAAATTTGAGCTTAGTGCCAGAGGGTTTTTGAGAAAATGAGTCTCAGTTTGCAATAAAGAAATGAACAACCTGGGGACCAATACACAGAGGCCATCTTTGACTTATTTATTTAATAAATATATGCATATATTTCATTTATTTATCTTTATTGTCTAACAGCCTCACTAGAACACAAGCCAAACAAAGGTGGGAATTTTTGTTTACATTGTTCACTATTCAATCTTCAGGCCCTAGTATTTGCCCAGTACACAGTAGGTACTTAATAAATATTTGCTGGATTAATTAGTTAATTCTATGAATGTGAAACATAGCTCATCCCTTTACATCATAAAAGCAGGTCATGAGTTATATAATCAAAAGAGGCAATTGAAGTAGAGATTTACTAAAATGTGCATTTAAAAATAACAAATTTTTAAATTAAAATTTACAAATATATATTTATGTGTCAGATTTTAATATGGGAATAAGACTTTTTTTTGAGAGTTCTAACTACAGTTCCACATTGTGATTATAGAATAAACAACATTAAAATGGCCTTAAGTATAATTTCAAGCTTGGGATATTTTAAAGTCTAGTGAGAACTTAAAAGATATTTGTGAGGAAACATGAGTGGAGATTGTCTAGATTCTTTACATTTTCCCATTCTTTGACAATTATCTTGCACATAATGAGACAAAAATATTTTTGAGTAATTTGTCTTTATCTAAACTTTCAAAGTATTTAATTTGATTTTTCATAAAAAGCAACTCTTTCTTTGAGTACTTTGCTATATACTTGAAAGCTGAAATTACAATAACAAATATGGCCGGCACAGACATGTTTGGAAACAAACACATTTGTTATTGTTAAAGACACAACTTGTGAAGGTAGAATTGTGTCCAGACATTACCCAGTGTTCTTGAGCCCCTATGTTGTTTCTACTCCTGGCCATGAAGGGATGGATGGCTGTTATTGGACTTGCTCTCCTGCTATAACAATCAGGAAGCCCGGCAAACTATGTAAAACAACTGTTTCAGAAATTGGACAACAAGCAGTACAAAATGCTTATCCTCAGAGAAAGAAAACAAGAGAGGGAACTCCTATGATCTCTCTGGCTTTCTGTCTGCAGTCAAGAGGATATCACAGGAAGGGTGTGCCCATCCCACTGAGTATAGGACAAAGAGATTAGGCTAGAATTTTTGGAGCACAGAGTAAGAGATGAAAGAGCTATGTAGGAAAAGATCACCATAAATTGGCATATGGGTGAGCTTAAATGTTTGGATTAATACTAAATGGCATGTTTCTAGGGAAGGAAACCACAAGGATTGTCAAAGAACAACTACAGAAGAATGAAAAATTACTGGGGAGCTGAGAGTTGAAAATCCTTAGAGTTCACACATTTGAGTTCCAACCAGTCAGAGATGGGTTCTCACTGAAACTATGAGACATTTGGTAGGGACCTCAGAGTACAGAGCTTTTCAGCTGGGGACAATTTTGCCCTCTTGGGGCTGTCTAGAGATAATTTTGATTGTCACAACTTAGGGGGGTGTTACTGGCATCTAGTGGGGAGGGGACAGAGACACTGCTGAATATCCTACAAGGCACAGAACAACCTCCTACAACAAAAAAAAAATCATAAGAGTGAAATGTATAGTAACTAAATAAACCACCTTAAATATAGTCACTTTTTAAAAATAAATGTTTGAAACTGAACAGTCATGTACACTTCATTTTTCTACTGCTAATTACATTATACCTTCAGTGAAAATAATTTGGATATCTGTGTGTATGTGTGAGAGTGTGTGCATGCGTGTGTGTGTGTGTGTTTGTGTGTGTTTGTGGCAAGTCGTATTAACACAGCATTAAAATTTTCCGTGATTTAATTTTATAACCAATAATATAACATCATCAGCACTCATTTCACATGCTTCAAACTTATCAGCTGTAGTGCTGTATATAAAGCAGAGAATGTTTGTCAGAGATAGTATAGGAGGCCAAAGTATCACTGTCAATAATACTGAATGTCTACACAAACCACAAAATTAAATACCTTGGAATAACATTACAAAGTCCTATGTTTGCATAGGCATCAATTGAACTTAGAAAGAGGAGTCCCAGAGGAGGTTCATTTGCCTAGAATTTACATTACCACTCTTGTCAATTAGCTCAAATATAAGCCAACTCCGTAGACACATATGAGGCCAACCTAAAGGAAAATATGTCAGTTTATTTTAGCTTCCATGACAGGAGGCACGCGTACAGTATTGGGTAGAAAGGAAAAAATGGAAAAGTCAAACATTATATTAATAATATTATATATGTATGTGTAAATATTGTCAACTTAAAAAAATGCACAATATGAAAGTTGTGAGTCAGGTTTTACTTGGGGCAACATGAAGACTATAGCCCGGGAGACAGCATTTCAGATAGTTCTGAGAAACTGCTCCAAAGACATAGCAGGGAAGGTCAGTATATATGTGATTTTGGTGAAGGGGGAGTACATACAATCAAGCACATATTTTTTTGCAGAAGGTTTCTGCTAGTCACGAGGAGCAATCGTCACCACGAAGGATTTTAGTGCTTTTATAAATATGAGGATATATACAAATTGGGCTCATAGAATCTGCTCCTGAAAATATCTATCTGAAGACCTGTTCTGCCAGTTTTCCCAGAGCACAGAGTGCCTCATTTCTGCTCTCCACCCTGAACTCCTTTCAGGGGGTGTTGAAAATCAGCAACTGCAGGAGCACATGGTTTAATCCTTGTAGAGGTAGTTGGTAAATGCCAATGGCAAGTGACAATTTGTTGTTGACAGGGCCCTCTCATGGTCATAAATTCGACCATGCTTTGGGCAGCATTTCATGACCATTTCATCCCATGGTGCTAGGAAGGCTCATTCTTAGGTCTGGCGAAGATTTTGCTGATAGGCCACTCAATGTGCTATTACTGGACTAGGTCTTTTAACAGTAACTAAGGATTCTGGACCACCTGTCTTATTAATCTGTTATGGTCCATGAAAATTCCCTCTTGCTGTATCTTCCCATATCTAGAGTTACACTATTACAATCATTGATCTCATATAAAACTATATGTTTTTGTCAGAGGCTCAGTCACACATTTGGTAATGCAAGAAACAACAATCTTGTAAAACAGGCAAAATACAAATAACACAGCTTGCAGTATTATTAAAGTCATAAGTAAGAGTTAAGTCAAGAAATTCCATTAGGTGCAGCCCAGTATATCCTCAGGTCATCTGATTTAGTCTGTTCTGTATCAATCCTTATCTTTCAGGGAAATGATATATTGGCATTGTCCATAAGGCTCCCAGCCCAACTTCCAAGTGTTACTAGGCTGGTTATCCTTAGTATAATTTAATTGTTCTCAAGATAAAGGGGGGCCATAAAGCTTAAATGATCATAGCCTGGTGTTAACCACATAAATCCATGCCATAATTGTGGGAGGTTTTATTCCTTGGCTGAAATTTGCTTGTTGCTCTGATTGAGTTTGAGTAACTTTAGAGAAAAATTCATTTTTATAGTCAGGGTTAGAGCAAGTATTATTAATTGGCTAGGTGAGGGGATCCCATCTAGTAATATCAAGAGTAGCCTGAACAGGACTGAAATTTCTTTCTTCTAAAATAAATGTCCTAAGGGCCAACCAATTAGAGCCTTGGAGTAGAGAAATCCACCAAGGTAATCCAGAAGTACTAGACACAGATAACTGGCCACACACCCAACAATTGGATTGGTTTTTAAAACTAGCACAGGATTGTGTCCATGATAGAAAAACACTTGATTTATATGCAAAGGTGCAAAAGTCAACAAAACATTATAAATGATCATACGAGTCAGGTCCAGCATCTTGCGTAAGCTGTCTACTTCTGATGTCATCTTCTTCTCGTCCTGGTGCGAGTGTAGTTTCCTCTGTTTGAGCGTTGCTTTAAGGTGAGTTTGACATCAGCAGTCCTCTCTATAGACCAGACCAGTGCAGGGGTACTTGTAATTGGAAGTTAATCCAAGAGTCAATTCCCTTCACTTTCACTGTGTATGAGCTAGTTAAGAGTACCTGATAAAGGTCCTTCCACCTAGGTTGGAGATAGTCCTTTAAATTATGTCTTTTCTAGTATGCATAATCCCCTGGTTGCAGGCCGTGGGACATCTGATCTTCATCCAAAGATAGATTACTGAGATAAGCTTCAGAAAAAAACTTAGAGTGTCCTTTTAATAATTCAGTTAAATTTTACATTAATATCATGTAACAGCAAGGAACTATCCGGGAAGTGAGTCTTGGTAAATACAGACTATTAACAAGACTGGGATTTAACATTCATTGAAACATCTTTTTCTTTCTAAAATTACCCTCATTTCTACCAAATATAACCAAATTAAGACTAATTTGTTTGCAAAATAAATCTGGTCTCAAAAACTTGGCCTGTTAATTTGTATAACTATAATTGATCATACAGGCTTTTTGCTTTGCTGAATCTTTTATAAGGAGTCTCAGACTGAACCTTTAAAAGACCTCTCAGGGCTAGGAAAGTCATGCCAAAGGCTTATCACAGATTTTGCCTAACAGATCTAGGTGAATTCCTCCCTTTTTAAGGTCCCTCAAATACCTTGAGCTTTCTGTACCTGTTAGTGAGTGACCTTCCTAAGTTATCTGATAAAGCTGCTGGGAACCGAAGAGTTTACAGTCTCTGAAGTAAGCAGACAGAGGAAAAAGATAAATGTTTCAATTCTGCTTACAAAGGTATAATTTACCAAATTACTGTAAGTCATAATTAGTTTGAGGGAAACGTTTCCTTATACCTGGAAAACACAGATTTAAACCAGTAATTTTTCAGATAGAAACCATATTATTATGGTTATAGCCATATTCACCAGTTCACTCAGTCTTATGTAACTACCTCTTTTTGTTAAGAGTTTATGAAACCATCAGGTTTCTCATTAAGATTCTTTAATTTCTTACCCAGTTCAGCATTATGGTCTGAAAGTCATAAACTTGTATTTATTCAAAAGTACTTATTATAAATCTTCTTGAAGAGGAAGCATTTTTGCAAAGGCATCAGAATAAAACCATAACTGTCTATAATGACGAAAGACTTAAGAAGACACGTTTAAAATCTGATTACAAAGCAATTGACAAAGAAACTTGGTTACTGCTGTGACATACAACACTTTAGGAAATAACCAGAATTATGACTGATAACATTTTATCAGGACATATCAGAACTTTAGGAACTCCATATAATTCCTAGGATATATAAGTATCATTTATCATACAATATAACCTAAGAAGATTTATTACTCATTTGACAATACTTCCCATGTAATTTAACATACCAAATGAATCTAATTAGTTTAAATCTGTCTTTCGGATGTTTCAGGGGCCCTTTGAAGCAACTCACAGTTAGCTAGAGGTCAAAAGGATTTCATTATAATTTGATTTAGGAAGTTTTGTCAAAAAAAATATCAGAAAGGGTTTAGAACACTCGGTCAGATAGGATCACAGGTCACTGTGAAACAATACTTATTCGCTCAGCCAAAGTAACAATAAAAGATTTCAAAGGCAAATACAGGAGACATCACTTTAAAGGTAAAGAAATGTGAAATCTGTTATCAAAGGCAGTTCAACGTTTTAAGAAATCTTGTCCTTTTAAGAGAGAGAAAAAACAAATTCAGGTTTTGCACCCACTTACTTTTAAAATTCATTTACTCAAGTTTATTTTAACCTTAGTCAATCCTGACCATATGCAAAACTCTTTTCTCAGGGTCTGGTCTCCACAAGCCTTTCCTCACTTTCTGTATCCATCACTTTATTTTCCCATTCAGACACAGCCACCTGTAAGTCAGACCTACTTCTTTTTCCCTTAAGAAAATGTAATTCCATTCCTCATACCTTCTTTACTGAAAACACACATCTTGCTTTCCTACTGTACGCTGAAAAGTTTCCGTATTATTTTTATTAGCTTTAACTACATGTTTAAATTAGAATCCTCAGCTCTTAAAACCTTAATTTCTTGTGAAAACTAAGAAGTAAGCAATTATGAACTGACCTTCACATTAGCATTCTGTAGCTTGGTGAACATAAATACCAGTGATGTTTTCTAAAAACATTTGCTTTCTTTAGAGAACGTGGCACCAAACATATTCATTAATAGTCCTAAATACCTTTTGTTTCTCTGTAAAAGGAAGCCAATGCTCAGTAATTAATGTTTCAGTATCTTATTTTATTTGGGAATGACCTAGCTATTCAATAAGCTTTCATCCCTTAACTTAATTTAGCACAACTCTAGAATTTCAAGTTGCCAGAATCTGGAGAGATTACTTTAGACATTCGTAAAGCATAATTATTCTTAATGACATTTATCTAAAAGCTCTTATCTAATTTTCTTTCCTTAAAAGTTTCTTCACATCAAATTACTTTCCTTCCTGACAAATTTGTAACAGATATAACAAGATTTTATTTAGCTTATATTAAACCTAGGCACAATAAAAGTATTATACTTAATGTTGATGACTCTAAAGACATGTCTATATTAATTAGATCAACAAACAAACATTAATACTAGGTACTAATTTAATACTATTTCCCAGTTCATGTGAACCTGAAATTAATTCTGGTCAATTACCTTCTGTATTTTTTTTTGAGAATTTATATAAGCACTTAATTTCCTTTAATCCAATTAAGTAGAGTTCACTTAGAAATTAATTTTTGACAATACATCCAAAGGTAAAAACAAAAATAAAGCACACGAGGGGATGCAAGATGGCAGAAGTAAGATATGGAGATCACCTTCCTCCCCATAAATATATCAGAAATACATCTACATGTGGAACAATCCCTACAGAACACCTACTAAATGCTGGCAGAAGACCTCAGACCTCCCAAAAGGGAAGAAACTCCCCACGTACCTGGGTAAGGCAAAAGAAAAAAGAAAAAAACAGAGACAAAAGAATAGGGATGGGACTTGCACCAGTAGGAGGGAGCTGTGAAGGAGGAAATGTTTCCACACACTAGGAAGCCCCTTCATGGGCGGCGACTGCAGGTGGCAGAGGGGGGAGCTTCAGAGCCACGGAGCAGAGCCAGCAACAGGGGTGCAGAGGACAAAGCAGAGAGATTCCCTCACAGAGGATCTGTGCCAACCAGCACTCACCAGCCTGAGAGGCTTGTCTGCTCACCCGCCGGGATGGGTGGGGGCTGGGAGCTGAGACTCCAGCTTCGGTTGGATCCCAGGGAGAAGACTGGGGTTGGCTGCATGAACACAGCCTGAAGGGGCTAGTGTGCCACAGCTAGCTGGGAGGGAGTCCGGGAAAAGGTCTGGAGCTGCTGAACAGGCAAGAGACTTTTTCTTGCCACTTCATTTCATGGTGTGCGAGGAGAAGGGATTCAGAGCACTGATTAAAGGAGATCCAGAGATGGGCGCGAGCTGCGGCTATCAGCGCAGACCCCAGAGACGGGCATGAGATGCTAAGGCTGCTACTGCAGCTACCAAGAAGCCTGTGTGCAAGCACAGGTCACTCTCCACACCTCCCCTCCTGGGAGCCTGTGCAGCCCACCACTGTCAGGGTCCTGTGATCCAGGGACAAATTCCCCAGAAGAACACACGGCATGCCTCAGGCTGTTGCAATATCATGCCGGCCTCTGCTGCCACAGGCTTGCCCTGCATCTGCATCTGTACCCCTCCCTCCCCCCAGCCTGAGTGAGCCAGAGCCCCCAAATCAGCTGTTCCTTTAACCCGGTCCTGTCTGAGCGAAGAACAGATGCCCTCAGGCGACCTACATACAGAGGCGGGGCTAAATCCAAAGCTGAACCCCAGGAACTGTGTGAACAAAGAAGAGAAAGGGAAATCTCTCCTAGCAGCCTCAGGAGCAGTGGATAAATCTCCACAATCAACTTGATGTACCCTGCATCTGTGGAATACCTGAATAGACAACTAATCATCCAAATTGAGGAGGTGGACTTTGGGAGCAAAGATATATATATATATTTTTCCCTTTTTTTCTTTTTGTGAGTGTATGTGCATGCTTCTGTGTGTGATTTTGTCTGTATAGCTTTGCTTTTACCATTTGTCCTAGGGTTCTGTCTGTCCATTTTTGGTTTTTGTTTTTTGTTTTATTTAGTATAGTTTTTAGCACTTGTTATCATTGGTGGATTTATTTTTTGGTTTGGTTGCTCCCTTCTTTCTTTCTTTTTTTACTAGTAAATTATTTTTAATTATTTTTATTTTTTATTTTAATAAAATTTTATTTTATCTTTTTCTTTTTTCTTTCTTTTTTGCTCCCCTTTATTCTGAGCCGTGTAGGTAACAGGCTGTTGGTGCTCCAGACAACTGTCAGGGCTAGGCCTCTGTGGTGGGAGAGCCAAGTTCAGGACATTGGTCCACCAGAGACCTCCCAGCTCCACATAATATCAAACGGAGAAAATGTCCCAGAGATCTCCATCTCAACGCCAAGACCCAGCTGCACTCAACAACCAGCAAGCTACAGTGCTGGACACCCTATGCCAAATAACTAGCAAGACAGGAACACCACCCAACCAATTAGCAGAGAGGCTGCCTAAAATCATAATAAGGTCACAGACACCCCAAAACACACCACAAGATGTGGACCTGCCAACCAGAAAGAAAAGATCCAGCCTCATCCACCAGAACACAGGCACTAGTCCTCTCTACCAGGAAGACTACACAACCCCCTGAACCAAGCTTAGCCAATTGGGGCAGACACCAAAAACATCAGGAACTATGAACTTGCAACTTGGGAAAAGGAGAGGCCAAACACATTAAGTTAAGCAAAATGAGAGGACAGAGAAACACACAGCAGATGAAGGAGCAAGGCAAAAACCCACCAGACCTAACAAATGAAGAGGAAATAGGCAGCCTAACTGAAAAAAAATTCAGAATAATGAGAGTAAAGATGATCCACAATCTTGGAAATAGAATGGAGAAAATACAAGAAACGTTTAACAAGGACCTAGAAGAACTAAAGAGCAAACAAACAATGTTGAACAACAAAATAAATGAAATTAAAAATTCTCTAGAAGGGATCAATAGCAGAATAACTGAGGCAGAAGAACGGATAAGTGACCTGGAAGATAAAATAGTGGAAATAACTACTGCAGAGCAGAATAAAGAATAAAAAATGAAAAGAATTGAGGACAGTCTCACAAACCTCTGGGACAGCATTAAACACAACAACATTCAAATTATAGGGGTCCCAGAAGAAGAAGAGAAAAAGTAAGGGACTGAGAAAATATTTGAAGAGATTATAGTTGACAACTTCCCTAATATGGGAAAGGAAATAGTTAATCAAGCCCAGGAAGCACAGAAAGTCCCATACAGGATAAATCCAAGGAGAAACATGCCAAGGCATATATTAATCAAACTATCAAAAATTAAATACAAAGAAAAAATATTAAAAGAAGCAAGGGAAAAACACCAAATAACATACAAGGGAATCCCCATAAGGTTAACAGCTGATCTTTCAGCAGAAACTCTGCAAGCCAGAAGGAGTGGCAGAACATATTTTAAATGATGAAAGGAAAAAACCTACAGCCAAGATTACTCTACTCAGCAAGGATCTAATTCAGATTTGATGGAGAAATTAAAACCTTTAAAGACAAGCAAATGCTAAGAGAATTCAGCACCACCAAAGAAGCTTTACAACAAATGCTAAAGGAACTTCTCTAGGCAGGAAAAACAAGAGAAGGAAAAGACCTACAATAATGAACCCAAAACAATTAAGAAAACGGTAATAGGATCATACATATTATAATTATCGTAAATGTAAATGGATTAAATGCTCCAACCAAAACACATACTGGCTGAATGGATACAAAAACAAGACCCATATATATCCTAAAAGAGACCCACTTCAGAACTAGGGACACATACAGAAAATGTATGTATATTTCAGTATTTACATACTGAAAGTGAGGGGATGGAAAAAGATATTCCATGCAAATGGAAATCAAAAGAAAGCTGGGGCAGCAATTCTCATATCAGACAAAATAGTCTTTAAAACAAGACTATACAAGAGACAAAGAAGGACACTACACAATGATCAAGGGATCAATCCAAGAAGAAGATAGAACAATTGTAAATATTTATGCACCCAACATAGGAGCACATCAATACATAGGCAAACACTAACAGCCATAAAATGGGAAATTGACAGTAAAACAATCATAGTGGGGAATTTAACACCCCACTTTCACCAATGGACAGATCATCCAAAACGAAAATAAATAAGGAAACACAAGCTTTAAATGATACATTAAACAAGATGGACTTAATTGCTATTTATAGGACATTCCATCCAAAAACAACAGAATACACTTTCTTCTCAAGTGCTCATGGAACATTCTCCAAGATAGATCATATCTTTCTATGGTAAATTTAAGAAAATTGAAATCGTATCAGGTATCTTTTCTGACCACAACACTATGAGACTAGATATCAATGACAGGAAAAAATCTGTAAAAAATAAAAACACATGGATGCTAAACAATACATTACTTAATAACCAAGAGATCATGGAAGAAATCAAAGAGGAAAGCAAAAAATACCTAGAAACAAATGACAATGAAAACAGGATGACCCAAAACCTATGGATGCAGCAAAAGCAGTTCTAAGAGGGAAGTTTATAGCAATAAAATCCTACCTTAAGAAACAAGAAACATCTCAAATAATGAACCTCACTTAAAACAATTAGAGAAAGAAGAACAAAAAAACCCCAAAGTTAGCAGAAGGAAAGAAATCATAAAGATCAGATCCGAAATAAATGAAAAAGAAATGAAGGAAATGATAGCAAAGATAAATAAAACTAAAAGCTGGTTCTTTGAGAAGATAAACAAAATTGATAAACCACTAACCAGACTCAACAAGAAAAAAAGGGAGAAGACTCAAATCAATAGAATTAGAAATGAAAAAGGAGAAGTAACAATGGACACTGCAGACATACAAAGGATCATGAGAGATTACTACAAGCAACTCTATGCCAATAAAATGGGCAACCTGGAAGAAATGGACAAATTCTTAGAAACGCACAACATTCAGAGACTGAACCAGGAAGAATAGAAAATATGAACAGACCAATCACAAGCATTGAAATTGAAACTTTGGTTAAAAATCTTCCAGTAAACAAAAGCCCAGGAGCAGATGGCTTCACAGGTGAATTCTATCAAACATTTAGAGAAGAGTTAACACCTATTCTTGTCAAACTCTTCCAAAATATAGCAGAGAGAGGAACACTCCCAAACTCATTCTACAAGGCCACCATCACCCTGATACCAAAACCAGAAAAAGATGTCACAGAGAAATAAAACTACAGACCAATATCACTGATGAACAGAGATGCAAAAATCCTCAACAAAATACTAGTAAACAGAATCCAACAGCACATTAAAAGGATCATACACCATGATCAAGTGGGGTTTATCCCAGGAATGCAAGGATTCTTCAATATATGCAAATCAATCAATGTGATACAGCATATTAACAAATTGAAGGAGAAAAACCATATGATCATGTCAATAGATGCAGAGGAAGCTTTTGACAAAATTCAACACCCAATTATGGTAAAAACTCTCCAGAAAGTAGGCATAGAGGGAACTTCCCTCAACATAATAAAGGCCATATATGACAAACCCACAGCCAAGATTATCCTCAATGGTGAAAAACTGAAACCATTTCCACTAAGATCAGGAACAAGACAAGGTTGCCCACTCTCACCATATTCACCATAGTTTTGGAAGTTTTAGCCACAGCAATCAGAGAAGAAAAAGAAATAAAAGGAATCCAAATCAGAAAAGAAAAGGTAAAGCTGTCACTGTTTGCAGCTGACATGATACTGTACATAGAGAATCCTAAAGATGCTACCAGAAATCTATTAGAGCTAATCAATGAAACTGGTAAAGTAGTAGGATACAAAATTAATGCACAGAAATCTCTTTCATTCATATACACTAATGATGCAAAATCTGAAATTGAATTAATAAAACACTCCCATTTACCATTGAAACCGAAAGAATAAAATACCTAGGAATAAACCTACCTAAGGAGACAAAAGTCCTGTATGCAGAAAATTATAAGACACTGATGAAAGAAATTAAAGATGATACAAATAGATGGAGAGATATACCATGTTCTTGGATTGGAAGAATCAACATTGTGAAAATGACTATACAACCCGAACCAATCTACAGATTCAGTACAATCCCTATCAAACTACCACTGGCATTTTTCACAGCACTAGAACAAAAAATTTCACATTTGTATGGAAACACAAAAGGATAGCCAAAGCAATCATGAGAAAGAAAAACGGAGCTAGAGGAATCAAGCTCCCGGACTTCAGACTATACTACAAAACTGCAGTAATCAAGACAGCATGGTACTGGCACAAAGACAGAAACATAGATCAATGGAACAAGATAGAAAGCCCAGAGATAAACCCACGCCCATATGGTCACCTTATCTTTGATAAAGGAGGCAAGAATATACAATGGAGAAAAGACAGCCTCTTCAATAAATGGTGCTGGGAAAACTGGACAACTACATGTAAAAGAATGCAATTAGAACACTCCCTAACACCATATACAAAAGGAAACTCAAAATGGAAGACCTAAAGATCTAAATGTAAGGCCAGACACTATAAAACTCTTAGAGGAAAACAAAGCAGAACACTCTATGACATAAATCACAGCAAGATCATTTTTGACCCACCTCCTAGAGAAATGGAAATAAAAACAAATATAAGCAAATGGGACCTAAAGAAGCTTAAAAGCTTTTGCACAGCAAAGGAAACCATAAAGAAGATGAAAAGACAACCCTCAGAATGGTAGAAAATATTTACTATCAAAGCAAATGACAAAGGATTAATCTCCAAAATTTACAAACAGCTCATGCAGTTCAATATCAAAAAACAAACAACCCAATCCAAAAAATGGGCAGAAGACCTAAATAGACATTTCTCCTAAATAGACATTTCTCCAAAGAAGATATACAGTTTGCCAACAAACACATGAAAGAATGCTCAACATCATTAATCATTAGAGAAATGCAAATCAAAACTACAATGAGATATCATCTCACATAGGTCAGAATGACCATCATCAAAAAACCTACAAACAGTAAATGCTGGAGAAGGTGTGGAGAAAAGGGAATCCTCTTGCACTGTTGGTGGGAATGTAAATTGATACAGCCACTATGGAGAACAGTATGGAGGTTTCTTAAAAAACTAAAAATAGAACTACCATATGACCCATCAATCCCAGTACTGGGCATATACCCTGAGAAAACCATAATTCAGAAAGAGTCATGTACCCCAATGTTCATTGCAGCCCTATTTTCAATAGCCAGGACATGGAAGCAACCTAAGTATCCATAGACAGATGAATGGATAAAGAAGATGTGGCACATATATACAATGGAATATTACTCAGCCATAAAAAGAAACAAAATTGAGTTATTTGTAGTGAGGTGGCTGGACCTAGAGTCTGTCACACAGAGTGAAGTAAGTCAGAAAGAGAAAAACAAATACCGTATGCTAACACATATATATGGAATCTAAAAAAAAAAAAAAAAAAAAAAAAGTGGTCATGAAGAACCTAGGGGCAAGATGGGAATAAAGACACCAACCTACTAGAGAATGAACTTGAGGACACAGGGAGGTGTAACAGTAACCTGGGAGAAAGTGAGAGAGTGGCATGCACATATATTCACTACCAAATATAAAATAGATAGCTAGTGGAAAGCATCCGCCTAGCACAGGGAGATAAGCTTGGTGCTTTGTGACCACCTAGAGGGGTTGGATAGGGAGGGTGAGAGGGAGGGAGATGCAAGAGGGAAGAGATATGGGGATATATGTATATGTATAGCTGATTCACTTTGTTATAAAGCAGAAACTAACACACCACTGTAAAGCAATTATACTTCAATAAATATGTTAAAAAAATAAAGGACACATAAACATACAGACAGATACGAGAGATCTCATAGCTTCATTTTTTAAACGTAGTCATGAATCAGATATCACAATGTAAAACTCACTAGTTGTAAATAACAGTTGGAATAAGCTGAATTTTTAAAATTTTTTTTTTCCTTCCCCCCTCTTTTTTTTTTTTTTTTTTTTTAGAATTGTGAGTCAAATTTTACTTGGGGAAAAATGAGGACTATAGCTCAGGAGACAGCATTTCAGATAGTTCTGAGAAACTGCTTCGAAGACGTAGTGGGGAAGGTCATTATATATGTGATTTTGGTGAAGGGGAAGTACATACAATCAAGCACATAGTTTTTTGCAGAAGGTTTCTGCTAGTCACGTGGAGCAATCGTCACCATGAAGGATTTTAGTGCTTTTATAAATATGAGGATATACACGAATTGGGCTCATAGAATCTGCTCCTGAAAATATCTAAATATCTGAAGACCTGTTCTGCCAGTTTTCCCAGAGCACAGAGTGCCTCATTTCTGCTCTCCACCCTGAACTCCTTACAGGGGGTGTTGAAAATCAGCAGCCACAGGACCACATGATTTAATCCTTGTAGAGGCAGTTGGTAAGTGCCAATGGCAGGTACCAATTTGTTGTTGACAATATGTATAAATATAAATCTATAAATAGATAGATGGGTAGATATAGATAGATATGTATAATCTATGTTTGCTTTCTTTCAAACTTAAACCAAACCTTTTGAGATGCACAAATAGTTTTGATTGTAAAGTTGCTTATTCATATTTCTAAATATTGTCTAAGAAAATTTCTTGGTTTATAAAAATGTAAATCTGAAGCAAAGTGTCTTTCATACTGAAAATGGATCACTAAATTCAGTTTATTAAAAATTGGCATATAGATTTTCAAACACATGTTTAGCAACACTCACACCTGTTTATTTTTCAATTAGATTGTTTTTTTTTTTTTTTTTTTATTCTGCAGGGAGATTTCTTCTACCTGTGTCATAAACTTGTATAAAATTTGGGAGCTCAGTTTAAGAATCCTGGTATCATCTTCAATATTTAGAATAGAAAAGGCCAATTTATTACTTGAGAATGAATTCTAAAGTCCTTCTTAAAACATTCATAGCAGTTCACCTTCCTAATAGAAACAATATGGATTTTGTAAAGTCCAGATGCATTGTGAATGTTGGGCATGTATTTTGTTTCCCTACAACATCATAAACTACCATCTTAACCTTGCATTAACATTTGTGTATTCTGGGTGTGCTTGTTTTTCCTATTAAAACTTTGGAAATTTGTATATATATTGCAATTGAATATGACCTACATGAACCCAGAACATACTTATGTTATTGTTACCCAGGATTAAAATTCAATGGCATTATATTCCACGTGCATGATTATTGCTTTATACTTTGTTAATAGTGTCAAATCCGGAATTTTTTTCTTCTTACTTTCTCTGCCTATATGTCATCTCCTTCTGTTTATCCACCTTAACTTTATAGATGTCTGCAGTGCTAAGGGTCAAGTTCTCAGTGTCTGCCAAATTCTTCCCTTTGTCTTGACTAGAAGAATGAATTGAACTGACTACCAACTGAAAATAAAATTAGAACTGGGAGGCATCATCAACTCTTGTGCAAGAATGCCAGCTGCTCAAAGGCAAAGGCCATAACTTTATGTGACTATAAGGTAGCATACTGCTTAGAACATAGAAAATGCTTAATACTTATAACAGCAATTGATAAGTTAATAAATGAATGACTGAATAAGCCTAATGGTCTTTACTTATTTTGTAAATATAAGAAATGATTTCAGGGTATCTAGATAACTTCTCCAGACTTGTAGCTATTTAGTGATAAAAGATTCATATAATTCTGTATTTTTATGTATTTACTTTGAAGCTATGTTATTTGGAGCATACAAAAATTTTCAGTTACTTTTTTTTTTAATTTCCAAAATTTCTAGTTTGTTCTGTTTTGAATCTGGCTGGTCAGGTTTGATAATCTCTCCTTTCCCATTGTTTCAAGTCTTTCTTGTATATCTTTATAAATACAACTTTAAATTTTGCATCTTTTAAATTTAATAATTGAATTTGCTGTGGACATAATTATACATTTTTTAGTTCTTTATCTGTCTTTTTCCTGTTGGTGGTGAAGTTTTCTCATATTTTAGTGATTTTCAATGGTGAGTTCACTTTCCTTGCAACTTTGTGGAAAATATTTGAGGGCTAGGTTTGACATTATTTTCTCCAGAGATAATTTACCTGGGCTTCACCAGGTGCTTAATTATTTCCAAGGATCAAAATAACTTGTGTCCACAATTTTTCAAGTTTGAATTTTAGGGATTTTGAGGAGGGACTATACAAAGGTAGAGTGACTGTTGCTTTGTGATAGTTTAGAGAAAATGGTGAGATGGAGATAAATTCCCAAAGTCTTACTCTGCTAGGAGTTTTCTTATTTTTTCTCATCCTTCACTAAGGTTTCCTCTTTGGGGATGTCAAATGTGAGGATGGAGATGATGAAGTTGAGAGGTTGATGACTTCCCACCTGCTTTGTCTTCTGACCAGCTTCTAGACTAGCAATTATTGTTTCCAGTTTCTTACTTTCTTATTATTATGAATTTTAGTTTTTGTGTTATTTCTGGCTTCCAAAGAATTATTTAAATTTCTGGCTATGTCAACCATGTCTTAAATATATATCTTTATTTTTTCCAGTATTATTAAGTATACTGCATCTGGAGTGGTTTCTCTGAACATTTAATCCTCTGTACAAGTATACTCTCCTTTTTCTCACTAGATAAACTTACATTTCTAAAATTGTGTAGCTGGTAAATATCAATACATGCTTAGTAAGTTTTTTCCATACAGCTCTATTAGAACAGCTCAAGCATATGATTCACATCTGAATCAACTACAAGACAATAGAACCCATCGAAAGCAGGCCATGTTTTAAGCTATCTAAAAGATCAGGAAGTAAGAAAAAAAATAGATGCTATTTGAGGAAATGATGGTACATATGTGTAAATCATATTCCACATTTATTTTTATAGGGAGAACAAGATTTGGGGAATTAAGGAGAATGGTTGAAAAAAAGCATTTACAGTTAAGCTTAATAAGCACAAATTATCCAACATAAATTTATTTCTCCTAAGAAATAATGAATTAGAAAATTTAACACAGATGAAAACAGTAAGCCTGTTACTACTGGTTTTTCTGAAATTACAAGAATAGCTGTCTGTGTTCAAAACAAAAAATAAAGATCTAATATATGCTATTGTGAATATTTTAGCCATACATATGATAAAAAGAAATTTAATAACTAAGTTTTATGCAAGAATAATGTGAGGAAAGATACTTCTGATGTTCAATTTCCCTTTATATGTCCAATTAACCTTTATTTACTGAGAAGCCATAGCATTCTAATTTGATTGGCAGCACTAGAGCTGGCGCCAGTAAGGGGAGTTCAGAAACTCTGCTGGAAAATCATGGTTTATTAATACATCATTAAGCACTTTAAATGGATTCCAATGGTGTATGTCTAAGGAAGGAAATAAATCAACATTTGTTAGTTACTGACAGAGTACAGAATTGAAATTTACATTATAAGCCTTACGTTAAAAATCATAATGTGCCAGCAATTGAATTACACAACACAAAATGATAGTGTATGTCATCTGCCTTTTTACCAGGGAGAATTATAAATGTTTATGATTATATACTTTCATCCAGACAAAAGCATATTATCATACAGTAATATGATCTAGAAAATTATGAGTGCAAATAAAATAAAAGCTAGATTTATTTTCAATATGCTTGTGATGGGCATTTAGTCCATTTATGATTTAAAGCTAAATGATGTCATGTACAGTTGAAATATTTGCAATCTGAATTGTACTTTGTTTCTAATGCCACACAATCAGTGTGGATATTTGTGATTTTAAGACAGCATTATATTTGTATCTATGTTAACATTCTAAATCACTTCTAAGAAAAACATAAATTCCTGAGTTTAGAAAACAGTCACATCTTTATTTTAATTTCTGATATCAATCTAAACCATGGTTACATTTGTTCATTTCTTTCTCATGTTTATGGTTGAATATGGATAATATAAGGAAAAATTATTTTGTACACATTTCTAATTAATTCATGATTGCAACATAAAACATAAAAATATTTTTTGGAGATATTTTATATTTCCAAGTTACGTAAGACTATTAAAATACTTTTCATCAAACCTAGACACTTGGGGCTTCCCTGGTGGTGCAGTGGCTAAGAATCCGCCTGCCAATACAGGGGACATGGGTTCAAGCCCTGGTCCAGGAAGACCCCACATGCCATGGAGCACCTAAGCCTGTGCACCACAGCTACTGAGCCTGTGCTCTAGAACCCATGAGCCACAACTACTGAAACCTGTGCACTTAGAGCCTGTGTTCCACAACAAGGAAGCCACTGCAATGAGAAGCCCCCACTCACCACAACTAGAGAAAGCTGCGTGCAACAATGAAGACCCAACACAGACAAAAATAAAATAAATTTAAAAAACATAAATTAAAATAAAAAGCCTAGACACTTGATTATGAATAGATATATTTTTGCATGCAAAATTTTTACAGTATTAGAGATCTATAAATATTAAAATTTGCACAATACTGCTCTAAATCCTCTTCTTTTGGTGTAAGCTGAACTGTCAACTTTTATTGGCACATTATTTGGAGATTTTGTATACATTTGACTGATGTACCAAGAAGAGCAACCACAATAATTAAGGTAATTCAACTATACTAACTATGCCACTTGATTGAAATCAATATTTCTCTAATTGCATGCCTTGGTATTTAGGGAAATTGTTCTCTGAGAAATTCCAAGGAACAAACTGGTAGCAGGAAATTTGGAACTGTATATAAGGAAGTAGTGCAATCACTCCTTAAGTTCACATCAACACAATTCTTTTCTTTCTCTCTAGCCACAACATAAAATTAGTTATGTGATAACACATGACACACAGTCATCTTTCATGGCTATATCCTAGTCTCCTTAACTCAAGTGAGAACTTGATCATTATGGAGATAACCATTGTTGAGGGAAATTTCAATATTTCAATGCACATTGTGTACAGGGAATGAGGTGACTAGGGGTGGAAGGCGTAGGAGACAATCTACTTTTTTGTAGGCAGAGATAAAGATGTGGTGTCTTAGAAACTGACACAGATGTGGGTAAGGCATGGAACATATTTCAACATCCTTTGAAATGTTTCAAAAGATAGTTCTTAGTGTAGACATAGGATGAAAAGTCAAGTTCCAAGTGGAATTTTCTGCCTCTTCTTTTTATTTCCCTTTTACATAATGACAACCCTGGCTCAAATTATCAAATTAGTCAATTGTGTAAAATCTGTAAATGCCATAATATACCTACAGTCAAGTTTCTGTGCATAAATTTGAGGACATATGGGTTTATAGTCATGCTTCAGTGGGTAACTTCTTTAAAACACTGCCACATTTAATTTTTTTCTCACTTTGAAAATAAAAAAGTCATCAGCATGATTAATGTATTGATAAAAATATGCAAAATATTATATATGTCTTTATAAATTAAGATTGATGTACAAATTATGCTGATTTCTATGTTAAGAATAGACTTCTTTGTAAAGGCTGTCAAATGGATCTATGAGTATTCATTCAGAATATCTATATTTTGTTTAACTTATATTACATAACCCCTGCTATGAAACATTTTCTATGTTGAAAATGAATAGGTATGAATAGCTAATTAAATCTCTTATTATCATGATTCTTTAAAATAAGTATCTAAACAACATTCAGAAAGTGTGAATAAATGTGAAAGATTCAACAAATAAAAACTTCAGATACAAGAATGAAGAAATCAGGATTATTGACTCCTTAAATATCTTTGGAACCACATTGCCTGTACATAAAAAAAGTGTGTCATTTCTTATCCATACAATATATACACTAGTAAGAGTTGATAAATGGCTAGACTTTAGTAGACTGTGGTGATATGTAAGGAAAAATAGAAATGAAAGCCATTTATGAGCTTGTGGAGAATCACGTATGCATGTAAACTTTTTGCCACGATTTCAGTTTGTGAAAAAAAATATACATTTTGCTAGGTGGGAATGTGTAGGAGAAATATGACTATTGTTGAATTCATAGTTTAGATAGGAGTAAGATAGGAAGTCAGAAAGAAAAATGATCAAGGAGAGGGCAGCCAAGAGCAAGAAGTAAGCTGTGATTCTAAAATGAAAGTAAGGGAAAGTGAAACCAAAGGTAGATAGAGATGATACTAAAAAAATAGAGTGTGATAAGGAAAACTAGAATCATAAACTCACAATTTTACACACTGCACGTCTGCTAGAAGTTGTAGGCAGGGGATCAGAAAACTAAAATAAAACCTGATAGAAAGAGAAATAACTGACAAGATGCTAAGAAAAAATTGTTTTATAAGCTTTAATTTTGTATGAGCAAGAGTAACTGGAGGTCAATTTTAGATATTCTCTCTTTGGAATGTTTTCAACATCAATAATCACCAATAAACCCAAACACACTCTCTTCCTTCCCTTTTTCAAATGTGAAATGATATAATTTTGGGTTGACAGGAGGCAGAATTGATTCTACTATCTCATGAATATTTTACCTCAAAATATTAACTCATCACTGTGCCAGTTATTTTGTTTCTTCTCTGTGTGTTTGGGAAGGTATTAAGGGATAATAAGAAAAAAAGAGAGCAATAAGTAAAATTAGAAGAACCCAGACTTTTTGTTTGTTTACTTTTACAATTTTTCTGAGACTCCATAAAGGTGCCTGCTATATGTATCTAAGTTTAGACATTTAGTTATAAACTATTTGTGTTAAAAATCAATCCTATTTTGCTTCCTGGTAAAACCAATAGGTGACCACCTTGTGAAAGCAGAACAAAGTAGATTTGGTACACAGTATGTATCCATGTGTGTACTGTGCTGTGGTAACATTAGTGATTAACATGCTATGGACTTGAAAATGTTATTTCAACAATTAAAATAAGAGGAGAAAGTTAACAATAAAAAACTGAGGACTAATATTTCCTAAACAACAACAAAAAATAATAGCAACAACAATAAAAACCTAAGCAGTTAGAGAAAATCTATCTATATTTATCTGTCTCCCTGGAGAAAAGAAAGGAAGGAAGGAAGGAAGGGAGGGAGGGAGGGAGGAAGGGAGGAAGGAAGGAAGAAATTTATGTCTTGAAGGCCAGGAAGTAGAGATTAATACAACTGAAGTAGCACAACTAAAATGAGGTAGGTAGAACCCTATTAAAAATCAGAAAGAGAGGGCAGACAGCAGAAGCAAGAAGAATTACAATCCTGCAGCCTGTGGAACAAAAACCACATTCACAGAAAGATAGACAAGACGAAAAAGCAGAGAGCTATGTACCAGATGAAGAAACAAGATAAAACCCCAGAAAAACAATTACATGAAGTGGAGATAAGAAACTTTCCAGAAAAAGAATTCAGAATAATGATAGTGAAGATGATCCAGGACCTCAGAAAAAGAATGGAGGCAAAGATCGAGAAGATGCAAGAAATGTTTAACAAAGACATAAAAAACTTAAAGGACAAACACCTAGAAGAATTAAAGAACAAACAAACATAGATGAACAATACAATAACTGAAATGAAAAATACAATAGAAGGCATCAATAGCAGAATAACTGAAGCAGAAGAATGGATAAGTGACCTGGAAGACAGAATGGTAGAATTCACAACCACAGAACAGAATAAAGAAAAAAGAATGAGAAGAAACGAAAACAGCCTAAGAGACCTCTGGGACAACATTAAATGCAACAACATTCACATTATAGGGGTCCCAGAAAGAGAAGAGAGAGAGAAAGTACCCAAGAAAATATTTGAAGAGATTATAGTCAAAAACTTCCCTAACATGGGAAAGGAAATAGCCACCCAAGTCCAGAAAACGCAGAGTCCCAGGCAGGATAAACCCAAGGAGAAACATGCCTAGACACATAGTAATTAAACTAGCAAAAATTAAAGACAAAGAATAATTATTGAAAGCAACAAGGGAAAAATGACAAATAACATACAAGGGAACTCCCATAAGGTTAACAACCGATTTTTCAGCAGAAACTCTACAAGCCAGAAGGGAGTGGCATGATATATTTAAAGTGATGAAAGGGAAGAACCTACAACCAAGATTACTCTACCTGGCAAGTATCTCATTCAGATTTGACAGATAAATCAAAAGTTTTACAGACCAGCAAAAACTAAGAGAATTCAGCACCACCAAACCAGCTCTACAACAAATGCTAAAGGAACTTCTCTAAGTGGGAAACACAAGAGAAGAAAAGAACCTACAAAAACAAACCCATTACAATTAAGAAAATGGTAATAGGAACATACATATGGATAATTACGTTAAATGTGAATGGATTAAAGGCTCCAACCAAAAGACACAGGCTCGCTGACTGGATACAAAAACAAGACACAAACAGACTGAAAGTGAGGGGATGGAAAAAGATAATCCATGCAAATGGAAATCAAAAGAAATCTAGAGTAACAATACTCATATAAGACAAAATTGACTTTAAAATAAAGAATGTTACAAGAGACAAGGAAGGACACTACATAATGATCAAGGGATCAATCCAAGAAGATGTAACAATTATATATGCACCCAACATAGTATCACCTCAAAACATAAGGCAACTGCTAACAGCTATAAAAGAGGAAATTGACAGTAACACAATAATAGCGTGGGACTTTAACACCTCACTTACACCAATGGACAGATCAGTCAAACAGAAAATTAATAAGGAAACACAAGCTTTAAATGACACAATAGACCAGATAGAATTAATTGATATTTATAGGACATTTCATGCAAAAACAGCAGATTACACTTTCTTCTTAAGTGCACATGGAACATTCTCCAGGATGGATCACAACTTGCAACACAAATCAAGCCTTGGTAAATTTAAGAAAATTGAAATCATATCAAGCATCTGTTCTGACCAAAATGCTATAAGATTAGAAATCAATTACAGGGAAAAAAACGTGAATAGCACAAACACATGTAGGCTAAACAATACATTATTAAATAAACTAGAGATCACTGAAGAAATCAGAGAGGAAATAAAAAAATATCTAGAGACAAATTACAACAAAAACACAGCGCTCCAAAACCTATGGGATGCAGCAAAAGCAGTTCTAAGAGGGAAGTTTATAGCAATACAAGCCTATCTCAAGAAACAAGATAAATCTCAAATAAACAATGTAACCTTACAGCTAAAGGAACTAGAGAAAGAAGTACAAACAAAACCCAAAGTTAGTAGAGGGAAAGAAATAAAGATCACAGCAGAAATAAATGAAACAGAAACAAAGAAAACAATAGCAATGATCAATAAATCTAAAAGCTGGTTCTTTGAAAACATAAACGAAATCGGTAAACCATTAGCCAGACAAATGAGGAAAAAGAGGGAGAGGATTCAAATCAATAAAATTAGAAATGAAAAAGGAGAAGTTACAACAGACACCACAGAAATACAAAGCATCCTAAGAGGCTATTGCAAGCAACTATATGCCAATGAAATGTACAACCAGGAAGAAATGGACAAATTCTTAGAAAGGTATAACCTCCCAAGACTGAACCAGGAAGAAATAGAAAATATGAACAGACCAATCACAAGTAATGAAATTGAAACTGTGAATAAAAATCTTCCAACAAACAAAAGTCCAGGACCAGATGGCTTCACAAGTGAATTCTATCAAACATTCAGAAAAAAGTTAACACTATCCTTCTCAAACTCTTCCAAAAATTTGAAGAGGAAGGAACACTCCCAAACTCATTCTATGAAGCCACCATCACCCTGATACCAAACCAGGCAAAGATATCACACAAAAAGAAAATTACAGACCAGTATCACTGATGAATATAGATGTAAAAATCCTGAACAAAATACTAGCCAACAGAATCCCACAACACATTAAAAGGATCATAACCAAGATCAAGTGGGATTTATCCCAGGGATGCAAGGATTCTTCAATATGCATAAATCAATCAATGTGAAGCACCATATTAACAAATTGAAGAATAAAAACCATATGATTATCTCAGTTGATGCAGAAAAAGCTTTTGACAAAATTCAACACTGGTTTATGATAAAAACTCTCCAGAAAGTGGGCATAGAGGGAACCTACCTCAACATAATGAAGGCCATATACAACAAACCCACAGCAAACGTCATTCTCAATGGTGAAAAACTGAAAGCATTTCCTCTAATATAAGGAACAGGACAAAGATGTCCACTCTCACCACTATTATTCAACATAGTTTTGGAAGTCCTAGCCACACAGAGAAGAAAAAGAAATAAAATGAATACAAATTGGAAAAAAAGGAGTAAAACTGTCACTGTTTGCAGATGACATGATACTATACATAAAGAATCCTAAAGATGTCACCAGAAAACTACTAGAGCTAATCAATGAATTGGTTAAGTTGCAGGATACAAAATTAATGTACAGAAATCTCTTGCATTCCTATACACTAATGATGTAAAATCTGAAAGAGAAATTAAGGAAACACTCCCATTTACCATTTCAACAAAAAATAATAAAATACCTAGGAATAAACCTACCTAGGGTGGCAAAAGACCTGTATGCAGAAAACTATAAGACACTGATGAAAGAAATTAAAGATGATAGAAACAGATGGAGAGATATACCATGTTCTTGGATTGGAAGAATCAATATTGTGAAAATGACTATACTACCCAAAGCAATCTACAGATTCAATGCAATCCGTATCAAAGTACCACTGGCATTTTTTGTGGAACTAGAACAAAAAATCTTAAAATTTGTATGGAGACACAAAAGACCTCAAATAGCCAAAGCAGTCTTGAGGGAAAAAAACGGACCTGGAGGAATCAGACTCCCTGACTTCAGACTCTACTACAAGGCTACAGTAATCAAGACAATATGGTACTGGCACAAAAACAGCAATATATATCAATGGAACAGGATAGAAAGCCCAGAGATAAACCCACACATCTATGGTCAACTAATCTATGACAAAGGAGGCAAGGATATACAATGGAGAAAAGACAGTCTCTTCAATAAGTGGTGCTGGGAAAACTGGACAGCTACATGTAAAACAATGAAATTAGAACACTCCCTAACACCAGACACAAAAATAAACTCAAAATGGATTAGAGACCTAAATGTAATACCAGACACTATAAAACTCTTAGAGGAAAACATAGGAAGAACACTCTTTGACATAAATCACAGCAAGATCTTTTTTGATCCAACTCTTAGAGTAATGGAAATAAAAACAAAAATAAACAAATGGGACCTAATGAAACTTAAAAGCTTTTGCAAAGCAAAGGACACTACAAACAAAATGAAAAGATAACCCTCAGAATGGGAGAAAATATTTGCAAACGGATCAATAGACAAAAGATTAATCTCCAAAATATATAAACAGCTCATGAAGCTCAATATTAAAAAAACAAAAAACCCAATCCAAAAATGGACAGAAGACCTAAATAGACATTTCTCCGAAGAAGACATACAGATGGCCAAGAAGCACATGAAAAGCTGTTCAACATCACTAATTATTAGAGAAATGCAAATCAAAAGTATAATGAGGTATCACATCACACCAGTTAGAATGGGCATCATCAGAAAATCTACAAACAAATCCTGGAGAAGGTGTGGAGATAAGGCAACGCTCTTGCACTGTTGGTGGGAATGTAAATTGATACAGCCACTATGGAGAACAGTGTGGAGGTTCCTTAAAAAACTAAAAATAGAGTTACCATATGATCCAGCAATCCCACTACTGGGCATATACCCAGAGAAAACCATAATTCAAAAGACACATGCACCCTAATGTTCATTGCAGTACTATTTACAATAGCCAGGTCATGGAAGCAACCTAAATGCCCATCGACAGATGAATAGATAAAGATGTGGTACATATATACAATGGAATATTTCTCAGCCATAAAAAGGATCGAAATTAGGTCACTTGCAGAGACGTGAATGGATCTAGAGACTGTTATACAGAGTGAAGTAAGTCAGAAAGTGAAAAGCAAATATCGTATATTAACGAATATATGTGGAACCTAGAAAAATGGTACAGATGAACCTGTTTGCAGGGCAGAAATAGAGACACAGATGTAGAAAACAAACGTATGGACACCAGTGGGGGAAAGTGGCAGGTTAGGGGTTATGGTGTGATGAATTGGGAGGTTGGGATTGACCTATATACACTAATATATATAAAATGGATAACTAATAAGAACCTGCTGTATAAAAAAATAAAGAAAATTTAAAAAATTTTAAAAAAAGGGCAGAAGACCTAAATAGACATTTCTCCAAGGAAGACATACAGATGGCCAAGAGGCACATGAAAAAATATTAAAAAGCAGGAAGATATTTTTTACAGGAAAGCTAGACTTTGCCAGGAAGGAGGAGACAGTGTACTGTATTTTTAAAGGGAGATATAACATGTGCTCCAAAGACCAAAGCGATCATTTGGATTACAGCAAAAAATAGAAATGGAAAGGAAATAAATGATAAGAAGCTACTACATCTCAGGCAGGTTGAAAAAGCAGATTTAGAAATATGTATGCAGATAAGAAAAGCCTATAAAAAAGCTAAGGCATTAATCATGGAAATTTATAATTACACCAATGCCAACAAGGCTGACTATAGGAGGAGGCCTGTGGAAGGTGGCACACTTGAAGAAAACTGAATGTATAATATAAACATAATATTCATAAAGAAAACATATCTGTATGTACACTGGAGTTAGATTTTGGAAGCAGCCTCATAGAAATGATAAATGTGGTTGGTATAAATAGAATCAATAGGAAAATGAAAAAAAAAAGAGAAAAAGAAAAGACAGTAATACACAGTGATTAAATATCAAGACAGTTTTATGTAGTTCAGTGTAAGAAATTTCACCATTCAGTAGATTTAGTGAGCACCTACTGTACATAAAGCACAGAATTTTAGAAACTAATACAAAGATGGGTGATACATAGTCTCCAGACTCAAAAACTACAGTTTGAATTTATGCAGTATTTACTGGTGTTTAGTGAGTATGCCAAGTCTTTAATTTATGATAGTCTATTTTTGCTGGGTTGAAAATAACACATACATTTCCAGTTGAGTCTTCTGATTCAAGTAACAGAACTCCACAAAGCTTAGTTATATTAACAAAGAAGTTGTATCAATTTGATATGGAAACACAAAGGCAAAAAGCACCAAGATCACATAAGAAACTGAATCCTTCATCTGAAATGCCAAAACAAAAACAGAACAGACAAAGCAAAGCCAAGCAAGCCCTCTTTCAGCTTGGCTCTTTCCAAGTATATGGTTTCTTAACTCAGCTTTTTTCCGTACGGTTGCACTAAGAAGCATTTTAGCATTGTGTACAGTTTCTGACATCTAGTCACCTGTGTTTGAATTCTTGATCCACACTTACTGTGTCGTGTGACACAAGTTGAATTCCTGTAACACACTTACTGGGTCTTGGAGCAAGTTACTTATCCTTTCTGTGTCTTTTTCTTCAATGTTAAATGGGGCTAACAATACCTGTTTCACAGATTCTCTCCACAATAGAGATGAAAGGAGGAAATATAAGTAAATAATTGT
This sequence comes from Balaenoptera acutorostrata, assembly GCF_949987535.1. Taxonomy (NCBI): domain Eukaryota; kingdom Metazoa; phylum Chordata; class Mammalia; order Artiodactyla; family Balaenopteridae; genus Balaenoptera; species Balaenoptera acutorostrata. The sequence continues at coordinate 63,824,666 of NC_080064.1, forward strand.
GAATAGTACCTAGCACATTGTAGGGACTAAATAACTGTTCACTCTTTTCTATCTCCAAGGCGGTTGCCTTTCAGCTCTGGAGTTTTTATTTAATATAACCTTTAATTTTAGCAACATGTCAAGATTAAATTGTAATCTTTAAATCTCAAGTCTAAATTTCCAGAAGGAATAGGCCAATAATCATAAAATACCTAAGCATTTTAATAAATAACTATTATTTAATAATTATTATAAATTATAAGGTTACAAACTAGGTGGTTTTACAGCTGAATTCAATCTATCCTTTATATAAGAAACCACAATTCTATATCTATTCCAGATAGTCAAGATCATGGAAAAAAGATGCAAACTATCCCGTTTTACTTTACAAAGTTACTTTAGCACAATTTTAATAGCAAAGCAATTTTAGAAGCAAAATAATGTTGAAATGCCAGAAATTCATTGGTATATCGTAGAGAAAGATATCCAAAGGCTTAGTGATAGTGGAATCTTAGAGTGTTTTATCATGGAAGACCTGCTCACACACCCTGGAAAGGTCAAGAACACAGAGTTTTTAACCAAGACTATGAGAAATAAATTTGTGAGAGGAGCCTCATCACCACTGAAGGTCTCTGTGGTGACCCTTCTTTGTAAGTCAGACGTTAGTGATAACTGCTACCATTGAAGTAGGATCCCTAAATGCAGTGAGAATGACAGAATCCTAGAGTGGCAGGAGCCAAGTGATGGTACTCATTCACCAAAGACAAGGTGATCATAATTACTGAAATAGACAGTGAAGGCAAAACAGTAATCAGAATAGTTTTCCTTGCAGAGACCTTTGGCACTGGCTATTTCATCATATCATTCCTAAAAATTAATATACGGGAAACCTACTGTGTTCTTCATGTGATTATTCAATGTGGTTTGAGCACAGATAATGGGCGTTTGGATTCTTAGAGGAAGAGAAGCTTGGAATGAGAAATTCCAGAATTTGATTTCTGCCACATTCTACTAGCCAACCCAGTCAGAGTCAGCCCATATTCAAGAAGAGGCGAAATAATCTCCATTTCCTGAATGTGGGTGTTCATACGGGGAGGGAAGGAATTTATTGTAAGAGACCAAATATCACAGTCCACACTCTGGCAACAATAACCACATCCCTCTTGTATGCAAAATATACTCAAATATTGTATTCATTAAATCATTGGTTGGCAATACAGGATCTTATCAGCAGGTGTGGAAGAAGCTTCTCATGTAGCACAATAGAAGCAACTTTTCAGGTGCATTTTCTCATTTGCCGAGATAAGTTATCTTCCCTAGAACATATCCACTTTTACAGTGGTGAAATAGAGACAGCATAATCAGCAGACATGCCAGCTCACAAGGGGGAAAAAAAAAGACACAATACAGTTAATGGTACATAGAAATTTTGAAATCAAACTGGGCACATAGTGCTATTTCCTCCAACTCCAGAGGCAAGAACTTTTCTTTGCTTGGGACTCAATTTTTCTCCCCAGGAGTAGTTATCAATGGCTGTTGACTTTCCCTCTGGAATTTTGACTCTTCCCTCTGATTCATCTTTTATTTTTCACTAGAAATGATCCATGTTTGCAGCTAAGTAGCATCCTCTGCTTGCAGGTAGAAGGATTGGGATCCAGTGACCTCTTTACATATTGAACTATGTTCCTTTTAGTCAAAGGTGATATGTCTTTAAATATTCTTGAGATCGTCCTGCATATCAAGTTATAATAAATCTGCTTAGGCAAAAGTCTCAATCAGAAATATATTTGAGAGGGTGACCCTCTCCCTACTTTAGACTGAGATACAGGGTGCTATAGTACAACAATCATAGAATTCTTAGAAGTATTTCTGTCTGGGTGAGAGCATCTATAAGGCAAATCCCTAAATCTTTCCAACATTTCAAAAAAGGTTCTTACAGACATATTTTGATCTCATCTTTTATCTGAGGCTACAATTTATGGCAAAAACTGTGGATTAGGATTTGATCTTTGGCCGCAGGTTTTAAACAAATCATTAGTTAATTTATTTTTGGAGACTATCTTGTGGGCTGTAAATGATATATAGTTTGATTTTCCATCTTAGTATATCCCTGTGGAAAATATTTCCCTAAATTTGCCCTGAAAACAGAATAGTCCCTTTTCTAGTTCAACTCTCCTATCTATAACTTATATGTAGCTAAATGAAACCAGTTGACAGTTTCACTATTTGATCTGGAAATCTATTACTAAAGTATCAAATTCATTAGGTATATTTTTTTGAACCATAATGATTAATTTATTACGTCAACTTGGCTAGACTATGGTACCAGCTGTTTGGTCAAACAATAGTTTAGATGTTGCTGCGAATGTATTCTTTAGATGTGATTAACATATAAATCAGTAGACTCTGAGTAAAGAAGACTACCCTCCATAATGCAGGTAGACCTCACCCAATCAAGTGAAGGTCATAAGCCCAAAGACTGAGGTTTTCTAAAGGAAAAGCAATTCTGCCTAAAGCTTGCAACATATAAATCCTACCTGAGATTCTAGCCTGCTGGACTGCCCTGCAGATTTTAGACTTAAGACTGCATACAGTATCAGCTCTTACTTGAATCTCCAGCCTGCTAGCTTGTCCTATGAATATCAGACTTGCCAGCTCCAACAAATTCAACTTTTTAGTGGCTTATAACAAGAACAATTTTTCTATCTCTCATTGTTCTGCCAGTTGGCTAAGGAGGTCAAGTTGGTGGTTTGTTTATTCTATATAATGTCAGCTAGGGCTAAAACCCAGAGAGCTTGGGTCTCTCCCATTATTGCAAATAATTTTAAGAAGAAGGGAGAAGAAGCTACCAGTTGGCATACAGCCTGGGATCAGAAGTCCCAGGATGTCATATATGCCACATTCTACTAGGTAGAATCTTATCCTGTAGGATAACACAATACTGAAGGAGAGAATCCACCTCTCTATGGGCATAGATGTAGAAAAATAATTAATGGTGGTCACTGATGTGGGAAAGGAATTAGTGATGGCCATTGCTGAATACTCTCCACCACGGCAAAATTACAGACATCATAAAAAGGTGAAATATGAAATTTATCTATAAAAATGATATGTGAGAAAGAGGTGCCTGCTATCTCCACTATTATCCAATAGTTTGTAAGTCAGAGATAATGTAATCAAATGGGGAAAAGTAAATGTGGCAGATTTTATTTTTTAAAGATGGTTGCAACAATATTTACCATTCTACATTCTCTTTCTACAGTATATCCTTGATGTTCCTCCTACTGAATAATAGGGTTTATATTGTCTTCCCTAGAATATGGGCAGAGCTTTATAACTACCTCAACAGCTAATAGATACTATGCACTTTCAAGACAAGATTTTTTAAAATACCATGCACTTCTGCTTTGTTTTCTTGCAACTCTCATGTTTGTAAGCCATTCACCATTTTGTGAGAAAGCCCAAGCAGTCACATGCAGATTTTCTGGTTGACAGTCACAGCAAACACTGCAGTCAACAGCCAGCGTCAACTGCCAAACATGTGAGTGAATGAGTCCTTCCAGATGAGTCCAGCTCTTAGCTACTAAGCCATCTCTAGCCTTTGAATATTCCCACTTGAGTCTGGAGATATTTTGAGGGAGAGAAAATCATCTGCATTATACCCTTGCCCAACTCATGACCTACCGAATTTGTGAAAATCATAAAATATTTGTTGCTTTAAGTTTTAAAATTTTAGTTGACATGTATTTTCATGCAGCAATAGATAACTGAAACAGTAATCCTTGGAACGAAAGAATTAAATTAAATTTGCATGTTACACAGTTGTCTTAATCGATAATTTTTTTGTATGGTTTCTTTTTTGTATGTTTTATATTAGTCTTCACAACAACTATATTTGTAGGTGCTATCAATTCCGATTTGACAGGGGAGGTAACTGAAGAATGGTATGGTTATGCAAATTCTGAAAAATCAGGAATTGACAGAGCTGGAATTTGAACCCAGGTGTTTCGCTACAGAGCATGGATGCTTATCTTCTATCCCAGTGTCCCTAACTAGAAAACCCAAGAGAAAGGGAAAGGAAAACTCCAAAAAGAGGAATCAGAGAGAACAAGAAATGACCTAGAAAATAAATAGAATTCAACTCAGTAGAGTTCAAGAAAGGAGGAATAAGGCTGGTGAATTAAGAAACAACAAAATGATATTTATTGAAAGCAGTGATGGACACAGTGAATTTCATTGTGGCTGAGAAGCTATGCCAAATATCCATGAGGTTGTGTCCTGAATAAGTGGTATATTTTTTTTTTTTTCTGGCTAGATCTAAGTCATTGTAAGAGAATCATGAAAATTTTTTCTCTTTTCCAGAGGTAAGTAGAAAACAAAGACAGTGTTGACCATTTATCTTTTTTTTCTTAACATTTTCTGTATTTACTTTCCATGCATGGTAGATACGCAACAGTAATTATTGTCTATTTCAAGTGTTATTTTTTTTAACATCTTTATTGAAGTATAATTGCTGTACAATGGTGTGTTAGTTTCTGCTGTATAACAAAGTGAATCAGCTATATATATATATATACATTTATCCCATATCCTCTCCCTCTTGCGTCTCCCTCCCACCCTCCCTATCCCACCCCTCTAGGTGGTCAAAAAGCATGGAAAGCATGGAGCTGATCTGCCTGTGCTATGTGGCTGCTTCTCACTAGCTATTTATTTTACACTTGGTAGTGTATATATGTCCATGTCTCTCTCTCACTTCGTCCCCGCTTACACCTCTCCCTCCCTGTGTCCTCAAGTGCATTCTCTACCTCTGAGTCTTTATTCCTGTCATGCGCCTAGGTTCCTCAGAATCATTTTTTTTTTTTTTAGTTTCCATATATATGTGTTAGCATATGGTATTTTTTTTCTCTTTCTGACTTACTTCACTCTGTATGACAGACTCTAGGTCCATCCACCTCACTACAAATAACTCAATTTTGTCTCTTTTCATGGCTGAGTAATATTCCATTGTACATATGTACCACATATTCTTTGTCCATGCCTCTGTTGATGGACATTTAGGTTGCTTCCATGTCCTGGCTATTGTAAATAGTGCTTCAATGAACATTGGGGTATGTGTATCATTTCAAATTATGGTTTCCTCTGGGTATATGTGCAGGAGTGGGATTGCTGGGTCATATGGTAGTTCTCTTTTCAGTTTTTTAAGGAACCTCCATACTATTCTCCATAGTGGCTGTATCAATTTACACTCCCACCAACAGTGCAAGAGGGTTCCCTTTTCTCCACACCCTCTCCAGCATTTACTGTTTGTAGATTTTTTGATGATGGCCATTCTGACCTGTGTGAGGCGATACCTCATTGTAGTTTTGATTTGCATTTCTCTAATGATTAGTGATGTTGAGCATCCTTTCATGTGTTTGTTGGCAATCTGTATATCTTCTTTGGAGAAAGGTCTATTTAAGTCTTCTGCCCATTTTTGGATTGGGTTCTTTCTTTTCTTTGATACTGAGCTGCATGAGCTGATTGTATATTTTGGAGGTTAATCCCTTGTCAGTTGCTTCATTTGCAAATATTTTCTCCCATTCTGAGGGTTGCCTTTTCATCTTGTTTATGGTTTCCTTTGCTGTGCAAAAGCTTTTAAGCTTCATTAGATCCCATTTGTTTATATTTGTTTTTATTTCCATTTCTCAAGGATGTGGGTCAAAAGGGATCTTACTGTGATTTATGTCATTGAGTGTTCTGCCTATGTTTTCCTCTAAGAGTTTTATAGTGTCTGGCCTTACATTTAGATCTTTAATCCATTTTCAGTTTATTTTTGTGTATGGTGTTAGGGAGTGTTCTAATTTCATTCTTTTACATGTAGCTGTCCAGTTTATCCAGCACCACTTATTGAAGAGACTGTTTTTTCTCCATTGCATATTCTTGCCTCCTTTATCAAAGATAATGGGACCATATGTGTGTGGGTTTATCTCTGGGCTTTCTCTCTTGTTCTATTGATTTATATTTCTGTTTTTGTGCCAGTACCATACTGTCTTGATTACTATAGCTTTGTAGTACAGTCTGAAGTCCGGGAGCATGATTCCTCCAGCTCCGTTTTTCTTTCTCAAGATAGCTTTGGCCATTCGGTGTCTTTGTGTTTCCATACAAATTGTGAAATTTTTTGTTCTAGTTCTGTGAAAAATGCCATTGGTAGCTTGATAGGGATTGCATTGAATCAGTAGATTGCTTTGGGTATACAGTTATTTTCGCAATGTTTATTCTTCCAATCCAAGAACATGGTATATCTCTCCATCTGTTTGTGTCATCTTTAAATTCTTTCATCAGTGTCTTATAGTTTTCTGCATACAAGTCTTTTGTCTCCTTGGGTAGGTTTATTCCTAGGTATTTTATTCTTTTTGTTGCAATGGTAAATGTGAGTTTTTTTTTATATTCTCTTTCAGATATTTCATCGTTAGTGTATAGGAATGCAAGGGACTCCTGTGCATTAATTTTGTATCCTACTACTTTACCAGTTTCATTGATTTGCTCTAGTAGTTTTCTGGTAGCATCTTTAGGATTCTCTATGTATGTACAGTATCATGTCATCTGCAAACAGTGACAGTTTTACTTCTTCTTTTCCAATTTGGATTCCTTTTATTTCTTTTCTTCTCTGATTGCTGTGGCTAAAACTTCCAAACTATGTTGAATAATAGTGGTGAGAGTGGGCCACCTTGTCTTGTTCCTGATCTTAGAGGAAATGGTTTCAATTTTTTACCATTGAGAACAATGTTGGCTGTGAGTTTGTCATATATGGCCTTTAGTATATTGTGGTAAGTTCCCTCTATGTCTACTTTCTGGAGGGTTTTTATCATAAATGTGTTTTGAATTTTGTTGAAAGCTTTTTCTGCATCTATTTAGATGATCATATGGTTTTTATTCTTCAATTTGTTAATGTGGTGTATCACATTGATTGATTTGCATATATTGAAGAATACTTGCATTCCTGGGATAAACCCCACTTGATTATGGTGTATGATCCTTTTAATGTGCTTTTGGATTCTGTTTGTTAGTATTTTGTTGAGAATTTTTGCATCTATGTTCATCAGTGATATTGGCTTGCAGTTTTCACTTTTTGTGGCATCTTCGTCTGGTTTTTCTCTCAGTGTGCTAGTGGGCTTGTAGAATGAGTTGGCAGTATTCCTCCCTCTGCTATATTTTGGAAGAGTGTGAGAAGGATGGGTGTTAGCTCTTCTCTAAATGTTTGATAGAATTCACCTGTGAAGCCATACGGTCCTGGGCTATTTTTTGTTAAAATATTTCTAATTACAGTTTCAATTTCAGTGCTTGTGATTGATCTGTTTATATTTTCTACTTCTTCCTGGTTCAGTGTCAGATGGTTGTGCTTTTCTAAGAATTTGTCCATTTCTTCCAGGTTGTCCATTTTACTGGCATGTAGTTGCTTGCAGTAATCTCTCATGATCCTTTGTATTTCTGCAGTATCAGTTTTTACTCCTTCTTCATTTCTAATTCTGTTGATTTGTGTCATTTCCCATTTTTTCTTGATGAGTCCAGCTAATGGTTTATCAATTTCATTTATCTTCTCAAAGAACCAGCTTTTAGTTTTACTGATCTTTGCTATTGTTTCCTTCATTTCTTTTCATTTATTTCTGATCTGATCTTTATGATTTCTTTCCTTCTGCTAACTTTGGCGTTTTTTTTTTCTTCTTTCTCTAATTCCTTTAGGTGTAAGGTTAGATTGTTTATTTGAGATTTTTCTTGTTTCTTGAGGTAGGATTGTATTGCTATAAACTTCCCTCTTAGAGCTGTTTCTGCTGCATCCCATAGGTTTTGGGTCATTTTGTTTTCATTGTCATTTGTTTCTAGGTATTTTTTGATTTCCTCTTTGATTTCTTCAGTGATCTCTTGGTTATTTAGTAGCGTATTACTTAGCCTCCATGTGTCTGCACTTTTTACAGATTTTTTCCTGTAGTTGATATCTAGTCTCATAGCATTGTGGTCAGAAAATATACTTGATAAGATTTCACTTTTCTTAAATTTACGAAGGCTTGATTTGTGACCTACGATATGATCTATCCAGAAGCCTATTCCATGAGAACTTGAGAAGAAAGAGTATTCTGTTCTTTTTGGATGGAATGTCTTATAAATATCAATTAACTCCATCTTGTTAAGTGTATCATTTAAAACTTTTGTTTTCTTATTTATTTTCATTTTGGATGACCTGTCCATTGGTGAAAGTGGCATGTTAAAGTCCCCCACTATGATTGTGTTACTGTCGATTTCCCCTTTTATTGCTGTTAGCATTTGCCATATGTATTGAGGTGCTCCTATGTTGGGTGCATAAATATTAACAATTGTTATATCTTCTTCTTGGATTGGTCCCTTGAACTTTATATAGTGTCCTTCTTTGCCCCTTGTAACAGTCTTTATTTTACAGTTTACTTTGTCTGATATGAGAATTGCTACTCCAGCTTTCTTTTGATTTCCATTTGCATGGACTATCTTTTTCCATCCCTTCACTTTCATACTGTACCTGTCCCTGGGTCTGAAGTGGGTCTCTTATAGACAACATATATATGGGTCTTGTTTTTTTATCCATTCAGCCAGTCTATGTTGTTTGGTTTGAACATTGAATACATTTACATTAAGGTAATTATCGATATGTATGTTCCTATTACCATTTTCTTAATTGTTTTGGGTTCGTTATTGTAGGTCTTTTCCTTCTCTTGTGTTACCTGCCTAGAGAAGTTCCTTTAGCATTTGTTGTAAAGCTGGTTTGGTGGTGCTGAATTCTCTTAGCTTTTGCTTGTCTGTAAATATTTTAATTTCTCCATTGAATCTGAATGAAATCCTTGCTGGGTAGAGTAATCTTTGTTGTATGTTTTTCCCTTCCATTGCTTTAAATATGTCCTGCCACTCCCTTCTGTCTTGCAGAGTTTCTGCTGAAAGATTAGCTGTTAACCTTATGGGTATTCCCTTGTATGTTATTTGTTGCTTTTCCCTTGCTGCTTTTAATATTTTTTCTTTGTATTTAATTTTTGATAGTTTGATTAATATGTGTCTTGGCATGTTTCTCCTTGGATCTATCCTGTATGGGACTCTCTGTGCTTCCTGGACTTGAATGTCTATTTCCTATCCCATATTAGGGAAGTTTTCAACTGTAGTCTCTTCAAATATTTTCTCAGTCCCTTTCTTTTTCTCTTCTTCTTTGGGACCCTATAATTCGAATGTTGGTGCATTTAATGTTGTCCCATAGGTTACTAAGACTGTCCTCAATTGTTTTCATTCTTTTTTCTTTATTCTGCTCTGTGGTAGTTATTTCCCCTATTTTATCTTCCAGGTCACTTATCCGTTCTTCTGCCTCAGTTATTCTGCTACTGATTCCTTCTAGAGAATTTTAAATTTCATTTATTGTGTTGTTCATCATCATTTATTTGATCTTTAGTTCTTCTAGGTCCTTGTTAAAACTTTCTTGTATTTTCTCCATTCTATTTCCAAGATTTTGGATCATCTCTACTATCATTACTCTGAATTCTTTTTCAGGTAGACTGCCTATTTCCTCTTCATTTGTTTGGTATGGTGGGTTTTCACCTTGCTCTTTCATCTTCTGCGTACTTCTCTGTCTTCTTATTTTGTTTAACTTACTGTGTTTGCAGTCTCCTTTTCTCAGGCTGCATGTTGGTAGTTCCCATTGTTTTTGGTGTATGCCCCCAGTGGCTAATATTGATTCCGTGGGTTGTGTAGTCTTCCTGGTGGAGGGGACTGGTGCCTGTGTTCTGGTGAATGAGACTGGATCTTGTTTCACTGGTGGGAAGGACCATGTCCAGTGGTGTGTTTTGGGGTGCCTGTGAACTTATGATTTTTGGCAGCCTCTCTGCTAATGGGTGGGATTGTGTTCCTGTCTTGCTAGTTGTTTGGCATGGGGTGTCCAGCACTGGAGCCTGCTGGTCATTGAGTGGAGCTGGGTCTTAGCATTGAGACAGAGATCTCTGGGGGAGCTCTCACCGACTGATATTATGTGGGTCCAGCAGGTCTCTTGTGGTCCAGTGCCCTGAATTCGGATCTCCAATCTCAGAGGCTCAGGCCTGACACCCGGCCGGAGCACCAAGATCCTGTCAGCCAACTCAGCTCAGAAGAAAAGAGAGAAAAAAAAGAAAGAATATAAAAGTTTTTAAAATATAAAAAGTAATAAAAAAAAAAGGAGAGAGCAACCAAACCAATAAACAAATCCACCAATGATAACAAGCACTAAAAACTAAACTAAGATAAACATAAAAATCAGAAGCTAGTCAGTCGCATGCAGCAAACCCCAAATCTACAGTTGCTCCCAAAGTTCACCACCTCAATTTTGAAATGATTCCTTGTGTATTCAGGTATTCCACAGATGCAAGGTACCTCAAGTTGATTGTTGGTACTTAAACCACTTCTCCTGAGGCTGCATGGAGGAATTTCGTTTTCTCTTCTTTGTTCACACAGCTCCTGGGGTTCAGCTTTGATTGGTCCTGCCTATACATGTAGGTCCTCCTCTGGTATCTCTCTGTCACCCGGACAGGAGGGGGTTAAAGGAGCGGCTGGTTATGGGGCTCTGTCTCACTCAGGCCAGTGGGAGGGAGGTGTATGGAATGCAGGGGGAACCTGCGGCAGCAGAGGCTGGCATGACGTTGCAACAGCCTGAGGTACGCCATGTGTTCTCCCAGGGAAGTTGTCCCTGGGTCACAGGATCCTGGCAGTGGCGGTCTGCACAGACTCCTGGGAGGGGAGTTGTGGATAGTGACCTGTGCTTGCACACAGGATTCTTGGTGGCTGCAGCAACAGTGTTAGTGTTTCATGCTCCTCTCTGGGGTCTGCACTGATAGCCGTGGCTCGTGCCTGTCTCTGAAGCTCATTTAGACGGTGTTCTGAATCTCCTCTCTTCGCGTACCCTGAAACAATTGTCTCTTGCCTCTTAGGCAGTTCCAGAGTTTTCCCAGATTCCCTCCCAGTTAGCTGTGGTGCACTAGCCCCCTTCAGGCTGTGTTCATGCAGCCAACCCCAGTCCTCTCCCTGGGATCCGACTGAAGCCCGAGCCTCAGCTCCCAGCCCCTACCTGCCCTGGCGATGAGCAAACAAACCTCTCAGGCTGGTGAATGCTGGCCAGCACTGATCCTCTGTGCGGGAATCTCTCCACTTTGCCCTCTGCACCCCTGTTGCTGTGCTCTCTCTGTGGCTCTGAAGCTCTCCCCACAACCTGCCGTCTCCACCAGTGAAGGGACTTCCTAGTGTGTGGAAACTTTTCCTCCTTCACAGCTCCCTCCCAGAGGGGCAGGTCCCATCCTTATTATTTTATCCCTGTTTTTTCTTTTATCTTTTGCCCTACCCAGGTACGTGTGGAGTTTCTTGCCTCTTGGGAAGTCTGAAGTCTTCTGCCAGCGTTCAGTAAGTGTCCTGTAGGAATTGTTCCACATGTAGATGTATTTTTGAAGTGTTTGTGGGAAGGAAGGTGGTCTCCGTGTCTTACTCCTCTGCCATCTTGAAGGTCCTTGACCTCGAGTGTGATTTTGAAAGAGGCAACTCTCCATTAAATATGTAATTCTGTTTATGTGTTTCTGAGTGTGTGTGTGTGTGTGTGTGCATATGTGTGTTCATGTATCTTAATTGTAAAGAGACACCAAGAGCCTGCTTGGCTTTCAGTAATGGAGATAATGATCAAGCCTAGAGTTTTGACTTAGACAAGTGTATATGTGGAGTGCCAATCACTGTGTTCAGTTTAGGCCATATGAACTTGGGGTGTTTTATTATATCACAGTGGAGTCACTAGATAATAATTGAAAAATATAGGTCTGTATCAGAAATCATGGTTGAATCTATATACATATGATACTTAAGCCATAAATATGACGCATTTTTATCTATTTATCAATTACCCCAAATATAAATAGACATTTACATATCATATATTCCATACATCTAGAAAGTTGCTTTAATGAAATTCTGAATACAATATTTTTTATTAAAGTAAATGTGTATACTGTAACTAAAATAGAGGGGAATTCACTCTTAGCTAAGTATTGTAATAATATACTTGGGGTTCAGCAAGGAAAATATAATCTCTTCTAGACATTTCAAACAGGATAATATCTGATCAGAAAAATAGGTGCTTACAAAATAAGGTGGAGGAGTTAAAGTCAGAAGTGGAGGAAGGGTGCTTTGAGCTGTCAGTTTTGTCACTCCTCACTAGTTCTTAGGACACCAGTAAGTTACTTTTGCCACCTTACTTACTGTCACTGCCCAGATCAAGAGCTACAAGAAATCCCACCAATGCAGTTGTCTGCAGCACCAAGGCAAATAATTTGCAAAGGAACTCCTAGTTGTTAAAAAAACCTGTGGAAGCCCATGTGGCTGCTTGTCACTGCTGGAGAAAGATTGATGATTTCTGCTTCCCTTTTGCTTTTTAGAACTTATGTAAAGGGCTCTCACTGAAAAAATGACAATCACATCCCAATACCTGGAGGTGAAACATTCTGGCAAACACATTGGTCTTTCGGAACCCGTGATAATGGGGAGAACAAAGGAGAAAATAGAAATAAATTCTATTTTGAGTTAAAGTAACCTTATGGCTACATTAAAAGAATCTGTTCCCTCAAGATTTTATTTTACACTGAGGTTATGAGCACATCTTTTTATTTGCTTCTTAAATGATGATTCTCTCTTTAAAGTTGTGTCTATACCTAACTAGAGAGAGATGGGCTAAAAAATAAAATGAGGTTGATATCAATCATAATTTGAGCAGTCTGAACATGAGGTTGGAACTTTAGCAAAATGCACTGTAGAGGACAAGAGTTGAGGAGTTGGAAGTTTGAACCTACTACACAGAGGCCAACCACTATAAGGGGTAGTAGGTGGGGCAGTGTACAGTGTAGTGACTTGTTCTGTGAATCAAATGATGTTCAGAGATCAAAGTATTCCAATCTGTTAGTTAGTACATAACATATTGATGAAGGACAAATTGTCATTTGTCCATACCAGTTCAACATTCATCTCAAATGTCTTCTCCTCCAGCCTACACTGACCTCTTAGAGCCACTCAATCTGTGCTTTAGACTACAACTCTATGCATATTTCCAAAATAGTACTTTCCCCACATCTACTGTATTTCTCTATCCATATGTATGTTTCTTTCTTTAGACAAGAACTCTTTGAAGTTAAAGATCATGCCTTTTTAAACTCTTTGGTGAGCTCAGCTTAGAAATAGCAGGATCTAAAGTGTGAAATAGTTAACTTATGGCAGAAAACTAACTTCAAGAACTGGACCGACCATCTTGGGGAGAAAAGAAAAGGGAGAAAAAGAGAGGATAAGAGGAATTCATGCTGTGTGCATGTGTGTGTGTGTGTGTGGAACAGGGATGTTACAGTTTCAAGTCTTGTGCAAACTATTAGAGCTCATTGCCGACTGGGCAATGGTATTTTATGGGAAATTAAATTGAATTCAATATTAAAGAATCTTTTCTAACTTAAGAAATATATAGTACTTCCTCTCCTGGCCATAACTGGGCACTCCTTCCTCTGTGCTCTTTCATGACACATAACACTTAATTGTCCTTATTGTTTATATCCTTCTGTGTTTTATTATATTTTTAAGACCTGTGTGTTTTATGGACCACAAAAATTTTTTTTTTTTTTTTTTTTTTTTTATCTCCTAAACACTTAACACAATGCCTACAGTATACTGGGTGTCCCTGTGACTTTCCATGTTGAGCTTTAGGAGAAAGGAGTGAATGAATTAGGTATAATTTTAATCAGTTTTGAATTATTCATGTTTTAAACAACACTCCATTACTTAGAAGCGTACACTTTGGAAAAAAATGTAGAAATTGGCAGTCCATGGGGTGGTGAACTTATTACCATGTTAAAATGTCAGTTTCCAAGGCCATCTGTGTTGGAAACATGGCTAATATTTTTTATTATGAAATCATGGCTTTAGACCTTGGCCACAGGCATCTGACAAACTAAACAGAAGTTCTAATGGACAGTCCAACCCTCTTAATCACCTATCTCAGACGTGCACATTAGAACACTCCGAGAAAGAGTGAGACTTCATTTTTTAAAGCACTGAATTGGACATGTATAAGTCATAGGTAAGGTACAATAAGTTGAAGACTTTGGGAAAGATATTTTATGGGAAAAAAATGTTTTTTTCCAAAAATTCACAGAAAAACAAATAACAATTTGAGAATGATTAAACACACATACATGCACACATGAACTTACACATAGTTTTGAAAACTACACCTTATTTAAAAAAAACATGTTTGATAAGTTTGCAGGAGAGTTTATAAAGTATGTATTTTTACAGAAGCAATCAGGATAAGAATATGTGTATTTAAGATAATTAGGAAATCAGTTTCAAATAAATTCAAATTTTCCAGTAAATATCTCTTGTACTTCAGGTGACCTTTACACTGGCAAAACGGAGAATGAGTCTGTAAGCCATTTTGATTCTGTGGTGTGAGAGCTCTGATTTCTGAAGAAAGTATAATAAATGCACGTTTTGATGCCATTAATGTTGCATTTACATATTTATGCTAATATTTGTTTTTCATAATTACATAAAAAATATGCAGAACTGACAGTGTTTTTTAAACTAAGAATGCCATTCCCAAACTATTCTTTGTTACATATATATGTATATATACATACTACAAATATATTACTAATAGCATACTATGCATGTATTATATTAATACAATAGTATATACGTATATATAAACAAATATACAAATATATTTTTTTCTGTATATGGAAAAGCCTTGGTAATGTGACTTCCTGGACATTTAGAGAACCCACATATTGTACTCCACAATGTTCCCCATGATTCTCTAGCTTTGATAGGGCTTTAAATATTACATCTCTATTTAACCTGTTCTCCTAACTACTCCTGTTCTATTATTTCTTTCTCTGTCTGCCTTTCTCTTTCAACTTCTCTGCTTCAGATTGGAGAAGCTCCTGAAAATGGATTTGAGGGCAGACCCCAAATGTAACATACAGCTCCAAACTACCTAAACCAATGTATGTTTGAAAGGACAAAACCCAACAGAGACAGTAACAAGAAAGAAAAATACTTAGGCTTGCCTTCTTTTCCCCGATTACTATATATCATATCACCTAATATACTTCACAGATGGGAAAGTGGGAGAAGCTTCTAATATTTGTAATTCCTAAGAGCTTTTTTTTTAACTAAAGTCATTGTAGTTTCCTTTTTGAGCAGTAGATAATTATGTAACATGAGATACTCAATTTTCCGGCCTTGTATTTAACATTTAACACAAATTTTAAAATTCTACCAAGGAAATTTTAATTACTAATTTTTTTTAATTGACAACAGACATATCATGCACGCCATGATTCTATGGCATTTATAATGCCCACATAGATTTATGAGATGAGAAAAAAAAGTTCTTGTTAGATTTGACGAGAGGGCATCTAGGTAGTGTCACAGTTAGTGCAAATCCCTCAAGCAGTGTATGCTAGTGTTTGGGGAAGTCAAGGAGAACAATGTGACAGCACAAGGAGTAAGGGGAAGAGGGCTGGAAGTGATGTCAAAGGGGTAGTCTTGGGCAATGTAAACGAGGCTTGGTAGGTCTTTGTAAGTATTTGTAATTTTAAGTGTAATTGGAAGTCATGAGAAAGGTAAGAGTGAGAGAATTTTATGATCACTCTAATTAAAGATTAATTGTAGAAAAATGCCTTCAAAACATTACTTCAATATAAGATACATAAATATATATATACATATAGATATCTTATCTATAGATATATTAAAATACATTTTCTAATATTTTTTATTCATTTCACATCTGAACATTATGTAAAATATGGAGAAAATGTGTTGATATATTAGCTTCAAGGGCAAAGGCAACCAAGCGTCCTTTAAGATGAGCTACTGCTGGTCTTTTAAAAGTTGCAGCATCCTATTGATATTTTATCCTAGGGCGACATTTTAAACCTATCTGATAAAATGTGGCTGTATATATTTCAGTTAAGATAATTGAAATTAGTTTTATTTTGATATGTTCATGCCTACAAAAAATCAACTTTTATAAAAATAATAACACTAATGTGTATTCTTGAAGAAACAGAGAATCATAGAGGTTGAAGGGATTGCCCTGGGTCTTAAGCTAGCTTGTGGAAAAACCAGACATGAGCTCTCATTTTCTTACCCAGTGGCCAGGAGTCTTGTCATTTCATCAGCCCTCTTGAAATACTATTATTGTGAATTTCTACACAGTCCTGCCTATGGTAGACATTGGCTAAGGAGACTCGATCAGTGGTTCTCCATCAACTAGAAGTTAGTAGGTCTCTATAGATTTAGGTATTTTTTTATATAATTACTTTTGTTTTGTTTCTTAAATGAAAATATATATTTTTTTGTTTTCATTTTTAGGTTTATTTAAATTAGCATTACATAGTCATGATCAACTATAATTGGGATTTATAAAAAAAATATTGAGTTATATACACACAAATATGATTCAGTTTGAACCATCAATTTTGCCATAAAAGAGTTAGTACATATTATTTTGTTTACAATGACTATAGCATTGTCTTACTTATGAAGTCTTAGTGTGCCTCCAGCTTCTTTTTGTATTATTCTCTGGGATCATTATATGTTAATACAAGAGAGTTTATGAACTCCTACTGTTACTATATGGTATTTAGTTCATACCAGGGCTATGCAGCTTTCACTGAAAATAATTATTAGTTTCTACACTTTCCTTTGAGCTCTTTCTTTCTCTTCCTCTTATTCTTCTTTGGTAATTTTATCTCTTTCATATGCACACTTTATAACTTGAATTACACAGCTATATGTGTTTTGCTGTTGTTACTTCTATTTCTAACTCCACTGTGTGGTACTCAGTCACTCTCATGCTGAATGCTACACAGAAACTTCTGTAGCATATCTTAGTCTCTTTTAGTACCTCCTTGATTGGATACATAAATTTTTGATCCCCAAAAGGTGGAAGAGACATTCTTTTGCATGAGGACTACAGAGGTATTCCCGAGGCAGTTGCTGGGACTTGACTCTAACCCACCGTGGGGTTCCATGATTCACCATGGGGTAAAGTGGAAAAGTCCATATAATTTTTATGAAAAGCTGGATGGCTAGTCCCTTTTATACTGCTTATAATTTATGTCCCTAGGAGAAAAATAAAACATTTATCCTCTCAACTCAATTTCTCATCTGTAGTATAAAAATAATAATTCTTACCTCCTATGATTATTGTAAGAAGGAATCAAAATTTGATTGAATTGCTAAAGTACTCATCAGGTTGGATACTTTTCCTTTTCATTTGTTTTCTTCTTTCTTACTCTTTTCTTCTCTCCTTTATTCATCATTCCCCTTATCTTCTTTCCTCATTGTTATTCATTCCGTCTTTCAGGGTTTTTAGGAATGAATAGATTACTTAGTGAAATGAGTACCATTCATAGCCACAAACATCACTAAACCCTTTGCCAAAATGAAAGGTTATTGCAGAATCCTAAATATAATACCTGAGTTCTTCACACCTTCAAGGAATGAAGTAAAGATTTATACCAAATGACTTTTCATCTGCCTTCATACTTATTATATTTGCAAATTTCCTCTTTGGCACAGTATATTGATATTCCTACATATTTAATGCCTTTTCACATATTGTCTGGTAAAAAGAATTTATAGAATACAACTCTCTGGCCCTGGAAAAACATATAAAACCATACATAGGAGAAAATGTTAATACAAACAATCATAATTTCCTGTGAAAAAAGTCCTCAGCCCACTCTTCCCAACTCAACTCAGTATGGTCAGAGATGCCTGCTATAGGACTTACCATGACAACACATTACGAACAAATCTTAAAAAAAAAAAAAGTTGTGTTCCACAGGTGTGTAGCCCAAATACAGTCTGTAGCAATCATGATAAAACAGGGTTATGGGCCGCATGGAAAACTTAACTTTTTGTTAATGAGGGAGCTTTAAAAAATATATATATATATATATATATATATATATATATATATATATATATATGGATCACCCTTTATTTCAGCTTCGATTGAGTTGGCCAAAAAGTTTGTTTGTTTTTTTCTGTAAGATGGCTCTAGAAGTGCTTAGTCGTTTTTAACTTCATTTGAAACAATTTTGTTAGATTGTATTGTGACAGCTGTCATATCCGCGTGCATTTAAAAAAAAACTTATCAAAATTGGTGATTTTTGTGTAACCATTTTAATACTGAAGATGGAAGAATAAAGCAACATTTCCAGCATATTATGCTAGATTATTTCAAGACAGATAAAAAAAGGTAAAAACGCAACTGAAATGCAAAAATAAGATTTGTGCAGTGTATGGAGAAGGTGTTGTGACTGATCGAACATGTCAAAAATGGTTTGTGAATTTTCGTGCTGGAGATTTCTCACTGGATGAGGCTCCGTGGTTGGGTAGACCAGTTGAAGTTGAGAGCAATCAAATCGAGACGTTAATTGAGAACAATCAACCTTATACCACGCGGGAGATAGCTGACATACTCAAAATGTCCAAATCAAGTGTTGAAAATCATTTGCACCAGCTTGGTTATGTTCATCCTTTGATGTTTGGGTTCCACATAAGTTAAATGAAAAAAACCTTCTTGACCGTATTTCTGCCTGAGATTCTTTACTTAAACGTAATGAAAACATTCCGTTTTTAAAACAAATTGTGACAGGCAATGAAAAGTGGATACTGTACAATAATGTGGAACGGAAGAGATCTTGGGACAAGTGAAATGAACCACCACCAACCATACCAAAGGTCAGTCTTCATCCAAAGAAGGTGATGTTGTGTATATGGTGGGGTTGGAAGGGAGTCCTCTGTTATGAGCTCCTTCCGGAAAACCAAACAGTTAATTCCAACAAATATTGCTCCCAATTAGACCAACTGAAAGCAGCACTCGATTAAAAGCATCCGGAATTAGTCAACAGAAAACGCATAATCTTCCATCAGGATAATGCAAGACCACATGCTTCTTTGATGATGGCAAAAACTGTTATAGTTTGGCTGGGAAGTTCTGATTCATCCGCTGTATTCACCAGACATTGCACCTTCAGATTTCCATTGATTTCGGTCTTTACAAGATTCTCTTAATGGAAAAAAAATTTCAATTCCCTGGAAGACTGTAAAAGGCACCTGGAACAGTTCTTTGCTCAAAAAGATAAAAGTTTTGGGAAGATGGAATTATGAAGTTGCCTGAAAAATGGCAGAAGCTAGTGGAAAAAAACAGTGAATACGCTGTTCAAAAAGTTCTTGGTGAAAATGAAAAATGTGTCTTTTTGCTTTACCTAAAAACCAAAGGAATTTTTTGGCCAACTCGTACATAAGAAGACAACAAGGGGAGACCCTGAAGACAAGGAAGAAATAATGTGTTACTATAGTAGTTATATTGTCAGAGAAAACTGTGTATTCTTTAAACCACAAAATTTCATGAAGTGGTCTCAAATGTGAATGCTGAGAGCACATTATGAGTTTTGAGGATTTCTAAAACATCTGAGAAAATACTCTGGAGAGACATTATGGAGTGGGAAGTATGTAGTTTAACAATTTGAACAAGTGAAAATTCCCTGAGATTAAGACTCAGGAAGTTTCTTCAATGAAATTTTATTGTTGCTATTGTTGCTTACACTTACACTGTTTCTCATATTATAAAAAGAATATCAATAAAAAAAGAGTATGATAAATATATAGATGAATTATTTTTCTTATTGCTGTTTTATGTCATTCCTTTATTTGTTGGTGACATTACTGACTGATCAGCTTCCCTTAGTGAAAAACGAATAAAAATTTAAAGAATATCCTTACCCTAATAACATGACCAAGAATGTTCCTTCATGTTTTTTTCAAATTTATTTTAATTCCCTTAATTCCCTATGTCATATGAAGTACAATGATTTCACAAAATCAGACCTTACCAATGCAGTGAAATTTGTCTTTGTGACCCTATTGCTCATCCATCATTCTTGATACACTCAGATTTTTCTTTAGACTTTGCATTTACCTCTTATTCATCATATTTAATGATGCACAAAAAAATTGTGCAATAAAACTCATCATAGCTGTCATTTATCTATGTCCAACTCTCATTGTTATCTATTAGAAATGCATGTTTTAAGCTTCTCCATATCTATGTATATTTCTCCTCATTATTTACTATTGTTTTGCCCTCATCCTCTTTCCTTTGTTTGTTCATTCCTTCCTTTCTTACCCTTTTTCTAAGATCCCCATTTGGAGCTATTTCGACAAGATATCCTTTAATCACTGACATTCATTTACTGAATGCTGCATCTTTGTCACAGTAGATACTTTGCATTACTATTCATGACACATTCTTTGTATTAATCTTAAAGTACAGTCTTTTGAAAAGATGAGTGGTCTTCAAGCATCTTCTCCATCCTGATAAAACTTAGCTTTAAGAAGACTGTATGTGCCAATGCCAAATAAAATACTAAGTACCCACCAAGCATTTTTACCAGTCACTCTCTCACTCCAGAAAAACCAAAGCAAAAGAAAAACTGGGCACCAAAAGAGCAGTCTCAGAGAAGAGAAGGAAAATGCCAGAGAGGTGTTGTTTTTTGCTGTGCTAATTACATGAACACTTTAATGCAGTACTACTTAGAAAAAAAATCCTTGGAAAAATGAAGCTGTATGTAATATCCTTCTTTACATGCAAGACTGAGAATTGAGAGAATTGAGACAATTGTCCAGAAAACTAGGCCCAACAACTATTTCACTAGAAACTCAATGATAATGAGGCAAATTTATATGTGAAATTGTGATTTACCCTTGCTTTTCTTATCTGAACATTTCTTTCAAATCTCTTTTTCACAGTATAGTAGTGGGCAAAACCTCAGCATGAAAGAGTCATTTTAAGTCCATTTTCAAGTAGACTGGATGAACATAGAATCAAATTTGGCTTAGGTGTCATTCTTCCTGCCCTAGAAAGGAAAGTTGCTTTGTAGTCTTTGATTTTGTGTCTCTAAGTTCTTGGTTAATATTTTGCTTCTCCAAGGAGAAAGAATTTTTAACCACAAGTAAGGGGCTTGAATTAATTTTTTTATATTTCGAAGTGCTCACCACTTTTCCTGGTTTTAATTATAATTATGTCAATTTGTTATGTTTACTCTATAATTACAATAACTGCTCTGCATTTATTTTTAGTACAGTTCAGAGAGGAGTTGAAAAGGTGTATACTGTATGTTAATGACACCATAAGAGCACATAGAATCAGTGTGTATTTGTTCAGTAGAATTACACACTAAGAAACCTCTCAGGAATGGAAACAAAGGTAAGAAATGTGTTCCTAAACTTGAATTATGAAATCAAATATGAATATTGCATAGCATGAGAGGAAATCTGATTTACAATGTAGGTTCAGAGTATAGTGTGCTCTTCCTTACCCATATTGTGGCTCAAGTAGGCTGGTTACCTAACATTTAAAAATCAGTGGTTTCTTGAATAAGGTAGGTCTTGAAAGTATTTTGCTTCTTGGAAACAGAGGTACAGGCAGGTTGTCTCATGTAATGGTCCTCAGCTTCCTTAGCACATTGGTCAGAGTATGACCTTAAGGACTAAAAAGAAATATTAAATTCATTTGCTTATCTTTCTGCAAGATGTAGAAGACATTGAGTCTTCAGATGTTCTAAATTGAAAAGAGAAAATATATGTCTTGAATTCACAATGATTCTATGGGTAATTAGAGCAAGTAAATGTATGTAGGATTTGGAAATCAATTGCTTTAGGTTACATCTTGGTTCTTCTGTTGACTTACGTGTGTGACCTTGTGTATGTTACTGTGCATTTCTGAACTTCAATGTTCTAAGCTGTATAATATGGTCATGACAGAATTATAACAAGAATTAAGTCAATATACGTGAAGTTAATCACATACGTTGTGAAAACTGTGCAGACACATTGCTGACATATTTTAATTCTTAATTCCTATTAAAATATCTATAAACGAGATCATTAATCTCAGTCTTTAAAAACCTTAAAAACAGAATTAGTCTTGTTTACTGTAATAAAGGCAAAGACTTCATTTTTGATGTTTGACCACTAACATCTTTCAAGCCCCCTCCTTCTCCTTTACCTTTTACTTCACAACTGAACAAAGTTGTGAGAAAGCTGCCTGCTTCCTCTCTTGGTGCTGGTGGGAAGTTCAAACCATGCGTGTCCCAGTCAGCACAGGGGACATTTATTCTTGTCCCACCTCCTAACCATAGTAAAACCAGAGTCATCCTTCCCCAGTGATGTTTCTGGTTTCACTACAGACCAAACTTGAACCCTTCTCCTTGGGAATCTTTAAATGTTTACTGTGTAAATAATAAGCTTTCTTTCATACCTATTGGCATCTATGTGTCATTCATCCCAACATTCACATAAATTCTTGGGGTGGGGATGAGGGCATGGAGGGTAGGTGGTTGCCCAACATCCAGCACTAGGTACCCAAATAAAGCATGTGCTCTGTGTAGCCAGTACAGTAGCTGGTTCCCCATAGCATTCCTTAGGACTGAAATGCCAAACTATCTTGGTTTTCTCCTGTTTTACAATGGTTTATTTTCAGGGTGCTCAAGAGGGGTTGATATAGAAATATAAATTAGAAATACCTTGTTATTCTTACTCCAAAGGGAGGTGCTAGAAAAGTTGCCAACTGAATATTCCTCACCTACTAGGACTTTGGTAGTACCTACACATTGATGATTCAGAAATGGGAACTGGCTATGTTACAGCAGACTAATAATTATGCTAGACTAAATATTATGCTTGCCATGAAGATAATAATTGTGAACAAGACTAAGGCTCTACACTTTCATGTTCCATATGGTCTAGTAGGGCAGATAGAATAATAAATGGTTAAAATAATGGATGATATATGCTATACTAGGGTTATTATGGTATGCCTTGAGAAATCATATCAGGGGAATCTCACATAGTCTGGAAATAATGAGTAGATTAAGAAAAGGTGTAGACAACAATTAGGTGATAAAGCTAGAAGCAGTGGGATAGACTACTCCAAAAGGGGGAACGAGGTTTGCAAATACCTTGAGGCAATAAAGGGCATATAATATCCATATGTCCAGACTTAGGATAATCTAAATTTCCAGCTGTTATATTGATGTGATTATTAACTATACCCTCATAAGTGTGTCTTGGATCTGGCAAAAAATATAAATATAGTTAGCCAAACCAGATGAATTGAAACATAAAGTAGTTTAGTATGAACTTAACCTTAGACATAATTTCTTCTTCTAACCTAGAATAAAGCAAATCAAAAAAATGTTCTGGTCAAATAAGAGTCATGATTGCAAATAAAATTTAGTATATGTTCAACAAGCTTCTCTTAATCATAGATAACTTCTTATTTCTTCAGAATGACAACTCACCTCTTTTAGTACTAGTGTTTTCCTGTTCTCCTTTCACATCTCTTTCATTAAATAAGCTTATTCCCTGACATGGCCCCTATAAATCTTATCAAAAAGAATTTTTGATAATATTTCTAACTCACTGCCTAAAAGAAAGAAAGATAAAGAAAGAAAGAAAGAGAAGTAAAGAAAGAAAGAAAAAGAAAGAAAAGGAAGGAAGAAAGGAAGGAAGGAAGGGAAAAACAAAGAAAGATAACCACAAAGGCTGTTACAGTATTTCACTGTATGCCTGGTGACTGAGGAGATAACTTAAAAGTTTGTCTTTTATTTCTACATCTCTAATGAAGGAAGAAAGGATCTTGAGAAATTCAATTTCTGCCCTTAGACTCTTAGCTTGTTCTGTTTTATTATGACCAAAGCAGGAGAGAGCTGTTTCTTGAGAGAAACTTCAGTTTAGAGAAAATTCAGGAATGAGGAAAATGCTGTATGTTCCCATGAAAAAATAAGTCAGGTTTATATCTGATCTTTTGGCCTAAGTTAATGTTTAATCAGAGATTTTATATAAAGTTCATTTATTAACATATCTAAACTAAGTAATATGTTTCAAAGAGTATCTAAATGGACTGATAAAATACATGTAGCAACACTTAATGTCTCAGAAATTATATGTACGCTTTAGCCTGTAAAACTGGATGAGAAAAATTGTGCTTATTAAATATACCTGTATGCAATTTAAAACCCTTTTAGGAATCATTAGAATATAAAGGTGAAATGAATAAGCAATTCTGTCAAAATGATTTGACATTAGCATCTACAGTGATACTAATAAGAAAAGAGGATTAGAAAGACATTAGAAAACTAACTTACAAAGAGCATAATGAAAGGTTATTTGAATATCAGTCATTTTTTCATGTTTATGCTCCATGGATGAATATAGATATGATTGAATGTGATTGATGGAACTTACAGAGTGTAGAGATTTTAAGAACCAAATATTTGGCTGGATGTGTTTAGAAGCATGTAAAAAGGAACCCAGGTGGTCAGAGAATAGCACGATATGGATAGCTATATAAGAAATACATGAATGAAATGATATTTTCATGCTCAAAAGCAAATATTGTTAGTGTAAAACATTTAGGAAATAAGAAAATTAAATGAGTGGAATACTTATTATATGCTATGCATCTTAAATAAATTCATTTCATTTAGGCCTCATAGCAATCTTACAAGTTGAGCCGAATATCTCACAATGGTAGTTTTGCCTAATATGTCCCATTGATGTTTAATTTGTCAGGAAGAATATTTTGGAATTTAAACAAAATTTTGGAATTTAAATTCCTTTGGGGGGGCATTTGCTCTCCAGTTTTATTACAGACAGCCCCCTTTTTTCACACTTTTGGCCTTCACCCGCTTAGCCCCCAAAGACCTTCACTGTGGTAAGAATTAGTACTTTGATATAAGAGGAACAGAAGCTGAGGCTCAGAGAATTAAAATATCTTTCTCAAATTTAAACAGCTAGCACCAGGCATAAAAGGAATCCAGGCAAAAATTCAAGAACCCTCTACATTCAGCATTTTTTCCCTATATTTTCATCTTTACTTCCATGGTAGGAAATATTATGGCTCTCCAAAATGCTCACATCCTAATCCCTAGAACGAGTGAACATGTTACTTTGGCAGAAGGAAGTCAGGTTGCAGAAGGAATTAAGTTGTTAATCAACTGACCTTGAAATAGGGTGAGGATCCTGTATTATTCAAGTGGTCCAATTGAGTTGCAAGAGTCCTTAAAAGTGGAGAACCCTTCTTGCTGGGTCAGAGAGATGAGATAGAAAAAGAAAGAGAGATCCAGTGTGAAAGGAACCAGACCTGCACTTGCTGGTATTGAAGATGGAGGGAGACACCATGAGACAAGGAATGTGGGTGACCTCTAGAAGTGGGAAGCAGTTGACAGAAAGAAACAAAGATTTCAGTCCTGCAATCCCAAAGAACTGAATCCTGCCAACAACCCAAACCATCAGAAAATTGATTCTCCCCCGAGAACCTTCAAAAAGGAACAGAGGCCCTCTAATACCTTGGTTTTAGCATCGTGAGACCTGGGTTGGGCTTTTTACCTACAGAATTATAAGATAATAATTTTTTTTTGTTTGTTTAAGATGCTAAATTTGTGGTAATTTGTTATGGCGATACAAAACTAATATAACCGCAAAGGGAAAAGATGATGAATCTGATTTCAGGGCATCAGTTAGACCAAGACTGAAAGTGGGTGGTGCCATTGCCTTAAAATCTTAAAACGGGCTCTCTTTCTCACTCTTTCTATGTCACAGGAAGAACACTGAGATCCGCCACTTGTTAAGGGGATAACTCAGAGGGACTCTCCTAACCCAGTGGCTCATTGTGTCAGTCAACTCTGAGCTAGAGAATTGTGATTTTGAATTTGTTTATTTATTTATTTTTATTTTTGGCTGCCGTCAGGTCTTCATTGTGGCATGCAGGATCTTCGCTGCAGCATGTTGGATTTTTGTTGTTGTTGTTGCATCTCATGGGCTTCTCTCTAGTTGTGGCGTGTGGGTTTTCTCTCTCTAGTTTTGGCGTGCAGGCTCCAGAGCATATGGGCTCTGTAGTTTGCGGCATGCGGGCTCTCTAGTTGAGGCACGAGGGCTCAG
The DNA here is from genome assembly GCF_949987535.1 of Balaenoptera acutorostrata. Classification (NCBI taxonomy): domain Eukaryota; kingdom Metazoa; phylum Chordata; class Mammalia; order Artiodactyla; family Balaenopteridae; genus Balaenoptera; species Balaenoptera acutorostrata. Next base: position 63,850,703 of record NC_080064.1, read on the forward strand.
TAGTTGTGGCACTCGTGCTTAGTTGCCCCGCGTCATGTGGGATCTTAGTTCCCCGACCAGGGATCGAACCGGAGTCCCCTGCATTGGAAGGTGGATTCTTCACCACTGGACCACCAGGGAAGTCCCTTGAATTTTTACTATCATGTTTTGTAATAAACTTATTCAGGAGTACTTACATGTACTGAGTTCCCACTATGTGACATGGACTAGAACTTTTTTACATCTATTGCCTTTCTAATTCTTTTTACCACTCCAGTAGTTGGACACTATCATTCCCATTTTCAGGGGAAGGACACTGAGATACAGTGAGATTACGAGACAACTTTCAAGATCATCTAGAAAGTTAAGTAGCAGTCTGAGTTTTAAATCCAAGAATGCCTGTCACTTAACTCCTTTTTTTTTTTTTTAATTTTATTTATTTATGGCTGTGTTGGGTCTTCGTTTCGTGCGAGGGCTTTCTCTAGTTGTGGCAAGCGGGAGCCACTCCTCATCGCGGTGCGCGGGCATCTCACTATCGCAGCCTCTCTTGTTGCGGAGCACAGGCTCCAGACGCGCAGGCTCAGTAATTGTGGCTCACAGGCCCAGTTGCTCCGTGGCATGTGGGATCTTCCCGGACCAGGGCTCGAACCCGTGTCCCCTGCATTGGCAGGCAGATTCTCAACCACTGCGCCACCAGGGAAGCCCTTAACTCCATTTTTTAAGTGATCTATAGTGTCCAACATGCAAAATTCTAAAGGAAAGGGGTAGAGTCATAATACTGGCAAACAAATAAATCTCTCTAGTCAGAACTGTGTCTAGTTTTTTCCCTTTAATTTCTCTCTGTTTAGTCTTCTGCAGATAGCCTTCTCAATTGGAGATGGAGATAATCTCCTGTGGGGAATTATCTAAAGAAAATATCCAGAAAAAAAGTATTTCAGAGAACTTAAATTGATAATTAAAACACCACCATGATAGTTTCCAAGTTTTGAGGGAAACTTTCTCTCCACTTAGACCAGCTGAGCTGTCCCTTCTCTGTGTTTCCCCCGTGGGAAATGGACTATATGATTATTATCTATCTATCCACCAGTCTTTCTCCATGAGATTATGAGATAGTTGGGGGCAGGCACTGTGTGTTTCTTAACATCGCAAGGAACATTAAGTGCTCAAAAATATGTTTTAGAAGGTGAAATTAATTTCAGTGATGCAAGGCCCTCACCCAATACAAGCCCACTTCTAGGATGTCAGAGAGCTAAATATTTCTCAGCAATAAAGGACCCCAAAGACTTAATACCAAACCTGTGAAATATAATGGATCTTCTTTATTTTTTTCCCATTTTCTAATTTCAAGATAATGTCCTATTTAATTGGTCTCTGCATTTTCAGTATATTCCTAGGCATGATGTTTAAAGAGAAGTAGGAGTTTTCAAGGGCCTATTCTTATCAGTACATTAAGGTAGTGTTCACATCCTCTGTCATATTTCTTTTTCTGATGCTTTCAACAATGCCATACCCATAGATATATTTTTCTTTCACTTCCCTCCTCCTATTAAGCAGCTCCTACTCTTACCAAGAAATAAAACTCTGCATCTCTGCCTCTCTCTCCACCTCCCTCCCTCTCTCTCTCTTTCTCTCCCCTCCCTTTCTGCCTGCCTCTCTGTCTCTGCCTCTCACTCTGCCTCTCACTGACGCACACACACACACTCACACACACACACAGTGCTTTCCTTGTTTATTCCCCTGGTAAGTGTGGCCATGTCTACAATGGTAAACAATTATATAAGAGAAACTGGGTTATCTGGGATTGAAATTTGTGATGAAAAAATTGGTGAGTATAGGAGAAAGACACTTCAGGAAGAGCAGCAAAGGGGTAGAGCAAAGGGAAAGACTTAAATCTAGGGTCTCTAAAAATAGCCATGAGTCTAGAGAAACCAAATTTAGCTATAAAGTGAATTGTCTTCCATACTTGTATTTCCTAAGATCATGAAAATATATGTGATACATATCCTATCTAAACTGTTTTTTCCAAATTAACCACTATAATTGTACACCTGCTTTATATGATACTGATATTGATTTTGTTCTAGTTAATTTTACATAGACATTACACCTGCCTCTCTCTAAAGGTAATATTTATTACAACTGAAAGGCATAATTTGATAGAAAACATAAACAGCGTAAATAATTAGCTGATTTACAACTTGCTTTAGATAACATCTTCAATTATTAAAATAATTAGTGAAATTGAATTCAAGATAAAAACCTCAGCTTAATTTGAACTTGTCCTTGAAGCTACTGTGTGACCCATTTGACACATTACCCATTGAAATATTCATAAGAAAAGAGACATTTTAAGCTTTGTGTTTAAGGTGACTTTTTTTTTAGTTGACTTTAATTTTTTAAACTTCCCTTCTTTTTTATATTCCTTTCCCTAGATAAAAACATCTTGAACATATCAATACAAATTACTTTAATTCACTTTATTTGAGAATGTATGTTCCTTTAACAACAGATTTGCAAGACCTCAGTGTATCTCTGCTTTTTGGACTCCTCTTCAAGTAGTGTCTAATTCATTTTCTTTCTTTTCTGTTATTCAAAAAATATGTAGACATTAAAATATAGCCATTTCCTATTAGGTAATGCGGTTTGCTTTAAAATAATAATACTCCCCTTAAGACAAAAGATTATGAACATTAAAGAAAATGTGATTACAACTGAAATGTTCAAATTGCCCCTTTTTCTCAAAATAAGCTTTGACCATTAATTTGAGCTTCTGTATAATAGGGATGCTCACTGATTTATGATATAAGTATGCACATTAGTAGTAGGACTATTTCTCCCTATTATAAAAGACAATTTAACACAATTTTATGAGTCCAAAGGAAAGGAGCACAAAAATGTTCTATATTTCCTTTAAGTAAACATAATCATGTTTTTCTGTAAGAAAATTTCTTAGAATCTGTGTGCCTCTGTAATCATCAGAAACTTGCTTATTATATACCAAGATGTCATGCAGGGAAAATGTAAGTACGGAATACTTCCTACCATGGCACTGCTTAAAATATGTAAGTTTGGGAATATGGACTTGGAGCAGGCCTCCACAGCTACCTGCTCTGTCTTATTTACACTTACATATTTCATCCTAGCTTATTTTTTCAAACAAAATCAAGCATGTTTTTACCGCAAAATGAAAGAAAATGGAGAACAAATCTTTTGTTTCCCTCATATGAACTCCTACTTCCCTACTTGCAATGGCCCATAACCTCAAGGAGGCTTAGGTTTCTGTATCTTTAATGGAATGGTAGAGTTCTTGTATATCAGTTTTGGCTACCTTGGCTACTCTGAAAATCTTGTATCCAAACTCTTGACATCTTTTGGTTCCACAGGGACCACAATTTCCCTAGTAACAGTCATAGCAGACAAACACAGCATGAGTTCCTATAGCCCATGGTCTCCTACTCCACAAGGAAACTGGAATTCACCAGGGGAAGTCCATGGCATTCCCAGAGTAAATAAAGTTTGACCTACAAATTGTAAGTTACTCTAAATGACATGTATTGTTCTTCCTTCCTGCTAAAATTGTATTTCATGTCACTAAGTGTCATTTTTTTAAGCAATAAAATTAAATTAGACAAGAAGTCTTATCTCACCACTTTGGTAATGGAGACTACATCTCTTTGTTCAACAACCTTGTAGGAATCCTGATATTCGTATTAATATTAAACCCTGTGATCTTTCTTAGGAAGATAAATTACCCTGCAAAGGATCTCTTTCTTCTACTTGATATAGTAATCTGAACCCAACAAAGGCCCAATGAGAGAGTTAAGACTGTTTTCCAAGTAGAGGTCTCAAGGTCAAGTTTAACCAAGACTCTTAACAGCTTTTTATACAAATATTTATCTTTCTAAAATTTTTGTGGGTTTCATCCAGCAATACCTATACGTAAACTGGAATACATTCTGACATGCTGCAACCGTAAAATAATTTTAAATTTGGGTCAATTTAACACTTTTATTAGGTGACTTCTGTGCTTCAGTTTCCAAGCCAGGAGCAGTGTTTAAATAGCTGTCTAGGACACAATCCCCACACTCCCCAACCCCGTCTGGCAGGGTAGATATGAAAATAGATTATATTACAGAGAGATAATGACAGTAGCACTAAATGTGTCATGGAATCTATTTCTTTAATTCAACCTGGAGTTATTAAGTGCAAAATTTACTTCCAGTAAATTGAATTAGAACACACCTTATTTATTGTTCAATGCTCACCGATTATAGGGTGAACAAAACCCTGCTGCTTTTAGTAAGAATAGTATTTTACTTACCATGAAACTCCTTTAAAGGATCTACCTAGCCAAGGCAAACACACACTAAGAACTGTTCACAGAAATTCCCTGGCCCTCTTCCCAATTCTTCTGTATCTTTCACCATTGGCTCTATTTGTCCGTTTTAATAATTTGGACATGCTGTTCTGACTTGACTCTTGGCCCATAGTCTAATGAACATTTTGGTTGTTGTTGTTCTTTGTTCTCTGTATTACGGGTGCAGATATAAACTCTTCCTTCCCTTCCCCATGGATACTACAAAGTCCATGGGAAGGAGCAGTACTTTCAGTGGTGTGTTTGTATATATTAAACATCTGACTTTTTAAACATTTACTCTGGGAAAGTAAAACAAATAAATAAACAAACCAGAGTTAGAGTATTTGTTAATTTCCATGCTGTGAAACTCTCACTGTGGCTGATATCAAGCCATCAGGATGATGTGACTGAACACAGTGTTGAGAAATTCTCAATTCAGGAACAAGAAAAAGCTGACTCTAGCACATCACTGAATGTTTCCTTCGTAATACAATTTTGATATGGTTCTTAAGTATAAGTGTCAAGTACTTAACTGAAGATTAAGAATTTGTGACACTTGGTAGTGAAAATTAAAAAGAGATCAACTACAATAAGGGAAGAAACAAAGTTAAGACACAGAAAAGGAACAGCCGTTCCTGGGCAATGTAGAAATGGTAGAATTCAGAATCAGATACATCAGAGACTGTTCTGGTTTCACCAGAGTGAAATTATTCCTCTCTTTCACATAAACTTTGCTTAACATATGTAACATTTAATGTGAACATTATAACCATTCACAAATATCTTTTTTTTTTTTCATCAAAGTATCCATCAAAGAAGGATGCTACTTCTAGGCTCTCCTGAGTTTAACTGTGGCTATGTATCATTCTTAGGCCAAACAATGCAAACAGAAGTGACATGTAAGAAGTATCCATTAAAGAATATTTTGGCTTTGACTATCACTGTCTGAAGCATTGCTTCTTGGTAGTAATGAAGCTATATGTTTTGGTCCTGTCCTTTTAAAGTGAGTAGGGCAGTTATAGAAGAGTGATTGTGACTATATTACAAAAACTGGGGAAAATGTTCAATCTAAATCCACCTCACTTCCTGTATCAAATAAGAAACCCGAGATTGAAAAATGTTTCTAGGTGATTCTGATCTTGTCCTCTCTATCCTTTACTGTAAAACACTGGGGTAAGGATTATGGATATCTTCACTCTATTACTTCTTATGACATTTTAAACCAATTATTTAAATTCTCAGACCTATACTATCTTCATCAAAAACGTAGATAATGCCTCTGTCTTGATGGTGTTGTGAGGATGAATTAAAGTAAGTATGTAAAATGCCTGAAACACATATTTTTTCTGATTATTTCTCAGAGTATAAAAGCTATTCTAGAATTTTTTAATGTTAAAACAAATTATTTTACCTTATTCAAAATGTCTGTAATTTTATATATTTGAATCATGTGGACTGTCAGATTTCACCTTTCCATGAGAAGTTCCCAATCTCCAATCTATGCAGCATTATACCTTGTACTTGCATATTTTAAAGTTTACATTAATAATTATTATCTCATTGCACTGTAATGCAATCCTATCAATTAATTTGCAAAAGTTGTTCACAATTAATTGACAAGAAAATTAACATTCAAGCAAACTACCTGACTGCCCAAGGGTCACAATAATATATCCAAGGTTTCTTGATTCTTTACTGTTCTTTCCATAAGTCCATGGTGGCTACAGGTTGATGATCAGATAAATGAAAGATGGACATGAAACATCTCTTAACTGTAAATTTAAAAATATTTGATACTCAACAACAACTACATATTAATAACAAAAATTATTCCTACCACAGTGCCTTGAATTAGCCTGGAAATTTCACACCCACCTGACAATAGAATAGGTATATCTTTCTTTGGTGGCAAAAACTGCATTTTCATGTTGGATTGTTTTCTCTATTTCACTAGAAAGGACAAACTATAGGTTGCAACGTCTGTTTTTTTCAAATTTGGTACTTTTCAGTTTGTCATTCCTGATGGTTGTTCATATTTGGTGGCTGTATATTCTGATAATTTTCTATCAAGAAGAGGTTTCAATATATTGTGCATCACCTGAGTCCTGCAATATATGTATGTGTGTCTATATATATACACACAGACACAACTGTGAAGTGGTTGATTGTAAAGGATCATTGAATCAGATTGGGGAATCCTTCAACAATCAGCTCAAATACTATCATCTCTATGAGAACCACTGATTAAGTCTCTTCCTATTAAGAATAGAAATTACACGTCTTTTCTGCTCCTATAGCACCTCACATATGTCTCTGTTAGAGCACTATCCACCCCCCACACTGAAATTACTTTTGTGCATATCGGTCCTTCCCAATTATCTTGCAATGCACTGGGAGCAGGAAGTATGTATGTATGTATATATATATATAATTACCATCTAATATTATCCTGGGCTAATAGTGGTGTTAATGCCAATTGTTTAAGAGTAGAATGAATAATTACTGAAGTCATGGGATCAAGAAAGATAGGACCTACAAACTACATATCCTTTCTTCATGTTTCATGCTCATCCTGGCTGCTCAAACATCAAAACCCAGTAAATCACCTCTAATCCATGTTCTTAGTTTAAAGCTTATGTCCACTAAGGAAAAAAAAAAAAAAGATACATAATTGCTGGGGTAAAATGAAAAAGTGAAAACCAAAGAATGTAATTTTATTTTGATATTGTTAATCATACATTAACATATATTGTATGTGTGTGTGTATATATATATATATATATATATATATATATATATATATATATATATAAACTGTGCTCTTGGTAGCAGAATAGACCCAAGTATTTCTTATAGAAGATTTCTCATTGTTATCTTACTTTTTCAAAAATGTTAGGGAGCAAACTTGGGAGAGAAACTGAAACATTCACTACATGGATATCAAAATATAAGTACAAGTTTAATAATAATCATAAGAAAAATTAAGATTACAATTAAACATTTATTTGGATTTATGAGTAAAGACCCTGCATCTAGCTAGCTCCCATGGATGTCAGCACTTGCAGCTGATCAAATTCATTTTTCATAACCTATCTTGTTTATCTACCAAGCTGATCAAATTCATTTTTCATAACCTATCTTGTTTATCTACCAAGCATTCATGATTCACACAATCTTTGTAAAAATGATAACTTTACAACTCTCCACTTTCACATATATTCTCATGTCTGCATTCTAGCATTCACTCACAACCATTAATAATTAAATATACACACACAAAGAAAGGAAACCTATATTTAGTTAACCATATAGATCAATGCACAGATAAACATGAACTTGCAAGAGAAACTTGTAGTGATATATGGATATCTTTTCATAGTGAGGTATATTGATCAATTAGACATGTAGCTACATTTACAAACATAGAATCATAAATATATGTAAATAAATTAGGTAAGACAATGTGGAAGGAGAAAAGTGAGCTGAGTGAATAGGTAGACTGATTAGGGAATAAGAAATAGGACTTTCTAAAAAAGTCAAATAGTCTGTACATGAGAGAACTGAAATAAGGGTGGAACAGCGGCTTAGTGACCCATGAAGGAAATGGATACTGCAGTACTATGATCTTAAAATGAGAGCAGGAAAATATTAGTGGAATACATTTGATTGCTCATGCCAGGAACAATTCAGGCTAAGGAATGTGTTCTTGGGGTTATTAAGTTGGAAATGGAGGACGTAGAGATACTACATACTAAAATACTTATTATCAGTTTTATCTGCTCCAAGTAATATTTGAGGTCTCAATGGGGACAACATTGAAAGAAACTCATGCTTCCTATTTTCAAGTTTACATTTAAGATATATTTTATATTTTCTGAGTTGCAGCTGGTGAATGGGAGACAGGAGTGACACACATGTAATATATCTACTGCATTGGATTTCTGAAGGGGTAGTAATGCTGGCTCCTAATATACCAAAAATAAAATGTATTTAAATTATGTTTTGTTAATCAAATGAGATTGGCTTGCTTACTAAAAGGTATACATTGTTTGACTTCCTTGGAAAGGAGGAATAGTCTTCCTTAAAATTAAGTGACTAGTTTTTTTTGTTTTATTTATTATTTATTTATTTATTTATTTATTTATTTATTTATTTATTTTTGGCTGTGTTAGGTCTTCGTTTCTGTGCGAGGGCTTTCTCTAGTTGTGGCAAGCAGGGGCCACTCTTCATCACAGTGCGCGGGCCTCTCACTATCGCGGCCTCTCTTGTTGCGGAGCACAGGCTCCAGACGCGTAGGCTCAGTAGTTGTGGCTCACGGGCCCAGTTGCTCCGCGGCATGTGGGATCTTCCCAGACCAGGGCTCGAACCCGTGTCCCCTGCGTTAGCAGGCAGATTCCCAACCACTGCGCCACCAGGGAAGCCCCCAAGTGACTAGTTTTTAACTTAAATTGTCCCACCTGCCTAATCTAATAGCTGAATACACTTTTGCTGCTTTTTCCCTTGCCTGGCTATTTCTTCAAATTGAATCATAATATTTGAACTAAGTTCCAGTAATTTAAATTAAAGCATCCAAAGATATCAACACAAAGAAATGAAAAAATAATAATATATATTTAAAGTAAATGATAATTTATAGTCATTTAGTCAAAAATACAGAGCATCAACTAGGGAGAGAGAAAGTTCATCTTTTTGAAAGATGTTATTGACCTGATTCCACCTTTTTCTAGTGTCTTTTTTGCTGCCAAATTCTTTCATACAGATGAACTGTCCCCACAGATTCTACCTTTGCAGTAACCCAAACAAGGCAGGGGTCTTTTTTTTCCTATTTACTGCATATCTTTCTGTTTCTCTTCCTATAGGAAATTTAATCATTTTATTAAGAATTAAAAAAAAATACTTTCTTTTTAATAACTTTCACCAATATTATGCTAATTTCTGGTTCCTATGACAATTTGCTTTCTTTTCTTATTTCCTTTATTACTTATTTATGTACTTACAAATTTTTTTGAAAATTTAGAAATAATTTCAGAAAAATTTTTTTTAAATTCCATACACAGACATATCTTAAAATACATCTCACAAGAATTTTCTTGTGCCTGTTTCTTCCTGAGTTAAATGTATTTTAGCCAACTAATTAATACCAAGAAGATAAAATTATCTTCTCATGTAACATAAAATAGTCATAAATTTGAATCATTAATAGAATAAAAAGCAAGACATTAATTTGTTCAATAATAAAATTTGAAGCTTCTAACTTAAGGAATTTTCACTGTCTTAAAAAGTAGATCTTAGAGATCTCAACTCAGATATCTAATAAATAGAGGTGTGACAATAAACCTAACTGTTTTTCATAGAAGTTGAAAGTCAAAGGGAAAAAAAGGACTGAAAGGGAAATTTTACTAGGTGAATATATAGACAATAAAAAAAATGGATGTAATTCCTTTCTGCAAATAATTTATCCATAAACAATTTATCTAACTCCTTTACCTAAAAATTTGGATAAACTTATAACACAAACTAAACAGGTTTAAAAAATTGTCAAATCACCAAGCTCTTGCTCTTTAATTTTTTCAAATTTTCTTTCACCAATAATTTTGTTCAGGAGTACAAAATATGATTTTAACACTCTCTCTTATTTTCTCTCTCTCTCTCGTTCTCTTTCCATGCTTTTTGTCCCTTCTCCCTTACTTTCTGTATCATTTATAAATATTTATCTTTCTTTACCAATTACGCAAAATAAAAACATTTCTCTAAATTAGAGATTATGTAAAAATAAGACATATTTTGTTACTATTTTGCTGCTGCTCTTATTTTTCACTTAGATGTTACCTCCAACCTTTACATTTTTTTTTTCCATTTCTGAAGCTCTGCATATATGTTTGCTTGAAATGAAACATTTCATATGCTTTTAATATATGACAGTAAATTAGAAAAAATAATAATAAACAGAAAAAAAAGAAGGAAGGAAAGAAAAAAATGTGTTGCAAATAGTCTTTAAACAAAATATAAACTGTAGAAACAACATCTTTTCAAGTGGAGATGATATTGTTTGCCTGAGTACAGATTATTGGCAGGCACAACACTTTACATTACTTGAGAATGAATAAGCACATGGCTGCTCTGGTATAGAAGAGCAAGGCATCTCATAGGGAGTACTACGTATGAGAGTTTCCGGTGTGTAAAGAATCAGGAGACCTGAGCTATGGTCCCAATTTGACCATGACTGTGGAGCAAACTCTCCTAGATTTCAGAGGTCTCATCTAAAAACAATGCTAAATTTATTGTCTTGGCAGCATGTGTTGAAGAAAACCATGGATATAATCTTTAAAAATATCTCTCCTTGTTATCAACGCCAGCCCAGCACCTATTACAGGCTGGACTCACAAACGAGTCTATGCCAGGAGATCTTGCTACTTTTCCCCTACTCTTTCAATGAGCAGTTTAGTCTTTTCCAATTGATTCTGCACATAAGTTTTGTGTTTATGGCTATTGCTGGTCAGGCAAACCAATGAATTCTGCTACTAAGTTGCTGGGTGTGGCAATCCCCAACGCACATGGACTACACTCTATGGTTGCCACACCGGGCACTCTGTCTCCTGCCGTACCAGGACCAGCATTTCCCCACTGATGGCTACTGCTGCACAACAGAAGAAGGATTTTCCTACTGGTACTTATTTCTTGAGCCTCTTGATGGCAAATCTCTAAAGTGGCCTGTGACGGAGAGTATACGAGGGATAGAATCAATGGGAGTTCCCTGGTGGTCTAGTGGTTAGAATTCAGCACTTTTAGTACCATGGGCTGGGTTCAATCCCTGGTCAGGGAACTGGAAAAAAAAAAAAAAGAACTATTCTCTCCCGCTAGAGTGTTCCCAGGCAATGTTGATTATTCAGTAAGGTGTTTCATAGTTCAGTGAAACAGCTCATTCAGAATTTTAGGAAAATATTTCTTATAGTTTACCTCTATCTTTTATAGGTCTCAGAAGTGAGAATAATGGAGACTGAACTGAAACATAAATCCTACAGAATAATTCCATATTATACCCCCAAACCACCACTTTTTGATTTAGATAGTGGTATCCAGTTAATATTTTTATACCTAGTTCTCTCTAACTCTAAATTTTTTTTTTTTTCCTAGGCAGTTAAACCTTTCTACTGCTACTGGGTTTCTCTTTAATAGTCGTACCAGTGTTCCGCATATAACCAAGAATCTGAATCCCCCATATGGGACCAGTTAATAGTCTTCCTCAGAAGGTTTCTGCAGTCCATAGACAAATAGATTTCAATCAGGACTTGTTATACAACTCACCAGATGTCCTTACACATTCCAACACTTAGCAGTAGACCAAGTGTAGGCTGACATTAGTGTTATACTTCAAGCAAAGGCACATAAGAGAAAAACAAAGAGCTGACAAGATCTACCACAAGCTATGGACAGTGATTACAGAGTTGGGCTAAAGTTTTAATTTCCTCTTTTTCCTTTGCCTTTATCTGTATTTTCCAAGAGAGTTACAATAAGGATGCATGCGGTTTTAAAAATAAATAAGAGGAAAAAATTAGTTTTAAAATGTTTTATCTGGTTCCTATCAGGATGCCGAAGTAGCAAGAGTGCTGGTTCCCAGCCCTAAGAGAAATCGAAAAGAAATCCCAGAGAAACCATGGAGGCAAAACAACAAGAAAAGGAAAAAAAAAACTATAAGAAATCCCTGGTTGATGTGTGGCTGTTTTGAAACTGCTGTGTGAGGGGAATGAGAGGAGCAAGACCTACTGTGAGAGGAAAAACTTGGGGAATGAAACAAACTGTAGGGTTCTTCCTTTGTTCTTCCATCACCATTGTGTTGGGATGAGCTGTCTGCCTTCCAACTTGTGGCAATTCTGCTTCCAGACCAGGGGCCCTCAAAAGTAAAATCAAGTCAGCAGAGAAAATCTGTGTTATCAGGACTTGAGATAAACAATATGGGAACTAATTAACTTATGGCAGTTGTTTCCCTGACCATTTAGGAAGTGTCTTCACCTTATCCTTGGGGCATAATGAATGAGGTTATGACCCAAAGAATTGTTTTATGGAGGGAGCAATACTCTGATACCTCAAGGCTCTCTTCACCTCAGGCTCAATCCATCCCCAATCCTTGAACTCACAGGGTTTGGGGTTTGACTGAGGTCTGGCCTTTGTTCACATACTGACCGTACAGAGAAAAGTTAACATAGTAGACTAGAGGCTGCTATTTTTCAAGTTTGACCCTTGGATGTTGTCTGGGAATTTGGTTTCTGAAACATTCCCTAAATGATAAGATTGTGTCCCTGGACTATATCATTTGTACAAGCAACATGATTTATGGTGAAAACCTGCTTTTCTTTCGAAAGCCTGAAATATTCATAGTTGCCAGACAAAGAATGCCTATGTGACCAGCCCCCACTAAAACCTCACATTTCTGAATCTCAAACAGGCTTACCTGGGCAGAAATATCACACAGGTGTCACTGCATTTCTGTTGCTGGAGGATGGGTGAACTCTCTGTGACCCCTTAATGGGGGGCGGGGGAAGAGCATGGGAAACCTGCAAATAGATTCCTCTAGATTCTGCTTGTTCTTCTTCCTAGTTGATCCCTGCTGTGTCTCTGTAATAAATCTTAGCAGTGAGTACGACCATATGCTTAGTCCCTTTATTCCTTCTACTAAATCATGAAGTGTGGGCAGTCTTGGGACACTGGAAAAATTCACAAAGTAACTGACAACCCTGGAGGATATGAGGTCCAAGGTCAAAATAACAGGACTCTTGAGGAGCATAGCTATTTCAAAAGAAAAACAAATATTGGATTACCACTTTCATCAGAAGCAAAATGATAGAACAGATGGACCAAGAATTAAAAATTATCTTTATAAACATTCTAAGAGAGAACCAGATGCACATTCAACAGTGGAAATGAAAAGGGTTTAATGAAGACACTGTTTATGGAAATGGGGGCAGGGATAAAGGAACCAAGAAGATTGTTAATAACAGAAACTTGTTACCAAGAGCAAAAGTTGACACGGAGACTATAAAAATCTATCTGGCAATGCAGAAAGTCATCACAACGTCTAAGCCTGAGGCAATAAAGGTAAGGAATGATTACTAGAGCCCCATAAAACACGGAGCTTAGCTGGGGCATAAGGGATCACTCACAGACAGTGGAAAAGTATAGTCATGGACTAGCCATGGCCTGGCATGTAGGGAGCTGGAAGAACTCAAACACAGAGCTCTCACTCTCCCCATGTTCCCAGTTATTACTGGTGCTTCTCATTGGCTGAACACAACCAGAAGCCAAGGGACCAAATAGAGAACAGCCTCCACACACAGAACAGGGCAGGATTAGGGTAAAGAGTGGGTCTGACTGGCAAATGGAGAATCTCTGAAAACACTAAAGCCCAAGGTCAAGAATGACATGCTAATTCATGAAATAAAATAAAGACAGAACACCAGAGAGACTAGTGCATCAGAAATTCAAAGACCTGAGTTATAGTGCTATTAACATCCCTAACTAGTTTTGATATTTCAAACAAGTCACTCCATCTCTCTGGGCCTGTTTTATCTTCTGTTAAAAGAGTTCCATGAACTCAAGGGTTTCTTAGAGTTTTTACAATCCATAATTATACATATCTAAATTTCCTATACAAAGTATATGAAGAGAATTGCTTTGGGAAATGATGTTCAGAATTATTTAAGAAAGCAGGATAATTATCAGGTAGCAATGATCTGCTTAAAGAAAATTAAGAGAACAGCAGGAAAGGTCATCTGTTGGGTTTGCTAGTAACAATGGATGATTAACAAGAGCAAAAGTTGGCACAAGGGATGACATGAAAATAGAAGAATGCAGCAGAGAACACAAAGAAAATTCAGGTAAATTAATGAATTCTTCAAATAGGCCCAGTTTAATATTATCTAATTCAAAGCATAATAGACATAAAGGACATAGAATACACAGGCTCATAATTTTTTTTTTCATTTGGAAATAAGAGCAGTATGGGTTAATCAATAGAACAGGTGAATTTAGGATCAAAGTTCATGAGCTCAAATTTTCAGAGTACTTAGGAAGAATAAAAGAGATATTTATTTGAAAGTGCTTTGGAAGCTTTAAATTGTCACTAAAATGCTTTTGACCTTTTTGGGGGATCAATGTATTGGAACCTTAATAGATTTCTTCCTAAATAAAAAAGTGCTTGGATTTTTCTAAGCACATATTTTTGAAACAGGAATCAAGGGTCATGGCAAAAATATGACATGGAGAAAACACAGTTCATTAGCATGATAGAATACAATAATTTTTACCAAATATTCTAGTTTCTGTCCCTGCGGTGCATCTTCATGTGAGAAGATAATACCCTGTTGGACTTTGTGGCCTTGAGACTTGCTCTGAGTGAGGACATATAGGTAGGAGAGATATGTGTCCCTTTGGGACAGAAGTGCAAGAGCTGGCATGTCTCTTTCTCCTTTGTCACAGCGTGGAGCAATGTCCTGGGTAGAGGCTGCTCTATCAGCCTGGGTCCCAAAACAGCTATGACATGAACCAAACCCACAGTCAACCCAAGACCCAAAACAACTATGACATGAACCAAAGCCACAGTCAACCCAAGATGGACATACAGTGTTAAAGAGAAATAAACATTTGCTGTTTTAAGTGACTGGGAGTTTTGTGGCAGTTGTTACTGTAGTATAATTTAGCGTATCTTAACTGATGCAGTTGGTTTTCCAATATATTTACATAATTCAGGGTACATATTTCCAAAGGGATATATAATTGCAATAGCTGTGGCCTGTCAGTTTTAAGGTAGAAATACCTCACCAGCTTTTCTTCACTTTCAAGTGGAGACTGAACTCACTCGGGAGTTGTGGTTTAAGACCATAGAAAAGCTAAGGACTTACTGTTAACCCCATGCCTCAGTCAAGCTATGGATTTTTCCTCTTGAGGCAAACCAGAGTGTTCTCATTTCTGGTACTGATGCATTTATTTACTACTCATATTTGAAATTATTTCTTTGGACCTTTTCTTGTATCATGTGCAAATGTACTATTTTTATTTCTAATACTGTAGTAAATATTCCACTGGATAGCCAAGATGACATTAAATACTGTGTCCAATATGAGCAATTAAAATGTTAAATAGACGTCATGCCCCCCCCAGGGAGATTGTAGTGTATGTGTATGTATATCCTAATCCTAGCCAATACCCTAACCATATATATATAGAGAGAAAAGTAAATAGAAAAGTGGTGGGGAGAGGAGGTAAAACAAGGCCAGAAGACAAAAGGAGAGAGAAGTATCCTAAAGAAAGAGAAGTAGAAATAAATTGCCAGAGTAGTTCAGAGCAGGGAGAGATTATGTCTTCTTCAAAGTAAAGGTGGTAAAGTGTAATTTGCAAGCTGTGTAAAATTCAGACTATGCAGGTGTAGCACATATGTAATAAGAGCCGGGTTTACTGTGAAATGGATGAACTGTACGCTTAAGCATCCGTCCTCTTGCTTGCACAGAATATTCCAAATCTCTGGGTGGAGAGGGTTTTGCAAAACAGTATGTTCACCTGGTAAAATGTGTCTGTAATGCAATTTTGAACTTCTGTGAAGACTGTTTTCTCTTCTCACTCTGATTTCCCTTTGTCACTATTCCTCTTGTTTATGTACTGTTGGAGTGAACACAAACATCTTTGGAATCTGGCTAGGGGACATTGAATTGGGAATACATTTATTTGGGGTTTAATGATATAAATGTGTGGCTCACAGTCACTTCTGTGAAAAATTTTTAGTAACTAAACTGATGTAGAAATGTATACCAGGAATACACCCTCCTGCCCCTAATGTACAGATTACTTACTTGGCATTATGACATGACTCTGTCATTAACTGTGTCTCTATTTACACTTCCTAAGCACGGAATGCTACAAATTATATAAGCTTCAGGACCCACAAAGCCTGAATCTCTGTATATGGGTAATGGAAGATTATACTGTAATGGGAATTACAGTATAAGAAAAGCATGGAAGTACCAAATTGAATAGCATTTATGACAGAGGATAGTATGAGACTGTGTCATTTGAATTGGAGTCATTAAATACCTTTTGAATAATTTGAGTAAACCTGGAAAGCTTTTAGTCAACTGATGATCATGTCTATAGTTCAGTATTTATACTCTGACAGCACTGACGATGAAGAAAAATGATGAAGAGTCATATTAAGAGGCAATTAAGTAAAGATGATAGGAAAGGTAAACATAGATTCAAATACACACACACACACACACACACATACATATATGTAAAATTACCAGGAGTTGAAAATTCAGTACATATTTGAGTAAAGAATAAAGGTAAATCAAAAATGATACTGTCATCCCAAAGTGTCTAGCAAATGTTAGTGATAATAAGACATTGTTAATAAATTAAAAAGAAACAAGGCTACCAAAGGTTACTAGCAATCTCCATATTTCTAAACACAAATTAATGTTTTCCAGCCCTTATATTATTAGATATCTCAGCAGCATTTGAAAATTATTAACACTTATTAAAACACTCTTCTCCCTTTAATACTTTTGGTTTTTCTCCCCACATTATAACTACTCTTTCTATGTCCAGTTTGTAGCTCCATCCTCTGCATGACTATTTGAATGTCAGAGTTCCTATAAGCCAATACTAGATTCTCTCCTTTTGCTGCTGTATACTTTCTAAAAGACATCATTCAAATCTTTAGTGACCACATGTATGTCTATGACTCACAAATATATTTATTTTGTTCAGAACTTTTACCTGTGATCAAGGATCTCTCTCTCTCTTAGAATATACATATTCTTATAGTTATTGTATATATTATACAATGTATAATTATTATTTGTTAAATATAAGATATAGATGTATAGGTATATTAATCTAATAAATCTAATTATTATATATAGACATTGTATATATTATATATGTATAGATATTGTGTATATATAAGGATATATAATATATACATATACATATATATGATTATTCTTCAGTATGTGAAAGTAACTAGAAACTCTTGGTACAAAGTGGAATTGAGGATTCTCCTCTATCATCTTTATCTTCCTCCTGGGTTTCCTAGTGAAATGACTGGATCTTCCATCTACCCTTGTGAAAGGCACATAATCTTTTTTGGGTCTCCAAGAAGCAGGTTCAGAAACATCCAAACAAACAAATCAGGGCAAATGGCTTATTTGGAAGGTGCAGTGAACACAAGGAGGAACATAGGGAAGTTATCCATTGAAAGGAAGTCAGCCAATAAAGGGTGAATTACTAAACCAGGTATCACAGAGAGCAAGCAGAACTTAATCTTGTAGGGAAATGCTGTAAAATGGTTTGAAACATGCCACACAAAAGTGTTGAAAGGACAGGAAACTGGGGTATTTACACATCAATTTCCGTAAGTCATTAGTTATGGGCTATCCCTGAAGGATGTTTATTTCTTGGTATTTTTGGCATGTGGAGGAGAATTGACTTCCATGGTTCCAAAAAAAAAACCTCTCAGGAACTGAGTTGCAGATATTGACAACTGGAAATAATTTTGATTATATCAAAATGGTAAGGTCTAAGGGATATATGCAGGAAACTCTCAGTGACTGCTGCATTCATCCTTTGTACTGCTCATTCATTCCCCATGTAAAACTCACTGCATCCTGACAGGCGACTAGTGGAAAAAGTCAAATGAGTGGGAGAAGCTGTTAGAGAAGGTCTCAAGAACACAGCTGGTCATGCAGCTCTATAACAAAAAATCAAACAACCCAATCCAAAAATGGGCAGAAGATCTAAATAGACATTTCTCCAAAGAAGGCATACAGATTGCCAACAAACACATGAAAAGATGCTCAACATCACTAATTATCAGAGAAATGCAAATCAAAACTACAATGAGGTATCACCTCACACTGGTCAGAGTGGCCATCATCAAAAAAATCTAGAAACAATAAATGCTGGAGAGGGTGTAGAGAAAAGGGAACCCTCCTGCACTGTTGGTGGGAATGTAAATTGATACAGCCACTATGGAGAACAGTATGGAGGTTCCTTAAAAAACTAAAAATAGAATTACCATATGACCCAGCAATCCCACTACTGGGCATATACCCAGAGAAGACCATAATTCAAAAAGACACATGCACCCCAATGTTCATTGCAGCACTATTTACAATAACCAGGTCATGGAAGCAACCTAAATGTCTATCGACAGACGAATGGAAAAAGAAGATGTGGTAAACATATACAATGGAATATTACTCAGCCATAAAAATGAATGAAATTGGGTCATTTGTAGAGATGTGGATGGACCTAGAGACTGTCATACAGAGTGAAGTAAGTCAGAAAGAGAAAAACAAATATTGTATATTAACTCATATATGTGGAATGAAGAAAAATGGTACAGATGAACCAGTTTGCAAGGCAGATAGAGACACAGATGTAGAGAACAAATGTATGGACACCAAGGGGGGAAAGTGGGGGGTGGTGGTGGTGGTGGGATGAATTGGGAGATTGGGATTGACATGTATACACTAATGTGTATAAAATAGATAACTAATAAGAACCTGCTGTATAAAAAATAAATTAATAAATACAATTTAAAAAAAAAAAACAACTAAAAATAGAACTACCATATGACCCAGCAATCCCACTACTGGGCATATACCCTAAGAAAACCATAATTCAAAAAGACACATGTACCGCAGTGTTCAATGCAGCATTATTTACAATAGCAGGACATGGAAGCAACCTAAATATTCATCGACAGATGAATGGATAAAGAAGATGTGGCACATATATACAATGGAATATTATTCAGCCATAAAAAGTAATGAAATGGAGCTATTTGTAATGAGGTGGATGGACCTAGAGTCTGTCATACAGAGTGAAGTAAGTCAGAAAGAGAAAAACAAATACAGTATGCTAACGCACATATATGGAACTAAAAAAACGGTACTGATAAACCTAGTGGCAGGGCAGGAATAAAGATGTAGACATAGAGAATGGACTTGAGGACACAGCGGGTTAAGGGTAAGCTGGGGCAAAGTGAGAGAGTAGCACTGACATATATGCACTACCAAATGTAAAATAGATAGCTAGTGGGAAGTAGCCTCAAAGCACAGGGAGATCAGCTCGGTGCTTTGTGACCACTTAGAGGGGTGGGATAAGGAGGGTGGGAGGGAGGCTCAAAAGGGAGGGGATATGGGGATATATGTATACATATAGCTGATTCACTTTGCTGTACAGCAGAAACTAACACAACATGGTAAAGCAATTATACTTCAATAAAGATGTGAATAAAAAAAAGGAACTCTCAAACAATCTGAGGTCTTTAACTCAAATACATAACTTTATAAACAAATATACATACTTTTTTGTTTTCCCCTTCCTTGGAGCAAAGTAAAATTTAAGTTAAATTAAGCCTCTAAACATAAACTGCTTTATGATTGTAAGGTTAATTCATGGCTCACACAGCTTTGTGTCATTTTTTTATTCTGTAGCATTTTGCCACACGTAAAGTATATACATAATGAGTTAGGTTAGAGTGGGTCTTGTGAAACTTGTGAGAGAGAGAGAGACTTAGGATTGTTCCTTCTTCTCTCTGCCCCATTACTGAGTAATGAAGCCATCTGCAATTCACAGGAGCATACATCCAGGGTAGAGATGGGAAGTGTTGTCTCCTGGAGGTCAGCACAGTCAAAGTTGGTTTTCTCAGTCTTGGTATTGTGGTCTTGGGGATTTATGGCTTTCTGCGGTATGTTTGGGAAAGAAGGATCCTCATTCCTTGCTTAACCTATGCAAATAATCTTTAAGGACTTTGATCATTGGAAAGAGGAAAACAGGCTGTCAACTGTCCTCCAGATGAAAGGCTAATTTTGGCAGGAGCGTTACAGAGATGGGTCCTGAATTTTTGGTTGCTTTGACTTTATGCTTCTATAAAGGATCTTGTAAAAAGAAAAAAAAAAGAAAAAAGAAAAGAACACAGCTAGTATTCATTGTCTCATTCTGTTCATCCACTCTAGTATTCTTTCACCTCAGGTTTTTTTCTGAACTTCTTAACCCCAGGTTAACATGCCTTTGTCAGATCATGGTTATTACTTCAATTATCTGTTTACGGTTATTACTGGATATGACAGCATCAAAAATTGCCACAGTGAATCACTTGGGTTGCAGATATATTCCCTGCACCTTATTTTATAGTAACAATCTCAAGAACTAAGGATAATCACAGTAAATTATTTGTGTCAGCATAGTTACTCCTTTCTTTGCCTGCTAAGGTACTTGTATGATAAGCTCAACATAAGCAACCAAAGTTGTAAATTAATGTGTGATGCAACTCTTTCTTGTCTGAAGGTAAAAGTGTGCCTCCCCTGGGAACCTGTTAAGCAAAATTTCAGAAATTAATACATAATTGAAATAAAGAGGTGTTTATTTGGGGTTTATTAGGACTGCAGCTTGGGAGACACAGACTGAAGAAGCATTTGAATTGTGTTCTGCTGAACTACAAAATAGAGAAAGCTTATAGAGGCGAAAACCACGAGGTTGCAGTTAGTTACATGAATTGGTTTTTTTTGTTTTTTTTTTTAACATCTTTATTGAAGTATAATTGCTTTACAATGGTGTCTTAGTTTCTGCTTTATAACAAAGTGAATCAGTTATACATATACATATGTTCCCATATCTCTTCCCTCTTGCATCTCCCTCCCTCCCACCCTCCCCATCCCACCCCTCTAGGTGGTCACAAAGCACCGAGCTGATCTCCCTGTGCTATG
The DNA here is from genome assembly GCF_949987535.1 of Balaenoptera acutorostrata. Taxonomy (NCBI): domain Eukaryota; kingdom Metazoa; phylum Chordata; class Mammalia; order Artiodactyla; family Balaenopteridae; genus Balaenoptera; species Balaenoptera acutorostrata. The sequence continues at coordinate 63,871,805 of NC_080064.1, forward strand.
CGGCTGCTTCCCACTAGCTATCTATTTTACACTTGGTAGTGTATATATGTCCATGACACTCTCTCACCCTGTCACATCTCACCCCTCCCCCTCCCCATATCCTCAAGTCCATTCTCTAGTAGGTCTGTGTCTTTATTCCCGTCTTGCCACTAGGTTCTTCATGGCCTTTTTTTTTTTCTTTTCCCTTAGATTCCATATATATGTGTTAGCATACTGTATTTGTTTTTCTCTTTCTGACTTACTTCACTCTGTATGACAGACTCTAACTCCATCCACCTCATTACAAATACCTCCATTTCATTTCTTTTTATGGCTGAGTAATATTCCATTGTATATATGTGCCACATCTTCTTTATCCATTCATCCGATGATGGACACTTAGGTTGCTTCCATGTCCTGGCTATTGTAACTAGAGCTGCAATGAACATTGGGGTACATGACTCTTTTTGAACTATGGTTTCCTCAGGGTATATGCCCAGTAGTGGGATTGCTGGGTCGTATGGTAGTTCTATTTGTAGTTTTTTAAGGAACCTCCATACTGTTCTCCATAGTGGCTGTATCAATTTACATTCCCACCAACAGTGCAAGAGTGTTCCCTTTCCTCCACACCCTCTCCAGCATTCATTGTTTCTAGATTTTTTGATGATGGCCATTCTGACCTTTGTGAGATGATATCTCATTGTAGTTTTGATTTGCATTTCTCTAATGATTAATGATGTTGAGCATTCTTTCATGTGTCTGTTGGCAAACTGTATATCTTCTTTGGAGAAATGTCTATTTAGGTCTTCTGCCCATTTTTGGATTGGGTTGTTCATTTTTTTGTTATTGAGCTGCATGAGCTGCTTGTAAATCTTGGAGATTAATCCTTTGTCAGTTGCTTCATTTGCAAATATTTTCTCCCATTCTGATGGTTGTGTTTTGGTCTTGTTTATGGTTTCCTTTGCTGTGCAAAAGCTTTTAAGTTTCATTAGGTCCCATTTGTTTATTTGTGTTCTTATTTCCATTTCTCTAGGAGCTGAGTCGAAAAGAATCTCGCTGTGATGTATGTCATAGAGTGTTCTGCCTATGTTTTCCTCTAAGAGTTTGATAGTGTCTGGCCTTACACTTAGGCCTTTAATCCATTTTGAGTTTATTTTTGTGCATGGTGTCAGGGAGTGTTCTAATTTCATACTTTTACATGTACCTGTCCAATTTTCCCAGCACCACTTATTGAAGAGGCTGTCTTTTCTCCACTGTATATGCTTGCCTCCTTTATCAAAGATAAGGTGACCATATGTGCGTGGGTTTATCTCTGGGCTTTCTATCCTGTTCCATTGATCTATATTTCTGTTTTTGTGCCAGTATCAAACTGTCTTGATTCCTGTAGCTTTGTAATATAGTCTGAAGTCAGGGAGCCTGATTCCCCCAGCTCCATTTTTCGTTCTGAAGATTGCTTTGGCTATTCGGAGTCTTTTGTGTTTCCATACAAATTGTGAAATTTTTTGTTCTAGTTCTGTGAAAAATGCCAGTGGTAGTTTGATAGGGATTGCATTGAATCTGTAGATTGCTTTGGGTAGTAGAGTCATTTTCACAATGTTGATTCTTCCAATCCAAGAACATGGTATATCTCTGCATCTATTTGTATCATCTTTAATTCCTTTCATCAGTGTCTTATAAATTTCTGCATACAGGTCTTTTGTCTCCTTAGGTAGGTTTATTCCTAGATATTTTATTCTTTTTGTTGCAATGGTAAACAGGAGTGTTTTCTTAATTTCACTTTCAGATTTTTCGTCATTAGTGTATAGCAATGCAAGAGATTTCTGTGCATTAATGTTATATCCTGCTAGTCTACCAAATTCACTGATTAGCTCTAGTAGTTTTCTGGTACCGTCATTAGGGTTCTCTATGTATAGTATCATGTCATCTGCAAACAGTGACAGCTTTACTTCTTCTTTTCCGATTTGGATTCCTTTTATTTCTTTGTCTTCTCTGATTGCTGTGGCTAACACTTCCAAAACGATGTTGAATAATAGTGGTGAGAGTGGGCAGCCTTGTCTTGTTCCTGATCTTAGTGGAAATGGTTTCAGTTTTTCACCATTAAGGACAATGTTGGCTGTGGGTTTGTCATATATGGCCTTTATTATGTTGAGGAAAGTTCCCTCTATGCCTACTTTCTGCAGGGCTTTTATCATATATGGGTGTTGAATTTTGTCAAAAGCTTTCTCTGCATCTATTGAGATGATCATATGGTTTTTCTCCTTCAATTTGTTAATATGGTGTATCACATTGATTGATTTGCGTATATTGAAGAATCCTTGCATTCCTGGGATAAACCCCACTTGATCATGGTGTATGATCCTTTTAATGTGCTGTTGGATTCTGTTTGCTAGTATTTTGTTGAGGATTTTTGCATCTATGTTCATCAGTGATATTGGCCTGTAGTTTTCTTTCTTTGTGACATCTTTGTCTGGTTTTGGTATCAGGGTGATGGTGGCCTCGTAGAATGAGTTGGGGAGTGTTCCTCCCTCTGCAATATTTTGGAAGAGTTTGAGAAGGATAGGTGTTAGCTCTTCTCTAAATGTTTGATAGAATTCGCCTGTGAAGCCATCTGGTCCTGGGCTTTTGTTTGTTGGAAGGTTTTTAATCACAGTTTCAATTTCAGTGCTTGTGATTGGTCTGTTCATATTTTCTATTTCTTCCTGGTTCAGTCTCGGCAGTTTGTGCATTTCTAAGAATCTGTCCATTTCTTCCAGGTTGTCCATTTTATTGGCATATAGTTGCTTGTAGTAATCTCTCATGATCTTTTGTATTTCTGCAGTGTCAGTGGTTACTTCTCCTTTTTCATTTCTAATTCTGTTGATCTGAGTCTTCTCCCTTTTTCTCTTGATGAGTCTGGCTAATGGTTTATCAATTTTGTTTATCTTCTCAAAGAACCAGCTTTTAGTTTCATTGATTTTTGCTATTGTTTCCTTCATTTCTTTTTCATTTATTTCTGACCTGATCTTTATAATTTCTTTCCTTCTGCTGGCTTTGGGGTTTTTTTGTTCTTCTTTCTCTAATTGCTTCAGTTGCAAGGTTAGGTTGTTTATTCGAGATGTTTCCTGTTTCTTGAGGTAGGCTTGTATTGCTATAAACTTCCCTCTTAGCACTGCTTTTGCTGCATCCCATAGGTTTTGGGTCGTTGTGTCTCCATTGTCATTTGTTTCTAGGTATTTTTTGATTTCCCCTTTGATTTCTTCAGTGATCACTTCGTTATTAAGTAGTGTATTGTGTACCCTCCATGTCTTTGTATTTTTTACAGATCTTTTCCTGTATTTGATATCTAGTCTCATAGCGTTGTGGTCGGAAAAGATACTTGATATGATTTCAATTTTCTTAAATTTACCAAGGCTTGATTTGTGACTCAAGATATGATCTATCCTGGAGAATGTTCCATGAGCACTTGAGAAAAATGTGTATTCTGTGGTTTTTGGGTGGAATGTCCTACAAATATCAATTAAGTCCATCTTGTTTAATGTATCATTTAAAGCTTGTGTTTCCTTATTTATTTTCGTTTTGGATGATCTGTCCATTGGTGAAAGTGGGGTGTTAAAGTCCCCTACTATGATTGTGTTGCTGTCGATTTCCCCTTTTATGGCTGTTAGTATTTACCTTATGTATTGAGGTGCTCCTATGTTGGGTGCATAAATATTTACAGTTGTTATACCTTCCTCTTGGATCAATCCCTTTATCATTATATAGTGTCCTTCTTTGTCTCTTGTAATAGTCTTTATTTTGTTTTTTTTTTGTTTTTTTTTTAATTTTATTTTACTTTTATTTATTTATTTATTTATTGCTGTGTTGGGTCTTCGTTTCTGTGTGAGGGCTTTCTCCAGTTGTGGCAAGCGGGGGCCACTCTTCATCGCGGTGCGCGGGCCTCTCACCATCACGGCCTCTCCCGTTGCGGAGCACAGGCTCCAGACGTGCAGGCTCAGTAGTTGTGGCTCACGGGCCTAGTTGCTCCACGGCATGTGGGATCTTCCCAGACCAGGGCTCGAACCCGTGTACCCTGCATTGGCAGGCAGATTCCCAACCACTGCGCCACCAGGGAAGCCCTAGTCTTTATTTTAAAGTCTATTTTGTCTGATATGAGAATTGCTACTCCAGCTTTCTTTTGATTTCCATTTGCATGGAATATCTTTCTCCATCCCCTCATTTTCCATCTGTATGTGTCTCTAGGTCTGAAGTGGGTCTCTTGTAGACAGCATATATATGAGTCTTGCTTTTGTATCCATTCAGCCGGTCTGTGTCTTTTGGAGGGAGCATTTTATCCATTTACATTCAAGGTAATTATCGATATGTATGTTCCTATTCCCATTTTCTTAAATGTTTTGGGTTTGTTATTGTAGGTGTTTTCCTTCTCTTGTGTTTCTTGCCTAGAGAAGTTCCTTTAGCATTTGTTGTAAAGCTGGTTTGGTGGTGCTGAACTCTCTCAGCTTTTGCTTGTCTGTAAAGGTTTTAATTTCTCCATCGAATCTGAATGAGATCCTTGCTGGGTAGAGTAATCTTGGTTGTAGGTTTTTCTCCTTCATGACTTTAAGTATATCCTGCCACTCCCTTCTGGCTTGCAGAGTTTCTGCTGAGAGATCAGATGTTAACCTTATGGGGATTCCCTTGTGTGTTATTTGTTGTTTTTCCCTTGCTGCTTTTAATGTTTTCTTTATATTTAATTTTTGATAGTTTGATTAATATGTGTCTTGGCGTGTTTCTCCTTGGATTTATCCTGTATGGGGCTCTCTGTGCTTCCAGGACTTGATTAACTATTTCCTTTCCCATATTAGGGAAGTTTTCAACTATAATCTCTTCGAATATTTTCTCAGTCCCTTTCTTTTTCTCTTCTTCTTCTGGTACCCCTATAATTCGAATGTTGGTGCATCTAATGTTGTCCCAGAGGTCTCTGAGACTGTCCTCAGTTCTTTTCATTCTTTTTTCTTTATTCTGCTCTGCAGTAGTTATTTCCACCATTTTATCTTCCAGGTCACTTATCCGTTCTTCTGCCTCAGTTATTCTGCTATTGATCCCATCTAGAGTATTTTTAATTTCATTTATTGTGTTTTTCATCATTGCTTGGTTCTTCTTTAGTTCTTCTACGTCCTTGTTAAATGTTTCTTGCATTTTGTCTATTCTATTTCCAAGATTTTGGATCATCCTTACTATCATTATTCTGAATTCTTTTTCAGGTAGACTACCTATTTCCTCTTCATTTGTTAGGTCTGGTGTGTTTTGACCCTGCTCCTTCATCTGCTGTGTGTTTTTCTGTCATCTCATTTTGCTTATCTTACTGTGTTTGGGGTCTCCTTTTCACAGGCTGCACGTTCATAGTTCCCATTGTTTTTGGTATTTGTCCCCAGTGGCTAAGATTGGTTCAGTGGGTTGTGTAGGCTTCCTGGTGGAGGGAACTAGTGCCTGTGTTCTGGTGGATGAGGCTGGATCTTGTCTTTCTGGTGGGCATGTCCACGTCTGGTGGTGTGTTTTGGGGTGTCTGTGGTCTTATTATGATTTTAGGCAGCCTCTCTGCTAATGGATGGGGCTGTGTTCCTGTCTTGCTAGTTGTTTGGCATAGGGTGTCCAGCACTGTAGCTTGCTGGTCGTTGGGTGAAGCTGGGTCTTGATGTTGAGATGGAGATCTCTGAGAGATTTTTGCCATTTGGTATTACGTGGAGCTGGGAGGTCTCTTGTGAACTAGTGTCCTGAAGTTGGCTCTCCCACCTCAGAGGCACGGCCTTGATGCCTGGCTGGAGCACCAAGAGCCTTTCATCCACACGGCTCAGAGTAAAAGGGAGAAAAAATAGAAAGAAAGAAAGAAAGAGGATATAATATAGTGAAGTAAAATAAAGCTATTATAAAGCAAAGCTATACAGACAAAATCTCACCCAGAAGCATATACATGTACACTCACAAAAAAAGGAAAAGGGGAAAAATTAATATATCCTGCTCCCAAAGTCCACCTCCTGAATTTGGGCTGATTCGTTGTCTATTCAGGTATTCAGCAGATGCAGGCACATCAAGTTGTTTGTGGAGTTTTAATCCGCTGCTTCTGAGGCTTTTGGGAGAAATTTCCCTTTCTCTTCTTTGTTCACACAGCTCCCGGGGTTCAGCTTTGGATTTGGACCCGCCTCTGCATGTAGGTCGCCTGAGGGCGTCTGTTCCCCGCCCAGACAGAACGGGGTTAAAGGAGCAGCTGCTTCGGGGGCTCTGGCTCACTCAGGCCGGGGGGAGGGAGGGGTACAGAGGAGGCGGGGCAAGCCTGCGGCAGCAGAGGCCGGCATGACGTTGCACCAGTCTGAGGCGCGCCGTGCGTTCTCCTGGGGAAGTTGTCCCCGGATCACGGGAGCCTGGCAATTGCAGGCTGCACCGGCTCCCAGGAGGGGCGTTGTGGAGAGTGACCGGTGCTCGCACACAGGGTTTGGTGGCGGCAGCAGCAGCCTTAGCGTCTCACGCCCGTCTCTGTGGTCCGTGCTGATCGCCGCGGCTCACGCCCGTCTCTGGAGTTTGTTTAGGTGGCGCTCTGAATCCCCTCTCCTCGCGCACCAGGAAACAAAGAGGGAAGTAAAAGTCTCTTGCCTCTTCAGCAGCTGCAGACTTTTTCCCGGATTCCCTCCAGGCTAGCTGTGGTGCACTAACCCCTTCAGACTGTGTTCATGCCGCCAACCCCAGTCCTCTCACTGCGATCTGACCGAAGCCCGAGCCTCAGCTCCCAGCACCCGCCCGCCCCAGCGGGGGAGCAGACAAGCCTCTCAGGCTGGTGAGTGCTGGTCGGCGCCGAGCCTCCGTGCGGGAATCTCTTCCGCTTTGCCCTCCGCACCCCTGTGGTTGTGCTCTCCTCCGTGGCTCTGAAGCTTCCCCCCTCCGCCACCTGCAGTCTCTGCCCACGAAGGGACTTCCTAGTGCGTGGAAACCTTTCCTCCTTCATGCCTCCCTCCCACTGGTGCAGGTCCCGTCCCTATTCTTTTGTCTCTGTTGTTTCTTTTTTCTTTTGCCCTACCCAAGTACGTGGGGAGTTTCTTGCCTTTTGGGAGGTCTGACGTTTTCTGCCAGTGTTCAGTGGGTGTTCTGTAGGAGCAGTTCCACGTGTAGATGTATTTCTACTATATCTGTGGGAAGGAAGGTGATCTCCGCGTCTTACTCTTCCGCCATCTTCTCTTTGCCCCCCTCACATGAATTGTTTATCAAGAATTATAATTGGAGCTGACAAGAAGAAAGGGTGTTTGTTAAGCAAGGATTGGTTGGGGTCTGAAATGGCTGCATAGTTACAAAGGGGAACAACCTTGAAACCACAAGGTTGCAGCTAGCAGATTCTATTTTAAAAACAGCTGGTTTCCTCAGGTTTTGTATAGTTCACAGCGAGTTCAAATTCTCAATGTTGCAGGGATGTGTCTGAAACCGGATCCTCAATGGCCACCGACTCCATTTTGTGTGCCTGAACTATGATTACTCCATTATAATTTCAGTCTGTCATCAGATCTCTACTTTAACAGAGTCGAAATTTCTGGGGACAAAAAACACAACATTCTTAAGTAGATCACTGAAAGTAATGTTGAGAGGGTCCTTCCTTCTTTAACCTCTCGGTTGTTATTCTAAGGAATGAACAAATATCTACCAATATGCTGCATAACATAATATCTGTGATACGGTGATTTATAGTAAGAAACAGATATTTGGTCTTCATTCTCATTTCTGGTACAGAATTTCCTAAGTGATAGGAATCTAGGAAAATCTTTTGTTCTAATACTTAGTCTTTGACCCTGGTTCCTGACATAGGGCTTCTGAAACCCTTGTAATTTCCTGAGTGATAGGAAAGTCTTTTGTGCTAATGAGATGACTCTGGGTGGGCTCCTGGATGCTCCTGGATGAGGGATAGTTACTGGAAAGACCAAGCCATGATTAGAAGCTTGGAATTTTCAACCCCATCCCCCAGGCTCTTGAGAATGGAGAGGGGCTAAAAATGGAGTTAATGATCAATTATGCCTATGTGATGAAACCTCCATACAAATCCCAATAGTATCAGTTTCCAAGAGTTTCCAGATCTGTGAACACATCCATGTACCAGGAGTATGATATACCCCAACTCCACAGAGACAGAAGCTCCTACACTTGGGATCCTCCCAGACTTCACCCAACATATCTCTTCATCTGGCTTCTCATCTGTATTCTTTATCATATCCTTTAATAAACTGGTAAACCTACGTAAATGTTTCCCTGAGTTCTGTGAGCTGCTCTAGCAAATTAATCTAATTCAAAGGAGGAAGAGGATATGGGAATCTTTGATTTGTAGTCAAGTCAGACAGAAGTTGTAGGTAACCTGGGGACCTACTACTCATGACTGGCATCTGAAGTGGAGGACATCTCTTGGGACTGAGCATTCGACCTTTGTGATCTTATGCTATCTCCAGATAGATAGTGTCGGAATTTAGTTTAATCGTAGGGATACACAGCTGGTGTCCTAGAGAATTGCTTGGTGGCCCCTCATCAAAATTGGAAGTCTTATCAATCAACTGATAAATTAGCTGAAACATTATTCCCAATTGATGTGCTGTCTCTGTAACATGAAAGGACCTACAAAGCATTTGTGTCTTTTGCTTAGTGGTAAAGCATGAGGTAGAATATGTGTTCTTTATCTTGGAGAAGTATCTCAGAATACTCCACTCTAATGAATCCCTAAAAATTTCACCCATTTGGCAGGCACCTGAAGCTTTTAAGGTTTTATCTTTCATCCTTTGATGTATATGAGCCTTACTAGGGCATCTAGAGTATGAGCTACTTTCTTGGTTCCCATGTTCAATTAACAGAATATCATCAATAGAGTGCGACAGTTTAGTATTCCATTATAGTCAAAGTCCTTTGAGACAAAGAAAATAAACATTACATAGCCCAGGGGAAAGATCATGAATATATCTTACTCTGTCCCATGAATGTATCCTGCTGTTTCTTCCATGTGAATTACTACTGATTCTTCTCCACTACAGAAATTGAAAAGGCTACATTTTCCAGATCAATAGTTTCTGGTGCTTGCTAGGAAGCTATTGATTTGATGGGGTGTTTTCATCAATTCTGTCATAAATTGGTGTTGTCTGTTCTTATCTATTTTATAGATCTATTATTGTACATTAAAGATGCCCAGAATAGCAGCTACAACTGAGGCTTCCAATTAAGTTTGTAGTAGTTCCCTATCGAAGGCCATGATTCAGCCAGTTTTTGAAAAGTCCCAATTGGTGAATTAAATAATGATATAAAGGTTACCACCAATTCTGCATTCTTTGTTTTGGAAAGTGGCACTAGTCTCTCCATTATGGGTTCTGACTTATATCCAGGGAGTATGGAGTTATGGTTTGAGGGACTTCCCCTTGGCTTTTCCTACATTGTGGATCTTATTTCACAGGTGAAATTCTTAGTAACTGTGATGCTACAGTAGGCCAGGGATAAGAACTACTTGTCTTAGTGAGTTTGTACTGCTATATCAAAAGCCAGAGACTGGGTGGCTAGAATAACAAACATTTATGTCTCAGATCTGGGAAGTCTGAGATCACGGTGCTGATATTTCTGGTGTCTGGTGAGAGCTGTATCCTCACATGGCCAAGAGAGAGATTCTCTCTCCCATGTCTCTTCTTATAAGGTCACTAAGTCCATTCATGGGGGTTTCCCCCTCATGACCTAATTACCTCCCAAGGGCTCTATCTCCAAATACCAACACATTGAGATTAGGATGGCAACATATGAATTTGAGGGGGATACAAGTGTATAGTCCATTGCAGCACTCCACTTACTATAGGGTCTTTTTTCCCATCTGTCTGACTAGTGATCCAGTTCCAGAAACTTATTTTAGGAATCACTTTCTAAACCACTTTTAGTTCCAACTCTTTGAATTTTGGTTCCTAAAGCTGCGGATCCTCAGATAAGTATTCACTTTTAAGTAGTTAATTTTGGAGGTGCCGAAAGCATGAATAGGATGAGAAATTGATACAAAGAAGAGAAGATGTCACTAAGTTCGCTACCTCTGGTGACTGATACTTAATCACCCTGGGAAACAATATAAAATATGTTTTTTGAAGAATGTAATTGATTGTGTATTTGCTTATTAATTTCTATCAGTTATTGTTTGAAAGCTACTATCAGGGGTGTTATTTCTTAGTAATTCTAGATCCCCATGCTTGTGGGATAAAGTGGTCTTCAGTGTTTTCAGAAAAAAGTTCTCAGCATAGAAATGCAGAAATTGACAACTGGAAGTTGGTAGTCATCTGACATCAAGTAAATACTTAGTCTGAGCTTCTGCTAGTTTGACTATTAGTAATTACTCTGGGTCAAAAGGCATGTGCTGGGACTGTCGTGGGCAAACCAGAACATATGGCAACTTTACATTGCCTCAACTAAGTTGTCCCTCATTGATATTCTCCACACTGAATCCAGAGTGATTGTCTCAAAACACAAAGCTCATCTGGTTATCTCCTTAGGTCAAACCCTTTGTTGGTTTACTATGGCTCAAAGGATGAAGTGAAATATCCTTAACATGGCCTACACCTTCTGGATGATCTTCTTCCACCTGCCCCAGGGCATTTGCACATGCTGTTCCTTCTGATTAGAATGCACTTCCCTCTTATCTTTCATATATCAGTTCAAGCATCACTTAGAGATGCTAGTGTATATCTTTTCTGTTGGTACTTTTACTTTTATTTAGTTAAAACACTGATTTATTGTGGAGAATTATAGGGCATTTGCTAGACTTTATAGAAACAAAAGGAGTGAAGTATTTCAAGATGCTTGAATAATTAGAAAGCCTTTTTCTCCTAAATAAACTCAGGGCTGAGGTTTAGGAAGAAATGGGAAAACTTCTTATGATCTAAGCATTCCTAGATGTCCCTTTCCTCTGTGGAATACTTCTTATGAGCCCTGATTTCTTTCATCTTGGATTGAGTACTGGCACAGAATACCTGCAACTTCTTAAAGACTCCATCTACCTAAGCTAATTGTCACAAACTGTGGTAGTGAGATAAACTTGTCTGGATGGCAGCTTGCTGCAGCTAAATATATTTTTGATATCATATGTGCAGTTTGAATCAAAGCATCTGGGGCTTGTTAAATGTTGTAGAATAATCACATCATGCTTATTTTATTTAAAAATATTTGAAAATTGAAGTATAGTTGATTTACAGTGTTGTGTTAATTTCTGGTGTACAGCAAAGTGATTCAGTTTTATACATATATATGTATAATTTTTCATGTTCTTTTCCATTGTGGTTTATTACAGGATATTGAATATAGTTCAGTGTACTATACAGTAGGACCTTGTTGTTTATCTATTTTATATGTAGTAGTTTGTGTCTGCTAATCCCAAACTCCTAATTTACCCCTCTCCCATCCTCATTCCCCTTTGGTAACCATAAGTTTTTTTTTTTTTTTTATGTCTATGAGTCTGCCTCTGTTTTGTAAATAAGTTCATTTGTATCGTATTTTAGATTCCACATGTAAGTGATATCATATGATATTTGTCTTTCTCTGTCTGACTTACTTCACTTAGTATGATAATCTGTAGGTCCACCTATGTTGCTACAAATGGCATTATTTCATGCTTTTTAATGGCTGAATTTTATATATATATATATGCCACATCTTCTTTATCCATTCATTTGTCGATGGACATTTAGATTGCTTCCATGTCCTGGCTATTGTAAATAGTGCTGCAGTGAACACTGGGGTGCATGTATATTTTCGAAGTAGAGTTTTCTCCAGATATATGCCCAGGAGTGGGATTGCTGGATCATATGGCAGCTCTATTTTTAGTTTTTTAAGGAATATCCATACTGTTTTCCATAGTGGCTGCACCAATTTACATTCCCACCGATAGTATAGGAGGGTTCTCTTTTCCACACACCCTCTCCTGCATTTATTATTTGTAGACTTTTTATAATGGTCATTCTGACCAGTGTGAAGTGATACCTCTTTGTGTTTTTTATTTGCATTTCTATAATAAGTAGCGATGTTGAACACCTTTTCATGTGCTTATTGGCGATGACATGTTTATATGGCAACACCGAAAACCATCTCCTGTGCTATATATTTGCGTTGAGGTTCTGAGGTTCCCACTGCCAACAGGGCTAACACTAGAGGGTTTTTGTTTCCTGCTCTGCCCCATCATACACTGAGCTTGCTGAATGTGAACTTTCAATACATTTCAGACAGTTCCCTCCCTGGCAGCCATAGAGCATTTTAATATAGTATTGATGTTTAACTACCCAGAGTTAGCACAGATCTCTCAGGTTAAAGCCAAAGTCCTCCACAACATTCCTTTCACTTCAGACACCAACCACATATTCTAGGGGTTCCAAGGTCACTCATGCTTCTGATCAACTGGCTACAGCTTGTAGGGGGTTGTCACTACCCTCTCAAGTTCAATAATTCACTAAAACAACTCACAGAACTTAAGAAAGTGCTATAGTTAGAATTACAATTTTTTAATGAAGAATACAAGTCAGACCAGCCAAATGAAGAGATGCATAGGATGAGGTCTGGCAGGGTCACGTATGGAAGGCATCCACCACGTCCTCAGGACCTGTCACCCTCCCTGCACATCAATGTGTATCACCAACCAGGAATTTCAATCCAACTGAGATGTCCAGAGCTTTCTTTGGAGTTTTATTACACAGACATGATTGTTTGAATCATTACCCACCTGGTTAAACTCAATCTCCAGCCTCCCTCCCCTCCTTGTAGATCAGACTGATATAATAAAATATCTCAAAGCTCCAACCATTTAATCACATGGTTAATCTTCCTTGAATGACCAGCCCACATCCTTGAACTATCTGGGGGCCCACCTTGAGTCACTTCATTAGCATAAACTCAGTGATGGCCTTAAAAGTCCACCACGAATAACAAAGACACTCCCATCACTTGGGAAATTCCAAGGGTTTAGAAACTGCCCCTTGGAACCTGGGATCAAACTAGACAAATCATTTATTATACAACAGGTATTCATATTATTGTTTGTATTCACAGAAGTCAAAGTTCAACTCATCACAATTTCTGCTTGACAAACTGGCCACAGTCCATGTAGAAACAGAGTATCCTTAAACTATTTCTGAAATTAAATAATTAAGTACTCAAATATTTTGTCTATGAAGGAGAGAAGGATATACAATGTAGGTGTATTTCATCATGCTGAAGATAATGTTTATTTCTCTTCTGTTCTTTTGATTAATGGGGCATACATATCTATAATTTAACATTTACAGATTATTACTTTTACCTGATAAATGAAGCATAAAACAGAAGTAACTCTTTATCAGAAACAATTGAAGGACACTTTTTGTGCGTGACCCTTGAAAAAATGGGAAACATATTATACTGTGTATTCTTAAGTGCCACAAATAGGAAAAAAAAAAAGTGTCATACATTTTCTTCTCCATTTGCTGCATAATTTAGCTCATTACTAAAATAATGGATTATTTCTTTAAAGAGGCACTATAATTTGGTTAATAAGAGTATCTAACTAGTTAAAATAACCTAGTCCAGTTACTTAAGCATTTAAATTCTAATAGTCAACACACTATCCAGCCTAATTCTTTGGTAACAAAACTTGTAAAGGTCAATTACATTGAAGGGAAGGACACAACTATACATAGTCTGAATTCTAGCTTTGCCACAAAAAAACCCTCTATTATATGGAAAATGAAGTCATTGGTGCTGAGAGATCACAAAAAAACAAACAAAAAAAAACAGCGTCCTGAATTCTTTATTAGCATACATTTTCCCCCAAAGAGCATTAAGCACGTCACTTAAGTCTTGGAGTTATGGCTCTCTTGTTTTATTTAATCATCAAATTTGAATGGACCTCAGGACTCCCTATTTTAAGCCTTGTTCCTTTTTGTTTTGAAAACTTCCAAATTGCCCTGGGGTTAGCAAAGGAAGAGAGGCAAAATAAGCTGAGGGGAGGCTGGTAACAGCAGGAATTAAACATTATATTTGTTTTGTTAGAAATACAATTTTATAAGCCTCCTCTCATCGACTGAAGAATGTGGGCCCATTACATTCCCAATGTTATCCCGTTAAATTATTCTCCTCATTTGATATTCTTCACCACACCAAATTATGCTACATAAAATGAGTCTTAACTTTTAAAGTATTAACATGGGATATTCTGAGACTAAATGTTTCCATCAAGTGTACGTGAATCTTGCTGACACTCAAGACCCATACTTCAAGAAATGGATTTGCTCATAGAATTAGACATAAGCAATTGCGAGTTAAGCAGATTTCTATTGCCTCTTAGCAGCCAAACTCCAGTGGGGGTAATGTAGGCAGAGCCTTAACCTTTAAAAGTGTGGCTTTCTGCCATGCCCATAGCAAAGCATCTATGGTGTGGGGGATGGGCATGTGCGATAATGAGAATTAAATATTCCAAACTAAATATACTGAGGGCAATTGTGGAACTTAATTAGCCATATGCAGCCTAAACCACTTAGCTTTAGGAGCAGTGTGAGCACCCACAGTTACTTCAAAAAGAGAGATGGCAGGCTAGAGTGTGAATTTGCAAAGGCTTAAGTGAAATGACTTCATTACACCACCCTTACCACTCTGGTGTAAACCTTTATCAGCACTGTCTGTCAAGTTGCAAATTGTATTAAACATTTGCTATGCCTCTGCTACCCTACAATCAGTTTCCTTTGTCTTCTTCCCTCATATTTTTCATATGGATGCCCATGTGGAGGCATTCTCTAAGTTTCAGATATAATGGCATATATATATATATATATATATATATATATATATATATATATATTTTTTTTTTTTTTTTTTTAATTCTTCAAATGTACCCCAATATGTAACATCCACATTGAGAGGTCACACTCTTTATGGGTAGACCTTAACTCGCCTCTTTATCTTGATCTTAGACTATGCTGTGATTGCCTCTATACAGGTTTTAGAAAAATCCAAGTGTTGAATCACATCTACATGTATCTTTGGAATAAGCAAGATGCTTAATCAAGACTCCAATCCTGTATATAGTTTAGTATTCCTTATTGCCTCTTCGTTCTTGTAATAAGAAGTCAAGGGTGGGGAAAAACTAACTAACTGAAGCATCTTCCACCAGATTGTTGTATCAAGAGTGAACTCATTAATTTTTCTCAGTGTCTTATGGTTCCAAAACATTCTTTATTTGTTTAATGAAAAATATATAATAATATTGATATTTAAAGCTTTCTGTGATCAGTATTTGCTGACCAGGTGAGGTTCTCAGGTATGCATTTTCATAATGCTTATATTGTTTTAGCTTTCACATTTAGGTCAAATATCTACCTTCATTAATTGAATTTGATATTGATTCTAATTTTTTCATTTCTCAAAGTATAATAATCTAGCCACACAACCAAATTAAGAAATTATGGAATTTTAAAGGTGAATGTGGACTTCAAGATCACCTAGGTGCTGAGGTTTTGGGCTTGTCTGAATTTAGTAATTTTTTATCTCTTGTAGTTTTAGGTGGGTACCTGGCAGGACTAGTGGGGCTGGGTGGGACTGCAGTAGGAAAGAATCCATTACACCAGGGACGATAAAATTCCCAAATCCATTTCAATTCCATCTAATATTCTCTCTTTATAAATATCAGATCATACAACTTATGCTCTATGGATAGAAATATTTTACTTCAGGTCATATAACTTCGTGTTGGAAATCTTATATCGTCTCACTTCCTATGGCAAATGTTATTTCCTTCATATCCTGTGTCTCTCCCATCTGCACAATAAAAGGGTATTCGTTTTGTCCACTGTTCTTTGTGTTTCAAACTTTAATTATAATCCATTAGGTGCAAAGCTTTAAGCTATTAAAAATATAAACCATCTTCCAGCCCTGGAGTTTAAAATATATTGTAATTAAAAGGATTAACAAAATAATAGTTAACATTGGGAAGTTAGAAGTTGATGAGTGCTGAAGCATTTGCCACAAGGTGGAATGATTGAGAAAATATTCCTGAAGGAAGCCAATGTTGGCTTCAGTTGAAATAGTGATGCACATAAGTGTGTGTGTTTGTGTGTGTGTGTTTGTGGGGAAGAGTGTGAAGTGATTTAATGAGAAACAGTTGTTGACACTCTTAGAGCTAGTAGACTTGAGGGCTCTGGTACAAAGAAAGCACCTTATAAATTTTAGCCTTTGTTCTACCAATATTTAAACTGTCTTTTGTAGAATATTAACATACTGTGGATGGTAAACCATGCAGCAGTAAATAGTATTGAGAAGCTTTTAAAATCTTATCTTACATTTTGGAAATCCAAAGGTATATTACATTAGAAGTATTTGCAATAAGGTGTCGAAGAAATTTAGATAATGTTATTCAATTCCAAGGTTTGACTAGAAACTCTAGTAAGAGAACAATTATTCGTATTTTGAGGCCACTATTTTTTTGTAGAACACTAGTTGAAAAATGATGCTTCAAAGAGGAAAGTATCCTATTCTGACCCTCTGATTTCCCTACACTGGTTTCTCTGTTTGCTAATTATTTTATTTACTCTGTCCATTTAATATTTTGTTATCCACCTTCTCCAGAGAATTCATTCCATTAGAAACACCTAACAGATGGACCAGGAATATTGAATGGTGTGGTTTCCACAAGTCAGGAGCTTTTAGCCTAGTAGACAAAAAGATATAAACACAAACAGCAATAACAGGTCTTCCTGAGAGAGCACATTTCAACCAACCACACTAAAATAAAAGAAAAAGGAAAAAAAAAAAAACAGAAAAATTCTATTCTAATAAAAGTAATAAATATTTTTAAAAATTTACCTCTACAAATAAATTCATATTTCCTTAAGTCTCAGAATATTTCTACATAATTTCAAGCTGGATATAATGTGAAATATTTTTAGGCATAACTAAATATCCATTGGTACAGTTTTTAAGATAGCTAAAAATTTGAATGTAGACTAGGAGTCTTTAGCTTTTCTAGTTTCTTAAGACTACTGTATGATATAGTGTTTTGCAAAAGCACCAAACTCAAAGCCACTGTAAAACTATTATTTGTGCTGAGACAGTGAATCTGTGGTCTTGACTACCCTAAGAACACATCACGGCTTAATATCTAATATGGATGTGTTAAGTGTTTTAATAATATCCCTTACTAGTAGGCATGATTAGACAGTTCTAGTAGGGGTTATGTTGGAAAATTACTTGTATAATTAATCAGGAACCAGCCCAGACCTGAGGAATCTTCTGCTTATAGATTACCTATTGTCTAATTATGTCCTCTTTAATTATAGTGAGTTCAAGATGTTCCTTTTGTTGCACTTGGGGGTTATTTTGGAGTATATTAACACAGAAATAGTTGCACAGTATTTTAATGAGGTTATGTGATAGATAACACTAATAGGGTATATAATTTATCAAAAGTTAGGTTGAACTAAATAATTTTTAAGGGCTACAGTTCATTACATTATAGGGCAATAGATAATCATAATCAGAATTTTAATGAACACATAAGTATTTGTCAAGTAAAAAAAGAATAAATTATATTTTAGCAAGTTCATGAAGCAAAATCTTATCTTACAATGATTCTGTGAGGTAAGCAGTTAAATTTTCTTGGTCACAAAATTTGTTGTTTTACTTAGCTCAATACCACATGACTGCAAAAAGAGAGCTAAAATTAGAATTTACATCAGAGGTCATTTATAAGGTAATATATTATAGTAATGTCTTCAGTCTTCTAGTCTTATCCTTGTGCCATCACCAAGGAATTAATAAGGGCTATTACTGTTACCTTTTTTAGGGGCTCTGTGATGAAAAATTTTTTCTGTCAACTTGACCGGGACAGGGAATGGCCAAATATTTGGCTAAACATTATTCTGTACATGTCTGTGTGGGTGTTTCTGGATGAGATTAGCATTTTAATAGGGAAGACTGAGAAAGCAGTTTGCCCTTCCCGTGAGTTGGGGGGAAGGTTCTCATCCAATCTGTTGGGAGGGCTGAATAGAACAAAAGGTGCTGAAGGTGTAAATTCCAGCTTGAGTTCAGGAGAAGATCAAAGTCTTAACGTGAAAACACTCAGCTCTGCTGGTTCTCAGGCCTTCGGACTTGGACAGGAGCTATACCATATACTCTCCTGGGTCTCCAGCTTGTAGACAGCAGACTGTGCGACTTCTCAGCCTATATAATCACATCAGATAATTTCTTATAATAAATCTCGTTATATACATAGTCATAGATATAGATACGGGTATAGATAGATAGGTTGATAGATATTGATGTAGTTATAGACATAGACATAAAGACATAGATAGACATAGATGTATCTCCTATTAGTTTTGTTTCTTGAGGAAACTTGGCAATACAGTCTCCATTTTGTCCTTTGGTATAGCAAGATTTATAACACCGCACACATTCTGCATTGCCTTTGAAAAACCAAGTGATTGAATTTTATATTTTAGAAATATTCTCAAGAGATGAAGGAGATCATGCTTTTCTAAAGGAAAAATTGGAGCAAATAAAGTAACATGTGAAGGTTATAATGCAATTATATGGCCATTCATGCCCGATATGCTCTGAGTTGTGGAAAAGAATGAGAGAGACTAATAGGTTAAAAAGTTTCCTGAGTTCTTGGCTTGTTTATGCCTTCTTATGAGCTATTATTTTACTCTATTGTAACATATTCTGAGAAAGCATGATAAGGCCTTTCTCTATAACTGAGGGAAAGAGTATAGATTCAAATTCAGTTATAAAATTCTGATTAGTAATGCATTTTTAAAAGTTGAAATATAGCACTTTGCATATTAATCAACTGAATGATTTTATTTTTTGTTGGTGACAACTTGTAAAAAGTGTGACTTGACATCAGTGGAATGACTGTCCTTGGAAGAATTTTTGGAGATAGGCAAAAATAGACATTTATCTAAGAATGAAGGATTTAGTAAGAATATTCATGATATTAACAAATAGAGAAGGAACTATTTACTTTTATATGAGATACTTTTATTGTTAATGAAAGCTTCATATGTTAAATTATGAAGATATATAAATGATGTTTGAAAATTCAAGGTGAATTCAGAACAATTAATACTTGATTTTTTTTATAATAGAATAAGAGGTCCTAGACAGATCTTGTATGATATTTACAGAAGGTTAACTCTTACAGGGAATATTACAGGCTCAATTAGAATGTCAGCTAGATAAAAGAGTTCAGAAGAGTTACTGTCCATCAGAGATCCATAGCTTTTGTGTTAGACACTGTTTAGAGTGCCTCAATATTTTCAAAGGCAATGAGGGAAAATGATTTTGAGAATGACACTAAAGTTCACTGGAAAAACTGGGATAATAACTACAGCACAAAGAAGTAAAATTAAAACTGCCAAAATTCAATACATTTCACAGTTGAAAAAGTACTCCTTTAAAAGTATATTGCTTAATTTTGAAGCAATTGAGATTTCTTATGGAAATTAAGTAAGAAATAAGAATACTTGTTCTGGCATTGCAAATTCACTCAGAAATTCTTGAAGTAGGTTAAGTAGACATCAGTGTTCTAGCTCTTTTGTTATACATTCTGAGTGGAATGGCATGCCAACAATTTCTGATGGAGTTGTTCTTCATAAAATATGATCATGTAGATTCTCAGTAATGATATGTTAAGTCCTGTTATAACAATACTGCCCACTCCAGGAAGAAATTTGTTGAGGAATATGGCTATGAAAGATAAAACTTTCCCATATGTTATACTGCTAATATTTTCTTCAGATCATTGGTGGTCTTTCAAAATGTTTCTTTCTTTCTTCTCTCTGTGCTCCATTTTGGAGAGTTTCTATTACTATATATTCAAGTTCAATGGCATTTAATTCTCCAGTGAATAACCTGCTATTAATCCCATACAATGTATTTTTCATTTCAGGTAATATATTTTCATTTATAAAAGTTTAATTTGAGTCTCTTTCAACTTCCATTTCTTTTCTCCTCATACTAATGTTTTTCTTTTTGGACACATGCATTTTCCTTGGTTATGTGTCATATTTTCTTGCCTCTTTACATGCTAGTATTTTTAAATGGATGCAGTACATCAAAGATTTTACATTGGGTGTTGCTGAATTTTCTTTAAATATCTATGGACTTTATTCTGAGACATCATATTATGCTCTCAGAATTAAGTTGTTACTTTGGTGCTTGCTCTTAAACTTTGTTTGGGCAATCGTAGTTGGGCCCTTCTAACCCCATTACTGAAACCCTACCTTCGAAGGATTTTACCCAATTCCCTGTGGGTTAGGAAGGCTTTCTCTTCTGGATGGTGGGGACATGAAATACTTTTTGTCCTTAAAAAGCTCTACCCACTCCTTTCTGGTAGTTCTTTTTCTAGCCTCAGGTGCTTTCCTCACAGCACAAACTTAAACACTTAAAGGGACATGTCTACACATTGCCATAGTTCTCTCCTTATGCAGCTTCTTTCATTGCAGTGTTTTTGCCGCAGAAAGTCACACTGTCCTCTAGAACATTTGAACTCTGACTCCTCAGCTCAGCAGGACTGTTGATTTCTTTTTGGGTTCTTCTTCCATCCAGTAGTTCCTGGAAATTCTCACCAATCAGTAAGTGGGGCAATTATCCATTTCACTTGTTTCCCTTCTCTTAGGTGCCACTGTCCTGAACTGCCTCTTGTCCAGTATGTGAAAACTGTTGTTTATTATATTTTGTTTGATTTTATAGGTGTTTAACGTGTGTGTATCGGGGGTGGGGTAAATTCAGTTCCTGACATTTCATCAAAGCCAGAAATGGAAGTTCTGATTCCTTAGATTTTGATGGTAACTGTACTTAGGCCTACTTAGTCAATACCTTGAGAAGTGTTGAAGTTACTAGGCATATGCTACAACATAGTACCTGATAGTCTAGGCATGGGGCTGTGAGTGCTTTAAAAAATTAGAAGTGTAAGTTTATTTTCCAGACCAAACTATGGTGGTGTTACTATGGGATGTCTGGCAAAGCTGGGGGTATCAGATAAATACTATGGGTGGAAAATATGTAAAGACAAACACGTATGAAATTCAGAGAATTCCATCTATTACTTGAGGACATCTATATTTAGAATTTAACATAGTCTATTATTGACTCTGGGTCTAAGCAATGTTAGGATTTTCTATATAAATATTATATCTAAATAGATCCATCCTGAAGTTACTTTGAGTGTATATCCTCTACTCTTATAAAATTATAATATTTCAAATATACATTTGCTCATTGCTGCAGACACCAACTACTTCAAACTAAGCATATGATGATATAATGTATTTGGGAAAATTAATAATAGCTGTGATAGGAAAAGAGATACCAACATTTCCCTTTGGGTCCAAAACTGATGTTATATATTGTATAAATGATATTTACATTGACTACTTTGTAGACCAACCAGCTTTTTCATATGTACTCACAAGCATTTATTCAACAAACATTTATATGGTGCCTGTGTGCCAGATAATCTTGAGGCAGTGGGAATGTGGTAAAGAAAAAAAATAACAAAATTCTCTTCTCCATGGAGTTTGAGGAAAATCAGACTGCAATAATCAAACCTGTAAATAAAATGAAGTATGTCAGAGACTTCTGCTTATGGGTATAATGAAGTAACTGGAACAACACTTAAGTTTTTAATGTAAATAATTTTAAGAAAAAGTGGAAACAGGTAAGACATCACTGTGACTATTGGGAGAAAAAATAAATAAAGTGAGTACTACAATACCCTGTCTTTCCAACTGGAAGCATTTTCCAAACCTCAGTGCATGTCTGCCTGGCTGAACTGACAAGGCAGAGTTCTAAATTCAGGGAAGTGGAGGTGACTTTAGTTCGTGAGACAGACTGCCTTGAATAGAGCCATGTAAAGGAAGAGCTTGGGAAACCTGAATTGGAGTCTTTCTTTGTCTGTTGATGAATCCTAAGTTAAGAATGTGTAAGTAAAAATTTCATAAGACCAACTATAGGATGGCAAGGGAGATTTAAGATAAAAATTCCCACACCTCATACAAGGTTAAAAGACATTGAATTTCAATCATCAAGAGTGGGAAACTCTTCCAGAAGGAGAAGATGTTGAAAAAACTGTATGGTATATATAGAACCTTAAAAAATGTAATATGTGAAAAAAAAATTCACTGGTTTGGCTTAATAACTTATTAAATATTGTTGAAGATGGCATTAGTTTGTTCTTTTTATGGCTGAGTAATATTCCACTGTATATATGTACCACATCTTCTTTACCCATTCCTCTGTTGATGGACATTTAGGTTGCTTCCATGTCCTGGCTATTGTAAATAGTGCTGCAATGAACATTGGGGGGCACATAAATTTTCAAATTATGATTTTCTCCAGGTATATGCCTAAGAGTGGGATTGCTGGGTCATATGGTAGTTCTATCTTTAGTTTTTTAAGGAACCTTCATACTGTTCTACATAGTGGCTGTACCAATTTACATTCTCACCAATGGTTCAGGAGGGTTCCCTTTTCTCCACACCCTCTCCAGCATTTACTGTTTGTAGATTTTTTGATGATGGCCATTCTGCCCAGTGTGAGGTGGTACCTCATTGTAGTTTTGATTTGCATTTCTCTAATAATTAGTGATGTTGAGCATCTTTTCATGTGCTTTTTGGACACTTGTATGTCTTCTTTGGAGAAATGTCTGTTTAGATATTCCACTCACTTTTTGATTGGGTTGTTTGGTTTGTTTTGATATTGAGCTGCACGAGCTGTTTGTATATTTTGTAGATTAATCCCTTGTTGGTTGCTCCATTTGGAAATATTTTTTTCCATTCTGAGTGTTGTCTTTTTGTCTTGTTTATGGTTTCCTTTGCTGTGCAAAACCTTTTAATTTTAATTGGATCCCATTTGTTTATTTTTGTTTTTATTTTCATTACTCTAAGAGGTGGATCAAAAAAGATCTTGCTGTGATTTATGTCAAAGATTGCTCTGCCTTTGTTTTTCTCTAAGAGTTTTATAGTTTCTGGCCTTACAGTTAGGTCTTTAATCCATTTTGAGTTTATTTTTTGTGTATGGTGTTAGGGAGTTTGCAGCAACATGGATGGACATAGAGATGGTCATACTGAGTGAAGTAAGTCAGACACAGAAAGACAAATATATGATATTGCTTATATGGGGAATCTAAAAAAAAGGGTACAAATAAACTTAGTTACAAAACAGAAGTAGAGTCACAGATGTGTAAAACAAACTTATGTTTACCAGGGGATAAGAAGGGAGAGGGATAAATTGGGAGGTTGGGATTGATATATACACACTTCTGTATATAAAATAGATAACTAATAAGAACCTACTGCATAGCACAGGGAACTTTACTCAATACTCTATAATGGCTTATATGGGAAAAGAATCTAAAAAGAGAGTGGATATATGTATATGTATAACTGATTTACTTTGCTGTATACTTGAAACTAACATAATATTGTAAATCAACAATATTCCAATAAAAATTAAAAAAAATATTGCTGAAGATGTAGATCATAATACTTGAAGACAAAGTAATAGGAACTATCCAAATGAAGGCACAGAATTAAAAAAAAGAAAAAAGAAAAAAAGAACAAAACCTTAGTGAAAACGTGGGACAATATCAAGTTTAATAATAACCTTTTAAAAAAATTTGTTGAAACCTATAAACCTTCAGACAGTGTACACTTAAAGAAAATAAAATGGTCCAGGCAGATTATAAATTTCTGGAAACAAGGAAAAAATAGAAAAAAAGAATAAGAGGCAGGAAAGAATTACATACTATGTGCAGAGAAATGAAGACACAACAACACAGTTTTCGTCATAAACTATGCAAGGAGGGAATTGAACAACATCTTTAAAGATGTTTTTTAAAAAACATCTTTTTTTTTCTAAAAAAGGAAAAAAATTGGCAATCTAGAATTTTACTACCAACAAAGACATTCTTCAAAAAATTAATGTAAAATAGACTTTTTTCAGGGGCATAAGAGGAGAAAATCATCACTAGTATCCTGTACTGTAAGAAATGATAAAGTGCTTTCTTCAGGAAGAATACCAGATGGAAATTTATATTTATATGAAAGAATGAGGAACACTACAAAAGGTAAATATAAATATCATAAAATATGTTTTCTCTTTTTTGAAATTTCTTCAATATATATTGACTTTTTTTTTTATAAATTTATTTATTTATTTATTTATTTTTATTATTTATGGCTGTGTTGGGTCTTCGTTTCTGTGCGAGGGCTTTCTCCACTTGCGGCGAGCAGGGGCCACTCTTCATCGCGGTGTGTGGGCCTCTCACTGTCGCAGCCTCTCCCGTTGCGGAGCACAGGCTCCAGACGCGCAGGCTCAGTGGTTGTGGCTCACGGGACTAGCCACTCTGCGGCATGTGGTATCTTCCCAAACCAGGGCTCGAACCCATGTCCCCTGCATTGGCAGGCAGACTCCCAACCACTGCGCCATCAGGGAAGCCCTATATTGACTTTTAAGGAAAAATATTATTACAATACTATTTTAATGAAAAGTGAGTTTATTATGTATAATATACATAATATATATAAATATCTGAAAAAATAGCATAAAGAATGGGAAGGAGAATTTTGAAATATACCACTGTAATTGTCTAAGATTATATGTGACATTGAATACTTTTATTTATTTTAATTGTAATAAGTATGCACATTTGAAGCAGTGAAACAAAAAATAAATATAAAAAATCAAAATATACCCCATAATCAAATAAAGAACTAAAATGAAATCCTTAAAACACTCAACTCATTCAAACAAAGGGCAGAAAAATTTAGAAAAATAAAATCGAAATCAAATGGAAAAAAATTTTAAAATGCAAATAGAAGATGATAGATTTAAGCCAAATCACATAAATAATTACACTATATTTAATGTTCTAAATCCTCCAATTATGAAGCAGAGATTTTCTAATTATGTTAAGAAAGCAAGACCTGACTATATTCTGTTTACAAACTTCCACTTGATATATTGTAAAAAATAAAAATTATATTATGAAAACATTAGTCATTAAAGCTGGAGTGACCATATTATTATCTAGCAAAATTGTCTCCAGAATAAGAAAAATCACCAAAAATAGAGTTATTTCAAATTAATAAAGTATTCTTTTTTATCTTGAAGATAAAGCAATATTAAATGTCTATGTACCTAATATCATATGCCATAAAAATGCTGACAAAATAAAATAGACAAATTCACCTCTGTAGTAGAAGAAATAAAAACTCTTCTCTCAGTAATGAAATCAAAGGTAGACAGAAAATCAGAAGGGTTATAAAATATTTTAAGAAACAAATACTCTACACAATAACAGCAGAATGCACTTTTTTTGAAGTGTACAGAGTACTTTTACTAAAAAGGAATATATCAACCCTGAAGGTCTAAACTAATTAAAAAGTATTAAATAATACAGAGAATGTTATTTTTACCAAAAGGGAAGTAAATTTGAAATAAATTAAAACTACATGGGGGGGGGATAATATTTTGAAATCAATAATATACAGCTAAAAGAAAAAAATCACAAGAAAAATTATAATTTATTTTAAACTGAATAGACATAGAAACATGAAACACATTCAATGGCAGTAGGATGTGATTATAGAAATATTTATAGGGAAATGTATAATATTCATGCCTGTATTAGAAAGAAGAAAGGTCTCATAAACTATATGCATTTCTACATTTACTATCTAGGACAGAAGAGTAAATTAAGAGTAAATTAAGTCCAGACTGAGTAGATGAAAAATAATTTTACAAAGATAAGAATGGGACTCAAATAAAATAGGAAACAAACAAAAATTAGAGAAAGTCTTTTTCTTTGAAAATATCAATAACATTGATACATTTTTAACAGAAATAAAAAAAGAAGTATCACTAGAGATCTATACGTCATTAAAATATAAGTGAATATTAAGAACAATATTTTCCAATACATTTGACAACTTTAGATAAAATAGGTGCGTTTTTTAAAGTCACCGAATTACCAAAAGTGAGTCAAAAATAATCTCAAAACCCATATATTCATCCATTTATTAAAATATTCAATCCCCCATTTAGAACCTTTCCACAAAGGAAACTTCCAGTCTATATTTCTTCAGTGATAAATTCTATCAAACATTTAAGAAAATGTTAACATCAATCTTACTAAAATGCTTATAGATAATAGAAGAGTAAAGAATATGCACACATCAGTTTTATTATACACGGCCTGACTTTTTAAAAAAAGACAAGGACATGACAAAGCAAAACGAAAATCTTGAGACCAATATTCTTAATGAGTACAAAAATACTTAACGAATGATTATCAAGTTGAGTTCAGGCCACTTTAAAAAAAGTGTAATAAATCATGATCAGGTAGTATTTATCTCAGGAATATAATATTGCTTAGTATTTAAAAATCAATGTATTTCACCATATTGAAAACACAATAAAACCATATAATCATCTCAATATCTGAAGAAAAAGCATTTGACAAAGTTGACGGTTTTCTTAGAATTGAAATTCCTAGCAATGAAGGGATTGAAGGTTATGTCCTTAACCTGATAAAGTGTATCTACAACAAAATTAAATACTTTTTGCATCATATTTAATGGTGAAAGACTGAATTATTTTTCCCTAAAATAAAAAATAAGGCAGTGATCTTTGCTCTCACCATGTCTATTCAACATTAAACTGGAGGTCTTAGTTAGTGCAATAAAACAAAATAAACAAATAAATAATTAAGACAAATAATTAACAGTATGCAGCTTGAAAAGAAAGAGGTAAAACTGTCTTTACTCTCTGTTGACAGGAAGGGACAGGATAACTCTACTCTTGTGCACATGCAGTCTGGTTTATGATCAGGACCGCCCTTATCTATAAAGCTGCTAACCTCTGAACCTTGAAAGGAAAAGATAAACACCAGCTGCCAGTCTTTTAGTTGTACAACAATAAGTCCTGGACAATGTGAGCCCTTTTTCTGAAATGGTTTCATTGATGCCTTGTCCCTGAAGTCAGGAAGTGCCTTGCCAGTAAGGGACTGCCTTTTAAAGTTCTTTTCGTATTGGACAATGCCCCCTGGCCATCCAGAACCCCGTGTGTTGAACACCAAAGGCATGGAAGCTGTCTACTCGCCCCCCAAACATGTCTCAAATTCAGATTCTAGATCAAAAGTTCATAAGGAACTTTAAGACTCATTACACATGGTGCTTTATGAAAAGGATTGTCAACACTATGGGAGAGAACCTTGATAAAGAGAACATCAAAAAAAAAACTGGAAGGATTACACCACTGAAGCTGTAATTGTTATAGAAAAAGCTGTGAAAGCCATCAAGCCTGAAACAATACATTCCTGCTGAAGAAAACTGTGCCCAGATGTTGTGCATGGATTCACATGATTTGTGACAGAGCCAATCAAGGAAACCGTGAAAGAGTTGTGGATATGGCAAAAAAGGTGGGGGCTGAAGGATTTCAAGATATGCATCTTAGAGAAATTCAAGAGCTAATAGATGCTATGCCAGAGGAATTAAGAGAAGACAACTTGATGAAGATGAGTCCTTCTGAACCAGTGCCAGACAATGAGGACTTAGAAGCAGCAGCAGAAAACAAATTGACATTAGACAATCCATCAGAAGGGTTTTAATTATTCAAGACTGCTTTTGACTTCTGTTATGACATGGACCTTTCTATGATATGGGCACTGAAACTTAAGCAAAAGATGGAAGAAGGATTGATACTGTATAGAAACATTTTTAGAGAAACGAAAAGTCAAAATATTCAGACAGCAATTACAATCTAGTTCTGTAAATTTACACCAAGTGTGCCTGCCTCTCCTGCCTCACTTTCCAGCTCCTCCACTTCATCTGCCTCTGCCACCCCTGAGGCAGCAAGACCAACCCCTCCTCTTCCTCCTCCTCCTCAGCTTACTCAACGGGAAGACGGTGAGAATGAAGACCTTTATGTTGATCCACTTCCATTTAATGAACAGTAAATAATCATCGCGCTGCAGTTAACAAACTTATCTGTTGTGTATGTGTGTGAGCATCTTCACATGAAAATCTAATAACTCTACCGCAAGAACTGTATGAGACGTTTTTATATCATCATCATCATCATTGCCAAAGATTGCATCTTGTAGAATATCCTCTCAAGACTTGTATTGAAGTGGAAAGCCTATCCTTACATAGGCATAAAGTGAGTGATATTTAATATAAAATTAATAATGTGTTAGTTTTTACTGTTTTATACTTAGCTTTCAAAGAATTACATTACCATACAGTATGTCTCTCTCTCGTAGTTGGAGAAACCGCATATCAGCCTATCATCACAAGTAAGATGTTTAAAAAAATGTTACAATGTGTCCAATGCTGTATTATGAAAATGACTGTAAGGCTGTATGCCATAAAAATTTTATAACAATTCCTTCATTAGTGTATAGGGTAGGCTACCTTGAAGCTATCCGATCAATTACACTAGGCTACCATAAAGCAATCATATTGCTGCTTCTTCATTATAAATGCATGAAACCTTATACCTGTAAATAAATATGAATTTCTTTTTCACAGTAGCTTTTCATTTTTGATGTTTAATGTTAGCAATACTTATAACATCTACAGTGTTTTGTATCATATAAGAAAATATTGATGTAGGTGCTGACAGACCATTCATCTTATGAGAAGACCTTGTAAACATATGGTATTGATAAATACAGTACACTACTGTAAATTTTCTCTTCCTTATGGTAATCTTAATAACATTTTTTCTCTAACTTGCTTTAAGAATACAGAATATAATACTTGTAACATACAAAACATGTATTTTTTTTTTGGCCATGCTGCTTGCAGGATCTTGGTTCCCTGACCAGGGATCGAATTCAGACCCCCTGAAGTGGAAGCACAGAGTCCTAACCACTGGACCACCAGGGAATTCCCAAAACATGTATTAATCAACTGTTTATGTTATTGGTAAGATTTCCAGTCAAAATAGGCTATTAGTAGTTGAATTTGGGGAGTCAAAAGTTATACGTGGGGGCTTCCCTGGTGGCACAGTGGTTGAGAATCTGCCTGCCAATGCAGGGGACACGGGTTCAAGCCCTGGTCTGGGAAGATCCCACATGCCATGGAGCAACTGGGCCCGTGAGCCACAACTACTGAGCCTGCGCGTCTGGGGCCTGTGCTCCACAACAAGAGAGGCCGGGATGGTGAGAGGCCCGTGCATCGTGATGAGGAGTGGCCCCCGCTTGCCGCAACTGGAGAAAGCCCTCGCACAGAAACGAAGACCCAACACAGCCAAAAATTAAAAAAAAAAAAAAAAAAAAAGTTATACGTGGATTTTCAACTGCATGGAGGGTCAGTGCCCCTAACCCCTGCATTATGCAAGGATCAACTGTAGGTGCAAAAATCTGAAGCAAATTAATAGCAAGATGAATTAAATAGGATTATACCAAGTGGAATTTATCCATGGAATGCAAGCATATGTCAATATACAAAAATCAATAAATGTGATATACCACATTAATAGAATGAAGGACAAAAGTCATATGATCATCTCAATAGAAGTAGTAAAATCTGACAAATTTCAACACTCTTTCATGATAAAAACTGTCAACAAACTAGGAATAGAAGGAAATTACCTCTACATAATGAAGGTCTTATGTGAAAAGACCACAGCTAACATCATACTCAATAATTTTTCCTAGAAGATTAGGAACAAGGCAAATATTTCCATTCTTGTCCCTTCTAATCAACATAGTCCTGGAAGTCTTAGATAGAGCAATTAAGCATGAAAAAAAAATAAAAGCATTCTAATCAGAAAAGAAGTAATTATCTCTGTTTACACAGTATATAATCTGATATGGAAAAATCCTAAAGATTTCACAAAAAAACTATTAGACATAATAAATGAATTCAACAAAACTTCAGGATACAAAATCAACATACAAAACTCAGTTGTGTTTTTATATACTAACAATGAACTACACAGAAAGAAAATCAAGAAAATAATCACATTTAATGTAGCATCAAACAGAAGTAATACTTAAATATAGCAGCATGTACATGTCAATCCCAAAAGGACCTACCATATAGCACAGGGAACGCTGCTCAATATTCTGTAATAACCTAAAATGGGAAAAGAATTTTAAAAAGAATAGATACATGTATATGTATAACTGAATCACTTTGCTGTACACCTGAAACTAACACAACATTGTTAATCAACTATGCTCCAATATAAAATAAAAATTAAAAAAAAAATAAAACTAAGTGAAGGGGCACTTATGTTCACTAAGGAAAAGAGTTGTCATCTTTATCTTCATTTTCTTTGTTTTCAGTGGCAGCATACATATCTTATTCAGACCAGCTTATTTGAATGGAAAACTGTACATAAATAGATCTATCTATCTATCATCTATCTATCTTCTACTTATCTACTGCACTAGTTTTATGGCTTCTCCACTAAGGTCCTGAGGGTGGTATAAAAAAAAAATCCTTCTTTCCTGTGGCTCTTGCCTTCTACACCTGCACCACTTCGTCCCATTCCCCCACATGGGATCTCCATGCTGCCTCTGGTTCTAGCCTTTGTATACACCAGATTCTCTCTTGACTACTTTCCATCATCTGTCCCTTTGTCAACCAGGCACCTGAGCTGTTTGTGTTCCAAGCCTTTTCTCAAGCCTTTCTTCCCCCATAAGGCCTGTCCCTACCCTCTTTTTGTCCCTCAGACACAGACATGATCAATTTCTTCTCTATGCCCCATTGTACATTGCACTTTGCTGGTCATAATACCTGTTGCAGTCTAAGGTTAATACATGATTGTTTGTATCCTTTTGCCTCATAATATTCACAGTTCCTAGCCAAAGCTTTGAAATATAGTAAATATTAAATAAATGTTTATGAAATGAACAAATGAATAAATGAATGTTGGAATATTAAAAAAAGAAATAATACTTAAAAATAAATTTAACCAAGGAGGTGAAATGTATGTACACTGAAAACAGTAAATATTGAAAATGTAGATGACAAAAATAAAATGGCAAGAAATTCCATGTTCATGGATTGAAAGAATTGATACTGTTAAAATGTCCACATTACCCAAACTGATCCACAAATTCAATGGAATGTGTATAGAAATCTCTTTGGCTTTTTTTACAGAAATAGAAAAAAAACAATCCTGTTACTCATATGGGAACACAAAGGACTACAAATAGCCAAAGTCATCTTGAGAAAGAAGAACAAAGCTGGAAGCATCACATTTCCTGACTTCAAAGCATATTATGTAATCTACATATTACATAAACATATTATGTAATACTACATAATCAAAACAGTGTGGTCCTGGCATAAAGGCAGACATATAGACCAATGGAACAGAATAGAGAGCTTAGATATAAACCCATGCATATATGGTCTGATAATATTCAACAAAGATACCAAGAATACATAGTGGGAAAAGGCTATTCTCTTCAACAAACTGTAGTGGGGAACTGGATAGGCACAGAAAAATAATGAAATCAAGCCCTGTATTACATCATACACAAAAATCAACTTAAAGAGGGTTAAAAACTTAAATATGAGACCATAAACTATAAAACTTTTAGAAGAAAAGATAAAGGGAAAGCTTCTCTACATTTGTCATGGCAATGATCTCTGGGATTTGATACCAGGAGCACAGGCCGAAAAAGCAAAATTAGATAAATTAAACTACATCAAACTTAAAAGCTTCTGGGCAGCAAGGGAAAAAAATCAATGGAGTAAAAGGTAACCTACAGACTCAGAGAAAATATTTTCAAACCATCTATCTGGTACAAGGTTAATATCTAAAATATATAAGAAACTCCTGTAACTCAATAACAATTAACCAATAACCTAAAAACCAATAACCCAATTAAAAAATGGGCAAAGTGGGCTTCCCTGGTGGCGCAGTGGTTGAGAATCCTCCTGCCAATGCAGGGGACACGGGTTCGAGCCCTGGTCTGGGAAGATCCCACATGCCGCGGAGCAACTGGGCCCGTGAGCCACAATTACTGAGGCTGCGCGTCTGGAGCCTGTGCTCGGCAACAAGAGAGGCCACGATAGTGAGAGGCCCGTGCACCGCGATGAAGAGTGGCCTTCGCTTGCCGCAACTAGAGAAAGCACTTGCACAGAAACGAAGATCCAACACAGCCATAAATTAATTAATTAATTTTAAAAAAAGGCAAAGTAATTGAATAGATATTTCTCTAAAGAAGACATACAAATGACCAACAGCTATATGAAAAAAATGCTCAAGATTATTAATTATCAAGGAAAAACAAATATCGTATATTAACACATATATGTGGAATCCAGAAAAATGGTAGAGATGAACCTATTTGCAGGACAGGAATAGAGACTCAGATGTAGGGAATGGAAGTGTGGACAAGGTGGGGGGAAGGGGGGAGTGTGATGAATTGTGAGACTGGGATTGACATATATACACTACCATGGGTAAAACAGATAGCTAGTGGGAACCTGCTATATAGGGCAGGGAGCTCAGCTCGGTGCTCTATCGTGACCTAGATGGGTGGGATGGGGGTGGGGTGGGGTGGGAGGGAGGGGATATATGTATACATATATTCACTTCATTGTACAGCAAAAACTAGCACAACATTGTAAAGCAACTATACCTCAATTAAAAAAAACAAAGGAAATTCAAATCAAAGTCACAATGAGATATCACTTCATATCTGTTAGGATGGTCATTATAAAAAAATTAATGGCAAATGCTGGTGAGGATGAGAAGAATCAGAATTCTTGTTCATTGTTCCTGGGACTCTAAAATGGTGTGGCTGTTATGGAAAACAATCCAGTGGTTCCTCAGAAAATTAATAATAAAACTGCCATATATGATCCAGCAATCCCACATCTGGGTATTTATCCAAAATAATTGAAAACAGGATCTTGAAATGATATTTGCATTCCCACATTCACTACAGCCTTATCTACAATAACAGGAGGTAGAAACAACCTAAATGTTCATCAGTGGATGAATCGATATGGAAAATGTGGTATAAACATGCAGTGTCATATAAATCAGCCTTGAAAAAGAAGGCAATCTTGACATGTGCTACAACATGGATAAACCTTGAGGACAATAAGCCGGTTACAGGAGAAATAGTGCATAATTCCACTTATATGAGGTAGCTAAAATAGTCAAACCCGTAGAAGCAGAAAGTAAAATAACAGTTGCCAGGAACTAGAGGAAATGGGAAGTTGCTGTTCAATGAGCATAGAGTTTGAGTTGAGGGAGATGAAAAAGTTCTGTATACCTCTGTACAATAATGTGCATATAATTAACAAAGCTGTGCTATATACTTACAAGTTTGAGAGGGCAGATTTCTGTTAGATGTTTTTAATAATAATAATAATAATGTCAGCAAGATAAGAATAAGCAATAAAGGAGACTGAGTGGGCAGAAGAGTAAGGCAGAAGAGAGAATGTGGTGTTCAAGAATAGATAGATATTAATAGTCAAATAATAATCCATTAACTAAGATGAGGACTCCTTGGTTTAGCCACAAGGAAGTCATTGGTAAAATTCAAAATAGCATTTCTGTAGAGGGGGAGGGCAAAGCCAATAATTCAAAAAGAGTAGAAAAGTAAGAAAGTGGTTACAGTTAGAGTCAAAACAGTAGTAACTCTTAGGATGGAAGGAAATGTTGGTGATTGAGAGGCTACTAAGGAGGGCTTCTGAGTATCTGGCAAATTTCTATTCCCTGACATGTGTAGTCATAAGCAGGTTTGTGCTAAAATCATTTTTTAAACCATACATTTATTTTATATTTTTGTGTAAATAATATCTAAATTTTAAAACTTTACAAAAGAAGAGTAGAAAGAGAAGCAGGGCAAGTTTTGCTATATATGGAAGCCGAGAAATGAGGCAGTAATTAGAGAAAATTGTAAGGTTTAGAAAGGTTTTAAATTGTTTTTAATGGAGAGAAGTAAAGCATTTATAATCTGATAGGAATTATCTAGTTGAAAGTAAATGATGATGACGCAAAAGAAGTGGGAGAATTCCCGGAGGTATATTCTTTGAAATGTATTAGAAGATAGAATCTAGTACACATGCAGAGGCTTGGCTTTACTTAGGAACAAGGGCAATTTATCTCCAGTAAGAGGAATAAGTTGGAGAGTGAACATAGATTTAAGTGGGTGGGTAAATGTAGATGTGAACTTGTGCAAGATCTAACTTCCATTTTTCAACTTCACTTGACACAAGATCATCAAATAATTTTGACGTTTTAGAAAGAGGAGCTTCATGAGTAATAAAACTGGAGAACATACAAAATTGAAATCTAAGGGAGCAGAAGAGAGACTGAAAGGGAAATGCAATATGATTGTTCACATCATTAAAGATCCACTTGAGGTTCGTGGTTATGATTTAAAAGTGAGAACAGTCAGCATAATTATTTTTTTAGAGTTATGGTTTTGACAGGTGAATAAGAAGTAGCAAAAAAGGGCCATGGGAACTGAGGTTGTCTGAAAGGAAGTAATTATAATAATTAATCTTACTTCAAGCTAGGAAGGAGGGAAGTAAAAAGATAAGAGGGTTGAAAAGCAATTAATAAGGAGGGTTGGTGTGAAAGAAATGTTGAAGTTAAAGTACTTGGAAGAGTAAACTATTATGAATTTGTGGTTAGAAGTTAGAGGACTCGGGCTTCCCTGGTGGCGCAGTGGTTGAGAATCCGCCTGCCAATGCAGGGGACATGGGTTCGAGCCCTGGTCTGGGAAGATCCCACATGTCGCAGAGCGACTAGGCCCATGAGCCACAATTACTGAGCCTGCACATCTGGAGCCTGTGCTCCGCAACAAGAGAGGCCGCGATAGTGAGAAGGCCCACGCACCGCGATGAAGAGTGGCCCCCGCTCGCCGCAACTAGAGAAAGCCCTCGCACAGAAACGAAAACCCAACACAACCATAAATAAATAAATAAATAAAAAAGAAGTTAGAGGACTCAAAATTGATATTAAAGTAATGTAAGATTGAGGAAGTTCTGTGGTATGAAAATAAAAATTTATCGTGGAGAAAGGGAGGTAGACAAGATCATTGAAGGGGACAGAAATCAAGGTAGTTGAAATGTGAAATTATTGGAAATATAATCTATCTGGGTACTGGAATTACTGAAAATTATGTTAGGAGGGATTCCAGAGAATGGCAGTGTGCCAGAATTTACAATGATCGAGGAATCAGAAGTTGTGCTTAAAGGGTCTTTGGAGGATTGCAAAATGGAAGAGGGTGATTGAATTTGATGAAACATTTTAGATTTTTAGGGAGGAATGAGGGAAGAAGGTCTGGAAGTGATAGTGAATAACAAGAAAGACACCTATGTCATCTCAGACTTGGTGGTCAGGGTGCAAAAAAACATCAAGATATTTAAGAAGACTTTGAGTTGAAAGTTTCAAGATTTTACTGCTTATTAGTTAAGAGTTCCAGAAAGTACATTGTAATGGTGTCAGGAGGTGAAGAGTGCCTATGGATGTGGTCAGTGCCTTTGGAGGATAGGCAATAGGGAGTCTGTAGAACAAGTTGGTAATCCTGGGTGTCTTGATGGGATTTACACAAAGGGTGATCAAAGGATTTAATATTATTCTTATAGATGGCTCTAGAATTGGTTAGTTGAGGTTATTTTGTGAAGGGATTGGTTAGGACCTTGTTAGAAGCATGCAGAACTCTGGGACTACTTTTTCACTTGTTCCAACAGTGACACGGAATCTAGGAAACCAGAGATCTTATACAAAGCACCTGCACACCTGGAACTCCTTCCTGGTCCAAGGAACACACTAGAGCTTCAGTGGTGGAGGTCTGGATGCTGAATAAGAAGTGTTTCTACTTAGAATACCTGGAATTCTATGCTTTTTTTCTTGACTTCTTCCAGGGGTAGCACTGTAATTCTGCTGAATATTGAATATGTCAACCACACTTCAGGAGGTTTGTACCCAATAAACAGGGCTGCAGAATCCCATACTAAGATATTGTCACATTCTTTTTCACTTACATTTCTAATATACAAATCTTTTAGCTCTTTTTGAAAATATAGTTTTGTACTTAAACTGCATCCTTAACAGATAAAGTTTGTACATAATAGTGAAAATATGGATTTTTTTCTTTCTCCCCAATAACCTTGTAAAAATTCCAATTGAAACAATAAATCCCTTTTGCGCACTAGTGCTTCTGAGCTTCTTTGAAGAATACTTTTCATTTTGCAAGTATAGTACTTGAATTGAAAGGTCTGAGAAAATGCTGTTTGTCAGTGTAGCAGGTCAGTTGATGTCTTTTTCAAAATGTATTTGTTTTGTTTTCCTTTCTTATGCTTTAAGTGCTTTACCAGACCTTAACGTTAAAAGTAAAGAAAGAATTGTCTTTACAGGCAATGGCATTTATAGAATATCTATTTTGTGTCAAGAATTGTGCTAAGTTCTGATGACACAACAACCACAAAATTAGACTTTACACTAACCCTTACACTTATAATCTATACAGAGGCTGACATGGAAACAAAGTGCAACAAAACATAGTCAGAAATAATAATGCCATAGTTTGAGAAATTTTATGATTAAAAATATACCTAGTTTACTCATTTATTTACTAATGTTTGTGTAAAATAAACAATTTCAAAATTATTACTACTAATAAAAACTGCACTGGAATGTTAAAGTCAGTCTTTTTTAAGTTATTTATTAGCATTCAAAACATGATCCTCAGAATAATCCTACAAAATAATTGCTCCTAATGCCATTGTACCGGTTGAATAATAAAAGTTCAGAGAGATTGTGTTGTTTGCTAAAACAAGCAAGTGACACAAATAGATTATTAACAAAGGCTTCTCAGATGGATGGGCCGATATGATTTCAGCTATGTCATAATTTATCTAGCAATATTTGTGGAAACATGAGCTGATACAGTTCTTTATTTTTTTTGGTGTAGATCCTTGCTAATTCTCTTGGATGTTTTAAGAAATGGAAAATACATGAGTCATTTGTAATTATAGATCTGCTTCTTGGAAAAGAAGCTAATGATGTAACTCATGCAAACAAGCTTCTAAGTTATTTAATACTGCACTTTTTCAACATTAACAAAGTCAATATGGATTTAAAGCATAACATTCTATTAGAATGTAAGTGAGAGAAACTTTGCACTGCAAACATCTTCTTATCCAAATGTGTTTGCCAATAAAGCAATTTTGGGCTCCTACTGAAAACTGTACAAGGCAGGTGTCATCTGCATCCTGAAATTAGACATCATCATGCAAAAAATCAGTTTACCAAATGTGTTGACATGTAATACAATGACAGCACTTATTTGTATACATATATTGCCAAAAGGCCAGACAGCACATTATTTTTATAGTGTTTTGCATAGTGTGTATTTTACCGCAATATAAATTGACAACTTTTCAAGGCAAATTTTATCTTTGCTATCAAAGATGCAAAATGTGCAGCAAAGCTTTAATATACATGATATGGTTTGGGCCATTCAAAAACTATTTTTTGAGATGCTCTGTCTAAATGCTCATATTCAGGTTTAATGAGCTCCAAGCCTTACTCTTTTACATGTGTCTAAATTAAATTATTATTCATAAATGCAAAAACAAACTGTACATAATTCTTTGTTATTGGCAAAGAGATTTATTACAAAGGAAACGAGGTGAACCATATTGTAAAATGTTTGGAATTTTTTTTTTTTTTATAAATGCAAATAAAAACAGTAATATAGTGAAAACTCCATTTACAGTGCCATGGTACTGAACATCGGATTATAGTACCAGTCAAATCATGTTTCCCTTGTATATAATATGTATGTAACTCTTTCCTTATGAAAGAAGTATTCAGTGTGATTCATCACTATTATAACACAACTAATACAGTCTTGCAATCTTTTAAAGGCATTACTGAATCATTTATCACACTGACTTTATCCACTAGTTTACAACTCTTTTAGAGGAAAACAAAAAAACTATTTTTAATATGAACCACATTGGGCTTTCTCGGAATGAGGGACTCAACAACTCTAGCTGAAAAACAAAATTCACAGAGATAGTAAATCAATTTGCACATATCATGCCTGTTTGATAATAGCTGATGAAAGATTGTAAAAGTTTTAGATCCTGAGGACCATGCAAATGTCATAGATTTCATTCAACCAGCATTGCTTGAGCACTTTTTAGATTCCTGAAAATTCTGGGCCCAGGTATTAAAAGATAAATAAGCAAGGTTTCTACTTCCCAAACCCTTAATGTCTACCAGAACAGACAGACACATATGTGAATAATAATAATGCTTTATGAAATAGAGACCCAGTAGAGGTATTTGGTATAGGTATAATTCAATATTTGAATTTTTCCTTATAGTGTTCAACCTTAAAGAGTCTGGATTTACTTTACTTAAGGTGGAGTAAAGAACTTATGAATATTCATTTACTCAAATTCCAAATTTCAAACTTATTTTAGTACATATCAGTAGCTGATCACAAAAATTCACATTCTTTTCTTTGGAGCCATTTATTATAACACCAATGTTATCATAATAGTGTCATTTGAGTACTCCTCAATAGGTCTTAGATCTTTGAAACCTATTGATAATAGTTCTAAAATATCACAAATGCTCACAGAGCATTCCATGCCCACTATTTACTTAATACCTTGCCCACCTGTTAATAGTGAGAAAGAGTTCATGGTGCTAAGAAGTTGAAAACTACCCTAGCTAACCAAGACAAAAAAAAAAAAAAAAAGAATTGAAAAAAATTATAGGGGACTTCAGAGTATTAATGGGAAGACCATAAAATCAGTCTGGCAAAAGGTCAGGGACTAAGGAACACTAAGCCATAGATATCATAAAAGAGATCATGCCATAGACACATTCTGAGATGTCATTGCTGGCTCCACAGCCACTGCTATCAATGTCTACTGCCACTGCTGGACACTGCCTGCACGTCATGCCCTGTTGAGGACATTTACCTGCACATTACTTACTACAGTAGGAACACCTGATTATTCAAAACTAGGACATGTACGTCCCCTTTGATGTCAGAGTATGGGGAGAGTGAATATTTCTTTGTCTCTCCTTTGAATTATAGTCAAAGGGACTTTGGGTGATTGAGAGCAAAAGTAAACAAATTAATTAATGCCCTCTACAACTACCTTTTATCTCAACTCTCATTCACATTATTGAATCTTGTCATTTCCTTGCTTAAAAGATTTCAGTGCATTCCCACTATCCAAATAATATCTTTGAAACTTTAGGATGGAATTTTATGGTGATCACAGTTGCCTTTTATCAATATTTCTAGTCCAAACTTTCTCTGTTTCTCTTGCAAACAAGTCACATTAAGAAAAAAAACAAAATCAACGTTTCCTATATGTGCTATATATTAATATATGAGTACATATATAGATATTTCTTATGAATCTGGTTTTACTTATTTTGATTCTATGTCTCCCTGTTCAATTGGAAAAAGAATTTCCATCACATCTCATTCAAGATTTCTTTTTTTTTTTTCATATATTACTCCTCTCTGAATCCTCTCTATACCACTCTCCTGTGATAGAATGGCCTACTCTATTCTCTCTGCTTCTAAACACTCTATGTATATCATTTATACAATTGTATATTTATCTTACTGTATTTTTCTAGACCAAGAACTACTTGAGGGGATAAGTTTTGTCATATTTTACTTATTTCCTAGTCATTACAAATATTTGTTAATTACTTGTTGCATGTCTTTACTTAGTACTAGGGATGCAGTAGAGATCTTTACATCTCTCACTTAAAACAATAACTGACGTAAAATGGGAGTTAGTACAAGACATGAATGACAAGCACTTAAGGAAATTGCTTTGAAACTATCATTTTCAGAAGTGCTGGGGAAGGAGGAATTATTTATCAGTTGCATCTGATTATTTCCCAATTCTGAATTTATCTTTGAGAGTTTAAACTGACAGAGGTTGGAGCACTTTTATACACTTCAGTGGGTTTCATTACAAATTTAGTTCATTTTACCATGTTCAACATAATTATTGAAATAAATACATTTATATAAAATGATGCATTTTTCCATCAGTGGTAATTAGCTTGGTCTTGGTTGCCAGTAGTAATTTTTTTAAAAATGGTTTGTTGTTTTCTCAGCATTTTTGCAGCTTCTGCTTTAAATTGGAAACTGGGTATACCAGGTTGACACCTTTTGTATTCATTCCACACTGTTACAGATAAGTAGTATAACATCTCTTACAAATTCACTGTGAATAACTATTTTTAGTAAAACCATCTATTCAAATCTCTGTAGAAGTCATTTAGTCTTCCCATCAAATCCCTACACTTTTCTTAAGTGTTCTTACTAAACTATCATTAAATTTTTCTGTCACAGTTTAGGGAACAATACTGATTGTGAATTCTCTATGATGACTTGCTGTCAAGTTTGGAAATCCAGTCAAGCTCAAAGAAATGAATGGTGTCAGTGATATAATGCTATTTAATAAGTGTGGAAGTATTTAAATCCTTCTACTTGTAATAGACAAGAACTTATTACAAGGGGGAAGACTTGAGAGTGAAAGCTATGTGATTGGAAATAGGGTGTTTCTTTGGAAGGCTGTTTCCTTCCATAATGAATAGAAGGGAAATCTAGCTGAGAGTCTCTAATTTCTTGCAACCTGTAGTGCAACAAACACAAAGGTAACTACCTCTTTATATTTACTGCCACTTATCAGGTTTTTCTTTTTTTTTCAAGGCAGTGAATTTCTAAGTGTGGCCTCGGGTTCCTGGGATTCCCGAACTGCTTTCTGAAGGTCAGTGAGTTAAAAATTTTTCTACAGCAAGATTAAGTTTCCATTTGTCTTTTTTACTCTCATTCTTTTATAAGTGCATAGTGTAACTTTTAAAAGTCTACATGATGTGTAATGTTGCAACAGATTGAATACGGAAGTAGATATGTGAATCCAGCTGTCTCCTACTAAGCCAGACATTGAAGAGATTAGAAGCATGTCATATAGTGACACTCATCACTGTTTTTGTAAAATATAGTCATTTTTCCATAAAAATATATTTTGTTAAGTGTAATGGGGTTTGCATTGTTTCTTCAAAAAGTTAATTAAAATATGTAAAAGATTTTCTTAGTTCTAATGTCTAATGTAAATATCAATAGATATAACTCACAATAACAAGGCTGAGGACGCCTTTGTGATCCTGAATCATTTGCAAAAATGTAAAGAAGTCCTGAGACTATAAGGTTTAACAACCACTGACCAAAATAATTTGACTTGCTTTGAGTCTTTTCTGGGACTGTGTAGCTTAGCTAATTGCTTAGCTAATTCTATGACTTATGTTGTATTATAGAAACATGATTTATAAGTCCATAAAGTGCTTTCCCATCTTACCCTATTTCCTTTTTCATAACACCCATTACACTCCACTGTAATTGCTTGTTTATCTTCCTCCCTCATAGCTCAGGTGAGACTACATAGGTAGTTAATGAAAAGTTGATTATAGCATGATAATTTAATGAGATATTAATATTGTTTTAATAGCTGTAGGCCCATCCACTCACCTATATATATACCTTTGTATTCAAGCACACCATCCACAAACATTTCTAGGTTCTTTTATACCCCTTTGCCTTAGGAGAAATTTAGTGTCTTAGTCTGTTTGGGCTGCTATAACAAAATAACACGGGCTAGGTGATTTATAAACAGCAGAATTTTAATGCTCACAGTTCTGGAGGCTGGAAGTCCAAGATAAGAGTGCCAGCATGGTAGGGCTAGGGTCCTCTTCTGGGCCAGACATAAGGTTTTATCCGAACATGGTGGAAAGGAGTAAGGGGCTCTGTGGGATCTCTTTTCTAACAGCACTAATCCCAGTCTTGAGAGCTCCACTGTCGTGACCTAATCACTTCCCAAAGGCCCAACTTCTTAATACCTCCTAAAGGCTCTACCTATTAATACCATCACTTTTGAGGGTTAGGATTTCAATGTACAAATTTGAAGGAAACACAAACATTCAGGCCATTGCATTTAGTTAGAGATCAAAAGTAGAAGTTGCTTGCAAGCTACTTCCTTTCCTGCCATATACTTTTCAAAGGCTCAGCTCATGATAGAAATTGTGCTAAGGCACAGAGTGCAAAGAAGTATTTCTAAAGACAGAAAGTAAGCAGATTAAAAAAAAAATTGAGAGAGAGAGAGAAGGAGAGAGGGATTGAGAGAGAGAGAGAGGGAGAGACTCAATCAAGACTAGCAAGTTGAGAGCTGGAGAAAGAGAAGAAAGTACTTCTTGAAGTCTTGGACCAATAAAATGGCAAGACTCTATAGAGGGTAGTTCTATAGTAAGCATAAAGTAGGTAGACTCTAGTCACTGAAGTACTCAGATCTGATAAAATTTTTCATATATTATGTGAGACAAAGAACAATACTGTCATCAGACTCCAAGGAATCACTCATGATTTGATCAGTGAGAAGTACAGTTCTATTCACCTTAGAGATTTGAAAATCTGCTCCAGTTTTCAACAAACATCAAGACTGACTCAATTTCTAGAAGCCTCTCTCCAAAAAACCTAGTAGAAGCTCAAGGTCATATTACATTTGTTCTAAAAAAGGTAGAAGTTGATACTTATTGCTCAGTTGAATTTGTAGAATAGTGTTCATAATGTTTATACATGAAAGTTAGGTTAAATCTCCATTTTTACAGTGCATACTTCCTTCAGCTTGATTTGCAAATAATTTAAAAATAAATTGTCTATTTAGTCATGTCACCTTAGTGAATTACAGAAATTCAATGAAAACACAATAGGAACTCCTTCAGGAGGCAGCATACACACTGTAAACTCACTGTTAACCATGAGGGATAGACATGAAGCAATATCATTTGCCCAAGGTCATGGAGCCGACCTTGGCTTCTTGGTCAATCTCTCGAATATCTTGGAAGGACTAGGTTTTTGTTATTAGAGAACAAAAGACCTATTTCATGTTTTGCCCCAATGTGTCACTTTTTACAAAAAAGGGATATTGAGTATTGTAAATACAAGTTTGTAAAGAGCCAAAGGAAAGATCAGTATCCCTGTGCCAAGATACAAAATCCCAGTACAAAACTGAACTCCTGCTATCACTTGTCAGGCACCTTCAAGCTAGTCCTTGGAGACATGTCTTCTGTTTCAGAGGCTTTGTACATTTAAATTAGGAAGTTGAACCTTCAAAGCTAACATCAGAAAACATTGCAGAAGCTACCCATGGCATGTTCCTGGAGGTCTCTATTAGCAACAGAGAAACCTGACTGGATAGACAGTCCTGAACTTTTTACGTTTCAATTTCTCTCTATTTTGGTTAAAACATGAGGCAGAAATTCTGGTTGTAGAACGTAAGCACCTTTTTTTTTTCTTTTATTAAGAGTCTCATCCTCCTCTGTTTAACTTTATTCTCTGTTCTTAGCCATGGAATATGAAATTTAAGGAGAAAGTTGGATTTTTTTAGTTTTAAAGATCAAGCCTGTTGAACTGCTGCCCCTGACAATTTAACTGAATTATTAATTTTAAGGAAAGGAGCCAAATCCCATATCTCAACCTGAGCTGACTTTTCATGATACTCTTAGAACAGGAAGTCCTCGATTTTTTTTCCATGAGAGAATATTTTTCTTTTTAATTTATTGCTAATCCTCAGGATAATCTACCTTATCAAACCATCAATCATTAAGCTATAAAATGCTTATACAAATAAATGGACATATGATTTCCATAAGGAATAAATTAGGGGTGGGGTTCAACAATGTAAGTATAAACTGTTTAAGTATAAATTGTTAGACATTCCCATATGATATGAATAACAGTGGTGTGCTGAAGCCAGCTTTTACTACCTCATGAGAAACAATTGTTAAATTTTCAGGTTTTTTTGTGAGCTAGTTGACATCACATTTGTAGCTTGAAATCAGCTGTGGTGGAAATATTTACATCATTAAACCCAGCAAATGTTATAAATCACCGCTTTTTCCTGCTTGGAAAGCAGGTTGTTAAATATTTATGAGTTCACCCCTGTATATAAGGCCAGTGTTAGCATCTCCATTTTGTAGGATAGTCAAAAAACTATAATTTTTGTTGGAAGCAAATGTCTCTTCAAATAAAACTATTAAGATTATGTCACAATGAGATAAATTAAGCACTTTTTTTAGTCAGACCATATAATCAATTCTTTCTTCGTTATCTTTATTTTTGGTTTCATTTTTTTTGGCTAAACTGAGTAAAATACAAAGGAAATATTTTAGTTTTTTGTCAAAATATCAGCCTACAACTCCTTTGTGTTATACTTTAGCTTATTCTGAAAAATAACATCTAAGGAGATATTACTGACTCCTTACACATCAACTGTCTCATTCAAAATGCTCCTACATAATTCTTATTTCCCAGTTTTGGTACTTATTTACTAATGATAATGATACATTTACTACTTTTAGATTATTTCTCTACTTCCTAATTTTCCTTGTACATATACTATGTGCAAGTATATGATTAGACATATCATATTATTATCGAATTTAATTCTCACAATCATTAATGTCATTTCTCCATCTTACAAATTGAGAAAATTGAGATCCTATAGGATCAAGATTTATTGATGTCATATAGCTAATAAGTGGCAGAGAGAATCTTATCCCAGGTTTCCAAATTTCTGTCTCTAATGAAGAAGCTTCCTAGATACATCAAAATTATTAACTGTTTTTCATCACACCTGCTTACTGGATATCTAATATTCCTTTGCTAGAGAGAGTAAATAGACATGTGTCTGCTTACAAGCTTTA
This sequence comes from Balaenoptera acutorostrata, assembly GCF_949987535.1. Taxonomy (NCBI): domain Eukaryota; kingdom Metazoa; phylum Chordata; class Mammalia; order Artiodactyla; family Balaenopteridae; genus Balaenoptera; species Balaenoptera acutorostrata. Next base: position 63,916,544 of record NC_080064.1, read on the forward strand.
TTTATTTTTCCTTTTCCTCAGCAAAGAAAGTTATACACCTAGTTTTTCAATTTGAAAACATACTTTACAGATTAGCTTGTATAATATGAAGCTATTACATTTTACTCAATTATTCTTCTCAGTTCACATATTTAGGTGTTTATAATGATACAGATCAAATTTTGAAATGTAATCTTGTAAGCCTTAGCTTGGAAATGAAGCTGTCGACTGCATCATTTAAATACAGCTAAGAGTTCATTTTCAGTTTGAAACAATAAATCTGTGTTAAGTGCTGAGTAAGATTAAGGCATTTTATTGGATTCAGAAACAGAAAAAAAAATAACATAAGATTTTTTCTCTCAGTAATATCATATATAGTCTTTTTAAAACACATATTAAAATAACCTTAATATGCCATAAATTCTAGGTGGTTACTCCAGGTATAAAATTCTTTGACGTTAAGATTCCAAGATAATTTTCTAATATTTCAAAATATCTACAAGTTCCTTTCTATTCTTTCTTGCCAATCTTACTGATTTTTCCCCCTACATGTAGCCTATGTTTACTCTCTAAAACTTGCCTGATTCTTTCTCAGTTACCTGTTTGTGTTTTCTGTGATGCTTGGTTCTATCTATATTTTATGGCTCAGTAGTAGTCTCAACTTTGCCCATCATTCCCTGCACACACATAATCATTAGATTCCTGGTATTTAAACTGGCAAGTGGCACCCAGATAACCTTTGTTTAAAAAGTAAACACAAATTTTGTTAAGACTTATAATGTTAAAGACATCAAATTTGTAGTAGCAGTAATTACTATTATGCGGATGTTTTTTAGAAAATGTCTACAGACTTGAGCAGAGAGAGGATTTTTTGGAATTTATCCATGTTAGGATATTCAGAATTATTATAAAAAAAGTTTTCTTTGAATTAATAACCATGTTGTACAAGTTTAGCATTATAGAAACTGAATTCAGAAAATGCTGTGAAGTTTAGAGGAAATTGGAGAATCAAAAAACCCTTTGAAATTCGTAACAGATGTAGCAAGATTGAGGAAGTGAACAAGCTGAAGATAAAAGGCAGAAGGTTGAGTATTGGATTTTAAGATTTCAGAAGTATAAAAATTCCATATGATAACAAGATTTATGATGTGGCCATGGCTTTGAATTGATGTGTATGAAGAGGAACTGAGAAAATACAAAGTATAAAACTTGGTTACTTGTAAGATCATCTATATGGCTGTTTAACTCTTCCAAAATGTTGGAAGCATGTGAGACTTAGAGAAAGACTATATTTGAGATTTGAAAGGCCCAGCAATATTTACTCAGTAGCTTAAAACGGTCAGTTTGTTGACCTGGAAAGAATAAACAAACCCTAGGTTATAAAAGGTCAGAGAGTATGCATCTGCCTTTGGCAGTGACAAACAAGACAAATTCTTCAACTAAGAACAAGAAGAATAAAATAACAACTTAAAAAAATGTGAATGAAGGCACCCAAGAACTATTAAGGTAGCTGGAATTTGGAGGCAAAAGTCCCAGAGAAAGGCAAGCTCAGGGAAGTAAGTCAAACATTCATTGTTTTCCCCTTGAGGGATTTGCTAGCTTCTAAGAAGTACCTAAGAGACTGAGAAACCCAACAGTAAATGATGGCTAAAGACTGGGGAGCTAAGCAGAACATTTGACAGTAATAAAAAATTAGAATCTAGGGACTGCTAAGGAGAAGAGGTCCTGGAAAAACAGCCAAGGAAGTTCCTTGGAGAAAGTATAAATTGGAAATAAACCTGCTCTCAAAAGATAGAACTTAGGTTCAAATCAGGTCAAACCCATACTGAAACAGGGTGAATTTATACTTGTTCTAATAATTTGTCAGAAACAAAAGTAAATCTCTGCTGGAATTTAACATCATTCAGAGCATTTAGAATTTTTAATATAAAAAGGTTAACACTCAATACAAATTTACCAAGTATACCAGCAAAAAATAATAAGAATAAAAAATTTCAAGTAATACCATTGACTTCTACATCTGCATAAACTCCAATAGATTATGGCAGCTGAATGTTCCTACTGTAACACATCAAAACACAGAAAACTTGCAAATACTATATTTGAAAATCTTTGGAAGCTTCTGAAAACTTCAGAAGGCTACATAAACTAAAAGTCCAGTGAGGAAAAGACCCTTCCAGTGAGGGAAGAGCTGAAGAGATCCAGCCGTCATCTTCTCAAAGGTGATGGTGGACAGAGTATTATGCTGAGCCCAACCAAGGATACTCTACTGCAGGAAAGAGAAACTGGCAGAAAATGATGTTGGCAAGACTGAAAATTAGAAGAGCTCCAAATGTAACACCACTTTTTTGCATGAGATTTCTGGTATGGTTTATGGTGGGCAAAAACAGGGACAAAAACTAAAACAGTAAAATTTTCTGCTGCCTTGGGGTTCTTGGAGACAAAATCCTATTAGAGAGAGCCTACTACACATAAAAACACGGCTGGCCTCAGGATACTAACCACTATGTACACTTGTGTGGACAAAGAAGATAGATAAGCTCCAACCCTCTGAAGAACAGTGTTTCAGAGGTGAGGACTTGGGCACCTGCCAAGTACTCAATCAAAAGACAGACAGATGGCCAAAAAGCACATGAAAAGATGTTCAACATCACTAATTATTAGAGAAATGCAAATCAAAACTACAATGAGGTATCCCCTCACACCAGTCAGAATGGCCATCATCAAAAAATCTACGAACAATAAATGCTGGAGAGAATGTGGAGTAAAGGGAACCCTCTTGCATTGTTAGTGGGAATGTAAACTGATAGAGCCACTATGGAGAACAATATGGAGGTTTCTTAGAAAACTAAAAATAGAGTTACCATATGATTCTGCAATCCCACTCTTGGGCATATATCCAGAGAATAGTATAATTCAAAATGATACATGCACCCCAATATTCATTGCAGCACTGTTTACAATAGCCAGGACATGGAAGCAACCTAAATGTCCATCGACAGAGGAATTGATAAAGAAGACGTGGTACATATATACTCAGACAGAAAAAAAGAATGAAATAATGCCATTTGCAGTGACATGGGTGGACCTAGAGATTGTCATACTAAGTGAAGTAAGCAGACAGAGAAAGACAAATATCATATGATATTGCTTATATGTGGAATCTAAAAAAATGGTACAAATGAATTTATTTACAAAACAGAAATAGAGTCACAGTTGTAGAAAACAAATTTACTGTTACCAGAGGGGAAAGTGGGGGTGGGGAGGAGGAGGGATAAATTAAAAGGTTGGGGTTGACATATACACAGTACTATATATAAAATGGATAACTAATAAGGACCTACTGTATAGCACAGGGACTCTTCTCAGTACTCTGTAATGACCTATATGGGTAAAGAATCTAAAAAAGAGTGGATATATGTACATGTATAACTGATTCACTTTGTCGTACAGCAGAAACTAATGCAACACTGTAAATCAATTATACTTTAATAAAAATTAAAAAAAAAAAAAAAAAAAAGCAGAAAGGATACAACCAAACTATAAAGAAACAGGAGGTGGAGTGAAATTGCAGTTAAGTCCTAACTCAGCTCAATCCTTGAATGAATTGAGATGATACAAACCTTGTTATATATTCTGACAGAGGAAATGGGGAATCCTCTCTTGTGGAAGATAATGTCTGATATTTCCATAGTCTTTTATATGTAATGCAAGCATAAAATTAAAAATTATTAGATAGGCAAAGAGGCAGAAAGTGTGACAAACAATAGAATCCAACTCAATTATGTTTCAGATATTGAAACCATAAAGCTTTTAGGAGAAAGTATGAAAATATGCCCACGACATGGAAGTAAGTAAAGGTTTTATAGTTCACAGAAAGCAGTAACAATAAAAAACACCTGATATCCCAATCCATCCCTCCCACCACACCCTCTTGGCAACCACAAGTCTGTTCTCTATGCAATGAGACACTCTTAAAGTCAGTGGTTCTCCACATGTACAGTCAGTGGCTGTACATCGAATCACCTGAGGGGTTTTTAAAATTACAAATGCCCATATCGACTTCTTAAAAAACAAAGAAGGAGGAGGAGAAGATGGCGGAAGAGTAAGACGCGGAGATCACATTCCTTCCCACAGATACAGTAGAAATACACCTACACGTGGAACTGCTCCTACAGAACACCCAGTGAATGCTGGCAGAAAACGTCCGACCTCCAAAAAGGCAAGAAACTCCCCCCGTACTTGGGTAGGGCAAAAGAAAAAAGAAATAACAGAGACAAAAGAATAGGGACGGCACCTGCACCAGTGGGAGGGAGCCGTGAAGGAGGAAAGGTTTCCACGCACTAGGAGCCCCTTCGCGGGCGGAGACTGCGGGGGGCGGAGGGGGGAAGCTTCAGAGCCACGGAGGAGAGCGCAGCCACAGGGGTGCGGAGGGCAAAGCGGAGAGGTTCCCGCACAGAGGCTCGGCGCCGAGCGGCGCTCACCAGCCTGAGAGGCTTGTCTGCTCCCCCGCCGGGGCGGGCGGGGCTGGGAGCTGAGGCTCGGGCTTCCGTCGGATCGCAGGGAGAGGACTGGGGCTGGCGGCGTGAACACAGCCTGAAGGGGTTAGCGCACCACAGCTAGCCGGGAGGGAGTCCGGGGAAAAAGTCTGCAGCTGCCGAAGAGGCAAGAGACTTTTTCTTGCCTCTTTGTTTCGCTGCGCGCAAGGAGAGGGGATTCAGAGCGCCGCCTAAACGAACTCCAGAGAAGGGCGCAAGCCACGGCGATCAGCGCGGACCCCAGAGACGGGCGTGAGACGCTGGGGCTGCTGCTGCCGCCTCCAAAAAGCCTGTGTGTGAGCACAGGTCACTCTCCACACCTCCCCTCCCGGGAGCCTGTGCAGCCCGCCACTGCCAGGGTCCCGGGATCCGGGGACAACATCCCCGGGAGAACGCACTGCGCGCCTCGAGCTGGTGCAACGTCACGCCGGCCTCGGCCGCCGCAGGCTCGCCTCGCCTCCTCCGTACCGCTCCCTCCCCGCGGCCTGGGTGAGCCAGAGCCCCCGAAGCAGCTGCTCCTTTAACCCCGTCCTGTCTGGGCGGGGAACAGACGCCCTCAGGCGACCTACACGCAGAGGCGGGTCCAAATCCAAAGCTGAACCCCAGGAGCTGTGCCAACAGGGAAGAGAAGGGGAAATCTCTCCCAGCAGCCTCAGGAGCAGCGGATTAAAGCTCCACAAACAACTTGATGTACCTGCATCTGTTGAATACCTGAATAGACAACGAATCATCCCAAACTCAGGAGGTGGACTCTGGGAGCAGGATATATTAATTTTTCCCCTTTTCCTTTTTTTTGTGAGTGTATATGTATATGCTTCTGGGTGAGATTTTGTCTGTATAGCTTTGCTTTACAATAGCTTTATTTTACTTCACTATATTATAGCCTCTTTCTTTCTTTCTTTCTATTTTTTCTCCCTTTTACTCTGAGCCGTGTGGACGAAAGGCTCTTGGTGCTCCAGCCAGGAATCAGGGCCGTGCCTCTGAGGTGGGAGAGCCAACTTCAGAACACTGGTCCACAAGAGACCTCCCAGCTCCACGTAATACCAAACGGCAAAAATCTCCCAGAGATCTCCATCTCAACATCAAGACCCAGCTTCACTCGACGACCAGCAAGCTACAGTGCTGGACATCCTATGCCAAACAACTAGCTAGACAGGAACACAACCCCATCCATTGGCAGAGAGGCTGCCTAAAATCATAATAAGGCCACAGACACCACAAAATACACCACCAGACGTGGACATGCCCACCAGAAAGACAAGATCTAGCCTCATCCACCAGAACTCAGGCACTAGTTCCCTCCACCAGGAAGCCTACACAACCCACTGAACCAACCTTAGCCGCTGGGGACAGATACCAAAAACAACGGGAACTACGAACCTGCAGCCTGTGAAAAGGAGACCCCAAACACAGTAAGATAGGCAAAATGCGACGACAGAAAAACACACAGCAGATGAAGGAGCAGGCTCAAAACACACTGGACTTAACAAATGAAGAGGAAATAGGTAGTCTACCTGAAAAAGAATTCAGAATAATGATAGTAAGGATGATCCAAAATCTTGGAAACAGAATAGACAAAATGCAAGAAACATTTAACAAGGATGTAGAAGAACTAAAGAGGAACCAAGCAATGATGAAAAACACAATAAATGAAATTAAAAATACTCTAGATGGGATCAATAGTAGAATAACTGAGGCAGAAGAAAGGATAAGTGACCTGGAAGATAAAATGGTGGAAATAACTACTACAGAGCAGGATAAAGAAAAAAGAATGAAAAGAACTGAGGACAGTCTCAGGGACCTCTGGGACAACATTAAACGTGCCAACATTCGAATTATAGGGGTACCAGAAGAAGAAGAGAAAAAGAAAGGGACTGAGAAAATTTTTGAAGAGATTATAGTTGAAAACTTCCCTAATATGGGAAAGGAAATAGTTAATCAAGTCCTGGAAGCACAGAGAGTCCCATACAGGATAAACCCAAGGAGGAACACGCCAAGACACATATTAATCAAACTGTCAAAAATTAAATATAAGGAAAACATATTAAAGGCAGCAAGGGAAAAAAAACAAATAACACACAAGGGAATCCCCATAAGGTTAACATCTGATCTCTCAGCAGAAACTCTGCAAGCCAGAAGGGAGTGGCAGGATATACTTAAAGTCATGAAGGAGAAAAACCTACAACCAAGATTACTCTACCCAGCAAGGATCTCATTCAGATTCGATGGAGAAATTAAAACCTTTACAGACAAGCAAAAGCTGAGAGAGTTCAGCACCACCAAACCAGCTTTACAACAAATGCTAAAGGAAATTCTCTAGGCAAGAAACAGAAAAGAAGGAAAACACCTACAATAACAAACCCAATACATTTAAGAAAATGGGAATAGGAACATACATATCGATAATTACCTTGAATGTAAATGGATTAAATGCTCCCACCAAAAGACACAGGCTGGCTGAATGGATACAAAAACAAGACCCATACATATGCTGTCTACAAGAGACCCACTTCAGACCTAGGGACACATACAGACTGAAAGTGAGGGGATGGAAAAAGATATTCCATGCAAATGGAAATCAAAAGAAAGCTGGAGTAGCAATTCTCATATCAGACAAAATAGACTTTAAAATAAAGACTATTACAAGAGACAAAGAAGGACACTATATAATGATCAAGGGATCGATCCAAGAGGAAGGTATAACAATTGTAAATATTTATGCACCCAACATAGGAGCACCTCAATACATAAGGCAAATACTAACAGCCATGAAAGGGGAAATTGACAGCAACACAATCATAGTAGGGGACTTTAACACCCCACTTTCACCAATGGACAGATCATCCAAAATGAAAATAAATAAGGAAACACAAGCTTTAAATGATACATTAAACAATATGGACTTAATTGATATTTATAGGACATTCCACCCAAAAACAACAGAATACACATTTTTCTCAAGTGCTCATGGAACATTCTCCAGGATAGATCATATCTTGGGTCACAAATCAAGCCTTGGTAAATTTAAGAAAATTGAAATCGTATCAAGTATCTTTTCCGACCACAACGCTATGAGACTAGATATCAATTACAGGAAAAGATCTGTAAAAAATACAAACACATGGAGGCTACACAATACATTACTTAATAACGAAGTGATTACTGAAGAAATCAAAGGGGAAATCAAAAAATACCTAGAAACAAATGACAATGGAGACACGACGACCCAAAACCTATGGGACACAGCAAAAGCAGTGCTAAGAGGGAAGTTTATAGCAATACAAGCCTACCTCAAGAAACAGGCAACATCTCGAATAAACAACCTAACCTTGCACCTAAAGCAATTAGAGAAAGAAGAACAAAAAAACCCCAAAGCCAGCAGAAGGAAAGAAATTATAAAGATCAGGTCAGAAATAAATGAAAAAGAAATGAAGGAAACAATAGCAAAAATCAATGAAACTAAAAGCTGGTTCTTTGAGAAGATAAACAAAATTGATAAACCATTAGCCAGACTCATCAAGAGAAAAAGGGAGAAGACTCAGATCAACAGAATTAGAAATGAAAAAGGAGAAGTAACCACTGACACTGCAGAAATACAAAAGATCATGAGAGATTACTACAAGCAACTATATGCCAATAAAATGGACAACCTGGAAGAAATGGACAGATTCTTAGAAATGCACAAACTGCCGAGACTGAACCAGGAAGAAATAGAAAATATGAACAGACCAATCACAAGCACTGAAATTGAAACTGTGATTAAAAACCTTCCAACAAACAAAAGCCCAGGACCAGATGGCTTCACAGGCGAATTCTATCAAACATTTAGAGAAGAGCTAACACCTATCCTTCTCAAACTCTTCCAAAATATTGCAGAGGGAGGAACACTCCCCAACTCATTCTACGAGGCCACCATCACCCTGATACCAAAACCAGACAAAGATGTCACAAAGAAAGAAAACTACAGGCCAATATCACTGATGAACATAGATGCAAAAATCCTCAACAAAATACTAGCAAACAGAATCCAACAGCACATTAAAAGGATCATACACCATGATCAAGTGGGGTTTATCCCAGGAATGCAAGGATTCTTCAATATACGCAAATCAATCAATGTGATACACCATATTAACAAATTGAAGGAGAAAAACCATATGATCATCTCAATAGATGCAGAGAAAGCTTTTGACAAAATTCAACACCCATTTATGATAAAAGCCCTGCAGAAAGTAGGCATAGAGGGAACTTTTCTCAACATAATAAAGGCCATATATGACAAACCCACAGCCAACATTGTCCTCAATGGTGAAAAACTGAAACCATTTCCACTAAGATCAGGAACAAGACAAGGTTGCCCACTCTCACCACTATTATTCAACATAGTTCTGGAAGTCCTTGCCACAGCAATCAGAGAAGACAAAGAAATAAAAGGAATCCAAATCGGAAAAGAAGAAATAACGCTGTCACTATTTGCAGATGACATGATACTATACATAGAGAATCCTAAAGATGCTACCAGAAAACTCCTAGAGCTAATCAATGAATTTGGTAAAGTAGCAGGATACAAAATTAATGCACAGAAATCTCTTGCATTTCTATACACTAATGACGAAAAATCTGAAAGTGAAATTAAGAAAACACTCCCATTTACCATTGCAACAAAAAGAATAAAATATCTAGGAATAAACCTACCTAAGGAGACAAAAGACCTGTATGCAGAAAATTATAAGACACTGATGAAAGAAATTAAAGATGATACAAATAGATGGAGAGATATACCATGTTCCTGGATTGGAAGAATCAACATTGTGAAAATGTCTCTACTACCCAAAGCAATCTACAGATTCAATGCAATCCCTATCAAACTACCACTGGCATTTTTCACAGAACTAGAACAAAAAATTTCACAATTTGTATGGAAACACAAAAGATCCCGAATAGCCAAAGCAATCTTGAGAACGAAAAATGGAGCTGGGGGAATCAGGCTCCCTGACTTCAGACTATATTACAAAGCTTCAGTAATCAAGACAGTTTGGTATTGGCACAAAACCAGAAATATAGATCAATGGAACAGGATAGAAAGCCCAGAGATAAACCCACACACATATGGTCAACTTATCTTTGATAAAGGAGGCAAGCATATACAGTGGAGAAAAGACAGCCTCTTCAATAAGTGGTGCTGGGAAAATTGGACAGGAACATGTAAAAGTATGAAATTAGAACACTCCCTGACACCATGCACAAAAATAAACTCAAAATGGATTAAAGACCTAAGTGTAAGGGCAGACACTATCAAACTCTTAGAGGAAAACATAGGCAGAACACTCTATGACATACACCACAGCAAGATTCTTTTTGACCCAGCTCCCAGAGAAATGGAAATAAGAACACAAATAAACAAATGGGACCTAATGAAACTGAAAAGCTTTTGCACAGCAAAGGAAACCATAAACAAGACCAAAAGACAACCCTCAGAATGGGAGAAAATATTTGCAAATGAAGCAACTGACAAAGGATTAATCTCCAAGATTTACAAGCAGCTCATGCAGCTCAATAACAAAAAAACGAACAACCCAATCCAAAAATGGGCAGAAGATCTAAATAGACATTTCTCCAAAGAAGATATACAGATGGCCTACAGACACATGAAAGAATGTTCAACATCATTAATCATTAGAGAAATGCAAATCAAAACTACAATGAGATATCATCTCACACCGGTCAGACTGGCCATCATCAAAAAATCTAGAAACAATAAATGCTGGAGAGGGTGTGGAGGAAAGGGAACACTCTTGCACTGTTGGTGGGAATGTAAATTGATACAGCCACTATGGAGAACAGTATGGAGGTTCCTTAAAAAACTACAAATAGAACTACCATACGACCCAGCAATCCCACTACTGGGCATATACCCTGAGGAAACCATAGTTCAAAAAGAGTCATGTACCAAAATGTTCATTGCAGCTCTATTTACAATAGCCAGGACATGGAAGCAACCTAAATGTCCATCGACAGATGAATGGATAAAGAAGATGTGGCACATATATACAATGGAATATTACTCAGCCATAAAAAGAAATGAAATGGAGGTATTTGTAATGAGGTGGATGGAGTTAGAGTCTGTCATACAGAGTGAAGTAAGTCAGAAAGAGAAAAACAAATACAGTATGCTAACACATATATATGGAATCTAAGGGGAAAAAAAAAAAAAAAAAAAAAGGCCATGAAGAACCTAGTGGCAAGACGGGAATAAAGACACAGACCTACTAGAGAATGGACTTGAGGATATGGGGAGGGGGTGGGGTGAGATGTGACAGGGTAAGAGAGTGTCATGGACATATATACACTACCAAATGTAAAATAGATAGCTAGTGGGAAGCAGCCGCATAGCACAGGGAGATCAGCTCGGTGCTTTGTGACCACCTAGAGGGGTGGGATGGGGAGGGTGGGAGGGAGGGAGATGCAGGAGGGAAGAGAAATGGGAACATATTGTATATGTATAACAGATTCACTTTGTTATAAAGCAGATGCTAACACACTATTGTAAGGCAATTATACTTCAATAAAGATGTTTGAAAAAAAAAAAAAAAAAAACACCTGATAAATTAGACTTAACCATAAATTAAGCTTCTCTTTGTTGAAAAACAATGCTAAGAAAATAAATATTCAAGGCACAGACTGTAAGAAAATATTTGCAAAACATACATCAGATGAAAGTATGAAGAACATGGCATATAAAGACCTTTCAGATCCCAATAATAAATAAAACAACCAATAAAACAGAAAAAAATCGAACAGACACTTAACAAAAGAATGTGTATTAATGCCCAATAGCTCATTAAAGAGTGCTGAGCATTATTAATTATCAAGGAAATGTAAATTAAAATAAAAAATGAGATACCAGTAAATACCCACCACGATGTCTAAATTATTTAAAAAGAATGACACCAAATTTTGGTGATGATTTGGAACAATATTGTTGGTGGGCTGCAAAACTATACAACTACATTGGAAAAAAGTCTGACAGCTTCTTATATGTCGAAACTGAAACCAGAAATCTCCGGACAATGTCTTATAAGATTAAATACTTACCATAAACCATAGCACTTTTATTCCTAGCTAAGGTTTACCAAGAAGAAATAAAAATATATGTTCATAAAAAGAAGAGCATGAAATGTTTTTACAGCTTTATTGATAATAACCCCAAACTAGAAACACAAGAGATGTCAATAATGCAAAAATGAACAAACTGTCTTACATTTATACAAAGGAATAATACTCTGAAAATATAAGAATGTACTACTAATATGTCAAACAACAGCTATGGGTCTCAGACACACTAAGCTGAATGAAAGAAGCATTACACAAAAGTACATACTGCATGACTGCATTTATTAAAAAATCTAGAACAGGAAAAATTAAGCTGGGCTTCCAGTTTCTAGTTCTGCAGGTAAGGAACAGCAGTCGCCACTCCATCTTAATAGCAAGTAAAAAACTAAACAGTATAAAATTCAACAATTCTTCTTAGATCCATAAGAGAGAGGAAGACACACGGTAGACCTCACCCCCCAAGATTGGAGAGACAGCAAATAAGGGAAGTCATACTTGACAGGGGCAGAGAATCATGGATGGAATTGCAGCAGGAACCCAGGATAGGAAAACCTGAACTGGAATTGACTTGAGCTACAAATTGGTGGAGGCTCAGTGTGGAAAAGTCTGAGAGTTAAAAACTCCAAGGGGACTCAGTCATAGGGGACCCCTTTAATACTGTGAGATTTTCCTCTAGGAGCTTGACCACAGTAAATATGGAAGAAAAATTCCCTCATGCTTCCAGCAGGAAGAGGAAAAAGGAACCATTTTGAAGTACACCAGAGCACTCTTCTCTGCTTATCAACGCCTGCCCTTTGGTGAAACTAGTTAATCAGAACTTAACTTGCAGGGGTATTAACAGAACCTAAGGGGGGAAGGGAAATAAATCAAGTTCCAGCCCACTCTAGACACTTCCCACATCAGGGGGGAGAAAAAAACTGAGAAAGCCTTGTGAAGTTCACTGTCCAGAGGTACAGGTTCACTAAGAGACTGAGCCCTAAATCACAGGAGTACAGAATGCTACCCCCCCACCCCCACACCTCACCACCACATTACTGAAGGTCTATTTACAAAAGTTCCTTTTACCCAGGACACTATTTTTGGCTATCAATCAATCAATAAATAAAATGTGGGGAAAAAAAAACCACAATTTGAAAAGACAAAGCAAATATCAGAACCAGAAATGGTAGGGATGTTGGAATTATAAGAATGGGAATTTAAATCGATTATAATTAATATGCTAAGTCCTCTAATAAAGAGACAATATAGAAGAACACATGAACAACATAAGCAGAAAGATGGAAATTCTAAGAAGGAACAAAAAGAAATGCTAGAGATCAAAAACACTGTAACAGGAATAAACACTATCTTTGATGGGCTTATATGATAGACTGGACAAGGTTGAGAAAAGAACTCTGAATTTGAGGATATCTCATCAGAAACCTCCAAAATTGAAAAGTAAATAGAATAAAAATAGAAAAGAAAACCAAAGAAAAATAGAATAACCAAGGACTGTGGGGCAGCTACAAAAAGTGTAACATGCCCATAATGGGAATAATAGGAGAAGAGAGAAAGAAATAGAATAAATATTTGAAACAATAATGACTGAGAATCTCCCCAAATTAATGTCAGACTCCAAAGCACAGATCTAAGAAATCAGAAAACACCAAACAGAATAAATGCAAAAATACTATACCTTGGCAAATCATTTTCAAGTCACAGAATCAAAAATAAAGAAAAAATCCTGAAAGAAGCTAGAGAAAAAGAAACACTTTATATATAGAGGAACAAAGGTCAGAATTACATCTGACTTCTCCTCAGAAACCATGCAAGGAAGAAGAAAGTAGAGTGAAATATTTAACATGTTGAGAGAAAAAATATCATCAACTTAGAACTCTGTACTCTGCAAAATTATTCATCAAAAGTAAATGAGAAATAAAGACTTTTTCAGACAAACAAAAATTGAGAGAATATGTTACTAGTGGACCTGTTTTGCAAGAATGTTAAAAGTTCTTTAGAGAGAAGGAAAATAATATGGATCATAAACTTGGATCTAGAGAAAGTAATGAAGAGTATCAAAAAAGGAGGTGGAGGTAAAATTAAAATGCATTTTTCTTATGCTTAATTTACATAACAGTTTGTTCAAAATAATAATACTAACAATATATTTGATTATGTATGCTTATATATACGTGAAATGAATGACAAAAATGATACAAGGGATGGAAAGGAAGAATTAGATTTATTTTGTGATTATAAGGTATATCTTTGATGTGGAATACTGTTATTTCAAAGTGGAATTTGAAATTAAAAGCACAATATCATTTATATTAGCACCCCCCAAAATGAAATATTTGGGTTTAAATCTAACAAAATATGTAATACTACTATATGATGAAAACCACAGAACTCTGATGAAAGAAATCAAAGATCGACCAAATAAATGGAGAGATATTCCATGTTCGTGGATAGGAAATCCATGATTTGGATTTCAAGATTTAATTTCTTCCCAATTTGATCTATGATTTAATGCAATACCAACTAAAACTCCAGCAAGTTATTTTGTGGATATTGGCAAGTTGATTCTAAAGTTTATATGGGGAGGCCAAAGACCTAGAATAGCCAACACAAAACTGAAAGATCAGAACAAAGTTGCAGAACTGATACTACTCAAACAAAACTTGCTAGAAAGCTGTAGTAATCAAGATATTGTGGTATTGGTGAAAGAATGGACCAATAGATCAATGGAACAGAATAGAGAACCCAGAAATAAATTCACATAAATGTGATCAACTGAACTTTGACAATATAGCAAAGGCAATACAATGGAGCAAAGATGGTGTTTTTAATAAATGGTGCTGGAACAACTGAACAGCCATGCAAAAAAATAAATCTAGAAACAAATCTTACAACCTTCACAAAAATGTAACTTAACATGGAACACAGGCCTAAACGTAAAATGCAAAACTATTAAACTCCTAGAAGATAACATTGGAGAAAATCAACTTCTTCTTCTTCTTATTAATTTACTATTTGTTATTATTGTTATCTTTTACAATTGATGGTTCACCCTTGGTGTTGTATATTGTGTGAGTTTGGACAAATGTATAATGATATGCATCCATTATTTTACATTTGTCTCAACTCACACAATGTACAACACCAAGTGTGAACCACATGGACTTTGGGTGATAATGATGTGTCGATGTATGTTCATCAATTGTAACAAATGTACCACTCTGGTGAGGGATATTAATAATGGGAGAAGCTACACAGGTGTGGGGGTAGGCCGTGCATGAGGAAACTTTGTACCTTCCCATCAATTTTGCTGTAGACCTAAAACTTCTCTAAGGAAGTAAGGTCTTAGTAAAAAATACATAAATAGGTAAATAAATAAATAAATAATAAACTATTGTAAATAATAATGATGGTGTTACTTATGATTAAAGGATTGATTGGGAGAGGGTATGAGGTAACTTTAGGGGATGATGGGCATGTTTTGTATACTTTAGGCATTATACTTAAATTTTAGGCTTAAATATATTTATACTTACATTTACACTGTAATTATAGGGTTTCATAATATATGCATCTGTCAAAATTCAGCAAAAGTGCATTTAAGATGTTTGGATTCTATTGTATGTACAGGATACCAAGGTGGTGTGCAAATCTTTGAAGGTGAAAGAACAGAGTCAGCACAACATGGATTATATAATGCAAATGCACTTTATTTATTTTATTTTTTAATATCTTTATTGGAGTATAATTGCTTTACAATGGTGTGTTAGTTTCTGCTTTATAACAAAGTGAATCAGTATACATATACATATATCCCCATATCTCTTCCCTCTTGCATCTCCCGCCCTCCCACCCTCCCTATCCCACCCCTGTAGGTGGTCACAAAGCACCAAGCTGATCTCCCTGTGCTATGCAGCTGCTTCCCACTAGCTACCTATTTTACATTTGTTAGTGTATATATGTCCATTCCACTCTCTCACTTTGTCCCAGCTTACCCTTCCCCCTCCCTGTGTCCTCAAGTCCATTGTCTAGTAGGTCTGTGTCTTTATTCCTGTCCTGACCCTAGGTTCTTCAGAACCTTTTTTTTTTTAGATTCCATACATATGTGTTAGCATACAGTATTTGTTTTTCTCTTTCTGACTTACTTCACTCTGTATGACAGTCTCAAGGTCCATCCACCTCACTACAAATAACTCAATTTCGTTTCTCTTTATGGCTGAGTAATATTCCATTGTATATATGTGCCACATCTTCTTTATCCATTCATCTGTCTATGGATACTTAGGTTGCTTCCATGTCCTGGCTATTGTAAATAGAGCTGCAATGAACATTGTGGTACATGACTCTTTTTGAATTATGGTTTTCTCAGGGTATATGCCCAGTAGTGGGATTGCTGGGTCGTATGATAGTTCTATTTTTAGTTTTTTAAGGAACCTCCATAGTGGCTGTATCAATTTACATTCCCACCAACAGTGCAAGAGTGTTCCCTTTTCTCCAAACCCTCTCCAGCATTTATTGTTTCTAGATTTTTTGATGATGGCCATTCTGACCGGTGTGAGATGATATCTCATTGTAGTTTTGATTTGCATTTCTCTAATGATTAATGATGTTGAGCATTCTTTCATGTGTTTGTTGGCAATCTGTATATCTTCTTTGGAGAAATGTCTATTTAGGTCTTCTGCCCATTTTTGGATTGGGTTGTTTGTTTGTTTTGTTATATATGCACTTTAAAGCCTAGGAATTTTCAAAACAGATGGAGGAAAGCAGCCAAGTTTATAAGATGTAACCTGAAATCTTACAATATATAAAGGAAAAATGTTTTCAGCTTAAAAAAATCTGAGAGGAGAAACTGACAATTTGCAGCCAGCATTCCAGTCAATATATCCATGCCTATGCTTGGTATATTGCTGTTACCTAGTCAGATGCAACAGACCCTTACGTTATTATGCCATTAAAACTCAGAATCTGAGGCTCACTCTCCTGACCAACTTTGTGCTCACTAAGCAAAAATAAATATGGCTTATCCTGAATATTTTCCATTCCAGACTCTGCCATTTATCTTTACATTGTAAATTAATTAATTGGATAATGTACTTTGTGTGTCAATCTTCTGTGGACTGGGTTATTGTAAGTTAATTTTTCTGAACTCACTTGAATTCAATTTAACTCTAGGAAATGGATAAAAATTAATTTATGGATGAGAAAATATTTTTTAAAACACACCTAACCAAAGTAAATTAATAGAAGCAATTAACTAAGGGAAGATTTTGTTCACTGGTTTATTATATATGCTTTCTATCATTATATATCTTTTTAATTTGTTATTAAAAAGAGATGTCATTTGTCTTCTTTTTGATGACAATCATTCTGACAGGTGTGAGGTGATACCTTACTGTGGTTTTGATTTGCATTTCTCTGATGACTAGCAATGTTGAGCAACTTTTTATGTGCCTGTTGGCCATCTGCAGTTCCTCTTTGGAAAAATGTCAGTTCAGTTCTTCTGCCCATTTTTTAATCCAGTTGTTTGATTTTTGTCCTTGGTAAGGATGTGGAGAAAAAGGAACCTTTGTCCACTGTTTATGGGAATCTAGGTTAGTTCAGCCACTGTGGAAAACAGTATGGAGGTTTCTCAAAACTCTAAAAATAGAATTACCATATGACCCAGGAATTCCACTCCTGGGTATATATCCAAAAAAACCCAAAAACATTAATTCAAAATGATACATGCACCCCAATGTTCATAGCAGTATTATTTGCAAATGCCAAGATATGGAAGCGACCTAAGTGGCCATCAACAGATGAATGGGTAAAGAAGATGTGGTATATATATATATATATACAATGGAATACTACTGTAAAAAGGAACAAATTTTTGCCATTTGCAGCAACATGGGTGGACTTGGAGGTCATTACACTAAGTGAAATAAGTCAGATGGAGAAAGACAAATACTGTATGATATCGCTTACATGTGGAATCTAAAAAATACAACAAACAAATGAATATAACAAAAAAAGAAGCAGACTCACAGATATAGAGAATAAACTAATGGTTACCAGTTGGGGGGGGGGGTGGCAATATAGGTGTGGGGGAGTATGAGGTATAAACTATTGGATGTTAGATAGGCTACAAGAATGTATTGTACAACACAAGAAATATAGCCAATATTTTGTAATAACTGTAGATGGAATGTAATATTTTAAAATTGTACAAAAATAACAAAATTAATTTAAAAATAGAAAAAAGATGTCATCAACCATTATAAAGTTATACAAAATAAAATAATAAAGCAGATCCTAAATACTGTGGAAATTGAAGATGGAGCAATTAATTCGGCCCGAGAAGGTAAACAAAGAAACTTTAATGAACGTATACAAGTTAAACTTTAAACTTTAATATTTCTTAAGTTGTTCAGATTTCATTGTACATATATCACACAAAATAACTGATTGTATCTGGCTTAAAAGAAAAAAGAATTCTGGAAATAGTGGCTTTATAGTTGGAGGAAATGAGAAAATCTTTCTAGAAATGTTTCTATTGTCTGTGTGTATATAGGTAGGTAGACATGCATGTATATATGTATGCATTTAGATTGCTTAATAAATGACTTAAGATACCTTAGAATATGAACAATCTTACAATCCCCGAATATTTGCTTTACATATTAAATATCACTTTGGTCAGGAACAATGCATCACTCATTATATCCACAGTCAAGCACATTTCTTGGCACATGTTATTCAGAAAAATATTTGTTGATTGATAACTTCTTCAGAACTCTTTCACTAGCTTTTTATAGAACTTTATGATTGACACTTCTTTTACTTGTGCTTCTTCTCTATCAAAACCTCATAATAGTATGTTTAGGAAAAGTAAATGTATTCAAGTGACATAATATTAATACTTTCAGACTGTTTTTTTCATTAAATAACTTCTCTTGGGGTAGAATAAGATGAACATAGCAATATAAAATTTTTATCTTTTAAATGCATATATTTTAAAATACTATATTATATTTTACTTTATCACTGACATAAAGTTATTTTCTTAAAAACGCTAGTCCTTATCATGAAAAATATTTTCTCAACAACAGTCTTCTTTAGTTTGAAGAAGATGGAATCCTGTTCATACGGAAGTATGATTTTGTTACTTTTTTTGAATACTCTAGAATTATAAGATATACTGCTGCCAAAAAATCTAGAGAGTTCTAAATATAATTCTAACTTTTCTAAAATAAAACACTAACCATTATAAATAAGTAATGCTATTATAATTTGCTTTAATGTCATAGTATTTACTTTTGTTCATACTTTTGTGTAATGAATTACTAGTGACGATAGACATGTACAATATAAGAAGACTTAACTATTATTTTAGCCAGTATGAAATGACCACATTTATAATGGATGTCAGTGTGTTATAGTGAGAAGAACATGGGAATCACAAGAACTGTGCTTGGGTATTGGCTCCAAATCAAACTTACAATATTACTTATGTCACATTGCTGAGACTTCGCTGTCTTGTTCTGAAAAATAGATAATAAGTGTGAGTCATAAACAACAATAATATTGAATAGAAAGGTAGAAAGAACATTTCACAAATTTCAAACCGTAGAATATATGTAGAAAACACATAATTACATGTAAAATTTTTGCACATCATTTTTTAACTAATTTATTGTATTACATTTGTCTTTGTTGGACTACTTTACATATTTTTCTTTTATAATAAGGGCTATGATGAATTATTTTTACATTTCATTTTCTTTGGACTACCAAGTAGCTCATAGCTGCAAAATGTTACATTGCTGATACTTACTAAAGACTTCTGGTAATAATATTTCTCATTTGCCCTATATGATTTGTCTCCTTAAGCTTCAGTTTGGTCATAATTATGGGCCTTTATACCTTTAAATAAGCTGTTACCCATTTCATGAATAAATACATTTTGAGTGACTTCTATGTGATCGACGTCTGCAAGGTAGTGGAGATACAATGGTGAGTAGGAGACCCTTAAATTATTTTTAACAAAGATCAGGGAGTAAAAATATTAGATAAAAATTATGTTTGATTGTAAGCAACTTCTTAGAAGATAATATGTCCCAAATCTACTTATACATATTGATCACTGTGTTAGTTGGTAAATGGATTGATTGTTGGATGGTGGAAGGCTACTAGGAGAAAAGTGTTAAACCAGCTGTCTTAGAATCTAATCATTCCCTTTAGGTGTGGGAAGAGGGTCACCTGGGTAAATAACCAATGATATTTAATAAGAGAAAGAGACTTTAAGAGGATGCCCCTGGCTAAGGAATCTCTCTAGACCTGTGAGTTTTGGTTCCCTGGAAAATATCACTAGGATATGTTACACAACAATATGGGGTATGAAATGGTGATTTCAGAATCTAAATTCTCCCCCTATGTGAGTGATCCTGTGAACCTCAAGTAGAGACCATATCTATTCTGATCCAAAGGGCCATGTCATGAATGAAGAACCTAGTAAATTGCCCTTCACCTCCCAGAACATTTTGTGTTTCGTCTGAGCCTACAACTGCTTATATCCTCGACATTATGTGGTTAAGCTTAATGCGTGAACTCAATTTGACAATCTGATCTTGGTGTAGGTTCAGCTATAGAATGGGTCAATGGATGTAAAGAAATATATATATTCATACTTTTACTTGTGTCTTTTTGCCCCATTAATGTGCACATTCAGGAGTGCATTTAAGGTAGATACTATATGGAATGTCAAGTCCAGAAATATATCTGTAGAGGTCCTGAGAACGTTTGTTTGAGACAGAAATGAAAATAAGTTATTTACTACCTGGGCAAAATTCAGACATCAAAACATAAAATAAGAGCTTTCTTGAGAAAATAGATATTGTTTGCACTTTTATTAAAAACAATAAACAAACAATTAATAGCTCCATAATAAATTCTATATTTGTTATTTATCTCTCCTTTCTAACCTAGATGCTGGCAACATTCTACACTGCTAAGGATATCATGGTAGTGTGTTCCCAAATACAGTCAATTTGCACCACAACATAGATCTCGCATACTAAAATGAGTAAAGATATAGATTACCTAGAGTTCATTTCTCTTGATAACTCAAAATATTGTGAACCCAGTCTATTCCCTTTAACTTATGAAGCTGGATGATCTTAAATGTATAGTTTCAATTCCTTGATATATTAATATACTAATCATGAAATATATGCTTTTTTCTTTATTTTTAAATTTGTATACGCAAAACACTCTGTCAAAAATATTTGCATTACACATCACTTTCCTTTCTAGACATCCTAGTTTCTAAAAATATTATTATGGTATTTTCTGAGGTTCTTCTGCTTTTATTTTGTAACTAGTAGTATCTAAGAATATTAAGACATTGGCATAAGTTTCTATAGAGAAAATTTCCCATTGACATTATTGTGAAGCTTGTGTAAAGATAGTAATTTACCTTTATTACCTGTTATTTTTAATCCACTCAATATTTGTAATACTTGAATAATACCAGACTAGATCCCTAATGGAATATATGTAAAGGAAATTTTTCTAGAAAAAAAAGTGTTCTCTTTCTTTACAATATAAAGTAACTTTTCTTATTAGTTACAGTGAATTAAGGTAATAATTACTCTTTCCTAAAACAATCTTTCTCAATCACTTCAAACTTTTCCTCAATTAAAGGTTATGGATTTCCTCCTTTCTGAATTCTCAGCTTGCTTTGCCTTTTGTATACTGTATATGGCTGTCGATCTAAGAACTGTCTAATATTGTGCCTACTGTTTTAATATAAAAGAGGCATTTGAAAATGTGAATAGCTTTAGTAAAAATGATATTAAACACAGTTAGTCATTATAGAATAAATGTGCTGTTTCTCAGCATGAATAATTTCTGGTACATGCGTAGAATGAATTCAACTTTTATTGGTTGAATTTTTAGTTTCCAGTTTTAAGTCTTACCAACCTCATATCTCTCCACACTTTCTGTTAGAAGGGATCTCATATAAATCTGAGGTCCTGCATAAAATTGTGGTTTTATTTGTAAAGGAATGGTAGTGTAATTTTCCTTTAATTATCTTAAATAGAAAAAAAAATCTATTGACATGTCAGGTGATTAATTCATATCCAAAAGAATATTCTAGCCTTGAAATTAAATTTTTAATTAATGTCTAAAGAATACATCATCCAGCCTAACTAAAAGAGAGATGTATGCACAAAAACTAAGGTAATTTCAAAATTAGTGAGAATTATAGCAGATATACTGCCACACAAAAAGATACCTGAAGTTTGGGCTTCCCTGGTGGCGCAGTGGTTGAGAGTCTGCCTGCTAATGCAGGGGACACGGGTTCGAGCCCTGGTCTGGGAAGATCCCACATGCCACGGAGCGGCTGGGCCCGTGAGCCACAGCTGCTGAGCCTGCGCGTCTGGAGCCTGTGCCCCGCAACGGGAGGGGCCGCGATAGTGAAAGGCCCGCGCACCGCGATGAAGAGTGGCCCCCACTTGCCGCAACTGGAGAAAGCCCTCGCACGAACCGAAGACCCAACACAGCCAAAAATAAATAAATAAATAAATAAAGTAGGGGAAAAAAAAAATTATAAAAAAAAAAAAAAAAAAAAAAGATACCTGAAGTTTCATGTATCTGCATAATTGGACTCTGGCATATAAATTTTTTGTTTTTATTCAGAATTACTAAACTTTCTCCAATAAAACTGTTACTTGTAATATTTCTAAATTAAAAAAATCACAGAGTACACATACTACTATGAAAAAATTTATTTATAGTTTCTGATATACCATCAATAGTATAGCAAAAGTGTTATTCAAATAATAAAATAGACCCTTTTGCCATGTACCAGCTATATCCCCCTTTCACACTTTGCTACCGGTTGCTCATATATGCAAATACTATTCTATTTAAATGGTTACAGTAGCTTATAATTTACAACTAATGAAACTGCACTCGCATATTAACTATTGAGATGTATATATGTGTGTGTGTGTGTGTGTGTGTGTATATATATATGTATAACCTACCAAACCACTGACACTTTTGCATGAAGCATTAAATGGTGAACGATAGGGCTTCAGATGGATTTTTAAATGATTAATGAATTAATTCATTATCATATAAAATATATGGGTGAAATACAAAGCTTAGCTAGCCTAATATTCTTCCACATATTTCTAATACTTAAAATGAGAGTATAAGAACATAAGCATGTTAGCTAATGTCTAAAGTTGCCACAGCCATAAAATTCTATGACCTCTTTAGTCTAATACTATAGACATAAAGTTGTAGAAATTAAACATCAAAGTTGTGTACCATATTTTAATAATAAAAAAGAAAATCATAAAGAAGAATGCATATGCTCAAATGAAAATGTCTCTAACTTAATACATATGAACATTTTAAAAGATGTTACTTGCAAAGTCACCAATCTATTTTAGTGTATTAAATAGCTGAGTATTTATTATAACATTAGTGTCTGGTCCTGCAAGTGAAAGTGCATTTAATAAGTAGCTAAAGCAATATCTCTATCGTCAATTTTATTTTCTGTTTCTCAGAACAGAACAGGTTTTTTAAACAATTGTTTTTCCTCAGCTGGCTTGGAATGGGGTGATGAAAGATGTTATCATTTTCATATTTTTTCATATACAAAGCCAGGAGTAATTGACTCTGTTTTGTGGAAGATGATGTATTCACCATCTCTTATTTTGTTTTCACCATCTTCTGATAGTTTGTTTTGTAAAAGAGGCAAAGTGCAGTTGTCTCAAATGTGAATTACAGCATAGTGGGTCATAGAGACTTCATCTTGGGTAAAAAATGCATTTAATAAAATTGAATAAGATTTGTTTATCTTTCCATTTGTGTACTGATGCCCAGGCAGATACCATATTTATAATTCTGGATGGTTATTCAATATTTTTTTCAGACGGTAACTCTGATTCTAACAGTGCAAAGGTGTGTATTGCTCACCTTGGGAGGTGCATCAATTCTTTCAGAATATTGAAGTTGATTTAGTATGATTTTTCTCTCACTTTCTCTCTCTCTTTTCCCTTCTGTTTCCTTAGGGAGGTACATTTACTTATTCTATTCATGTTTGCCTGAAAAATTAAATGAAAATGCATTGGGAAAACATAAAATAACAAATAAGAATGGAAATAGTGTTATTAATTATCTTCTTGTTTGAGTGACCTTGTAAATGTTAATTGACCACACTGAACTGTCATCTCAGCAAATGAAACTTGATCATTTCTTTTAGATGCATCCTAATCTATACATTCATAGATCTATATGCATATGTAGACAAAATTATGTATGTAAAGATAATATGTAATATAATCTAGTATCTATGATACATAAATATTAAACAAAAAATAAGTAGTCATTTTTTTGTTACTCATTAATATACTTTGCAATATCAAAATCAACATTCCTTCATTAGAAGTAATCTCCTTGAGGACAGCAACTGCATCGTGACTCAGTAAACATACTTCGTAAACAACTGATTCTCAGAGATGCTTTCTCTAAAGGTAAATTTTCTCTTGTCTACAACCTGGTAGCCTCTGTTCTAGTTCAAGGCCTCATTATCTCTCAACT
The DNA here is from genome assembly GCF_949987535.1 of Balaenoptera acutorostrata. Taxonomy (NCBI): domain Eukaryota; kingdom Metazoa; phylum Chordata; class Mammalia; order Artiodactyla; family Balaenopteridae; genus Balaenoptera; species Balaenoptera acutorostrata. Next base: position 63,940,771 of record NC_080064.1, read on the forward strand.
AGAATAATGCTCCACACTTACACTTTTCCAAAGACTTTTCCACTGAATTTTCTAATGACATTGAATGTAGCAAAATATTAAATTTGAAAATACCACTTTCTTGATTACAGACCTTTATTGGCAGAAGATCATTTTTAAGATTTAGATCAAACTCCTTAACAAAGTTAACAAGGTCCTCCAAACTTTTCCTTCTCCTTAGTTATTAATTTTTCAATACATGGGTTTAATATCTTAAATACCAGGTAATATAATTATTTTATGCCATTTACTACAGTATAGTAACAAAAATATATCATACTATTTCACAATTCTTTTCCTTTTTATTGATATAAAATTCACATAATATATGTCACCATTCTAACCATTTTAAAGAATATAATTCAATGGCTTTGAATACATTTACATTATCTAATATCAAAACCTTTTAATTACTCCAAAATGAAGCCCCATACCCCCTAAGAGGTCACTCTCCATTCATACATCCCCAAGCCCGTGGCAATCACTAATATGCTCTCTATCTCTATAGATTTGTCTATTCTAGACATTATATATGAATGATATCATATAATATGTGACTTTTTGAGGCTGGCTTCTTTCACTTAGCATAATGTTTTCAAGGTTCATCTATATTATAGCATATATCAGCACCTTATTCCTTCTATGGTGGTGTAATATTTCGTTGTAAGTATATACCACATTTTATTTATCCATACAATAGTTGATGGACATTTGAGTTGTTCCCACTCTTTGTCTTTTTTGAAGCTCATCCTTCTTCAGGGAAATCCTGTCCAACATATTTTGGTTATATATCTCATATTCATAAAGACACTGATGTAATTTCCCATGTAAATACCATGTAATTCCCCATAAATCTTTTCCTGAACCCTGCCAATTCTATTTTATATGCATTGTGTTTACTGAAATTGTGTGTTTTTTCTCTAAGAATATGTTAGAAACTTGGGAAAACATTTATTATATTTTATTTGCATATGTATGTGACACATAGATTCATTTCCAAACTATATATAAACTTTATGTAACTGTATGAATACAATTAGCTGTATTTAACTAAATATTTTTATACACTGTAACATAACATTTCAGGACATATTTTAACCACATATTTCTAGAATGAAGCAAGAAGAGCTGATTAGGAAGGTGTATGAGAAAAAGAAAATTGGTTAAATACAAATTTAGAATTCCAAGTAAAATCCTGGCAGGTCAGAAAATTTATTAAAACAACTTTCATGATTATCATAGTGGCTAAAGTTGTTGAATGGGAGAGAAAGAGAGAGAAAGATGTTCTTTTGTTATGATGTCAAGCTCAGTAAATGACAGATTAATCATAATTTGCATCTTTAAAATGCCATAAAATATCAAGAAATTTTTCTGTAAGTAAGAAAGCAGTAAGACATACCTTTTTGTTTTGGGACAACACCAATAAAAAGAGATGCCATTTTCCAGAAAGGATCTGTGTGAAAATAGGAGAATGAAATGGAAACAATTCATTTAAAGATGTCTTTACAACTTCAGATGACCAGCATTTTATTTATTTATTTATTTTTTAAATTGGGGTATAGTTGTTTTACAATGTTGTGTTAGTTTCTACTGTACAGTGAGGTGAAGTAGAGTTCGCTGTGCTATACAGCTGGTTCTCATTGGTTATCTATTTTATACATATTAGTGTATATATGTCAATACCAATCTCCCAGTTCATCCCACCCCCCCACTTGCCCCACTTAGTGTCTGTACGCTTGTTCTCTACGTCTGTGTCTCTATTTCTGCCTTGCAAGCCGGTTCACCTGTACCATTTTTCTAGATTCTACATATATGCATTAATATATGATGTTTGTTTTTCCCTTTCTGACTTACTTCACTCTGTATGACAGTCTCTAGCATTTAAAAATACAGTCAGAAATTAAAAAGGACAGCAAACACTGACCGTATTTAATGCTAGAAAACACAGAAGAAACTAAGCAGGTGTTTTCTTATTGCAACCTAAGTAGTATATATACACAGCTAATGTAATTACAGCTAAGAAAATGTGAGTTTAATGAAACATATGCAGAAATCTATATTGTACAATATGTGGGTTTTTTGAGACCATTTTGTAGCATTCTTTTGGTCACTCACCAAGAATTTCCAAAATTGGGGTGTTGCCTTTGTATTTTCATAAAGAACAAAAATTTGCTTTTAAATGTGTATAATTTGTTTTTCTGCCTATGAATTTATGCTGCTTCCACGGAAATAAATTCCTAAAAGTAAGTTTTAGTTTACTAACAACAGTGTCTGAATTTGAGATACCTTTTTTTTTAAATTAATTAATTTATTTATTTATTTATGGCTGTGTTGGGTTTTCGTTTCTGTGCGAGGGCTCTCTCTAGTTGCGGCGAGCGGGGGCCACTCTTCATCGCGGTGCGCGGGCTTCTCACTATCGCGGCCTCTCTTGTTGCGGATCACAGGCTCCAGACGCGCAGGCTCAGCAATTGTGGCTCACGGGCCTAGTCGCTCCGCGGCATGTGGGATCTTCCCAGACCAGGGCTCGAACCCGTGTCCCCTGCATTGGCAGGCAGATTCTCAACCACTGCGCCATCAGAGAAGCCCTGAGATACCGTTATTGACACTAGTCTACGGTACATGTAAACCCACTACAAAGATTAATCTCAAGTATTTGAAGATAAATATTCATCCTTTTATTTCAACTAATATGAATCACCTATTTCCTACAAGTCATGTATCCTGCTTGATAATGCTCATTCAGCAAATTCATTTTGTCATTAGAATTTAATGGTACTTAGGTAAAAGGAGCAAACCAAGCCAATTTCAGATTTTTTAAAAGAAACTAACAAATTCTGCCAACAAAGTTTTGCTAAATTGAAGTTTCTTTCTTATTGTGTTAATAGAGTATGAATTTTTTTCCAAAAGGTTTCTCTTGTCAAAACATAAATTACCAAATGTTGTAATTCATATGGTACTGACATTGAAACAATTTACTACTGATTGTATTGATCCACAAAAACTAAATGTATTACATAGGGATATTGCTCTTGATATGTAATAAAGCAAATTCTTTCCATAAACATCCTCATAAATTGAAGAAGAATGAACTAAGAAGGTTAATTCCAAAAAAACAGGGAAAATGTTAAACCTACGACCTCCTAATCTTCTTAGGACAGAATGGAGGCTCATTGTGCAATTGTAATCTTAAGTATTAATCACAAATTTTAAAGACAAAATCTAAAGTCTATCTGAAAGCCAAAACCTGGTCTGGTGTTAGATAAAAATTTTCTTCATTCAACCAAAATTCATGCACTTGTCATGCATCAGCCTGCTTAAGTGGTTCATAGTCTGCAAGAGCTCTTGTAAAAATTTATGAAGCTAACACTGGTTCTTTGCAGTATTGCAGATTATGGTTCTTTAGTCACTGATTCACTACCCTAGCCTAAGAGTAAGAAAAAAATATTTCTAGATTTTCTTCATTAAATTATCTCCTCAAATGAGATTCATATTAGGGAAAGAAGAGTCCCTAAAAATGCCAGTTAATCAGCAGAAATAATTCACTTTCAAGATATCTGTCTTAGTAATAACAACGTGATTTCCTTCTTTCCTTTTTCCTTTCCTTTCCTTTCCTTTTTTCCTCCCTCCTTCTTTTCCTCCATCTGTGGTTCTCTCTCTCTCTTTGTCTTTTAATTATTTATTCTTACATTTATATTTTGACTATTATTATTAAGGCGAATGAATGACATTTTTCAGGAGGATCCATATTGGTCTAGATCTAAATCCTGTGATGATCAAGATAGACCTAAACTTTTTTTCTCTTTAAGTTGTTTCTGATCTTTCTTATATTTAATATTTTTTTTGTTTCAAAAAAATATGTGTACCCTAATGTGTGTTAGGAAACTTCATTTTATCTATGTTTTCAAATCTTCACAAAAATTCTCTTATGTAATTTATATCCACCTTGATTCCCATAAGGAAAGTAGGGCTTAGAGATTTTTAATATCTTGCCTAAAGTTTAGATTTAAGGAGATAATTTCAACCAACTCCAGGTTCTTTGCTTTGGCAAACCTTATAGCTTTTACTATACTTACTATAGCACAAATATTTTAAAAATAAACATCCTCTATCTATCTTATAATAGCTACAAGCATTGAGTGCTTGTTAAGTGATGTATGGTCTACTAAATATTTCTATATACTTAGAGAATAGTCTACATAGACTAGTCTTCTATTCTTATACTGTATACATTCTTATATACTTCTTATATACTTATATTCCTATATATCATAATAACATATAATTATTATACATTTATATATAAACATATATTTATATACACTTATAAAATCCTTATAACACTGCTGTGTGGTGCCAGTTATTAACATCTCTTTAAAAGTTAGCAGCCTCAGGCATAAAGGGGATAAATTATTTGTTAAATTCCTAAGAGGCAGAAAGGAACTCAGGACTATATTAAGCTGGTACATATCTAACATTGATTCATTTCAGTTTTACTCATTTCCAGTCACCTTGTTTAGTGCTTGGCATATGGCAGGTACTCAAATTAGACCCATTATTCCTCATAGAGTCAAATAAGTTGCCTAACATATAATATGGGCCCTCAAAGTAGTTTGAGTTGAACGCCTGCTCATTCTAACATCTCTGTTCTAAAATATTCCGCAGAAAGTACATTGAGATAATTTATATGTTGTGATGCAGCAAAACACTTCTTTCAAGAACATGAATATTTTAATTTTATTTCTAAAAGGAGAAGGGATAATATCCATTTTATCAGAAGTTGGATAGTTACCTGACAAAAATGACACTGATTTTCACTCCCACAAAATGTTTTTTTGTTTGTTTGTTTTAAAGGATCAGGGGAAGGCAATTGTTGTGCTAAAAAAAAAACCCACCAATTGCAACACCCATATTGTTATTTTATCTGTAGAAGCACAATTGGATATACATTTCATTCCTTTTATTCAACTGTTTTTAAATTTGAGTAAATTTTTTTTTGTATACTACACTTCTTAAGCATTCAAATGTTATTAAATACATCTTTATACCATGTTAATAATGAAACAATTACATACGTATTCTCTTCTGATCTGACATGACGTAGAAAATATTCCTACTGATCATTTATCCTAAAAGAGTGGAGCCTCGTAATTTGGATAGATAATGCTCCTTTTTTCTCCCTTTTTTTCCCAACTTTCTCTCACAAATATTCTGATTTCATGTTAGTGTCTCTCAACCTCAAACAGGGAAATTTTTAAAAAAGTTTATCTTATCACCTAAAATTTTGTATTGGTGGTTATCATTCCTAAGGTTCAATCATCTTTATCAGAATAAGCCAAAAGTTATAAGATTTTTTAGATGATGGTAATAATCCATTATGTCAAAAAGTTAGCATTGCTAGGTTCAGAAAAGGATGAACTAGGTTAAATCAGTCTAAAATTAGTCTTTTCACCCCCAGTCCTACCATCCAATATTTTATTTTGTTGGCTCCCACTCTGAATATCTTGTGCCTTCACCTATAATGGGATGCAGTGATTGTATAAGAATCTCTACTGTGGGTAATTTTGCAGATAATAGGTAATACCGTCTGTTCCAGCTACCCTGCATAACCAATTCCTTCCCACTGAATTTCCTTGTAACAGTTGTCATTTTCCTGTATATTTGTGATTCTCTGGGACTCAAAAAGATTGCTCCTTCCAGGTTAATATATAACAAAGCAGATAGTTAAAATTTTAATTAAAGTTTGGTATAGAAATAATGTGATAACCTGTGGTGACAGTGTAATACTGCATTTAAGAGTGCCTACCAAACTGTTAGCTTCACATTGTTCTCCTCTAACATGGAACAAGACTTGGCTATCCTGGAAACTCAAGAAATATTAATGCCCAGATTTTATTTCTAATCTTCTACAGGCTCTAAGACTTTAGGAGAGCAAGTTAACCTCTCTTACACTCAATTTCTTTCTAACATTAAGGAGTTGAGATATACATGATTCCCAAATGCAATTCATAGGAGAGCTTATTAAAAAAAAGCAAGGACTTCTCTGGTGGCATAGTGGTTAAGAATCCGCCTGCCGATGCAGAGGACACGGGTTCGAGCCGTGGTCTAGGAAGATCCCACATGCCTCAGAGTAACTAAGCCCGTGCGCCACAACTACTGAGCCTGTGCTCTAGAGCCCACGAGCCACAACTACTGAAGCCCGCCCACCTAGAGCCCGTGCTCCGCAACAAGAGAAGCCACCACAATGAGAAGCCCGTGCACCACAACAAAGAGTAGCCCCTGCTCGCTACAACTGGAGAAAGCCCGCACACAGCGATGAAGACTCAATGCAGCCAAAAATAAATAAAATAAATAAATTTATTTAAAAAAAGAATAATAAAGAAAAGCAAAACAACACTAAAGATTATTACCCCAAACCTACTGAGTTGCACGCCTAGAAGTAAAGTCCAAGAATGCCTATTATAAAAATAAACTCTCCAAATTCTAATGAGCAACCAGATTTGGGAAACACTATCTAATAAGTTCCTATTTCCTTTTCACATTTGTAATTTAGAGATCCTACTCTAATGCTATAATTTTAAACATTGGATAAGTGGATTAAGATAATACCTTGGGTCAGGTTAGCAATTTGGAGTCCCTACATCCTACCACATAGATATCACATACACCACCCTGTGGGTAGAATGGGCTCTGCACTCAAGAAATCTGTGTTCCAGGGACTACTTCCATTCCAGATAAATAATACATAGAGTGATAAAATGAGCATAAACTTTTGGACCAGTAATGAATTTGAATTCCACTTTTGAGGATATATTGGGAAAGGAGATCAGATAACAATAATCCTCTTCTCTTGAGTGGTCCTCAGGTAGGATCTAGCCCTCTGAATCCAGTGTCTGATTCTTCCTCAAGCACAATTACATACTGATCATAAGGCACACAAGATGACCCTGAGGGTCTCAACATACATGTTGTAATGTTATCAGGATGCCAGGTCAAATCCAGTTAAATTTGAATTTCAGATCAACAAATGATAGTTTTTATCCTAAGTATGACACAAAACTGCATTTATCTGGGTAGCCCATGCAATATTGGAGACATACTTAAATTAAAAAAATTATCAATTGTTGAAAATTCAAATTTAAATGGCTGACTTGTATTTTCCTTTGTTAAATCTGACAGCCCTAAATAGAACCCCCCCTCTTTTTAAAGAAGCCCTACAGAGTTTCCAGATAAAGATAAAAAATTTCAAAGGGATTAAGGAGGTCTAATATTTAAACACTTATTAAAAAAATGGTAGCATCTTGCCTATAAAACCAAGAAAAAAAAGACTAAACTATTGCACATATAATTTATTAAAATGGCCAAAACTTTAAACAAATGCTATTTTCCTTGTGCATTTGTGAGTATGGGTACATATATGTTTGTATATGTATAATCTTAATGTACTCATTTTAACTTTCTGAAAACATCACTATTTACATGGGCTAAAAAAGCATTAAGTGTTCGGGCCTAAATACATTTTAAAATTACAGCTACATCACATCAGAAAGGTTATTAAAAACATCTATATTTTGAGATTTTAAAATAATAATTCACAGTTTGCAATATGGAGAACTATATATAAATTATATTTCAACAACTACTTGCAACTTAAACTTTTATAGTTTTTTAAAAATCTTTTCCCATGGAAAGAATTGTCTATTGATAGCATAATTGCCTTCAGACTGGATGAAGAAACTTAGAATGAAACAGATGGTTGTCTGCAAAGTAATGCCTACAAAGTACAATTGAAAATCAGTATTCAAAAATGAAAAGTTGGAACTTTTTCTTGATATAATTGTCAAAAGAACTCTGGCATACAAATTTAGAAAATAAAATTTTCATTGTTTACTTTCTATAACTATTAAATAAACAACTCTAAATTTGTTGATATATACTAACATTTTGATGTAAACCGTTACAAATTCTAGTCTCTTTAATGACATATGTGCTATGTCAAAATCAGATTTTAACTCCACCTTTTAATTGTAATCCTCCAAGATCTTCACTGGCATATGAAAACAGCAAAATAATCTTTCTATGCCATGTGAATAATATTCTATAATTAATCAAATGACAAAAATTGCTCGAATTGTCTATTATGTTATCCATATATTTTATCTCCTATATAGCTTGTGAATAACTTGAAAAAGGTCATTAAGATCTATATTATAGATGAGTTTTACTTTGATCTCAAAATAAAATGTTTTCTCTTGAAATCTGAGCAAAAATATATAATGAATGTCTTCATTTCCTTTATTTTTACCAAGTATTTGAAGGACCTGGCTTTTATAACCACATAGGGAGATAATTCATATTCTCCAGGGAATTCAGAAATGGAGAAACCACATACTTCTCCAAAAAGTTAAAAAATTTCCCTAATAAACTTAAATGTCAGTGCTTAATCACCTAAAACTAGGTGAGGATTTGAATGAAAATTTTTAACAAGGACTTTTACAAAAGATTTCATTTTAAACTTAATTTCATTATTAGGACTTTGGCAGTAGATTGGCATGCTCAGTCAGTTGAGAGGTTCAAAATAGCATTTGCTAGTGTTTATTTAATGAAAATTGATTCAATTTGTCTATTGGCAAGTTTTTTTTCCTCAAGATGCTCAAGAAAGCTAACTTGTGGAATTTTAATATATTAAACTGATGAATCAAAGTTATTAGGAATTTTAAATAGCTATTTTTTTAAATCATAATATCCTTAAAAATTTGTACTCATTGTTCAGAGTTCTGCCATCATGGCTAGCATTACCTGAGTTGGGTTTATCCTAATTATCTTATTTTCTTCCACTCACTCTCATAGCCTTCTCAGCATGGCTATAACATAATGATGGTAAAAAAGTTTGTATAGCTGAATTTTATTCACAGTTCATCAGCCCATCATTGGTTTCATTTTTATCAGTTCTTAAAGCTAAACCTAGCACCATTATACTTTTGCCTGAATGATCAAGCAATAAAATCTTGAGAATCAAGAACATATTTCTAAATGGATATGAAAATAAAAGTTAAAAAATTAAATTAACATAAAAATTTGTGAGATAAAGTTAAAACAGTGTTTAGAGAGAATTTTATACCATTGAGTGCATATATTAGAAAATTAAAAAGATGTAAAATCAGTAATCTAACTTTTCACCATAGATAAACTAGTAAAAGGAAAGAAAATTAAATCAAGTAAGCAGAAGAAAAGAAATTGTAAGATTTAGAACAGAAATCAATGAAATTGAAAACAAGGAATCTGTAAGAAAAACAATGAAACTTAGCGCTGGTTCTTTAAAAAAAAAAAATCAATAAAATCAATGTGTCTAGCCAAGCTAACTAAGAATAAAAGAAAGAAAAACAAATTACTAATATTAGAAATGGAAGATGGGACATCACTTCAGATCCCATGGAAATAACAAGGATAATAAATGTATACAGTTGACCCTTGAACAATGTGGGGGTTAGGGGCACTAACCCCCAAGCAGTCAAAAACCCGAGAATGTTACAGTTTGTCTTCCATATCTGTGGCTCTACATGTGCCGATTGTGTAGTACCGCAGTACATATTTATTTATCAAAAAAGAAAAATACATGTATAAGTGGACCTGCACAGTTTAAACCCATGTTGTTCAAGAGTCAACTGTATATGAACAAATGTATGCCCACAATTTGAAAACCTAGATAAAATAGACCAATTCCTTGAAACATAAATTTATCAAAACTCACTCAAGCAGTAGACAATTTGAATAGGCCTATATCTATTAAAGAAATTGAATCAACAAATAATAACCTTCAAACAGAAAGCACCAAGACCAGATTCACTGGTGAATTCCACCAAACATTTACGGAAGAAATTATACCAATTTTCTACAATCTCTTTCAGAGGATAGAAGCAGAAGGAATACTTCCTAACTCATTCAATGAGGGCAGCATTAACCTAGACCAAATTAAAGAACTAAATAAATGGAGGGAAATTCATGCTCATGGATAGAAAGACTCAATATTGTCAAGATATTAACTGAGCACCTGCTTTTTATCCGGCACTGTTCTGAGCACAAGGTTTGCAAGGACACAAAAAGGGAGATCAGTTAAGAAACTACTGCAATTTTTTAGGAGAGAGAGAATGATAGAAGCAGAGGTGTTGACTAGTGGTTGGGGTATGGGCATATATTTTTTCTAAAACACATACTGAAGTACAATGTATCTACAAAAAATGCACATATATTTAGTTCATAGTTCAATGAATTTTTTAGAAGTATGCAGTCATGTAAACATCACCCCTTTCAGACACATAAAATTTCCATCACCCAGAAAGTCATTCACCATGATCACCACTACTCATATTCCAATAACAAAGAAAACTGCTGTTGTAATTTCTATCATTACTGTTAATTAGTATATTCTATACCTATAGGTCATATAAATAAAATCATATAGCAGGCACTCCTTTGTTACTGATCTCAATAATGCTGCAATATTTTTGACATTCATCCACATCACTATGTGTAATAGCAGATTGCCCCTTTAGATTCAGAATGGTATTTCATTGTATGAATGTAGCCTAATTTGTTTATCCAGTCTCCTTGTGATGAACACCTGGATATTTACAGCTTGGAGCTATTATGAATAAGACATCTAGGAATTTTGGTGTACAAGTCTTTAGGGACATACGTTTTTATTTCTCTTGGAGTGTGATTGCTGGGTCAGAGAGTAGCTGTATGTTTACATAAGAAAGTATCAACATTTTTCCAAATTTTTTGTAAAATGTTTACAGTGTATGAGGTCTCCAGTTACTATACACCCTTACTAAAACTTAGTATTACTGTCAGGTTATTTTTATTTATTTATTTATTTATTTACGCTTTTACCTTTCTATTCATGAGAGCTCCATACTCGTGACTTAATCACCTCCCTAAGCCCCCACCTCCAAATACTATCACATTCTGGATTAGGTTTTAACATATGAATTGGGGAGACACAAAATTCAGTCTATACACATGTAAATTTATATAGTCATCAGCACAATCATGATAAAGTACATTTTGATCACCCTAAAATGTTTCCTGAGCCTCTTTGAAGTCAATCTTCTTTGCCAACTTTTAGCACATGAAAACCACACTGTTTACTGTATCGAGAATCTTTTGAGAATTATCCATGTTGTATGTATCTGTAGTTTATTATTTTTATTACTGAGCAGTATTCCATTGTGTGAATATACCACAAAGTGTCTGTTCGTTAGCTAGCTGATGTACACTATTTTTTAACTATTATGAATAAAGTAGATTTGAACATTTATGTTTTTGTGAGAACATATGCTCTCATTATTCTGAGGGAAAGATATAGGAACAGTATCGTTGGGTTTTATGGTAAGTGTATGCTTAACTTTATTTGAGGTATCATGCTGTGATTTTACTTATAGTGTAGTTGAGTATCTTTAAATGTATCAGCAATTCATCTATAATTTTTTGCCAGTTTTCTATAGTGTTACTTCTCTACATCATGTTTTAACATTTTATTTTATTGTGGTAAGAACACTTAACATGAGATCTAACCTCTTAACAATTTTTATGTACAATACATTATTGTTGACCATAGATACAATGTTGTACAATAGACCTTTAGAGATTATTACTCTTGCTTAACTAAAACTTTAATAAGTAATTCCTCATTTCCCTGGAAACCCCACAGCCCCTGGAAACCACCATTCCACTCTTTGATTCTATGATTTGACTATTTTAGATACGTCATAGAAATGGAATCATGCAGTATTTGTTTTTCTGTGACTGGTTCACTTCACTTAGCATAATGTCTCCAAGGTTCATCCAAGTTGTTGCATATTGTAGAATTTTCTTTCTTTTGAAAGCTCAATAATATTTCATTGTATGTATATACCACATTTTTTTTACCCACTCATCTGTCGATGGGCATTTAGGTTGTTTATGGTTCTTAGTTATTGTGAATAGTACTGTAGTGAACATAGGAATGGTAATATCTTTAAGTTCCTGATTTCAATTCTCTTGGATAAGTATATAGAAGTGGGACTGCTAGATCATATGGTAGCTTTATTTTCAATTTTTTGAGAAACCTCCATATTGTTTTTCATAGCAACTGCACCACTGTACATTCCCACCTAGCGTGTGCAAGAGTTCCAATTTCTCCACATCCTCACAAATACTTGTTGTTGTTGATGTTTTAATAATAGCCATCCTGACAATTGTGAAGTGATATCTCATTGTGGTTTTGATTTGCAGTCCCCTGATGATTAGTGACAAATGACATTTTTCATATACTTGTTGGCCACTTGCATGGCATTTTTGGAGAAATGCCTACTCAAGTAGTTAGCCCATTGTTTTAGAATGGGAAAGTACCTTAACATAATAAGGCTGTATGTGAAATGCCCACAGCTAATATCATACTTAATAATGAAAAACTTAAAGCTTTTCTTTTATGATCTAGAACGAGACAAGAATGCCCACTTTTGACACTTCCATTCAATATATTACTATGTCAGTAATAGACCCACACATACATGGTCAGGTAACATTCAGCAAAGTTTCTAAGCAAATTCAGTTAAGAAAAAAATATTATTTTCAACACTGAGCTATACAGTCCAGGAAAAACAAAAAAAATGCTAAATTTTAATTCAAATAATATACAAAAATTCACTAAAAATGAATCACAGACCTAAATATAACTATTAACCTATAACATTTCTAGAAGAAAACATCAGAGAAAATCTTTCTGACATTATGTTAGACAAAGATTTCTTAAATAGAACACAAAAACATGAGATCTATAAGAAAAAAATCAGATTTGTTAATAATAAAAATTTCTGATCTTTGAAAAATAGTGTTAAGAATATTAAAGCAGACTTGGAAAAAATTTGGAAAACATATAATAAAACATATAATAAAAACATAAACATAATCTCAGATTAAATATAGAAGTTTTACAACTTGATATGAAAAAGAGTTATAAGAATTCCTTAGGTATTTTGAAGATTAATCCATTATCAGATATATGGTTGGCAAATCTTTTCCCCTGTTCATAGGTTGCTTTCACTTTTCTATTTCCTTTGATATACAGAAGTGTTTTAACTTGATGCAATCTCACTATTGTATAAGCCTTCAATATTCTTATTGATTTTTTTGATCTATGTCTTCTATCAATTATGGAGAGAGAAATGTTGATATCTGCAAATGTAACCATGGATATGTATATTTCTCCTCTTTTTTTTTTTTTATTGGAGTATGATTAGCCTCTACTGCACAACAAAATGAATCAGCCATACACATACTGATATCCCCTCCATTTTGGACTTCCCTCCCATTTAGGTTACCACAGTGCATTAGGTAGAGCTCCCTGTGCTATACAGTATGTTCCCATCAGTTGTCTATTTTATACATAGTATCAATAATGTATATGTGTCTATCCCAGTCTCCCAATTTATTTCTCCTTTTAATTTTATGCATTTGTATTATGTATTTTGATGACTTATTATTAGGTACATACACATTTCAGACTGTAATGGATTCTTGATGAATTTATCCTTAATCATTATGTAATATCCCTTTTTGTCCCTGCTAATTTTCCTTGTTCTGAAGTCTACTTTGTCAATATATAAAGAGCCAGTAAGTCTTTCCTTTTATTACTTTTTGTATGAATTATTTTCACATTTTAAAATTTTAATTTATTGATGTTTTTTGTAAATTTCCCATAGACAGAAGATCTTAGGGTCTCATCTTTATATCTAATCAGACAGACTGCCTAGTAAGAAAAGTGTTTAGGAACTCCCTGTCAGTTCAGTGGTTAGGACTCGGACCTTTCACTGCCATGGGCCTGGGTTCAATCCCTGGTCAGGGAACTAAGATCCCACAAGCCATGTGGCGTGGCCAAAAAAAAAAAAGAAAACTGTTTAGACTATTTATTTTTGCAGTAATTTACATGGTGAAGTTTAAGACTACATCTTGTAATTTGTTTTATATTTGACTCATCTGTTTTTGGAGCTTTAAAATTTTTTTTCCCTTTTTGTCTTTATGACTTAATCATCATACCTTGTATTTAAAAGAACAGTAGAGACTGAGATAAATATTATCTATTCCCCCAAATGGGTATTCTTCTTCTGTTGCTATTCCTTTAGTATGAATGGATACATCAGCTTAGTCAGTAATTAGACTGAACTTGGTTTCGGTTGTTGCTCTAGTTAAAGTCAATATGCCTCTGACTCATCCATTCTACTTAATGTGAGGTCTCGAGCATTTTTTTTTTTTTTTCCTTCTTAGTGTTCCTTTACCATCCTCAGCTTTCTGCAAGCCCTTTTTCTCCTGTATCACAGGAGAAGGCAAAACACATCTTCCTGTCTTGCTTTCTACTAGGGATTTTGAATGGGAGCAAATTTTCTTCCCCCACCCTACTGTCAGCGGCAGCGGATAACAGCTTTGTTTAGATGAGGATCTGGGAATGAAATGGTTTCCTGTCCCTCCACCAGCAGCAGATATGTTTTCCTAATTTCAGTGCTGGGGATGAGACAGATTATTTAGGCTCCTCCAGCAGCCATGGAGGTTTAGGTAACCAGAAGGGAGAGCAGGAGGAGCCTAGCTCTCCCAACAGCAGAAAACTTTTCCTTCAACTCATCCTTCAGTGGCAGCTGACCTGATCTTTTCCTGGGATGGAGAGCAGCAAGTGATTTGTTTTTCATTTTTTGTTTTTTGCTTCTCCCTAAGTGGGAATTAGCTTCTACTTCATATGAAAGAAAGGTGGAGAAGCAAGTCATTTTCATCTACTCACAGGTAATCATCAATTGCACAGTTATTCCATTGAAGTCACTCTTTCACATCACCTGTCAGGCCTCCAATTTTTCACTTGAGAAACCAGTGGAGGCTGAAGAAAAATAGCTAGCAAGTCAGAATGGACTCCTGCTGTGTTCGATCTGTCGTGCTAGCTGACACTCAGACTTTCAACATTCTTTATAACTTCAGATATTTTCCTTTTATCCCTTGTTATGGTTGACTCCTGTTCTTCCCATACTCTCCTATAGGTAAAATAAATGTGATTCTCATCTTTCATCAAAGGGGCTTACCATCCTTTGGAATTTCATTCATTTGATTTCCTTGTGATCTAAATTTTCTGATTTGTTCAACAAAAGTTAGGATTTAGTATATTAGTTTTTTTTTTTCTTGTTAAAAATAGGAACAACATCTTCTTATGCCTTTCTATATCCTAACCAGAAGTAAAACCCAGTAAATGTTTTTTTAATTTTATTTTCAATTTTTATATTATACAAGATACAATCCATTTTTTTTATTGGAGTATAATTGCTTTACAGTGTTGAGTTAGTTTCTGCTGTACAACGAAGTGAATCAGTTATATGTATGCATATATCCCCTTCCTCTTGGACCTCCCTCCCACCCCCCTGCATCCCATCCATCTAGGTTGTCTCACTAAATTTGTCTTACTGCCGATCTTCTAAGAACTGCAGGTTAATGTTTTAATGAAATCTAGAACATTTTCTGATTTATTTTTTAAAAATTTGTCTTGCCTCTCCTCTCTTTTAACTATGATTGTCATTACAGTTGATATCATCCCACATATCACTGATACTCTGTTAATTTTTTCCAAACTTTCATTTCTCAGTGCTTCAGTTTAGATACTTTTATAGAGTCTTACTTTTAGGTGAAGAAATCTGATTATTTCTTCAATTTAAATATTGTATTTCTCAATTCTACATTTTCTAATTGATCTCTATCTCTTATTTACCTTTCTATATTTCTTCCTAAAATGTTTATAATAGCTATTTAAAGTCTTTGCTTAATTCTAACATCTGTGTAATCTTAAGGTCTGCTTCTATTGACTATGATTTTCTCTAAATAATGGTTCCTATCTTGTTCTTCTTTCCTTGACTACTAGTTTTTGTATTATATAGTAGATATTGTGGGTAAAATGCTGCAGCAATATGGGATTTTGTCAACTTCCTCTAAAAAATGTTGGACTTTTTTCTAGCAGGCAGTGATAGGCAGTTACTGTCAAATTAACTTGATCTTGTGGAGGCTTGGTTTTAGAAGTTTTGTCGAGTTTCTTCTTTTTGTTTGTTTTTGCTTTAGCCTTAAAATATACCACACCATCTTATAGGGGGTTTATTCCTAAGATTTGTCTCATCAGGAGTTTTAGTGGAAGCTCAAGGTGTTTATTATTCTGTCTAACTTGGGGGGACTTGAACTCTAGTTTTTACTTTCACAACTGGATAGCTTATATATTCTCTTCTCAGCTCTTTAATCTTACAGCCGTTACTTATATCTACATTCATTGCAGTGTCTTCCTGGTGTGTATGCAATTTAATAGTCAGCAAAATATTTGAGGTGAGGGCAATGTATTTGCATATTCTTTAGCTTTGCATTTGTCAAATTTCCCAGCCTACTTTCAAGTGCTCTAATCCTAAATTAGAAATTTGACTCTCCATTCTGTGACAATGCTGCTGCTTTTATCTTGTATGTATTCCCAATGTACAGTGAAAACTTGGGTGTGGAGATGATGTCCTATTTTAACTTTCCTCTTCCTTATCCTATTGGTGAGAGAGGGATTCCTGACTTAGGTTAAGGGGATGGCTGACCTCATGCCACTCAACACTGGACAGATAAGATTGACAATTGTTTATTAGTCACATATACTCACAACCTGGGAGACGAGAATATTGCATGTTGTACAAGGCCACAGGGAGGCTGTACTCAGGGACAACGTGAGCAACCAGGAACTGTGAGAGGTAAAGATTTATTATGAAGAGGATGAGGTGCCCCCTGGTTCCCAGGAAAGAATTTGATTAGATTGGTTGAATAATTTTGTGGGCTAGCAGAGAACTGAAACCCACTTCTTATCAATAAGCAGAAACTATGCCTGTTTCCTTTAATAATAACTATGCCTGGCTAGGGAACCTTATCTGTGGAAGCAGAGTTGGGAAGGGAACTTGTGGTTAGACTCTTCGAGGTGCTCCCAGTTTCACCAGATATTGAAGCAGCACGTATAGACCTTAATTTTAGGTCTTACACCACAAACTCTAAGCAAAAAAGCCAGTTAAATGTCGATCTCTCAAAAAAAAAAAAATGTGGACCTCTTATAGTGAGATTTATAGTGTGATTCGTTGTTTCCAAAAGTCATATACCTTCCAGCTTCTATCTACTTTTGATCACTCTTCAATATGTTGAAATGGTTTTTATTTTTATATTTGGTCAAGAATCTGTGATTGTTATTAGGGGAGGTTTAGTCTTCCACAACTTTTGAATGAGGAAAATGTGTCATTGATTTATTATTCTTCTATATGTTATTATGAAAATGTTCAGACATATAGAAAAGTTAAAAGGAGTCTATAGGGAACACATATATGCTCACGATCTAGACTTTACAATTAACATTTTGTTGCATGTGTCGTTACACATCTGTTTATCTATTCATCATTGTATCTCTCCAACAGTCTTTCTTCTTTTTTAATACCTTCAATATAAATTGTAATCATCAGTGCACTTCACTCCTATAAACATATTCTGAAGGTAGATTGAACAGTATTAGGCTATAAGGTATGCAAAGAAGTGGAGTTAAGATTGACTCTAGATTTTGATCTGACAATCTGGAAAGATGCTGTGGTTATTAAATGAGAAAGGAATAGTTTTTGTGTGTGTGTATGTGGAAAGAACGATTTTTGAAATATTTAGTTTTAGAATCCTGGTAGACATCCATGACTTCTTTAGATATACATATTAAGAATTCATTCTAAATATCAAGCTTGAAGATATATATCCATGGTTACCTAATGTCTTCATTTTCTACCCTCAGCCTGAGCACAAAGTCTAGAATATATTATGTGTCTATTAATGAGTGTTAAATGAGTCAATAGTTTAATGAATGGGAAAATAAATGAAGAAAAATTCTTTTGAAAAATGTTAACTATTGCTAATTTCAAAGCAGTGTGGGTTTTCATAGGAGAATGTTTCATCAGTGTGGAGAAAGAGATATCTCAGTTTTCTGATGGTCTATTTCAGTTATTTTCAGGGATCCACTGAAACAGAAGAGGTATGTTTTTAAAGATGCTTCCAAGTGTTTAGAAAGAATGAATAATTTTAACAGTGTGATTTAATAGTTTTCTCCATTATGCAATAGGGGTGGCTCAAATTTTTAATTATTGATTTAGCATCTGCATAATTACTTCACGTTTGTGAGCGCTTACTTATTGGCAAGATAAGTAAATTCTAATATAAATCAGGGTCTGTTTACAAATTTTGACATAGGTAAGGTCATATTTCATTTTGTTTTCATTTCATAATTTGATTTGTTAGTTACCTTCTTATAACAAGTATGTAAACAACAATATATTCTGTGATAAAGGAAGAATTCTTCATATGGGACCAAAGGTTACCAACTACAGATAAAACATCTTATATTAATTTACACTTGTAAATTTGCATTTTATAAGTATAAAGCTTGCATGAGGTCAATCCTTCTGTTGAGGGTTTGAGGGTAAATGTGACCTAAACTTGAATTCCAATTGTTTAGTTTGTTTTTCATTGATTCATAAACAATGCCCTCAATAATATTGCCAGGCTCTTTTAAAAGTCATAAAAAGCTTTTATTTTGGTATTCAAATTAACATTTTATTATTAATGAAATAACTGGAAAATACTGCAATAATTGTTGGCTGTGTCAGTATTTTTGACAGCTCTCCTAATTTTGTACTCAAAAATAATACCACATGTTGTCCCCTTTACATGATTAATAGACAAAAGCCATTCATCATCTTTTGACTGGTAGTGTATGATGAGGTCAAGGCAATCAATCAATATTCTTATTCTTTAATAATATCTAACCTGACAACAAGTCCTCAACA
The DNA here is from genome assembly GCF_949987535.1 of Balaenoptera acutorostrata. Classification (NCBI taxonomy): domain Eukaryota; kingdom Metazoa; phylum Chordata; class Mammalia; order Artiodactyla; family Balaenopteridae; genus Balaenoptera; species Balaenoptera acutorostrata. Next base: position 63,959,679 of record NC_080064.1, read on the forward strand.
AGATGAAATTTGTCAGTAATGTGAATGTTCTATATAGACTGCACTAAGTCAGTAAGCTCTTGAATTAGTAGTTGCTGTTTTTAGTATGATGATGTTAAAGACATACTTAGATTTAAGGTGATATCCTGAGTGTGAATCATTCTGTTTTTTGATCTCCAGTAATTCTTCAAATACACTACAATATTGGCAATCACCAGAGCTATTTTTCATAATATCCTTTAGTACATTTCAATGTCAGAATACGTTTCACTGTGGCTGACTGTCCCTGAACTAGGAAAGCTTTAGGAAGACAGGTTTGCCTGTCTCAGTGGAATTCTAAGACCTGGAGCATCTTCTACCTGTCACTTTCTGTCTATAATTTAGATTTTTAAAAGGTAGATTGAGACAGCCTGTTTTTATTTTTACTTCTCAACTAAAATTTTATTAAGGCATCTGCTCTTGGCCATAAAATAACATTCTTGAGGGACCTATACTTGATCTATGGTGTCAATATGTATAGTAAAATACTGACTTGGAGGCTATTCATATCCAATTCTAGTGATAATAGCAATGAAGTCTTTAGTATAAATAAATGCCATTTCATTTCAGGATAATAAAGCCACATATTAAGTTAGAGTCATTAACATAATCAAAAATAAATTTTACTGCTTACTGAATCTTAATATTCATTTAACAACGATGTAACTTCTTAAAACATATTCATCATAGTTTCATTAAAAATGTATATCAATTAACAGTTTATAACAACGATATATTCTTGGTTAATTTTGTGTTACAACAGTATTTATTTTTCAAACGCCATATATTTTATACTCCATTATGTAATGGAAAATATTTCAGTTTATACATTGAACTGAAATATTTATCTTTATATCATAGATTATAAAATGTATATATCAATTGGATTTATAGAGACCAAATAAAACACTTCAGCTGGAGTAATTCTATACATTGTTCAAGAAGTCATACACTCCTCATACAAGATGTGTCCACCCTGGATCTCTAAAGAAATATATGATTTAGTCACGTGGATATGAAGGGCATCATATTTAGTAAAATAATGATCTTAGGAAAATTTTTATTTTCTAAATTAACACTGTGAAATCAGCTTGAACTCAAGAGACACAGATGTTGGTAGTATTTTACCAATTTTTTTTTTTCAAAAACCATGTTACAAACTGTGTGTCTGTGTTTATTTTATCTTTATGCATTGGTTTTACCTCTTCCATTAATAAGTTTTAAATAAATTTTATTTTTAGTAGTTCACAATGGTACAAAATATATATATTTGGTTTTCTTTTTCCTTATTTGAGTTTTATTCTAATCTTAAAGAAACATAACCAATCCAAAGCAGAATCACGAAAGAGGTGTTTTTAAAGCTTTATTTATGTAAAGGTAGAAAAATGTTCTTTGTACCTGTAAAACTAGAGAGAAGATTAAAGCAAATAGTACTTATTCATGGATAAATTTAAAAAGTAATGACAGTAGAAATAAAGGATTCTTAGTTAATAATATTATTCATCTTTAGAAATACAAAGGGATTTTTTATTATAAAATAAATATAAAGAAATGATAAAAGAAATTATCAAAGTTTTGAGATATCCTATGGGAATCAGGCAAATGAGTAAAACTGTTAAGAAAACAGGAACAAAAGTTATATCTACTAGGAACTTCTATCCCATTTTAAGAATTCAATAAAATAATTGTTAATTTATTAGAATAAATGTTGTATTAGAGTAGTACATAGAAATGAATTTGTACAGATGAATTTTTTGACAGTTACATAACCTACAGGAAATATAAATGTGTGGAACAGTCCATTAGTCAACTGGAGTTGACATATCTTTTTGATTTTGTGGATGTTTTTCCCTCATTTTCATGAGGCAGAACTCTGTACTGAGACCTCCTCCAAACACTGTATTGGCTTATTGTAGGGATCCAAAACTCTATGCTTTGACATCATTATTGCCCACCTGGAACGGCCCATGTTTGGTCTAGCATCAGTGTCTTTGGCTTTCTTTCTCTGACCCCCAGTTACTCACTGCACCAAAACAACACTACCTCATTGCAATTGTTAGCTTTGGAGAGACAATGCAGTCTGCTCTTCTAAGTGACATGCCTATGCATTAAACATTGTGACAGCAGGAAGATAGCTAACAGAGAATCTTGAAGAAGAAATCAGCTGCATTTTTCAAAAGAGTCTGCAGGACATTCAATGAAGATTTACATATGCGCACTTCGGGTTTTTTTTTGTTTGTATTTTGCTAAATTGTGTTTGCTTAAAAATAATTACAGTTAATCAGTAAGTGGTTTCCATGTTCTTTTACATTTATATTTTATACTCTAGGAGACCTTTCTCATGAGCACTTTTTCTTTATTATCCCTAGGTAACTAAAGGAAAAGATTCCATGATAGTATCACTCCTTTGCACACACCTTCAACTCCTTTGCCCCTTTTTAGTTTTATACTCACCTAGAACCCTGTCTTCCATTTACATCCTACTCTACACTCAGTTCATTTTATCCAAATTTATCTCTCCCTCTCAATTTCTTCACTTGGCTCAAGGATAATATACTCAATATTTTCCTTCTATCTCTCACTGGTCCTTTTTCTAAGTCCCCTGTTGGTGGTTTTTCTACACTTCCACAATCACAAAATATTAGAATGCACTGGGGCTCAGTACTCATACCTGTTTATTTTCTTCCCTTGGTGTTCCTAGCCAATTTTTCATCTCTAAGAACCATATATATATATATATATATATATATATATATATATATATATATATATATATATAAAATGATTTCTAACTGCATATTTCCAACCCAGTTCTGAACTGTAAACAGATGCTGTGCACTAGAAATTCATTGATGATGTGTATGTTTTATACCTGCACTCTTCATTAGAGTAGCCGCTAGCCACATACGATTAATATGCAATTGAAGTGCAGCTAGCTAATGAAACTGAGGAACTACATTTTTAATGAATTTAATTTTAATTAATTTAAATTGAAATTGCCATGTGGCTAGCGACTATTGTATTAGACAGTATAGTTGTAGACTAATAATTTCAAACTGCTAAGTAAACCTAATCTCTTAGCTGCCTACTATGCAGCATGGTACAATAATCATTCTTCTCTTTTTCTCATACCCACATCCAGTATGTTGGAAAATTCTGACACTTATTTTTTAAAATTATTTCCAGAATCTGACAAATCTGAACACTCACACCATCTCAACTATGACCGGCCTTGAAAAAAAATTCACAATCATTTTTTACTTTATTTGAAATAGTTGCAAACACAGATCATTGGTGTCCTGCTTCCACCTATACTGCATGCTCAGTATTTTTTAACATAGCAGTTACAGATGATTTCTGAAAAATAATTAGACCATTCACTCCTATACCCAAAATTTCAAATGGATTGCCATTTTGCCCAGTATAAAATACAATTTCTTCACAATTACCTACAAGTTCCTACAGTTGTTTTTTCCATTCCCTTACCTCTCTGAACTCATTGCCAGGTGCTGCCTCCCTTGCCCTCTCTAGTCTAGTCTCACTGACCAACTTGGGTTTCCCTGAATATATTAGTCATTCTCTAGCCTCAAAGTCATTGCAATATTTTCCCCTTGAATCTAGGATGTAGATATATCCACATGGCTCCCTAATGCAACTCCCTTTCATTTTTAGGCAATGTCACCTTTTCTGTACTAACTTCTTTCATATTATAATCCATCCACCATATTCTCTATTGTCTTTTTCATGTTTTATTTGCTCTTCATGGATACTAAAATCTCTAATGCTATACATATACTATGCAATTCTAGAATATTTTAATAACTCCCCCCCAAATAAACCTACCCATTAGCAGTTATTCCCCATTTTCTTTTCCCTTGAGCCTTTGGTAACCATTAATCTGCTTTGTGTTGATGAATTTGCCTATTTTGGATATTTCGTATAAGTCAAATTATAGAATATGTGGCCTTCGGTTTTCAGCTGATTTCAATTAAAATAATATTTTCAAAGTTTAGTCTTGTTTTAGCATATATCAGTACTTCATTTCTTTTTATAGCTGAATGCATTTTATGGATATACTATATTTTGTTTATACATTCACCCACTAATGGACTTTTAGCTTATTCCTACCTTTTAGCTATTATGAATAATGCTACTATGAAAATTCATGTACAAGTTATTATTTGAACACCTGTTTTTGATTCTTTTGGGTATATATCTGGGAGTGGAATTGCTGGGTCATATAACTATAAGCTTAATTTCTGAGAAACTGCCAAACTCTGTTTCAAAGTGGTGGCACCATTTTACATCCACTCAGTAATGCATGAGAATTCCAATGTTTGCACATTCTCTCCAACACCTGTTATTTGTCTGTCTTTTTAATTGTAGCCATGTTATTAGTATGAAGAGGTGTCTCATTAGGGTTTGATATGCACTTCTCTAATGACTAATGATATTGAACATATTTTTGTGAGCTTGTTGGCCATTCGTATATCTTCCTTGGAAAAAAAAGTCCTACTTTTTCATTTGGATTATTTGTCATTTTATTTTTTGGTTGGTAAGAAGTTTTTTATATAATCTGGATTCTAAATCTTTACCAAATATATGACTTACAGATATTTTTTCCCTTCTGTGTGCTGTATTTCAACTTCTTGGTGGTGTCCTTTGAAGCATAATGTTTCTATTGTGATGTATTTCAGTTTATCTGTTGCTTAGGCTTTTGACACTGCATTTAGCAAACTGCTCAATACAATGTCATAAAGATTTGCTTCTATGTCTTCTTTAATAGTTTTATAGCTTTAGCTCTTATGTTTAGATCTATGAACCATTTAGAATTATTTTACATGGGTGAGGTAGGAGTCCAAGCTTTTTTGCATGTCAATAGCCAAGCATCTCATGTAGAAAGACATATATATTTTTATATTGATCTGGTACCTTTCAATCTTGATGAACTGGTTATTAGTTCTAATAGTTATTTTAGTGGATTCCCTAGGATTTTCTATATACGAGATCATGCCATCTGAAAACAGAGATGGTTTTACCTTTTTTATCCCAAATGGGATGCTTATTATTTTATTTTCATTCCTAGCTTCCCTAGCCAGAACCTTGAGTACATTGTTCAAATTAAGTCTTGTTACTGATTTTATTGGTAAGCATTCAGTCTTTCACCATTAAGTATGATATTAACTAACGAGTTCTGCCTTTATTGGGGTGAGGAAGTTTGATTCTATTCCTAGTTTGTTGAGTGTTTTTATCAAGAATTGATGTTGGATTTGTGGAATGCTTTTTCTGTATCTACTGAGATGATCGTGCCATTTGTTTTTTATTCCTTTAATATGGATATATTATATTGATTGATTTTTGTATGTTAAATGAAACTTTCATTCCTCCGATGAATTTTACTTGGTCATGTGTAGATTCAGTTTGCTAGTAATTTTTGAGAATTTTTGCATATTATAATAAAGTGTATTGGTCTATGATTTTCTCTATTTGTGATGTCTGTCTGTGGTTTTGGTATCAGGATAATACTAGACTTATAAAATTCATTGAAAAATGTTTGCCTCTATTACTTGGGACAGTATGTGAGAATCGGTGTTAATTTTCTATAAAACTTGTAGCATTCACCAGAGAAGCCATTTGGGCCTGCGTTTTTTAACAGGAATAGTTTTGGGTTAATAATGCATCTTTTTATTTTTTACAGATATAGTTATATGCTGTATTTCCTCTTCTGTCATGTTATGAATTTTGTGTCTTTAGGAATTTGTCCATTTCATCCCAATTATTTAATTTTTGGCACATACCATGTATTATATTCCCTTGTAATTTATTTCTGTAAGGTCTACAGTGATAGTCCTTCTTTTATTACTGATTGTAGTAATTTGAGTGTTTCTCTTTGTTCTTGGTGAGTCTAGGTAAAAAATTGTAACTTTTGAGCCACTTTTCAGTTTGTTGATGCTATCAATTTTTCTGTTCTCTATTTCATTTACTTCTGCTCTAATCTTTGTTATTTCTTTCCACTTGCTTGCTTTCGGTTTAATGTGCTTTTCCTTTTCAAGTTTCTTAAGATGAAAAATTGGATTATTGACTTGAGATATTTCTTTTTTAATATAGTAATTTGCAGTTATAAATTTCCCTCTAATACTGCTTAAGCAGCATTCCATACGTTTGAGTATGTCATGTTTTGATTTTTGTTTATCCCAAAATATGTTCTAAATCCTTTGTGATTTCTTCTTTGGTAATTTAGGAGTGTGTTGTTTAATGTTCACATATTTGTGAATTTCCCAAATTTCTTTTTGCTGTTTTATTTGAATTTAATTCCATTATGGTTAAAGAAAAACTTTGTCTTATTTAAATTCTTTGAGATTTGTTGATACTTGTTTTATATGTTAATATATAGTCTATCCTGGAGAAAGTTCCTTGTGCTCTTGGCAAAAATGTGCACTTTTTTTTACAGGGGGTGAAATGTTCTATAAAAATCTGTTAGGTCTTGTTAGTTTATAGTGTTGTTAAAATCTTCTATTTCCTTGTTGATATTATGCTTATCATGTCTATTCATTATTGAAAATGTAATATTGAAATCTCCAACTATTATTGTTGAATTGTCTATTTTTCCCTTCAGTTCTGTCAGTTTTTGTTTTGTGTATTTTTGACCTCTTTTAAGTGCATATATGTTCATAGATTTCATGTCTTCTTTTCAATCTATTTTTGTTGTTGAATCTGAAGAGTGACTGTTTTAGACAGCATATAGTTGAATTATATTTTTATATATATTCTGTCAGTCTTTTACTTACATTGGATATTTAATTCATACTTAATATAATACTGATAAGATAGGACTTATATCACTGATTTTAAATTTGTTTTGTATATGTCTTATGTATTTTATTCCACTCTTCATTTATTACTGCTTTATTTTGTATTAAATAGATATTTTCTTGTATACCATTTAAATTTGTTTCTTTTACTATATATATTTTTAGTTATTTGCTTAGTGGTTGCCCTGGGGATTTTGATTAACATTTTAACTTAAAACAATGGAGTTTAGATTAATATTAAATTACTTTAAATAGCATACAAACACTTTGCTTCATTTTACCTCCATTCCTTCCTGTCTCCTTTGTACTCTTATTGTTATATAAGTTACATTTTTATACATTTATGGTAAATTTCTTTTTAATATGTATTTATTTATTTATTTTGTTGCTTGGGTCTTAGTTGCGGCAGGTGAGCTCCTTAGTTGTAGTCGTGGGCTCCTTAGTTGCAGCGCGTGGGTTCCTTAGTTGCAGCAGGCAAGCTCCTTAGTTGCAGCTTGCCAGCTTCTTAGTTGTGGCATGTGGGCCCTTAGGTGCTGCTCGTGGGCTCCTTAGTTGCAAAATGTGGGGTCCTTAGTTGTGGCAGGCAAACTCTTAGTTGTGGCATGCATGTTCTCACATGCATCAAACCCGGGCCCCCTGCATTGGGAACGTGGAGTCTTATCCACTATGCCACCAGGGAAGTCCCAAGACAGTGGTAAAATTATTGTTTTATACAGTTGTCTTATAAATGAGATAGAAGAAAAGAATTATAAAGAAAAATACATATGTATGGACTTTTATATTTACCTATTTAGTTACTTTTAATAGTGTACTTTATTTCTCCATGTGGATTTAACTTACCTTTTAATGTACTTTCAATTGAGCCTAAAGGCTCAAAATGTCTCTAACATTTCTTGTAGCTCAATTCTCCTCCTGACAAGGTCTCTCAGTTTTTGTTTATCAGAGAATAGCTTAATTTCTCCTTTGTTTTGAATGATAGTTTTTCTAGGTAAAGAATTAGTACTAGATAGATTTTTCTTTCAGTACTTTGGATATGTAATTCCACATCATTTTAGTCTCCATGGTTTCTGATGAGAATTTAGCTGTTAATACTATGACTCCCTCATATATGACATTCTTTCTTGCTTTTTTAATAATTTATTTTTCTCATAGAATTTCAACAATTTGATTATGATTTGTATAGGTGTAAATCTCTTTGAGTTTATCCTACTTAAAATTTCTTGAGTTTCTTGGATGTACCAAATAAGGTTTACAATAAATATGGAAAGTTTTCAGCCATTATTTTCATGTGTATGTAAATTGGTGTCTTTGGTGTTGCACTACAGATCTAAAGCTCTTTTAATTTCTTCATTCTTTTCACTTTCTGTTCCTCAAACTGAATAATCTCAGTTGACACGTATTCAGATTTGCTCTTATTTCTTCTGTTGAGCCCCTCTAGTGAAATTTGTATTTTAGTTATTGTCCTTTTCAATTCCAGAACTCCTGTTTGTTTTCTTTAAAATAATATCTATTTCTTTACCATGTTGTCTATTATTTCAGACATCATTTTCATACTTTAACTTAATTATTTTGCCTTGTTCTTTATTTGAACATATTTAAAATAGCTAGTTTAAAGTCTTTGATTAGTTTGTTCAATATTTGGGCTTCCTCAGGGAGAGTTATATCAAATACTTTCTTCTATGTGCACAGGACACACTTTACTATTATTTGGTGTAACTTTTTTGTTTAAAAGTGATCATTTCAAATTATATAATGGGGCAATTCTGTAAATCAAATCCCCTCCCCCTTCCTCATAGGATTTCATTTTATTGTTGATTGTTGTGGGGTTTATACTTCCTGTTTGTTTGTTACATGAATTTCTTGGGCTATCTCTGAAAAGTATTCTTTGTCATATGTGGTCACTGAAGTCTCTGCTTGGTTGACGTAGTAGTCATGAAATAATTGGACAAAGATTTTCTTAAATGCCTTTAATTGATGTCTCCAAGTCTTTACTGAGTGACTTTGCATGTGTGTTGGGGCAAGGATTTTTGCTCTAAAAGGCAGTTTACATCACTGCCTTAGTCTTCACTTCCCACCTGTGAAGTACCATAAGGTCAACAAAAGTTTAGAGATTAGGCCTTCTCAGGTCTTTCCTGGCCTTATACGCAGCACATGTGCATGGCCTTCTAGATTCCCAGAAATATGTCAGGGCTTTAAAAATCTCCCTGTGTAAGCCACCCCATTGCCAGATTTATTTCTTTTATATTTATTTATTCATTGATCAGCCTCTTCTTAGTCTAACAGGTAACACCACCTCAGACAGTTGCAGTGTTAAACAATTCTTAGCGATTATTTTGGGCAGCTACCTGGAGATAAGGCTGTTTGCCCAGGGTGGGCTCAAAGCAATGCCAAATAATCACAAGTGCTGAGAATGAATTTTTTCTGCAAGCTTCCAGGTCCAATAGTGACAATTTTCTGAAAATGGGGCTTTTGGGAAGCTCTAAATCCATCTGCCCTATCCAGGTGATATTAGGCTGCTGGTTTTTACAGCTACCATATTCGTGAGACTCTTGGTTTTCAAGACTATCAGAAACTGAGGAGAAGGGGATAGGATTAGAGCAAGTAAATGAAGGTTACAGACTTACTGTTCTTACCAACATTCAGCCATTTTTTTGAATCCATGATTCTTGGATGGTTGAAAGAATTTAATTTACAGAGTTCTAAGATAGTTGATTTTGATAATTATTTCAATATTCTCTTTGTTTTTCATTGACGATCTGACTTTCAGAGGTCCTTACTTCACCACTGTAGTAATGGGAAGGTCTAGATTATACTAATAAACAGTGAATACTGTCTGTAATTGTAGAAGGAAAATCCCACTTAGATTAGTAATGAAATATCTGAGAATGTTTCAAAAAGTTTAATATATTAACTTTAGAATTATTTAATCAAATTTTGTACTTACATTTTTGCTATTAAAGAAAAAGTGGAAATCAGACTTAATCCATAGACTGTGTGGGTTTTTTTGCAATTTGAAATTATCTTTAATAATTTCCAAATTTGTATCAGGAAAGGACATTGAACAAAATACAATGTGTATGACTGTCTCTGTGTGATGGAATAAAAGGTGACTTTTTTAGAATTAATTTTTATTGGAATATAGTTGCTTTACAATGTGTTAGCTTCTACTGCACAAAAAAATGAATCAGCCGTACATATACATATATCCCCTCCCTTTTGAATTTCCCTCCCATTTAGGCCATCACAGTGCATTAAGTAGAGTTCCCTGTTCTATGCAGTATGTTCCGCTCAGTTGTCTATTTTATACATAGTATCAATAGTGTATATGTGTTAATCCTAATTTCCCAATTCCTCCCACCCCACCCCTTTCCCCCTTGGTATCCATACATTTGTCCTCTACATCTGTGTCTCTCTTTCTGCTTTGCAAATAAGGTTTTCTATACCATTTTTCTAGATTCCACATGTATGCGTTAGTATACAATATTTGTTTTTCTCTTTCTGACTTCACTCTGTATGACATAGATTGTGTTTTAATAAAAGTTTATTTTTATGGATTGCTTACTAGGTACCAATTTGTATATAGTAAGGGTTTTGCAAAAATTAATCCATTTAATGTCCACAACTGTGTGAGGATATTGAAGCAGAAAGTCTTTTGACATACAGAAAAGATAGGTAATTTGACCAAAGTTCGCATCTATTACGTGAAAGAACTCGTAAGGTTAGAATGGGGCAGTCTTATTCTAGAGCCCATAGATATAGCCATCATACTTATTTCATGTTCCTAATGTAAAAAAGTATCAGAAATTCCAGCCCACAGAGAGACATTTGCACGTCTCAAGCCATCTGGAAGAGTCTCACCAAAAGGATGCCACAGGGCTTTTCATAAAGAGCTAATTGGACACAATCTTTGCCTGCTTTACAATTTTGTCATTAATTAAATCTGATATAGACTACAGTTTACATTTCTAGAATTTTAAGTGTGTACCAATTTAAGATATAGGAATAAGGAATTAAGACAGCACATTAACAAAAAAATCCCTCTAAGGCAAGTCAGCTAAAAGTCAGGACTTGAGTGGATTAAATACTTATTAAAACTAGGCAGATGGCCTCCTTGGCATCTTATCACTTCCTTACACAAACTCATTGCAATTTCCCTTTAAACAAAATTCCATGGTATCTGCTATGGTACTTAGCAGGAAGTACACCAAAAATGTTTATTGAACAAATGATTGCAACTAAAATTCAGTGTGTAATGAACTGATAATTATATGATAATGAAGAGTTCTAGGTTCTAGCTCAACTCTGGGCCCTTTCTTGAAAAATAATTTCACCATTCCAGGTCTCAGATTTCTTAATAGAAAAGTTTGGGTAGATCACCTTTAACATATATTTCAATAAACACAATCTATGTCAAATACAAGGATGTTTATAACATAAATTGCTTCTAAACCAAAAATATAGTTTCTTTGGTTACAATTTATGTAAGTCAATGTATATTAACTATTCAAAAATATAAAAGACACAGATTCTGCCTTTAAAAACAGATAACAAAATTATAAGACAGAAATATTCAGATCAGAACAGATCAAGAATAGTTTGGGGCGGTCTGAAATTTTATCATTAACTATGTAAACAGTTCTTATAGTTGATGAAAATGCAGCTGAAGTGGTGTTTAATTGGAAATTTCTTGATTAGCCACTGCAACTCTAATGAATGCAAATTTCAACACTTTCAAAATTATATCCTACTGTGTGAATCTTTTTTATGCAATCAACAACAAAATGCAGTACTGATTTACTAAAATGATCTTAAAAGTTATTATTTCATTGTTAATTTAATCAAATTTCATTTACTATCTTTCTAAAAACAAAATTTTCATGTACTTTTGTTTACATGAAATAGTGGGGTTCTTTTGGAATCTTAACTCTAAACAAGTAAAGGAAAAAGTAACCAGAAAGTAAATATATTTTAAATCATTTATTTCAAGGAAACAGATCGTCATGAAACAATCTAATTATGAAGTTATCCCTTTTAGTTTAATTAAATATCTATCAAACAGTGTTTAGTGCTACTGGAGATATGCTTAAGACCCAGCCCCTCTCTTTAAACAGCTCACAATGAAAATGCTGTATATAAGAAGGGAAGGAGATGTCTAACCATTTGCAGAAACTGAGGAAGATACTTATTTTGTAAGCATCCATTCCTGGACATAGGATAAGAGAGTTGGAAAGGAATTTAAATCTTCCTAATTCAACATTTTTTATTTCACGAGAGAAAACAGTACCCCTCAAATGTGCCCTGCTCAACACATTTTTCTACAGTTTGTAAGACATGTATTTAGTGCAGAGTCTGGAAGATAAATCAGATTCTTGAGTACCTGTTGAGTGCTTTCTGCCAAACTACATTATCTTGTGAAAAGTCAATTGACTTTACCTTGACACAGGATAAACGAAATCTTGTAAAGGGCCAACTGATACAGGGATTCTTCAATGTTATTCAGAAGTTTCACTCACTAGCCTACACAGTAACGTGTGCTTTTTTATCATGCACATTTAAATATTTTTTCTTGAGTGAGTTTACTTATGGAATAAACCATCATCAAGTTTAACTAAGTAATATTTATGAAACACTTAATAATATTGGAAAAGACTATCATGAATAAATGTGACATTGATCGAAAATTGTGATTCAAAATCATTTATCTGGAGGAACTTTGACTGACCCTGTATAATTTTGGAAGCTGTTGTAGTTGATTTGAATTTAATATGAATCCCTATATTTTCACTTCACACATCTGTTGAAACTCCTAGGATTTATACAAAATGTAGAAGATGCCATTGATTTCCACTTCTGAGTTTACCTTCAGTTTACTTTCCAATTGTTTCTCTGCCTAAGGAATTTTTCTAGAAACTCTTCTTTAGAAACATTGCAGCTTGCTTGGAAAAAAAATCAGAAGTTAAGGAGAATTAATGCCTCCAGGGATGACCCTTAACTCCTAAAGGACAAGAGTTGAATATCTCAGGCTTATTATTATTTTTTTTAATTAATTCATTTATTTATTTGTGGCTGTGCTGCGTCCTCGTTTCTGTGCGAGGGCTTTCTCTAGTCGTGGCAAGTGGGGGCCACTCTTCATCGTGGTGCGCGGGCCTCTCACCATCGCGGCCCCTCTTGCTGCGTAGCTCAGGCTCCAGACGCGCAGGCTCAGTAGCCGTGGCTCACGGGCCCAGCCGCTCTGCGGCATGCGGGATCCTCCCAGACCAGGGCTCGAACCCGTCTCCCCTGCATTAGCAGGCAGACTCTCAACCACTGCGCCACCAGGGAAGCCCCAAACATCATTTTTTTTTTTTTCAGCCGCCTGCAGCTGGCGGGATCTTAGTTCCCTGACCAGGGATTGAACCCGCAACCTCGGCAGTGAAAGCACGGAGTCCTAACCACTGGACTGCCAGCGAATTCAAAATCTTTTTTTTTTTTTTTTTTTTTTGGCCGTGCCGCATGTGGGATCTTAGTTCCCCAACTAGGGTTTGAACCCGCACCCACTGCATCGGAAGCACGGCGTCTTAACCACTGGACCACCAGGGAAGTCCTCAGGCTTCTTATTTTTTAATGGGACAATTCTGAGACAATAGAAGACAGAGTATCTCACTAAATATGTATTTTATTGGCTTTTTTTTTTTTTGCCTTCTTTCTTTTTCATTTCCCACTGCCTCACTTGTCTTCCTGGTGTTAACTCCCAAGACATTTTCTCAGGGTTTGTTTTTATAAGAACTCAAATCAGACATTGGGTAAGCAAAATTCTCCATTTCCATTATTTGAATTATAACGAGTCTCAATTTCTCGGGCGTGTAATCATAGAACTCATAACCTGCTGGCAGAGTGATGAATGTGAATTATATAAAATAGTAAATGTAAAGTGGTTAGGTATACATTTCCATGTCATAGACCATGAAATTGTACATATTAACTTGTAATATGTAGCAGAGTAGTTCAGGCCTAAATATGGAAGAAGTGTGAAAGTAGTTAGAAATTTGGGGGTTTCCCTGGTGGCGCAGTGGTTAAGAATCCTCCTGCCAATGCAGGGGACGTGGGTTCGAGCCCTGGTCCGGGAAGATCCCACATGCCGCAGAGCAACTAAGCCAGTGCGTCACAACTACTGAGCCCTCGTGCCACAACTACTGAAGCCTGCACACCTAGAGCCTGTGCTCCACAACAAGAGAAGCCACCGCAATGAGAAGCCTGCGCACCGCAACGAAGAGTCGCCCCCACTATCCGCAACTAGAGAAAAGCCCGCGTGCAGCATGGAAGACCCAGCACAGCTAAAAATAAATAAATTTATTTTAAAAAAAGAAATTTGGTGTTCTAAGTACAAGAGGTGTCATGGCAATGGACTGATGCTAAGGAGTCTAGGTTGCTGGCTTGAGATTCTTCACAGATATGTATTTGTATGTCAAATGCAATATCCTTTCTATGAAAATATTTAAACAGTTTATCTGTTTTCTCCTTGTTCAAGAACCTTTATATGAATATTTGTCATAGTGGTTTGACATGACTCTACCTAAGTTAAACAATGGACAAATTCTTTCTATGCATAAATATTAGACATTCCATTCCAGCAGAAGAACAGGTTAGAAAAATATATGGCTCAATATCATCACCAGGGTGTTTTTCAATGTCAGAAAATTTACTATGAATAGTTATTCATGGTATGACAAAAGAAACAGTCCCCAACTCATTTTTGGAGCCACTACACTCTAGGAAAAATAAAGCCCGAACATGAAAACTATATTCCTCATAAATGTAAAAACCTTTAACAATATCTTAACTTTTTAACTTAGCACACACACATGTGTGTGTGTGTGTGTATCCAGCAAAAATAATCTTGGTTTTATCTTCCAAAACCTAACAATGGCATTATAATCTTATTTACAAAATCATTAATTTAAAAAAGAGTACACGTTGTATAATGTGAACTCTGTGTACATAGGTATATACAAACAGTTAATTTAAGCATACTTGGAAACTCTTACACTTGTGCAGGTGCTTGTATGTGTCTATATATGAAAAGATTTAAAATCTGCTTGTTTCTATTAATGAAAGCTCTTGACAGGGAATGTTTCATTCCAATCTGTGTTTTTCTTTCTCACATTGTACCAGTCTTCTATATCTTCAACATTCATGGCCTTATCCTTTTGAACTGGAAGACATTCTCTAATCTTAGGGATCCTTCAATATAGCAAAACACTACTATACTTCCTTCTCCAATTGCCTTTACATCATTTTCTTTTGATGTGGATACCTCCATTTAGTACACTGCAGCATGCTGGCTTCCTTCTCTTAATTCCTTAGGAAAGTCTTCTTTCTGTTTGCTTAGTGCTAAATCAATCAATGGACCTCTTGCTTTTCCTAAAGCTGTATTTTTTCTGTGTCTGTTTCCTTCTAAATCTAAAATCAAACAGTGCCTGGAATAGAGTAGTTTCAAAATACTTGCTAAAGTAGAAGAGATCCACATTCTGAAGTGATACAAGGAGAAGAGTCATGTCCTAATTAAGTCTGATCTAAAAGCAGCTTTCCCTTTGGACAAACACACCATGATTCTCCTGTGCAAAACTATTTAACCTCCTCCCATCTCTAATACAGCAGCATGTTTTATCATTTAACCTTTCAAATTTTGCAGCAAGAATTCCACTATACTTTCTTTTAACTAAAAAAATGGGAGGGACTTCCCTGGTGGCACAGTGGATAAGACTCTGCACTCCCAGTACAGGGGGTGCAGGTTCGATCGCTGGTCAGGGAACTAGATCCCACATGTATGCTGCAACTAAGAGTTCACATGCCACAACTAAGGAGCCCACATGCTGCAACTAAGGAGCTCGCCTGTTACAACTAAGACCCAGCACATTCAAATAAATAAATAAATAAATATTTTAAAAAAGGGAGCTCTCTGAAGTGTATGTGGAAGTTTATTTGGTTCAATGAGATGATTTTTCTTTCCATCTAATAATGGAATTTTGATAAGTATTAGAGGAGTTTGATCATTTAATATTGTAGTACAAATGTAATTATTTTTTTGTTCATAAGCAAACATTTATTTTATATGTATATGGTGTTTTAAAATCATTATCTCATTGACCACTAGCTACAGCCTCATGCTTGTTTAACAGATATTCATTAATCACCAAACACTGTGCTAGTTTCTCAGAATGATATGTTTTGCATCATTCAGAAGTCTAGTAATGGAGACAGTCAAGGAATGAGACAATTGCAATATTGTGTAGTTAGTACAATGATAATGATAAATGCTAGCTTTGGGGAAATACAAAAAGTTTTACCTATCCCATCCTAGGTGAGTGAAGAGATGGGAATAGCTTTCTTAAAGAGTAGCTCATGACCCATCACCTTAGATATACTTAGTATTATTAGCTAACTAGCCAAATGACTGATGTGAAGATGAAACTGGGCTGAGGGAGATAGAAAAGGACATTCTAGTGAGACAATATCAAAGACAAACCAGGAAACTAGTTAAAGTGGTCAGGCCAGACTCTAATCAGTAATGCAATAAGGAGAAGAGTCTAGTGTGAACTGAAGCCAACTTTTATTTGTTCAGAGACGACTGGGCATTTTAAAAGGAGAATGAAGGAATAGTGAGGTCAGTGAGGGGGTTCAGTAGATTCAGAGAAGTGAAGAATTACAAAAACTGGTAGAGGAGTTGGTCCACGTGAAACCTGTCTGGGTTTATTAACCAGCGCTTATGGAAGTTAGGCCCCCATCCCCCCACAGAGGCTGGGAGACAGGAGCCCTGTCTTCAGGTGTGGGCTGCAACAAACTAAATTCTTTGGGCAGCCTTGAATTTTCTTACGCAGGCACTTTGGGAGGAAGAAGGGTCATCCTAGAAATATAACCTTGAGCTGTTAGAAACTATGTTAGTGTTTTGATAAAATATTTATAGGCCAAGGCTGAGGACCAATCAGGAAGATGGCTCTGAGAAGCCTGGCTAGAGTCTGGCTAAGGAGAAACTCTTTAGCAAGAGTATTGCGTATACTACAACAGAAAGGAAGAGAAAAGTAGGCTGTTTTAAGCATTAAAAGTAAGTTTTATTAGACACAATATACTGGTTATGATGCAGTAACCAGAGGTTCATTTCTCAAATATGCCAAGTCAGCAGTGTATCCCACTGCACTTGATGACAACTCCTTTCCAAGTGGTGACTAGAGATATTGTGGTTCTGCCTTATCAATAATGGCTTCCTGTTGTTGCATCAGGAAAAGAGAACAGGAGGATCATACAGGGCATTTCCATTCCCTAAAACTGGAAGTCACTTTTGTCACTCCTACTCATAGTTATTCAGCCAGAACTAACTACATTGTAAATGAGAGAAATCCAGTTTAAACTAGATTATGCAGAAAATGGGGATTAAATAGATGAGAACCAGTATAACTTTTTCAAAAGTGAGAAGCAAATTAAACATACAATTCTTGGAAAATGAATAAACCAAAAATGTATCTAAATATGTCCACGGCAGAAATTTACAGAACTTCTCTTTATGGCACCAGCATCAATATGACACATCTCTTTAGACATTTCAGTGTCTCCTCTTTCAAGTTTCATGTTCCCAGGAGAAGGACTTCAATGGCCTCTGATCGGGTTAGTTGTTTACTCCTAGTTCAACCAGCTATAGCCGAAGAGACACTTCCAACATAGTCAGATATTGCTACAAGACTCACCTTCTTTGTACAGAGGACACTTTGAGGAAGCAGAAATCATTCAATAACTAACCACCACAAAAACTTCTGTTAAATATGTAGCAGGAATATTTTTGGTAAAGACAAGGCATGGGTAACAGGATAATCTATAAAGTAATAATTTCTGTCAGATCAATAAACTAAAGCGTCAACTGTCAAGTTTCATACTTGTGCAAAGGATCACCCTTTTTCAGCCACGTGATAGTTGCCCTTCTCTTCAGAAAGGGATGAACAGACAAGGACCATCAAAGATTCCAAGTTTGGAACTACTGAACATAACATAAAATTTCAGGTATAACACAGAGGGAAAATGCAATAAGCTGAAGCAGTCTCTGCCTCTTTCCCATCATTACAGAATAGAAAAGGCATTAGGACCTAGAAATAAAAGCAAGTAGGAAATAAGTTCAGATAAAACTTTTTTATATTAAACCCTCTAACCAAGGACAGAATGTTAATGTGGCGTGGGGAGAGAGGAGTAATTCGGCAGGCAAAGTTCTCCAAGTTGAGTTGAGAGAACTGGGAAGAAACAGACTTGCCCCTTGTTCAGAAAAAAGGTAGCCACACAAATGCCATCGGTGAAAAAAAAAATCACAGTGAAAGTGGCCTTGAGATATACTTCAGCAGTAGAGGGCCAAAGAGATGGCAAAAGAAGGGGTTTAGAAGTTTTAAAAAAATACTCTTGAATTTCTAAAGAGGTGATTTAGGGGGGAAAAAATATCCCCATATGCCTCAGCAAGAGATAGACAGTGAGGCTGACGGTAGGCCCTGCCAGTCTCGTAAGGTGGAGCAGAGTGGGGCACAGAGTGTTTACTGAGGACAAGACAGTCACCCTGTAGAAGCTGATGTGAGAGCAGTCACAAACAGGCATCACATAAAAGATGTAACAGGACATCAGGGGATTAACTCCAGCAAAAGCCATGATAGATAGAACTGAATAAACAGGAAAATATGGCCAAGCCTTGCTGGAGCAATCACGTCAGATTTTCTGTGCCAAAACATACAGATATAATTTTATCAGCATAAGCACAGACCAGTTTCACCCCTCTGCAATGGTGTGAGTTACACTTTCCCTGAATCTAGACATAATCCCAAAACATGGGGCAAGTGGACCAGCTCCCTGAACTAACTAAATGTTAAATTGAAGTGACTGATAAATCACTGGAATTGAGCTAATTTGGCTGAAAGCATCCAGATTAAGGTTTAGTGTCAGACAGAATGGAGCTCAGAGTCAGACATTTAAATCAGTGCTAGAAATAAAGAACTTATGGAAACTTGAAGTATTATCCCTTTTTACACATTTTTCAAATTAGCACTAAAAAGCAGAAGTGATAGTGAATATACTGAATTTTAAAAGGCACAGTGCAAAGATGCCTTGCGAAGTAGGATTAATAGCTTGTTATAAAAAGAGAGGTAAAAAGAAACTGATGTAAAGTCCCAGACTAAAACTCTAAAATGAACTTTGTTAGATGCAGAAGATAGGTTTGTATACAGAAGATTGATGTAAATGATAGCTGACAGAAGGCTTAAAATTCATGTAACTAGAAATGATCATATTATCAAATTATATTGAGCATATATATGATGTAGAATAAGAGAAGAGATTAAGATTCACAACTTTATGCTAATTAAATTAAACCTGAAGTATTTTATTCAGCCAGTGGCTCACATTTAACAATTCAGGGGATGGAAGAGTTACAGACAAATTGGGACTTATTAATTACTCATCCTAATTACTTGTTGTGAAAGCAAATCTGTAGAATGGAGGAATGATTGAATAAGCTGAGCTTTAAGATCCTTTCTACCAACAAAATGTTTTGATTTCTTTAAAGTGTTTCATTTTTGTTTTTTTGTTTTTTTAAGCACATTCAAAATTGGTTATTGTACTTAAACATTAAATTACCACCATAATTGTCCGACATACCCAACCATGAAAATAAAGACTTAGGAAGCACTGACTTTGTATTTAGAAGAAGTTAGAAAATTAGAACAGTGGCTTCCTTGTCCAGATAGCCTTATATTATAACAGTGCCCCACTGTTCTTATTTTCAGCATATGATGAGAATAGAGACATTCAATCATCTTTATTTTGAATTTAACTAATACAAAAGTTTTGATTTTGCTGCAGTGATTATTTTTCATTAATTATAACCTCTGTGAGCCTCCCTTGTGGCTCAGTGGTTAAGAATCTGTCTGCTAATGCAAGGACATGGGTTCGAGCCATGGTCTGGGAAGATTCCACATGCCGCAGAGCAACTAAGCCCATGCGCCACAACTACTGAGCCTGGGTTTATGTACGTGGGCTTATCTCTGGGATTTCTATCCTGTTCCATTGATCTATATTTCTGTTTTTGTGCCAGTACCATATTGTCTTGATTACTGTAGCTTTGTAGTTTAGTCTGAAGTCCGGGAGCCTGATTCCTCCAACTCCGTTTTTCTTTCTCAAGATTGCTTTGGCTATCCGGGGTCTTTTGTGTTTCCATACATATTGTGAAATTTTTTATTCTAGTTCTGTGAAAAATGCCATTGGTAGTTTGATAGGGATTGCATTGAATCTCGAGACTGCTATGGGTAGTATAGTCATTTTCACAAGGTTGATTCTTCCAATCCAAGAATATGGTATATCTCTCCATCTGTTTGTATCACCTTTAATTTCTTTCATCAGTGTCTTACAGTTTTCTGCATACAGGTCTTTTGTCTCCTTAGGTAGGTTTATTACTAGGTATTTTATTCTTTTTGTTGCAATGGTAAATGGGAGTGTTTCCTTAATTTCTCTTTCAGATTTTTCATCATTAGCGTATAAGAATGCAAGAGATTTTGGACATTAACTTTGTATCCTGCTACTTTACCAAATTCATTGATTAGCAGTAGTAGTTTTCTGGTAGCACCTTTATGGTTCTCTATGTAGAGTATCATGTCATCTGCAAACAGTGACAGCTTTACTTCTTCTTTTCTGATTTGGATTCCTTTTATTTCTTTTTCTTCTCTGATTGCTGTGGCATAAACGTCCAAAACTATACTGAATAATAGTGGTGAGAGTGGGCAACCTTGTCTTGTTCCTGATCTTAGTGGAAATGGTTTCAGTTTTTCACCATTGAGGACGAAGTTGGCTGTGGGTTTGTCATATATGGCCTTTATTATGTTGAGGTAAGTTCCCTCTATACCTACATACTGGAGGGTTTCTATCATAAATTGGTGTTGAATTTTGTTGAAAGCTTTTTCTTCATCTATTGAGATGATTATATGGTTTTTATCCATCAGTTCGTTAATATGGTGTATCACAGTGATTGATTTGCGTATATTGAAGAAACTTTGCATTCCTGAGATAAACCCCACTTGATCATGTTGTATGATCCTTTTAATGTGCTGTTGGATTCTGTTTGATAGTATTTTGTTGAGGAATTTTGCATGTATATTCATCTGTGATATTGGCCTGTAGTTTTCTTTCTTTGTGACATCTTTCTTTGGTTTTGGTATCAGGGTGATGGTGGCCTCATAGAATGAGTTTGGCAGTATTCCTCCCTCTGCTATATTTTGGAAGAGTTTGAGAAGGATAGGTGTTAGCTCTCCTCTAACGGTTTGATAGAATTCACCTGTGAAGCCATTGGGTCCTGGGCTTTTGTTTTTTGAAAGATATTTAATCACAGTCTCAATTTCAGTGCTTGTGATTGGTCTATTTATATTTTCTATTTCTTCCTGGTTCAGTCTTGCAAAGTTGTGCTTTTCTAAGAATTTGCCCATTTCTTCCAGGTTGTCCATTTTATTGGCATATAGTTACTTGTAGTAATCTCTCATGATCCTTTGTATTTCTGCAGTGTCAGTTGTTACTTCTTTTTCATTTCTAATTCTTTTGATTTGAGTCTTCTCCCTTTTGTTTTTGATGAGTCTGGCTAACGGTTTATTAAGTTTGTTTATCTTCTCAAAAAACCAGCTTTTAGTTTTATTGATCTTTGCTATTGTTCCCTTCATTTATTTTTCATTTATTTCTGATCTGATCTTTATGATTTCTTTCCTTCTGCTAACTTTGGGGGGTTTTTTTGTTCTTCTTTCTCTAATTGCTTTAGGTGTAATGTTAGGTTGTTTATTTGAGACGTTTTCTAGTTTCTTGAGGTAGGATTGTATTACTATAAACTTCCCTCTTAGAACTGCTTTTGCTGCATCCTATAGGTTTTGGGTTGTTGTGTTTTCATTGTCATTTGTTTCTAGGTATTTTTTGATTTCCTCTTTGATTTCTTCAGTTATCTCTTGGGTATTAAGTAGTGTATTGTTTAGCTTCCATGTGTTTGTATTTTTTACAGATTTTTTCCTGTAATTGATATCTAGTCTCACAACATTGTCATCAGAAAAATATTTAATACGATTTCAATTTTCTTATATTTCCCAAGGCTTGATTTGTGACCCAAGATATAATCTATCCTGGAGAATGTTCCATGAGCACTTGAGAAGAAAGTGTATTCTGTTGTTTTTGGATGGAATGTCCTATAAATACCAATTAAGTCCAACTTGTTTAATGTTTAATTTAAAACTTGTGTTTCCTTATTTATTTTCATTTCAGATGATCTGTCCATTGGTGAAAATGAGGTGTTAAAGTCCCCTGTTATGATTGTGTTACTGTCAATTTCCCCTATTATGGCTGTTAGCATTTGCCTTATGTATTGAAGTTCTCCTATGTTGGGTGCATAAATATTTACAATTGTTGTATCTTCTTGGATTCATCCCTTGATCATTCGGTAGTGTCTTTCTTTGTCTCTTGTAATAGTCTTTATTTTAAAGTCTGTTTTGTCTGATATGAGAGTTGCTACTCCAGCTTTCTTTTGATTTCCATTTTTATGGAATATCTTTTTCCATCCCCTCACTTTTAGTCTGTATGTGTCCCTAGGTCTGAAGTGGGTCTCTTGTAGACAGCATATATTCAAGTCTTGTTTTTGTATCCATTCAGCCAGTCTATTTTCTCTGTTGAATCTGAATGAGATCCTTGCTGCGTAGAGTAATCTTGGTTGCAGGTTTTTCCTGTTCATCACTTTAAATATGCCCTGCCACTCTCTTCTGGCTTGCAGAGTTTCTGCTGAAAGATCAGCTGTTAACCTTATGGGGATTCCCTTGTATGTTATTTGTTGTTTTATCCTTGCTGCTTTTAATATTTTTTCTTTGTATTTAATTTTTGATAGTTTAGTTAATATGTATCTTGGCATGTTTCTCCTTGGATATATCCTGTATGGGACTGTTTGCATTTCCTGGAGTTGATTTTCCATATTTCCTTTCCCATATTCAGGAAATTTTCAACTGTAATCTTTTCAAATATTTTCTCAGTCCCTTTCTTTGTCTCTTCTTCTTCTGGGACCCCTATAATTTGAATATTTTTGTGTTTAATGTTGTCCCAGAAGTCTCTGAGACTGTCCTCAATTCTTTTCATTCTTTTTTCTTTATTCTGCTCTGCAGTAGTTATTTCCACTATTTTATCTTCCAGGTCACTTATCCATTCTTCTGCCTCAGTTATTCTGCTACTGATTCCTTCTAGAGAATTTTTAATTTCATTTATTGTGTTATTCATCATTGTTTGTTTGCTCTTTAGTTCTTCTAGATCCTTGTTAAACCTGTCTTGTATTTCCTCCATTCTATTTCCAGGATTTTAGATCATCTTTACTATCATTACTCTGAATTCTTTTTCAGGTAGACTGCCTATTTCCTCTTCATTTATTTGGGCTGGTGGGTTTTTACCTTGCTCCTTCATCTGCTGTGTGTTTCTCTGTCTTCTCATTTTGCTTAACTTACTGTGTTTGGGGTTTCTTTTTCACAGGCTTCAGGTTCGTAGTTCCTTTTGTTTTTGGTGTCTGCCCCCAGTGGCTGAGGTTGGTTCAGTGGGTTGTGTAGGCTTCCTGGTGGAGGGGACTGGTGCCTGTGTTCTGGTGGATGAGGCTGGATCTTGTCTTTCTGGTGGGTAGAACTGTGCCCGGTGGTGTGTTTGGGGGTATCTGTGACATTATGATTTTAGGCAGCCTCTCTGCTAAAGGTGGGGTTGTGTTCCTGTCTTGCTAGTTGTTTGGCATAGGGGTCCAGCACTGTAGCTTGCTAGTCTCTGAGTGAAGCTGGGTCTTATTGTTGAGATTAAGATCTCTGAGAGAACTTTTGCTATTTGATATTACGTGGAGCCTGCAGGTCTCTGGTAGACCAATGTCCTGAACTCAGCTCTCCCACCTCAGAGGCAGAGGCCTGACACACAGCCAGAGGACCAATACCCTATCAGCCACACAGCTCAGAAGAAAAGGGAGAAAAAAAAGAAATAAAGAAATAAAATAAAATAAAGTTATAAAAAAATAATTATTAAAAATAAAAAAATTGAAAAATAATAAAAAAAAAGAAAGAAGAGAGCAACCAACCAAAAAACAAATCCACCAATGATAACAAGCGCTAAAAACTATACTAAAAAAAAAGAAAAATAGGACAGACAGAACCCTAGGACAAATGTTAAAAGCAAAGCTATACTCACACAAAGAAGCATACACATACACACTCACAAAAAGAGAAAAAGGAAAATAATATATATATCTTTGCTCCCAAAGTCCACCACCTCAATTTTGGGATGATTCGTTTTCTATTCAGATATTCCACAGATGCAGGTACATCAGGTTGATTGTGGAGATTTAATCCACTGCTCCTGAGGCTGCTGGGAGAGATTTCCCTTTCTCTTCTTTGTTCGCACAGCTCCTGGGGTTCAGCTTTGGGTTTGGCCCAGCCTCTGCATGTAGGTTGCCTGAGGGCATCTGTTCCCTGCTCAGACAGGACGGGATTAAAGGAGCAGCTGATTCGGGGGCTCTGGCTCACTCAGGCTGGCGGGAGGGAGGGGTACAGGTGCGGGGCGAGCCTGCGGCGGCAGAGGCCGGCATGACGTTGCAGCAGCCTGAGGCGCGCCATGCATTCTCCCGGGGAAGTTGTCCCTGGATCATGGGACCCTGGCAGTGGCGGGCTGCACAGGCTCCCGGAGGGGAGGTGTGTAGAGTGACCTGTGCTTGCACACAGGCTTCTTGGTGGCTGCAGCAGCAGCCTTAGCATCTCATGCCCGTCTCTGGTGTCCGCGCTGATAGCCACAGCTCACGCCCGTCTCTGGAGCTCTTTTAGGCGGTGCTCTGAATCCTGTCTCCTCTCGCACCCTGAAACAATAGTCTCTTGCCTCTTCGGCAGTTCCAGACCTTTTCCTGGACTCCCTCCCGGCTAGCTGTGATGCACTAACCCCCTTCAGGCTGTGTTCACGCAGCCCACCCCAGTCCTCTCCCTGGGATCTGACCTCCGAAGTCCGAGCCTCAGCTCCCAGCCCCCACCTGTCCTGGATGGCAGGTGAGCAGGTAAGCCTCTTGGGCTGGTGAGTGCTGGTCGGCACCGATCCTCTATGTGGGAATCTCTCTGCTTTGCCCTCTGCACCCTTGTTGCTGTGCTCTAATATCATCATGCTGGGCATTAGAATTTCAAAGTATAAATTTTGGAGGAATACAAACATTCAAACAATAACATGTAGTAACTCATCAGTGAAAAAGAAAAAAAAATCTTTAGTCTGAAATTAAAAATATAATCATGAGAGTTATAATGTTTATAGGAGAAATATCTACAATATACAAACATTGAAAGGTTGAAATAGAAATATTTGAAAAGATAAATCCAGTGTACATTCACCAAATAGAGTAATAGTAGCTATATTAATATCATACATGATATACTTTAAACATAAGGTGTCATTAGAAATAGATGTGGACACTAACTACAAAGTTTCAATTATTCAGGTAAATATAATAATTCTACATTTAAGTTCAGTTAATACCATAGTATCAAGATATGGAAGGGAATAAATGGATAGAATTATAAGGGAAAAAAAATATACAACACTAATAGAATTCATCATATCTCTCAGTTGACCAATAATTTAGAAAAATAGCAGCAAATGTATAAAACACTTAAACAACATAATTAGCATATGAGTTAAGGGACATAAAAAGAAGCTGCATACAACAACTGGACAAAAGGATGTTTTTAAGCTCCGATAAAATAATTGTCTAATTTAACCATACACAAATCCTTAAGACAAGTCTCAACAATTTTCAAAGATTCAGCATCATAAATATAATATCTTCTGATCATAGTAGAATTTCTATTTGATTCAAATATAAGAGAAGATATAAAAAGCACCATACATCTACAAGTAAATCATAAGCCAAAATTATACAAGTGAAACTTTAAGTATACTTTGAATTGATCAATAATGAAATAACTATATGTCAAACTTGCATGATTCAATGAAATTTGCAGTGTTAATTCTTTTATTAGAAAATAAGGGGCTTCCCTGGTGGCGCAGTAGTTGAGAGTCTGCCTGCTAGTGCAGGGGACGCGGGTTCGAGCCCTGGTCTGGGAGGATCCCACATGCCACGGAGCGACTGGGTCCGTGAGCCACAGCTGCTGAGCCTGCGCGTCTGGAGCCCGTGCTCCGCAACAAGAGAGGCCGCGATGGTGGGAGGCCCGCGCACTGCGATGGGGAGTGGCCCCCACTTGCCACGGCTGGGGGAAGCCCTTGCACAGAGACGAAGACCCAACACAGCCAAATAAATAAATAAATAGATAATAATTTTAAAAAATAAAAAAAAAGAAAATAAGAGATCTCAAATATTAAATAAATCGGTATCTAAATTAAGAAGTGGGGGAAAATGAAAAAAAAAAGTGAGGGGAATAAAGCATACACTCAAGTGAATTATGAGTGATGAAACAGAAATGAATAAGTTTAGAAAAAAATGGCTACTCAAAACAAAAATTAATTTAGTAAAAGGATTACATTAATCCTCTATTTCCAAGTTGGACTGGAGATCAAACCGTGTTGTAATTATCTGTTATTCGCCTCATTATTGAGGTGTGGATTCCTGACCTAGGATATGGGTATGGCTAAACACACAACACGACACTGTAGATGATATAGACAAGAAATGTATTAGTCACACATACTCATAGTCTGGGGGAGGAAGACACTGCACAGCACAGAAGGTTATACGGGTGTTGCATGCAGGAACAGAGTGAAATAGGAGGAAGTGTGAGAGGTGGTTTTTTTGGTGTAAGAGGGTGGCATAGTCTCTGGTTCTTAGAAAAGAAATGAAATAGTCTTGTTTGAATAATTCTACATGCTATCAGGGAACTGAAACCCACTACTCAGAGCTAAGCAAGAAGAGCTATGTGGCTGGGAGCTATTACCCATGGGAGCAGAGTAGAGAGTGGAATTTGTAGTTAGGCCACTTCAGTAACTCTCAACTTTACCAGATGCCAAAGTAACACATAATATGGACTCTTGATTTTATGCCTTATACCGCAAATCTGTAAAAGAGACAAGTAAATAAATGCATAAATAAATGGTAAACTGCTCAGAAACAGTAAAATTAGCCCTTATATGTAGATGAAATGTTACATACATAAATATTTAAGTACAAATTACAACAGTTAGAAGCAGTAAATTATGCAATTTTCTGGATATTAAATTATTATAAAAATAAATAACATATTAAAATCAATTAGAAGATGTCATTTAATTTAATTTTACAATAGAAACATAACCAGTAAAAAAAAAAAAAAAAGAAATCAAAAAAATCAGATGAAAGCTTAGAAAAGATAATCAAGACATCTATAGAGCACAAAAGTTTTTGACAGAGTGGCAGAAATATTTATTAGGTCAACCACCACTTTTTTAACTTCCTTCCAAGAGTGCATTACTATATTGCATCAATAAAAAAGCTGAAAAGCATGTTTCTCATATTCCTTTGCATTTTAGGTCCCAGAAGAGACTTAAGTTCTGCCAGTCATGTGTACCCAACTGAACTTGGACTGGAATTTGGAACTTAGCTACACTGGGAATTTGGCAATGTCCAAGACATTTATTTTTGCTTTTGCATTTTCTATTAGACCCAGTATGGTTCTGGAGCCAAAAATTCTAGAAACAGCTTTCTGAACTCTAAATGGCAGTGAAGCTGGTGTTCTCCTGAAGCCAGCATTTGTGGTAGCACCTTGCTGATCTGGGCAAAATGGGTAATGTGAGGTGATCATAGAGGCAACAGCTACGACTGTTGACTTCCTTTGCTTCAAATTTCTGTTCATGGCAAGGGTAGAACTTCATTGGCAGCTCAATATATAATTTTGTCCAAGTAGTAATTCCTGGAGGTCTAGCCTAAACACTGCTCCTCCAACCCTTTCCACTATTTGTAAGCAATTAAATCATGTTCTACTTAAAATAGTTTGAAGGTTTTCTGTCATCTGCAAATTTACTGTAACAAAACAAAGGCATGATAAAGATCTAAATGAAGTAAGTGATGTGCTCTTAAAGAAAATTTCATTATAAGGATATAGGTACGATTGAAATGAATTTATAAATTCTCAGAGCTTCCTCTGGAAGTTTATTCTGATTCTCAATTTTAGAAGAGTTATCTTACAAAACATCAAGATAATATAAAACTATTACAGTAAAAAAATGGTGTTGACATAGGGAAAGATATATAAAACAAAGTAACAGCAAATCAAAAACCTAGGAGCTCAGAAATGGGATCTTGTTTATATTCATTAAATCAACAAATATTTAATTATTATTTAATGTAAGTCAGGAACTGTTCTTTAAGCTGTGGATACATTAGAAAGCAAAAGTGATAAAATGATGTGTCCTTCTTCCAGAGTGAGAAATAAGAGTACAGCTTCTAAATAATGAGGCAATAAATTTGAGAAAAGTGAAATTGATTTCTACCTAATGCTATACACAGAGTAACTAATAACATTTAAATTTTTTTAAAGGAGACACACAAAAAAACACCTATTAAAAAAATGGGTTAGTGTATCAATTCTGACAGGAAAGAGCTGGGAAGTCATCACTCTCATCCTACCAATAAGAAAAAGGTACAGAAACTGAAAATGAATGTTTTTTGTTGGACCCGTGAGAGAACTGAGGTCACAGGAAAAACGGCCACACCAAAATCTGAAGAAACATGCATATCAGGAGAGATACAGCAACCAAGATCTGCCTACCTACAGCAGAAATTGCCGGAGTCATAAACTGGTAGGAACACTTAATTAGTAAATCAATGAATTGAGATTGAATGTGGATTAAAGTGCAAATGATACACCCTCGGGGGGACACAGATGTAGGGGTGCTCTCATACTTTCATGGTTCCTCACGAGGATCTGAGAAAGATCCTTTCATGACTCTGGCAAGGCAAGGGAAAAGTAGCCATTTTAAAGTACGTCCAGAGACGTCTACATAAAAATGACTACTCTCCAGGGAAAGGCTTTGCCTAAGCACAATTCTGAAACATAATCCCAGCCCCTTCTAACTTTCCTTTCTATCATAAGGGGAAAACAAAAACATAGCCAACAGGGGTAAGGTTTTTGAGGAAATTGGCTGGGAGTATGCAACAAGGAAACAGAAGAAGACTCAGGAGAATTAAAGCTAACCATTGGAGAAACATTCACCAGAGACAGGCCACTAAAAGAATGAGCTATAATTGGAAGAAGGTAAAATGACCCCCCAAAAACCTATAAAACATGCAGATGCATATTATATTCAAATTTCAGAAAACCAAAAACTAAGAGAATATATTGGAAGAAGACAATAAAAGCACAGAAAACACAGAAATGTGTAACAAGAAAAGACTTAGAAACTACAATTAAAAAGAAAATTTTCCAAAATGGATGGCAGATATCAAGCCACATAATTTAAAAAGACTATATAAAGCACAAATGGAAGAATTTTGAAAGTAACTAGGCACAATATATTTTTTAAAGTTAACAAAGACAAATCTTTGAAGAAGCTAGAATGAAAGATACATTGTTCGAAGGAAAAACAGTAAGCTAATTTCTCTAAAGAAATAATAAAAGCCAGAAGATAATGGAAAGATATCTTTAAAATTCTGAAAGAAAACAACTGCCAACATAGAATTGTAGAACCCACTAAACTATAATTCTAAAATGAGAGTGAAAAACACATTTTCAGAAAAGTAAAATTTGAGAGTTATCAGCAGATCTGTAATAGTGGAATAAAACAATTATTAGAAAGAAACAAAATTGAAATTACTTGCAGAGCTTATGATTGTGTACACTGAATTAATACATATGATTAGAATTAATAATCAATTTAAGCAGGGGTGATTTATACAAGGCAAACATAAAAATTGTATACCTATACACTTGGAAAAATGAAATTTAAATTTTTATTTTTCCATAGCATTTAAACCCTTGAGTATTTAGGAATTGAAACAAAATATGCCCAGGATCGCTACAGAAAACTATATAACATTATTAAGGGAAAGAAAGAAAACCTGAATGAAATAAAACAAATATATGAATTGAAAGACTCAATATTGTAATAATCTCTAATCAGTCCCAGTGACCCCAATATTATTTTAACAAATACAGTTTCTTATACTGTGAAAGTCACCATTCTACATGCTTTACAAGAATTGACATTTATTTTGCATAACAACCCAATAGCATAGGTATTATTGTCACTCCTATGTTATTGTGAGAAAACTTGTACACAGAGATTTAAAAAATTTGTCCATCATAAAGAACTAAAAAGTTGGGTAGGTAATCAAACTAAAGCCTTTGGTTCCAGAGTCTCTTCCATGAATCAGTATATGATGCTATCTCTCTAGAGAGCGATGAAATTTTATATATATATATATATGTATATATATAGACACACACATATGTATAATATATGCACAGAAATAGTTATAGCTTTAGATAAAATGTATACACATATGTATAAAGGTATGTATGTGTATATATATAATTATATGTGTATATAAATATGCATAAATATATACATGTGTACATATATGTATGTGTGCATGCACACGTATGTATATATATTTTTCACATGAGACCAAAAATAAAAATGATGAAGTTGAGGACTAATTGATTTGATCACTGTAAAATTATTATGATTTTTTTTTAATTAATTTATTTATTTATTTATTTTTGGCTGTGTTGGGTCTTCGTTTCTCTGCGAGGGCTTTCTCTAGTTGCGGCAAGTGGGGGCCACTCTTCATCGCGGTGCGCGGACCTCTCATTATCGCGGCCTCTCTTGTTGCGGAGCACAGGCTCCAGATGCGCAGGCTCAGTAGTTGTGGCTCACGGGCCTAGTTGCTCCGCGGCATGTGGGATCTTCCCAGACCAGGGCTCGAACCCGTGTCCCCTGCATTGGCAGGCAGATTCTCAACCACTGTGCCACCAGGGAAGCCCCTATGATTTTTAAATCAATAAAAATAATTGCTAAATTAAAATCAAATTTGTAAGACAATTGTTGATATATTGATTTTAAAATATTTACCATTCATTTACAATTAGCAAAACTGCAATGGAATGGATAAAATTCAAAGTAAAGCTATTTACAATGCACGAAATGGAAATAACGAATAAATATTTGAATTACTTTTCCTCTTCTTATAATTAATGAACTGCATATCAAAATAATTCTTTACTATTGTACTCATTGAACTTTTTAATGATAAATAATTAAAATATCCAATGTTTTACAACATTTGGAAAACATATTCTCTTGTAAAATTTAAACAATCTTTATGAATGGCAATTTTATAATACAGATTCTTAAGTGTAATAAATATACAAACCTTTGGTCTTAGAAATTCCACTTCACGCAATAAAGAATATATCAAAGGTATAACCAAATATGCATACATATACTTATTCATGGAAACATTACTTATAATGGAAAATGAAGAAAATAAACCTTAATCCCCAATTATAGTGGGTTGACTACATAAATTAAGGTATATTCCTATGCTGAGATGATGTAAGTTCTGATAAATTATGCTTTGCACCTGTGTTGATATGGACAGTTATTCATAATATATTTTTAATGTTAAACAAAGTTAAAGATTATATGTTTTATAATACAATTTTATTTGAAATACATATGTATTTATCTTTTCATGCAAGTCCCTCTCACTTATTCTCCACAGTCTGCCTCGGTCAACTATGCACACCCTTCTTTCCATATGGCTTCCCAACCACCTGAGGTATCAGATTTAAAAAAGAGATACTCAAGAGTTAGGGTTTCTCAGCTTGGGTTCTTAATGACTTTGACTTTCAGATCAGCACTTTGGAGTTTCATGAAAATTTCTTCAAAAATATGGTTTTGCATTCAGAAGTATGGCTTGTTTCAACAATATGAGGCTCATTTAAAATATCATTACCATGTCGTCTGAGCAATTCAATGAAAAACCATTAATATTATTAGATTATTGGAATGGATTTTTAGAGGGCCATAAAGAATTTCTGAGACAACATCTTGGCACTGCATGTTCCTGTTCCATTGTTATCAGTAGAAACTGCAGAATAAACTCTCATAAGATGGAGAAAATATGGCTAACAATGATATGATGTATGAGATATATAATAAAATAGACATATAATGAGGAAATAACTTATATTTGTACTCAGTAAAAATGATTTAAAATGCTCTGACAAATCGAACCGACTTATAAATTCAACTTGTAAAATAAGAATTACTTTTTTCCTGAACTATTTTGTCTGTGGCCACCAACTAAATGGGTCACCAAACGCTATCCTGTGCCATAATATTTGATTCGGTGATTGATTATATATAGTAAACTCTGACGTGTCAAAATGAGTTATTGAGACTGTAAAAAAGAAAACTATTAAACATAGGAAATAAGATAAAAACTACTACTCCATCTTTCTTGGGACACATCTTTTCAGGTTAGTACAAAATAAGTAAATGAATATTATGTGTCATTCCCAGTCCATCTCTCTGGACTGGGAGTTTGGGGCTGGTAGATACAAACTGTTACATTTAGAACGGGTAAACAACAAGGTCCTAAAGTATAGCACAGGGAACTATGTTGAACATCCTGTGATAAACCATAATGGAAAAGAATATTAAAAAAAAAAGTATAGTAAAAAAATACTATGTGTGATTGTTTAGCTCAACCAGAAAAAACACACAAAAAGTGAAATCCATAAAAAAGACTGCAACATGTTTATATTAAATAATTAAGAAGTTATAATTAAGCTTTCCATTACTTTTGCTGTAAGACTTTGATCTAACATTCATTCTGTGGTAATAATTGTAAACTTGAGGCACACACTAATTTAGGTATACTGTTGTAATTATATAAGCTGCCTTATATTTTTATTATTACTAAATATTATTTTCAGAAAATACAAAAAGAATAAAAAGCACCATATGACATCAAACAGTAAATAACCTTGGATTTGAAAGTTTCATGATAAAGCAGATTTAAAAAAAGAAAAAAAAGCACTATTTCCCAAGAGCTTGGCATTTTTTATTTATGGAAAGCATTAACCTCAATAGAAAACTTCTTTATTGATTTATCTTTATTGGAACACACAAAAAGAGAGAAAAATATTTTCCATCAAATGAAAGAAGACTGAATTTAACTATTTAAATTGATTGTATACTTTAGTGATTTTTTTATTCCAATAAAAGTATTTACTGCTAGACAATTTGAAAACCGTTTCATTACTTCACAGGCTATTTCAACTGCTAGCATTTTATTTAATGGAGATTAAGTAGAAATGGAGAAAAATTATGATTTTCATTTTTTAAAAACAAAAAATTTTCCAAGCATTACAGATTAACCTGTGTAGTGATTAATTACACAGGTCTAGAGTCAGGCCACGTTGGAACAGACTTACCACTCTTAAAATATTTTTGATTCAAGACAAATTTCTTAGCCACAGTTTTTTTCACAATCTGACAATAGTGATAAATATTGACTCATACTTCTAAGAGTTTTATTTGTTTCTTTGTTTTTTTTTTATTGAATTCTTTGTAGTTTAGAATGCATATAATGTGTTTAGCACTGTATGTGGCAGTTAGTAAGCATGTAATAAATGCAAGCCAGTTTTTAAAAGGGCTTATTTAGGCAAAGTAGGTTTGAGAATGTGTTAGTTCCCTAGGGCTGCCATAACAAAATACCACAAACTAGGTGGCTGAAGCAATAGAACTTTATTATCTCTTGAAGCTCTGGAAGCTAGAACTCAAAAATCAAAATATTGGCAGGGAAATGATCCCTCTGAAATCTGTAGAGGACAATCTTTTCTTGCCTCTTCCTAGCATCTGATGGTTTGCAAGAAATCCTTTGGCATTCCTTGGCTTGCCGCTGTAAAACTTCAATCTCTGCGTGCGTCATGACATGGTATTCTCCTCTTAAGTGTCTGTGGCTCTGTATCTTTTTTTCCTCTTCTTGTAAGAACACCAGTCATAGTGGATTATGGGTTTACCTTACTCCAGTATCACCTTATCTTAACTAACTAAATCTACAATGACTTTATTTCCAAATAGGTCACATTCCAAGGTGCTGCATTTAGGATTTCAGCATATCTTTTTTGGGGACACAATTTAACCCATATCTTGAGGCATTATGAGTGCTCACATCAGTTCAAGAAGTTTTTGAAGGTGAATAACATGATATTAGGATCAATTTACAGGGGTAAACTAAAGATCTTGACAAAACTATGACAAAGGAATATTTAATTTAATGTCTAAGGATATCTGATTAGTAAAGTGAGACTAAGAACCGGGTTTCCTGAATCTGTGGCAAGTGTTCTTTTTACTAATCTACTTGGGCTCCAATCAACAGTGATAAAGGGAATAGGCAGATAAATGTCATTCCACTTCCTGTTTAGTTGACTTCTGTTTTTTCTGTCATTTCATTTATTC
Source organism: Balaenoptera acutorostrata (assembly GCF_949987535.1). Lineage (NCBI taxonomy): Eukaryota > Metazoa > Chordata > Mammalia > Artiodactyla > Balaenopteridae > Balaenoptera > Balaenoptera acutorostrata. The sequence goes on from NC_080064.1 coordinate 63,993,977, forward strand.
ATTGTGTTTCTCAGGCTAATGCAATTTTAGTTGATATTTTAAATTAAAGCAGCCTTTTGAACTTAAAGTCCTTTACAAATTATTTATTGTGCTTTAGAACAGATCTCTAAAATTTAAAAAAAAAATCTTAGTTTCCTTACCTATAAAATGAAGATAATTATTATACATGACCATTCTATAGACTTAAAAGGGTCCAGTAAGGTTGTACATAAAACAAATCAGTTAATAGTAAGTGTTTAAGAGTGTTTAAATAATAAATATAATGGGTTTTTGCCTATAATATTACATGACTTGCTTACACAACTTATATTTGTTTATATAAGATACATTTTATACTATATATTTATATGTAATCACATATATTTCAACCCCTTGTTTTTTAATATAACAACTTTATTGAGATATAATTCGCATACTATGCAACTCTCCCATTTAAGGTGTACAGTTCATGATTTTTAGTACATTCACAGAGTTGTGCAAACATCACCACAATCAATTTTAGAACATTTAAACCACCCTGCAAAGAAACTCAGTATCCAGAATCAGTCATTCCCCTTTTCCCCTCAACCTCCCCAGCCCTAGGCAACCAATAATCTGCTTTCTGTCTCTATGCATTTACCTATTATAGACATTTCATATAAATGGAGTGATACAATATGTGGCATTTTGGGACTGGCTTCTTTTCATATGTTTTCAAGGTTTATCCTTGTAACATATATCAATATACCATCTCTTCTTAAGGCTGAATAGTATTCCGTTGTTGCATAGATGCAGTGCATTTAAACCCATTCATCAGTTGATAGAGATTTGTCTTTTCCTACTTTTTTACTGTTATGAACAATGCTGCTATGAACAAGTTTTGTGTGGATATGTTTTCATTTCCTTTAGGTGTATACCTTGGTGTGGAATTGCTGGGTCATTTGGTAATCCTACATTTAACTTTCTGAGAAATTTCCAGATTATTTTCCAAAGCAATTGCATCATTTTACATTCCCACCAGATGTATATGAGATTTTTGCTCTCTCCACATTCTTATCAAAACTTTTTATTGTCTGTCTTTTTGATTATAGATAGTCGAGTGTGTGTGAAATGGTATCTGATAGTGGTTTTGATTTGCATTTCCTTGATAGCTAATGACTTTGAAAATCATTTCACATGCTTAATTGCTGTTTTTATTTTTTGTGTGGAGAAATGTCTATTCAGTTTCTTTGACCATTTTTAATTGGTTTGTCTTTTTATTATTGTCATACTTGTTCTTTATATATACTAGATACAAGTTTCTTATGAAATACATGATTTGCAAATATTTTCTGTTTGTGTTGTATTTCCACATTCTTGATGGTATCCCTTGAAACACAAATGGTTTAGTTTTGATGAGGTAAATTTATCATTATTTTTCTTTTGTCACTTGTGCTTTTGATGTCGCATCCAGGTAGGCTTTCCCTAACCCAAAGTTAAAATGATTTACTTCTACATTTTCTCTAAATGTTTTATGTTTATAGTTTCAGCTCATACTTATAAGTTTATGATCTGTTTTAGTTCATTTTTGTGTATGGTGTGAAGAAGAGGTCTCTTATGGATTGAATTGTGTCCTCCAGAAAGCTAACACTCAACACTTCAGAATGTGATCTCATTCAGAATTAGAGCTATTTAAGATGCAGTTACTTAAGATGAAATTAAACTGGAGTACAGTGGGTCCCTAATTTGGTATGACTGGAATCCTTATAAGATGAAAATAACCTCACTTGAACACCGAAATACACAGGGAGAACACTATTTGATGACAGAGACAGAGATTGAAGTGACGCAGCTTCAAGCTAAGAAACACCAAGGATTCTTTGCCATCACAGGAAGCTGAGAAGAAGCAAGAAAGAATTCTACTCAGGATCTCAGTGGAAGCATGCTCCTGCCAACACCTCAATTTCAGATTTCTTGCCTCCAGAGTTGTGAAAACACATTTCTGTTGTTTTAAGCTGACCAGTTTGTGGTGCTTTGTTACAGAAGCCCTAGAAAACGATTACAGATTTTAGTATCAGGAATTGATGTTCTACTGTAATGTGGAAGTGACTTTGGAATTAGGTAATGGATAGAGTTTGGAAGAATTTTGAAGCACTTGATAGCAGAAACCTAGATTGTAGGTTTTTGCAGAGATTTCTTACAGAGATTTTTGGTAGAAATATGGATGTTGAAAGTAATTCTGGTAATGGCTCAGAAAGAAATGAGGAAAGCTGTAGAGAAAGCTTCTATTATCTTGGAGAATACAGAAACGGATTGTTGTTAGAAATATGAATGTCAAAGGTGCTTCTGGGGAAGATTCAGATGAAATGAGGAACATATTATTAGAAACTGTAAGAATGGCTATCCTTATAAATGGAATAAAACTTGGCCAAATTATGTTCTGATGTTCAGTGGTGGAAAGTGGAATTTGTAAGTCAAGAGCTTGGATATTTAGCTGAGGAGATTTCCAAGCAAAGTGTGGAAAGCATAGCCTGGTTTCTCTTTGCTGCTTATAGTAAAATGTGAGAGCAAAGAAAGAAATTGATGAAGGAACTATTAAGCAAAAAGGAACCATAACCGTTATTTAGTTTTCAATTTCTTTCAACTATATTTGATAGCTTTCTCTGTACAAGTCTTACTCTAATTTATTACTAAATATTTTATTTTAAAACTTTTATCTATTAAATTTATGTCATCTGCAAGTGATCAGAGATAGTGTCACCTCTTTCTTTTCTTTCATTTCCACGTTTAATTACCAAGGCTAGAATTTCTGGTAAAATATTGAACAGAAATAGTAAGAACAGAATGTTTCCTGTATATTTCTCGTCCCCATTCTTCCTTCTTATGCTATTTTATATACAAATATATGAGCCCAACTGTACATTTTTGTAATTATTACTTTATATAATTTTGTCATTTAAAGAAGCTGAGATAAAAAAGCCAATAACAATATATGTATCAAGTTTATTTTATTAACTTTAATAATTCTGATTCTCTTCATTTGTTCCTGTGGATTATAGTTACTATCTAGTATCATTTCCTTACTCCAATAAAATTTTGCTCCCTCTTCAACTCTTTTGCACCATTATTGTCATTATATTAAAGTTTTATACATTATGACTCCAACAATGTAACTACATACATATCATTTTCTACAATTATTTTTAAAATCAGTTAAGAGAACAAATGGGAAAAGATATGCATTCATTATTACCTATACCAATATGTTTCATATATGTTCAAAATACTGTCTATGGTCATTTGCTTTCACTCTGAAAAACATTCTTTACTATTTCTATAAAATGGGTCTGCTAGAAATAAATTATTTTACCTTTTATTTATTTATTTATTTTGTTTGTTTATCTCTGATTTTCTTTACCCAGATTTTATTTGTCCTCACACTTTCCTTTATTTCTGTAAGGACGTTTACTTTAATTCCTTGAAAATATTTATGAAACTTACTTTCAATTATTTGTTAAGTTCAACATCTGGGCAGTCTCACAGGCATTTTCTTGTGCATATATATATATATATATATATATATATATATATATATATATATGAGGGAGCCCACGATCCCCTCTTCCTGAAGCTTGCTGCAGCTGTTGTTTGCTTGTTTATTTGTTTAATGACTTGTCTGGAATACTTTAGTAAAGTCTATTTCCTCCACAATGTGAAGCCTGTGATGTCCTTCCTCGTAGTATACAGTCTTGGGCTTGTGCAATTACTCCAAGATGACAGTGATTTTAGCAATCTTCTCCTTGACTGACTCTTCTTCTGATCTCTCCTTTTAACTGTAGGCCTTTGTTGGTATCATATCCGTCTGTTAGGCTCCCCTATTTTATGGATCATTGCTCTATTGTTTTTGATAGTGCCTTGGGGCATAAATTGTTCCACAATCTGATCCAATTAAATTTGATACTTTTTGTATGGATAGTTTCTGAGGACTATCTGTGAGGTTTGTTTCGACCCTAGGAGGCCTCTTCTTAGCTGTGACTCTCCCTGGTTCTCTCTAATAAGCTGGCTTACTACTTAGTTTGTTGCTCTCATGGAGCTTTCCAGCTTTCTTTTAATTTCTTACCAACAAAATCTCCACTGTTTAAAAGAATGCTCTCAGGCTTCATCATCCCCACCGTCTGCTCCAAACAAAGTCAGTTCCTTAACTTTGTGGCTCTCTGTTCTAATGACTTGACTCTCTTCATGGAAAAAAAAATCTCTGAGCTACTGATCTGGGGCTGGGGCAAGGACTGTAGCACCCATCTCTTGGAGTGATGCATCTGCTTTATAAACAGGGGTGCTGGGAAAGGTGGTAGTCTCTGGTATTCTTGGTTTGCCTCTCCCAGGGTGGATCCTCCAATCAATGAGTAAGTTCAAAAAAAGGAAATCAGTGTCTCAAATTTCTCTGCTTCTAAGAACTAGAACAGAGCCTCTGCCATATGATTTGGGATTAAGGAGGAAGGGGACTTCCCACTTCTTGCTTATGCTTGCCTGGAACTTAATTCCTCTGAAGCTCAGAGCTGAGTGAGAAGAGAAATGGTAGTCTACCCCTTCCAGGGTTAATTCTTGGCCACACACCTGGCTGGAATGGAGTTTCTGCCACACTGAGGTGGGGTTGAGGAAGGGACCTTTTGTGGCTCCAGTGACACAGATTTTATCTGTTCTTGACAAGACTTAGAAGATTTTATTGGATAAATATTCTTAATTTGCCTTATGGCCTTAGAACAATTTTCAGAGGTTTTAAATGGCTGTCTTAAATAATTTTTACCCGTTATGGCTGTTTCACTAGGGAATAGGTCCATGAAGACTTTCAGGCAACCATTCCAGAGGTAGAATCCTCTTCAACCTATTTTTTAATATCTATACTAAATATAAAATTTTATCCAACATATTTTAAAATTAAACTTTTTTTTTTAAAGAAACATTCCTAAATTGAATTGGATTAAAACTGAAATACAGAATTGTGAAAAATTCTTTCTCAGGGATATTTTTTTAAACAATGTAATCCCTTTGAAGTCATATGAAGTTGCTAAAGGCAGACCAATAATTTCACTGAGAACTACTAGAAAATCTACACAATTTCTAAAAGCTAGCTCTCTAAAGTCATCAGCTATCTGCTGAAGCAATAAGGACTAGGATTGTTAACTTTTAAGAGATGAAATATAAATTAAAATGTTGAACTGATGGGGTTCATTTTATTAGGTTATATTCAGATTCTGTGGACACAGAAGACTGAGAATGTACACCTTGTCCAGACAGAGAAATGTTGTTGGGGTTCAGCGTATTTGGTGGTTCTGTGGGACTGGAGAGACAAAAAGTAGACACTTGAGGGGACAAACTAAGGAGACAGAGAAAATAATCTGACATATAATGGCATTTCTTCTAAGAAGACTGACTTCTGATAAGTTGCAAAGGTCATCCAGTGGAGAAAAAACGTTTTTCAATAAATTACCCTGAATTGATGGGATATTCATATCTATCTTTAATGCAAAATGTGTCCTATATATAAAAGTAAAACCCTAAACTATAAATTATCTGAAAGAAAATATGGGAGAAAATATATGTGACCTTTGTTTAGGCAAAAATATCTTAGTTACAATGCTAAAAGTGTGATCTACAAAAGTACATATGGATAAACGTACTTCATCAAAATTAAAAACTTCTGCTCTTCGAAAGATACCATTAAGAAAATGTAAAAGAAAGCCACACACTGGGAGAAAATATTTCAAAATACATATCTTATAAAAAACATATTTAAAGTTAAAAAGAACTATCAAAGCTCACTAAAAAGGATTTTAAAAAGTAATTAATAAAAAGAAATAAAGATAAATAAAAAGAAAACAAGGAAATTAATTAAAAATAAGCAAAATATTTGAATGACACTTTACCATATAGACATACGGATGGCAAATAAGCCATTAAAAGATGTTCAACATTATTAGTCATTATGGAAATACAAACTAATTCTAAAGGAAATACTACTGAACACATATTAAAATAGGTATAATTTAAATGACTTATGATATCAATTACTGATGAGGACATGAATAAACTGAAACTCTTATACACTACATGTAGAATGTAAAATAGATAATCCACTTTAGAAAACCAATTTCTTTTGTTTGACACCAGAAGTAATAATAATAAAGGAAAAAACAACCCAGACTACATTAAGATTATGATTCCTATTCACCTAAATATGTATTAAGAGAACAAAATAAAGAAAGGCACATAAATAGTAGAAGATATTTGCAGCACATACATCTGGTAAAGGAATTGTATTGAAAACATATAAAGAACTGCAAACATGTGAGCAAAAGATGGACAAATAGAAAAATATAGTGATTTAAATTTCAATTTTATAACAAGGACATTTTAAAAAGCCAAAGAAAAGGGAGGGGGGCATGAAAACATGCATTAATTCACTGGCCGTCATGGAAAATCACAACCCAATACTGACATATATGCAGGCAGTGACAAAAGTGAAAAAGAAGGCGGTTATAACAAAGTTTTGGTGGGAACATTGAGAAACTAGAGCTCACATAAGATGTTGGTTGAGATAGAATTTTTTTTTTATAACTTTAGGGAAAACTCATTGTTTTTATTAAAACTGAAGATAATAATTCCTAGGTATATGCTTATCAGAAATGCATATGCATGTTCATTGAAAGAAACAAATGTTATCATAATGGTATGAAACTTGAAGCAACCCAAATATTAAACAGTATTAGAATGGATAAATTTTGATATATTCATAAAATGGAAATAATGAGAATGAATATACAAAAACTAATATGAATAAATCATTGCTATACACAACTGGATGGAAGAATCTCATTATAACATTAATGAATAAAAGAAGCCAGGCACGGAGATTAACCAAGATGGCGGAGTAGAAGGACGTGCTCTCACTCCCTCTTGCGAGAGCACCAGAATCACAACTGGCTGCTGGACAATCATTGACAGGAAGACCCTGGACTTCACCAAGGAGGACACCCCACGTCCAAGGACAGAGGAGAAGCCACAGTGAGACGGTAGGAGGGGCGCAATCAGAGTAAAATCAAATCCCATAACTGCTGGGTGGGTGACTCACAGACTGGCGAACACTTATACCACAGAAGTCCACCCACTGGAGTGAAGGTTCTGAGCCCCACCTCAGGCTTCCCAACCTGGGGGTCCGGCAACGGGAGGAGGAATTCCTAGAGAATCAGACTTTGAAGTCTAGTGGGAATTGATTGCAGGACTGTGACAGGACTGGGGGAAACAGAGACCCCACTCTTGGAGGGCACACACAAAGTAATGTGTGCATCGGGACCCAGGGGAAGGAGCAGTGACCCTGGGGGAGACTGAACCAGACGTACCTGCTGGTGTTGGGGGGTCTCCTGCAGAGGCGAGTGGTGGCTCTGTTTCACCGTGGGGATAAGGACACTGGCAGCAGAGGTCCTGGGAAGTTCTCCTTGGCGTGAGCCCTCCCAGAGTCTGCCATTAACCCCACCAAAGAGCACGGGTAGGCTCCAGTGTTGGGTTGCCTCAGGCAAAACAACCAACAGGGAGGGAACCCAGCCCCACCCATCAACAGTCAAGTGGATTAAGGTTTTACTGGGCTCTGATCGCCACAGCAACAGGGAGGGAATCCAGCCCCACCCATCAACAGTCAAGTGGATTAAGGTTTTACTGAGCTCTGACCGCCACAGCAACAGTCAGCTCTACCCACCACCAGAGCCTCCCATCAAGCCTCTTAGATAGCCTCAACCACCAGAGGGCAGACAACAGAAGCAAGAAAAACTACAATCCTGCAGCCTGTGGACCAAAAACCACAGTTACAGAAAGACAGAGAAGATGAAAAGGCAGAGGGCTATGTACCAGATGAAGGAACAAGAAAAAACCCCAGAAAAACAACTAAATGAAGTGGAGATAGGCAACCTTCCAGAAAAAGAATTCAGAATAATGATAGTGAAGATGATCCAGGACCTCGGAATAAGAATGGAGGCAAAGATTGAGAAGATGCAAGAAATGATTAACAAAGACCTAGAAGAATTAAAGAACAAACAAACAGAGATGACCAATACAATAACTGAAATGAAAACTACACTAGAAGGAATCAATAGCAGAATAACTGAGGCAGAAGAACGGATAAGTGACCTGGAAGACAGACTGGTGGAATTCACTGCTGCGGAACAGACTAAAGAAAAAAGAATAAAAAGAAATGAAGACAGCCTAAGAGACCTCTGGGACAACATTAAACGCAACAACATTCGCATTATAGGGGTCCCAGAAGGAGAAGAGAGAGAGAAAGGACCAGAGAAAATATTTGAAGAGATTATAATCGAAAACTTCCCTAACATGGGAAAGGAAATAGCCACCCAAGTCCAGGAAGCACAGAGAGTCCCATACAGAATAAACCCAAGGAGAAACACACCGAGACACATAGTAATCAAAGTGGCAAAAATTAAAGACAAAGAAAAATTATTGAAAGCAGCAAGGGAAAAACGACAAATAACATACAAGGGAACCCCCATAAGGTTAACAGCTGATTTCTCAGCAGAAACTCTGCAAGCCAGAAGGGAGTGGCATGAAATACTTAAAGTGATGAAAGGGAAGAACCTACAACCAAGATTACTCTACCCAGCAAGGATCTCATTTAGATTTGATGGAGAAATCAAAAGCTTTACAGACAAGCAAAAGCTAAGAGAATTCAGCACCACCAAACCAGCTCTACAACAAATGCTAAAGGAACTTCTCTAAGTGGGAAACACAAGAGAAGAAAAGGACCTACAAAAACAAACCCAAAACAATTAAGAAAATGGTCATAGGAACATACATATCGATAATTACCTTAAACGTGAATGGATTAAATGCCCCAACCAAAAGACATAGACTGGCTGAATGGATACAAAAACAAGACCCATATATATGCTGTCTACAAGAGACCCACTTCAGACCTAGGGACACATACAGACTGAAAGTGAGGGGATGGAAAAAGATATTCCATGCAAATGGAAATCAAAAGAAAGCTGGAGTAGCTATACTCATATCAGATAAAATAGACTTTAAAATAAAGAATGTTACAAGAGACAAGGAAGGACACTACATAATGATCCAGGGATCAATCCAAGAAGAAGATATAACAATTATAAATATATATGCACCCAACATAGGAGCACCTCAATACATAAGGCAACTGCTAACAGCTATAAAAGAGGAAATCGACAGTAACACAATAATAGTGGGGGACTTTAACACCTCACTTACACCAATGGACAGATCATCCAAAATGAAAATAAATAAGGAAACAGAAGCTTTAAATGACACAATAGACCAGATAGATTTAATTGATATATATAGGACATTCCATCCAAAAACGGCAGATTACACGTTCTTCTCAAGTGCACACGGAACATTCTCCAGGATAGATCACATCTTGGGTCACAAATCAAGCCTCAGTAAATTTAAGAAAATTGAAATCATATCAAGCATCTTTTCTGACCACAACGCTATGAGATTAGAAATGAATTACAGGGAAAAAAACGTAAAAAACACAAACACATGGAGGCTAAACAATACGTTACTAAATAACCAAGAGATCACTGAAGAAATCAAACAGGAAATAAAAAAATACCTAGAGACAAATGACAATGAAAACACGACGACCCAAAACCTATGGGATGCAGCAAAAGCGGTTCTAAGAGGGAAGTTTATAGCTATACAAGCCTACCTAAAGAAACAAGAAAAATCTCAAGTAAACAATCTAACTTTACACCTAAAGAAACTAGAGAAAGAAGAACAAACAAAACCCAAAGTTAGCAGAAGGAAAGAAATCATAAAGATCAGAGCAGAAATAAATGAAATAGAAACAAAGAAAACAATAGCAAAAATCAATAAAACTAAAAGTTGGTTCTTTGAGAAGATAAACAAAATTGATAAGCCATTAGCCAGACTCATCAAGAAAAAGAGGGAGAGGACTCAAATCAATAAAATCAGAAATGAAAAAGGAGAAGTTACAACAGACACCGCAGAAATACAAAACATCCTAAGAGACTACTACAAGCAACTTTATGCCAATAAAATGGACAACCTGGAAGAAATGGACAAATTCTTAGAAAGGTATAACCTTCCAAGACTGAACCAGGAAGAAACAGAAAATATCAACAGACCAATCACAAGTAATGAAATTGAAACTGTGATTAAAAATCTTCCAACAAACAAAAGTCCAGGACCAGATGGCTTCACAGGTGAATTCTATCAAACATTTAGAGAAGAGCTAACACCCATCCTTCTCAAACTCTTCCAAAAAATTGCAGAGGAAGGAACTCTCCCAAACTCATTCTATGAGGCCACCATCACCCTGATACCAAAACCAGACAAAGACACTACAAAAAAAGAAAATTACAGACCAATATCACTGATGAATATAGATGCAAAAATCCTCAACAAAATACTAGCAAACAGAATCCAACAACACATTAAAAGGATCATACACCACGATCAAGTGGGATTTATCCCAGGGATGCAAGGATTCTTCAATATACGCAAATCAATCAATGTGATACACCATATTAACAAATTGAAGAATAAAAACCATATGATCATCTCAATAGATGCAGAAAAAGCTTTTGACAAAATTCAACACCCATTTATGATAAAAACTCTCCAGAAAGTGGGCATAGAGGGAACCTACCTCAACATAATAAAGGCCATATATGACAAACCCACAGCAAACATCATTCTCAATGGTGAAAAACTGAAAGCATTTCCTCTAAGATCAGGAACGAGACAAGGATGTCCACTCTCACCACTATTATTCAACATAGTTCTGGAAGTCCTAGCCACGGCAATCAGAGAAGAAAAAGAAATAAAAGGAATACAAATTGGAAAAGAAGAAGTAAAACTGTCACTGTTTGCGGATGACATGATACTATACATAGAGAATCCTAAAACTGCCACCAGAAAACTGCTAGAGCTAATTAATGAATATGGTAAAGTTGCAGGTTACAAAATTAATGCACAGAAATCTCTTGCATTCCTATACACTAATGATGAAAAATCTGAAAGAGAAATTATGGAAACACTCCCATTTACCATTGCAACAAAAAGAATAAAATACCTAGGAATAAACCTACCTAGGGAGACAAAAGACCTGTATGCAGAAAACTATAAGACACTGATGAAAGAAATTAAAGATGATACCAACAGATGGAGAGATATACCATGTTCTTGGATTGGAAGAATCAACATTGTGAAAATGAGTATACTACCCAAAGCAATCTACAGATTCAATGCAATCCCTATCAAATTACCAATGGCATTTTTTACGGAGCTAGAACAAATCATCTTAAAATTTGTATGGAGACACAAAAGACCCCGAATAGCCAAAGCAGTCTTGAGGCAAAAAAATGGAGCTGGAGGAATCAGACTCCCTGACTTCAGACTATACTACAAAGCTACAGTAATCAAGACAATATGGTACTGGCACAAAAACAGAAACATAGATCAATGGAACAAGATAGAAAGCCCAGAGATTAACCCACGCACCTATGGTCAACTAATCTATGACAAAGGAGGCAAAGATATACAATGGAGAAAAGACAGTCTCTTCAATAAGTGGTGCTGGGAAAACTGGACAGCCACATGTAAAAGAATGAAATTAGAATACTCCCTAACACCATACACAAAAATAAACTCAAAATGGATTAGAGACCTAAATATAAGACTGGACACTATAAAACTCTTAGAGGAAAACATAGGAAGAACACTCTTTGACATAAATCACAGCAAGATCTTTTTCGATCCACCTCCTACAGTAATGGAAATAAAAACAAAAATAAACAAGTGGGACCTAATGAAACTTCAAAGCTTTTGCACAGCAAAGGAAACCATAAACAAGACGAAAAGACAACCCTCAGAATGGGAGAAAATATTTGCAAATGAATCAACGGACAAAGGATTAATCTCCAAAATATATAAACAGCTCATTCAGCTCAATATCAAAGAAACAAACACCCCAATCCAAAAATGGGCAGAAGACCTAAATAGACATTTCTCCAAAGAAGACATACAGACGGCCACGAAGCACATGAAAAGATGCTCAACATCACTAATTATTAGAGAAATGCAAATCAAAACTACAATGAGGTATCACCTCACTCCTGTTAGAATGGGCATCATCAGAAAATCTACAAACAACAAATGCTGGAGCGGGTGTGGAGAAAAGGGAACCCTCTTGCACTGTTGGTGGGAATGTAAATTGATACAGCCACTATGGAGAACAATATGGAGGTTCCTTAAAAAACTAAAAATAGAATTACCATATGACCCAGCAATCCCACTACTGGGCATATACCCAGAGAAAACCGTAATTCAAAAAGACACGTGCACCCGAATGTTCATTGCAGCACTATTTACAATAGCCAGGTCATGGAAGCAACCTAAATGCCCATCAACAGACGAATGGATAAAGAAGTTGTGGTACATATATATGATGGAATATTATTCAGCCATAAAAAGGAACGAAATTGAGTCATTTGTTGAGAAGTGGATGGATCTAGAGACTGTCATACAGAGTGAAGTAAGTCAGAAAGAGAAAAACAAATATCGTATGTTAATGCATGTATGTGGAACGTAGAAAAATGGTACAGATGAGCCAGTTTGCAGGGCAGAAGTTGAGACACAGATGTAGAGAATGGACATATGGACACCAAGGGGGGAAAACTGCGATGAGGTGGGGATGGTGATGTGCTGAATTGGGCGATTGGGATTGACATGTATACACTGATGTGTATAAAACTGATGCCTAATAAGAACCTGCAGTATAAAAAAACAAACAAAACAACTAATACTAAACTTTCATTGGGTTATTTGTATGGAAATATGTTAATATAAATGTTTCAGACATTACATGAAATTTCTAAAAATCTTATATTTGTATTTGTATGGAAATATGTATGGAAATATGTTAATATAAATGTTTCAGACAGTACATGAAATTTCTAAAAATCTTATATTTGTATTTGTATGGAAATATGTATGGAAATATGTTAATATAAATGTTTCAGACATTACATGAAATTTCTAAAAATCTTATATTTGTATTTGTATGGAAATATGTATGGAAATATGTTAATATAAATGTTTCAGACATTACATGAAATTTCTAAAAATCTTATATTTGTATTTGTATGGAAATATGTATGGAAATATGTTAATATAAATGTTTCAGACATTACAGGAAACATCTAAAAATCTTATATGTTCTGGTATAATGTTATAAGTAATAATCCTAGTTATTACTTTAAAATGTATATCTCAGAAATAACTAATTTTCTTGTCAACTGCATTATTATGAACTTTCATCAAATCTTTAACCATGGTCATTTTTAAGTCTTTTGTCATTTACAGACAGTTCTGGGTGTACTCTGATGATTTTGCAAATATGTTCCTATAAAAGAGTTTCATCTTCAAGAAATTCATGGAAAAGACTCTGACAAGTACAGGTTTCTGGTAACTGACTGTACTGCTGAACTGAATGAATAAGGATTTTCAGAACTCTAATGAAAAACTGATGAACTCATAAAAGTGCTAACAAAAGATCAAGATGAAAAAAAAGAAATTAATTACATGGGACTGAGTGAACTGATGAGGATGAGTATAATTTTTGTGACTTTCTGTCTGAATTAAAAAAAAAAAAAAATCCCACAAGGACTCAGAGGAAAAGAATATACAAATCAATTTTCACTGCAAAGTAAAGGAGCTGTTACAGTGGAGGATTACTGGACTGAATGTCAATGTTATGACATAGTATAAGTGTGTTTCATGTTTGGTAATTGCAATCATTGTTGCTTTTGTTGTGGTCATCCATGTACAATGCTTGGTGTCAGTCTATCTATCTCTTGTAAAAATAAAATACAGTGTGTGTGTGTGGAAAAAAAAAAAAAAAAGAATACTAGTTGAAGGGTTTCCTAAGGAGATTACAATAGGATAAATTAACTCTATCTACAGAAACACTGGAGAATAGAATATAAAATGTAGTAGATCTGTATGTAGTAAACATGGAAAGATATCTAAGGCCTGTTAGTGAGTAAAAATAAGGATGTTACACACACACACACACACACAATATAATCCTACCTATCAAAACAGCACAGAACAATTCTCTATTTTTCTTATGGGATGTGTGTGTGTGTGTGTTGTGTCTGTGTGATCTTGAAGATCACATGCCAACATGTTAGCACCTCTGGGAAGGTGCGCAGGACAGGCAGAAGGAGAGGAAATGGGGACGGAGAACAATGACTAAAGGGGGGTTTTAGCTTTGTATGGATTTTTTTTAAATGAAATGATTGTGTTTACATTATTGTTTTTGCAACAAAAAATTAATTTTAAGATTTCAGATTAAAAAAAAAAAAAAAAAAAAAAAAAAAAAAAAAAAAGAAGCCAGGCACAAAAGAGTTTGTATTATATGATTCATTAATATAAGGTTCAAAAATAGGAAGATCTAATCTATACTATACAGAATGTGATATGTGGAATTCTAAGATGACCTGCAAGGTTCACTCCCACTGGTGAATATGCATCCTTGATTGTGGATGCGATTTGTGAAAATGATTTGATTTCTCTCTTTTTTTTTGAATTTTTGAATTTTATTTAATTTATTTTTTTATACAGCAGGTTCTTATTAGTTATCCGTTTTATACATATTAGTGTATACATGTCAATCCCAATCTCCCAATTCATCACATCACTACCACCACCACACCCCTGCCATTTTCCCCCCTGGGTGTCCATACATTTCTTCTTTACATCTGTGTATCTATTTCTGCCCTGAAAACCAGTTCATCTGTACCATTTTTCTAGGTTCAACTTATATGCAGTAAAATATATTTGTTTTTCTCTTTCTGACTTACTTCATTCTGTATGACAGTCTCTAGATCCATCCACGTCTCTACAAATGAACCAACGTCATTCCTTTTTATGGCTGAGTAACATTCCATTGTATATATGTACCACATCTTCTTTATCCATTCATCTGTCAATGGACACTTAGATTGCTTCCATGACCTGGCTATTGTAAGTAGTGCTGTAATGAGCATAGGGGTGCATGTGTTTTTTTGAATTATGGTTTTCTCTGGATATATGCCCAGTATTGGGATTGCTGGGTCTTGTGGTAATTCTATTTTTAATTTTTTAAGGAACCTCCATACTGTTTGGCATAGTGGCTGTATCAATTTACATTCCCATCAACAGTGCAAGAGGGTTCCCTTTTCTCCACACCCTCTCCAGCATTTGTTGTTTGTAGATTTTCTGACGATGCCGATTCTAACCAGTGTGAGGTGATACCTCATTGTAGTTTTGATTTGCATTTCTCTAATAATTAATGATGATGAGCATCTTTTCATGTGCTTCTTGGCCATCTGTATGTCTTCTTTGGAGAAATGTCTATTTAGGTCTTCTGCCCATTTTTGGATTGGGCTGTTTGTTTTTTTAATATTGAGCTGTATGAGCTGTTTATATATTTTGGAGATTAATCTTTTGTCCATTGATTCATTTGCAAATATTTTCTCGCACTCTGAGGGTTGTCTTTTCATCTTCTTTGTAGTTTGCTTTACAAAAGATTGTAAGTTTCATTAGGTCCCATTTCTCTATTTTTGTTTTTATCTGCATTACTCTAGGAGGTGGATCAAAAAAGATCTTGCTGTGATTTATGTCAAAGAGTGTTCTTCCTATGTTTTCCTCTAGGAGATTTATGGTGTCCGGTCTTACATTTAGGTCTCTAATCCATTTTGAGTTTATTTTTGTGTATGGTGTTATAGAGGGTTCTAATTTCATTCTTTTTTCATGTAGCTGTCCAGATTTCCCAGCACCATTTATTGAAGAGACTGTCTTTTCTCCATTGTATATCCTTGCCTCCTTGGTAATAGATTAGTTTACCATAGGTGCATGGGTTTATCTCTAGGCTTTCTATCCTGTTCCATTGATCTATATTTCTGTTTTTGTGGCAGTACCATATTGTCTGGACTATTGTAGCTTTGTAGTATAGTCTGAAGTCAGGGAGTCTGATTCCTCCAGCTCCGTTTTTTTTCCCTCAAGACTGCTTTGGCTATTCAGGGTCTTTTGTGTCTCTATACAAATTTTAATATTTTGTGTTCTAGTTCTGTAAAAAACGCCATTGGTAGTTTGACAGCGATTACATTAAATCTGTAGATTGCTTGGGGTAATACATTCATTTTCACAACATTTATTCTTCCAATCCAAGAACATGGTATATCTCTCCATCTGTTTGTGTCATCTTTGATTTCTTTCATCAGTGTCTTATAGTTTTCTGAGTACAAGTCTTTTACCTCCTTAGGTAGGTTTATTCCTAGGTATTTTATTCTTTTTGTTGAAATGGTGAAAGGGATTGTTTCCTTAATTTCTCTTTCTGATCTTTCATTGTTAGTGTATAGGAATGCAAGAGATTTCTGTGTATTAGTTTTTTATCCTGCAACTTTACCAAATTCAGTGATTAGCTCTAGTAGTTTTCTGGTGGCATCTTTAGGAAACTCTATGTATAGTACCATGTCATCTGCAAACAATGACAGTCTTACTTCTTTTCCAATTTGTATTCCTTTTATTTCTTTTTCTTTTCTGATTGCCGTGGCTAGGACTTCCAAAACTATGTTGAATAATAGTGGCAAGAGAGGCCATCCTTGTCTTGTTCCTGATGTTAGAGAGAATGCTTTCAGCTTTTAAACTATTGGGAATGATGTTTGCTGTGGGTTTGTCATATATGGCTTTTATTATGTTGAGGTAGGTTCCCTCTATGCCCACTTTCTGGAGAGTTTTTATCATAAACGGGTGTTGAATTTTCTTGAAACCTTTTTCTGCATCTATTGAGATGATCATATGGTTTTTATTCTTCAATTTGTTAATATGGTGTATCACATTGATTGATTTGCATATATGGACAAATCCTTGCATCCTTGGGATAAATCCCACTTGATCACAGTGTATGATCCTTTTAATGTGTTGTTGGATTCTGTTTGCTAGTATTTTGTTGAGGATTTTTGCATCTATCTTCATCAGTGATACTCATCTGCAATTTTCTTTTTTTGTAGTATCTTTGTCTGGTTTTGGTATCAGGGTGATGGTGGCCTCATAGAATGAGTTTGGGAGTGTTCCTTCCTCTGCAATTTTTTGGAAGAATCTGAGAAGGATGAGTGTTAGCCATTCTATAAATGTTTAATAGAATTCACCTGTGAAGCCATCAGGTCCTGGACTTTTGTTTGTTGGAAGATTTTTAATCACAGTTTCAATTTCATTACTTGTGATTGGTCTCTTCATATTTTCTATTTCTTCCTGGTTCAGTCTTAGAAGGTTATACTTTTCTAAGAATGTGTCCATTTCTTCCAGGTTGTCCATTTTATTGGCATAGAGCTGCTTGTAGTAGTCTCTTAGGATGCTTTGTATTTCTGCGGTGTCTGTTGTAACTTCTCCTTTTTCATTTCTAATTTTATTGATTTGAGTCCTCTCCCTCTTTTTCTTGATGAGTCTGGATAAAGGTTTATCAATTTTATTTATCTTCTCAAAGACCCAGCTTTTAGTTTTATTGATCTTTGCTATTGTTTTCTTTGTTTTCATTTCATTTATTTCTGCTCTGATCTTTATGATTTCTTTCCTTCTACTAACTTTGGGTTTTGTTTGTTCTTCTTTCTCTAGTTTCTTTAGGTGTAAGGTTAGATTATTTATTTGAGATGTTTCTTGTTTCTTGAGGTAGGCTTGTATTGGTATAAACTTCCCTTTTAGAACTCCTTTTGCTGCATCCCATAGGTTTTGGATCATCGTGTTTTCATTGTTATTTGTCTCTAGGTATTTTTTGATTTCCTTTTTAATGTCTTCAGTGATCTCTTGGTTATTTAATAACATATTATTCAGCCTCCATGTGTGTGAGTTTTTTATGTTTCTTTCCCTGTAATTCATTTCTAAACTCATAGCATTGTGGTCAGAAAAGATGCTTGATATGATTTCAATTTTCTTAAATTTACTGAGGCTTGATTTGTGACCCAAGATGTGATCTATCCTGGAGAATATTCCATGTGCACTTGAGAAGAAAGTGTAATCTGCTGTTTTGGGATGGAGTGTCCTATAAATATCAATTAAATCTATTTGGTCTATTGTGTCATTTAAAGCTTGTGTTTCCTCATTAATTTTCTGTCTGGATGATCTGTCCATTGGTGTAAGTGAGGTGTTAAAGTCCCCCACTACTATTGTGTTACTGTTGATTTCCTCTTTTATAGCTGTTAGCAGTTGCCTTATGTATTGAGGTGCTCCTATGTTGGGTGCATATATATTTATAATTGTTGTAACTTCTTCTTGGGTTGATCCCTTCATCATTATGTAGTGTCCTTCCTTGTCTCTTGTAACAGACTTTATTTTAAAGTCTATCTTATCTGATATGAGTATTGCTACTCCAGCTTTCTTTTGATTTGCATTTGCATGGAATATCTTTTTCCATCTCCTCACTTTCAGCCTGTGTTTGTCCCTAGGTCTGAAGTGGGTCTCTTATAGACAGCATATATATGGGTCTTGTTTTTGTATCCACTCAGCAAGCCTGTGTCTTTTGGTTTGAACCTTTAATCCATTCACGTTTAAGGTAATTATCTATATGTATGTCCTATTACCATTTTCTTAATTGTTATGGGTTTGTTTTTGTAGGTCCTTTTCTTCTCTTGTGTTTCCCACTTAGAGAAGTTCCTTTATCATTTGTTGTAGAGCTGGTTTGGTGGTGCTGAATTCTCTTAGCATTTGCTTGTCTGTAAAACTTTTGATTTATCTGTCGAATCTGAATGAGATCCTTGCCGGGTAAAGTAATCTTGGTTGTAGGGTCTTCCCTTTCATCCCTTTAAATATATCATGCTAATCACTTCTGTCCTGTAGAGTTTCTGCTGAGAAATCTGCTGTTAATCTTATAAGAGGTCCCTTGTATGTTATTTGTCATTTTTACCTTGTTGCTTTCAATAATTTTTCTTTGTCTTTAATTTTTGTCAATTTGATTACTATGTGTCTTGGCGTGTTTCTCCTTGAATTTATCCTGCCTGGGACTCTCTGCATTTCCTGGACTTGGGTAGCTATTTCCTTTACCATATTAGGGAAGTTTTCAACTATAATCTCTTCAAATATTTTCTCGGGTCCTTTCTCTCTTCTCCTTCTGGGACTCCTATAATGTGAATGTTGTTGCATTTAATGTTGTCCCACAGGTCTCTTAGGCTGTCTTTATTTCTTTTCATTCTTTTTTCTTTATTCTGTTCCATGGTAGTGAATTCCACCATTCTGTCTTCCAGGTCACTTATCCATTCTTCTGCCTCAGTTATTCTGCTATTGATTCCTTCTATCATATTTTTCATTTCAGTTATCGTATTGTTCATCTCTGTTTGTTTGTTCTTTATTTCTTCCAGGTGTTTGTTCTTTAATTCTTCTAGGTCTTTGTTAAACATTTCTTGCATCTTCTCGATCTTTGCCTCCATTCTTTTTCCGAGGTCCTGGCTCATCTTCACTATCATTATTCTTCATTATTTTTCTGGAAAGTTGCCTATCTCCACTTCATTTAGTTGTTTTTCTGGGGTTTCATCTTGTTCCTTCATCTGGTACAAAGTACTCTGCCTTTTCATTTTGTCTATGTTTCTGTGAATTTGGTTTTCCTTCCACAGGCTGCAGAATTGTGGTTCTTCTTGCTTCTGCTGTCTGCCTTCTGGTGGATGAAGCTATCTACTTGATTTCTCTTTTCTGACTAGCTTACATTATATGGTAAATGTGAAAGCATTCTTTGGATTTAATTAAGGGTCTTAATTACTTGAGTTTGAATTTATCAAATGAAAGGTTATACTGGGGGAACTTGACCAATCAGGTGAGCCTTTTAAAAAAAGATTCTAGGCTCTTGTAGCTTTGAAGGTAGAGAGATTCACTGCTGGCCTTAAAGTAGCAAGTAACCATTTTGTGAACTGCCTGTGGAGGGGATCATGGTACAAGGATCCAAGAGAGTTCTCTAGAAGGTGAGAATTATCCCTAGCTGAAAGCCAGTAAATAGTGACATGAATCCTACAACCACATGAAAGAGGACCCTGAGCCACAGATGAGATCACAGCCATGACCCACAACTTGACTGTAGCCTGGTGGGATTCTGAGCTAACTATACCCAAATCCCTGACCCATGGAGACTCTGAGATAATAAATTTGTGTTATTTAACACCAATATGTCTATGGTAACTAGCTATGCAGAAATTTGAAAACAAACAAACAAACAAAACAACTAATACAAACATCCAGGACAATGGTTTCCCTCGGTGAGTGGGAGGTAATGACTGGAAATTGAATCTAGTGGAGCTTCTGGAATGCTGGTAATGTTCTATTTCATGATCTGGGTGTAATATAAATGGATATTGAGTTTGCAAAAATCCATCAAGCAAGGCACATGACATATACAATCTATAAGGTATGTTTCACTTGAAAACAATGTTATGCAAAAAATAAAAACAAAAGCAAAATGGATATAGATATTTGTATGAATGGTGTTATTTTATATGCAAATTAAGTTTAATGCCTATTCAGTAATTCCTGAAATTTATTCTTAAGGGTTCCTAACATGGTTATATTTCTCTTAAGCTTTTCCTGAGTCTTTTCAATCCTGTCACATTTTTTTCTCTTTTTTCAGTTCTGTCTTAATTTGTATTCCTTCCCTCCCCCACCCCAATATGAAGGGAATAAAATAAGTAAAAGAACTACAACTAAATTTTGGAATAGAATATTAACATTTTTATGTTTTAAAATACACTGGGTAATTTTTTTTTTTTTTTTTTTTTTGGTAAGCACAAATTAACACTAATGCATTTCCATGTCAACTTTGCCAGCTGTATTGATGCTGTTTGAAATAGCTCAAGGAAGCTTTACATGAAAGAGAGTTGCTTTATATTCTTGGCTCTGAATACACTTGCTCAACCCCTTTTTGAATGCTTCATTAATAAGACATAGATTCTCCATTTTTCACATCTCACCGCCTAGCCTTATATTTTTTCTACAAAATGTACTAAATTTTGTTTTTTATATAAGATATGACACATTCAGTGCTAGTGTTAATTTTCTAATATTGGTGTTTATCCCTTCTGCTTTCTCGTATTTCAAAAAGTGTGCTATGTTCTGGTAGGTGATATTTTTATACTATCTTAAGGTCCAAGATGATCACATATCTAAAATTTGAATAGACATTTTTTTAGCCCTTGGCCTTTTAAGGCAATAATGCACATTAGCAATCAGTTGTCTATTTGGGCCACTTTGGCTATAGCACAATTGAGATCAAAGCAATGGTAAGGAAGATGCCTAAAAATATCCTCCCCCACTCACTGATTTGCATATTTCACCAGTTTTTGCTAACATATTTGGCATGAAGACAGAGGAAGATTTTGAAAGAAAGGCCCAGTTTAGATATGCACATTAGCAGATTTTAGTTTATCATATTACCAATGATATATTGAATCTTGAGGATATTAGAACAAGGGGTTTAATAAAAATGGAAGATTAAACACACAGGTTCATAATCCTCCCTTTATTTCCAAAAAGCCAGAAGAATTTATAATATATTTAAACATGTTTTAAAAATACTACGATGAGCTTGAAATCAAGAAAAAGAAAACCCAAAGCATCAGGAATGATATATAGTCTAGGGCGGGAGTTAAAGCTTGGTGGCTGTCAGTGGATTATGACTAAACACATATTTTGGTGCCGTGGTTTGGTATGCATAGGAGAGGAGTTAAGGCAAAAGACCCCTTGCACATCAGGGAGTCCAAATTATTTGAATCTAAGAATACGTAAAGTCCTACTCTAATTAGTGAACAGATAAAAAATGAATAGATAATGACCAGAATTATTGTTTGAAATGAGTCACTTGCCCTGATCCATGAGATTAGGTAAAAGTAATCAAATAACTAAGATTAGAAACTTTTATTTGAAACAGGTTTTGAAAAAAAAGCAGACGAGAGAAACCGATTTCACAAACTGTCACTAACAAAGCCGTTTGACATGGTTTTGCCATTTGGGACAAATCAATGGTCCAGAAAAGAGACCAGAGGAACAGTCCTGTAGATAGATTTATGTTACCCTGTGACAAAAGTACAGTGCACATTGTTGTTATTATATTATTATTAACATTATGAATATTAATGTATGGTAATGGTATACCTGGCATTTCATTTTAAAAGGAGGAGAAATTTAACTACACACCTCTCAACATTGCAGAAATAAATCCCAAATGTGAGTTTTTAAATATATTAATAAAGATTGATAGGAAACAGTGTATTTTATTTATAAGTGCAAATTAAATATAATATAGGAAACCATCTTGGTTGCTGGATAAAATTTGTTTTCTTTAAAAATGTATGAAGAAAAATCAAAAAGAAAATTTAATCAATATTCAATTAATATTTATTAAGCTCCTACTAAGAGATAGGCACAGAACTAGATACTGAGAATAAAGTATGGAAAAACATAAACCAAGTACCTGCCCTCATACTTACATATTATTAAAGGAAACACAAAAGTTAGATTAAATTACTACACCACAAAATAACTTCTGTGTGGCAAAGGACATTAAAAACCAAATTCTTAAAACTCACAAAGATGATGCTGAGTTAAAGAAACCAGGTAAAATAGAATATATTCTGTACAATTTAATGAATATATATGTATATATGTAATATACACAACAAAATAAATAATATATACATAATAAAATATATACAACAAAAGTGAGGAATTACATTAATTTGGCAAAATTAAGATTTTGATAATATAAAATATTCAAGAGTGTCAAAAAATAACATTCTCATACAGCCACTTTGTATAGTCACTCTGAAGCGTAATTTGGAATATTCAGGTCAGATTGTATGAAACTGACCATTTAAAAATTTCATATGATTCAACCCAAAACTATAAATTTTAAAATTTGCATACATTACAACTCAGAAATTCCACTTATGAATACACAACTTAGGAAAATTAACCTCCATTCATTCATGCAATGTGACTTTTACAAGGGTGCTTATCATTTTATTTTTTGGTAAAAATAAGAATGGGGAATATTTAGAATGTACTTATATATGCCAAAATAATGTGGTATATTTGCAAAATTGGCTGCTATACCGCAATTTAGAAATAAATGAGAATTTCTCAAAAGCCACATGGAATAACCTAGACAAGTGGTATATAAATAGTTTCCATTTTTATTAATTAATTAAAATATTTAAAAAGATACCATACTAAGAAATATCACTTATGGATACCTACATAAAAAAGTAAAATAATAGAATATATTATACATGTCAAAATAATAAAGAGATTGCCTATAGGCAGATGGGAATGTGGGGGTTGGGAATTGTTAAAGGGTGCCTTAGATATATTAATAATGCTTCATTTCTTATAAAAGAGCTGAGAGGTGAACACAATTAAAACTTAGCAGTTGTTACATCTGTATAGTGGGAACATGCTAAAAATGTATATATATAGGCTTGGCCTGTTAGCTCAGCTGGTTAAAAATGCATATATATATATATATATATATATGTGTGTGTGTGTGTGTGTGTGTGTGTGTGTGTGTGTTTAGATAAATAGATATACAGGTTATATATTTTTCTATATTTTCATATTACTTTAAAAGAAAGAAAGAAAAGGAAAAAATATCAAATTTCAATTTTGGTGGTTGGAGAGAATATAACAAAGAATGACTGACCATTGGTTCATGGCTCATGGAGGAAGCTATCATTAAGGGGAATTTAAGGTAAACTGTCAATTTAACAAAAGCCTTTAAAGTTACAATTTTTGGTGATAATGTAGAAAATGGCAGATTTCAGTGGAAGTATCAGATATCCAATTAAAGAAACTGTTGATTTTTGTATACCAGTGAAAGTCATTTATAACAAAACCTAGAGGAAAAATTTCCCCAAATCACAGGTGTATTGTGCTTAAGGATACACTGAAAGCTTGCTACTTTCTTATTTTATGAATTCTTTTGCACCAAATATTTGTGAAGCTACTTAGGCTCTCTTTATATAAGTCCATGATTACTGTTGATATGGCTGGTGTCTTCTGCTCCTTCTTCTTGCCTTGCAGTTTCAGTATGCGAAGCTCCACACCATTTTGAGATTATCAGGCAAAGACAACACCCAAGGGTATAGAGCAGAGACCAGGGAGGCTTGATCTTTGATGACACATTTGAATTGCTAAACCCCTGGCTTAATCTCCTTAAAATTGTTTGTTATGTGAGAAAAAAATGTGTAAATATTTGCAGCTTTATTCATTACTGCTTCTAATCAATCACCTCACTGACAACATTGTGCAAGTGGGTATTTGTGGTTGGTGAGTTCCATCTTAGAGATCTCACCTGTCTTACATGTGATATAATATAAGCCTTTTCTAATATCCTAAAGCAAGTTAGTATGATCATTTGCAAAATGAACAAACTTGCTTTAACCTTGTCTTGGGAAAGACAGGAGGATATATCAATGCACGTTGATTCGTAAGCAGGGAGGAAATCCACTACATTGTGTTATTGTAGTCATAGTATAATTGCAGAGTGGATGACCAGGTAAATGATATATAAATCCACGAGAAAGAGCATTTCAGAATATTGCATAAATCTTTTGGGGTGAACTTGAACATGCACTGAATGGTACAATGAAAACTTTTTAGGTCTTGTCGGCTGGCCTGGTTTGTAATCTCTGATCAGTTGTCTGACTTGAGCAGATTTATCAGCCTCAGCTTCTCATCTGTAAAATAAGGTAATAGCCTTATTTCACAAGGTACTACATGGAGAAAAACATATATGCATATAATATATTGATAGATATAAATATGATAGAAGTATTGTTATTTTTACTTAGCCCCTAGTAAATATTTATACTGGCTTTTTTCGCTTCATAGAAAATTAGTTTATTTTAAGAGATAATTTAAAAATATGACTATTAAGCAGATTCATTGAAGAAATTCCCACTTCTCTCTAGTCAAATATATTTTAGTATTTCCATAAAGCAAACTCTTGTTAATCTCAGGTTCTTTATGGTAATAAACATAACAAACATTTTTTGATTCCTTTTGCTCAGGATGTTATCCAGTGAAGGCACAGAACAACAAATATAAGTAGCATTGGGTATGAAGAAAGTATTCATGAAGATTTACAAAAATTGTACTTAATTATTTGAAGTTAAACGAGAGAGATATAGAGACCAGCTTAAAGAAATATTTTCGTCTTCCTCAATATCACTTAAAAGTACAACAAATATGCATGTATTCCAATGGCCAGTATATTTTAGAAGCCAACTACACATAACAGGCACTAGGTATAAAATAAGTATAGCTCAGGTTAAAGCCTCAAATTTTATTTAGTGAGTAGTCATAGGAGGTGAAATGTGGGGTAATAAAAATCACAGCTTGCTACCAGGATCCAAAGAAAATTAAGACCTATTAGAATACAGAGTGGTTATGGAAGACTGTAAGGAAGGTTGTATTTATTTGATTCTGAAGAATGGTTACTTTTTGGAAAGATAAGGTGAAATCAAGAGCAGTCTCTTTTCCTGATTTTATTTTCAAAGAAAGAGCCATTTACTTGTTGGTTCCTTCTAGAAGCCTTTTATTCACAGCATAGTTTGAAAATAATTATAACTTGCAGAAAAAACAAACAAACAAAAAACATTTTCTCATGACCATTCTGCAAAACAAAAATGTTGTAATTTGTTAAAAGTTAAAAACAAAACAAATACACTCAACTGAGAATTTTTTGAGAGGCAGTTTGTTTCGTTGGTTAAGATGTAGGTCTGTGAGCTGACAGAACTAGTTTGAGACCAGGCTCTATCACTTACTAGATATGAAACATTTTATTAGTTATGTAATCTCTGTGTATATCAGTTTTCTCATCTGTAACATGGGATTGTTTTAAGTGTTAAACGAGTTAATGATGTAATGCAGCACCTGGCACATGGTAAACAATTAATAAATCTAAGTTTACGCTATTTTTCTAGTTATATCAGGAGAAAAAGCCTATTTATCATTTCATATCATTGCATTGCTTAATGTTTGTACTCTTAATTATTTGGGTACTAATATTTCTTGCTAAAAGTGTAATATGGATAGCACATAATGTAAGCAAAGATTTAAGAGGAAACAATTTTAAATCCTCTTCAAAATGGTAAAGTTAGGGTTGAAACATATAAGACCAAATTTTGAATCACTAATACCTATAAGTACTGAATATCAGTTTTTGACTTCCTTCTTTGAAGAAATAAAATAAAATAATCAAAGATGCCATTGTGACACAAATCAATATCTTCATATAAACAAATTTTCTTAGTAGTCATACTACACAAGAATACCCAAAAAATAGAACAAAAATATTGGTAGTTCCTTTAAAATATTTTTTTTAAATAAAGTTCTTTCTATTTTAGTGGTGATACACAGACAATTACATTGGGTCCACTGGAATAAGTCAAGATGCCATCATAAGTGAATTCTTTTTAGAACTTAGAATGTGTTTATTACTATTTTCATGGAACCTATTTTGCTTAAGGCAAGATACCATTGTTCTTGTTGTACCTAGAATTGTTCTTGGTACCTGGTAGTTGTTCAATGAATATTTGTAAAAGAATGAAAGTTCAAAGTAAATGATACTTTGAAAATACTAAACTTATGGGTTTTCATTTCTCCAGTGTAAATCATATTCCTGGCAACAATTCTTACATTACTGCTCAAGGAAGAGACAGGAGGTCAAACATTATCTCACAAAAAAGAAAATGACATAAACAGAGTTTTTTCCAGACAGTTAAAGAAACACTTTTTGATTGATGAGAAATTTTAGGAAGAAGAGATGCTTGGGGAAACAAAGTAATCCAAATCTCATTTGACTTGATTTTACATTAACACTTAAAATCCTGAAGGATGATGTCCAGGAGAGACATGTATACAAAGCAGAGACCATGTTGCTTCGCTTCCCATTTGATAAATTTTGCCAAATAACATTAACAAAATTTTAGATTTTGTGGCTTCTAAATTCAACAGAAATACTTGGACTTTGTTTTAAAGGTTTCTAGGTTCTATCCTTAACATACTAGCCCAGTATTTATCTTTAATAGTTCTATCAATTATTCCAGTGCACTGTCTATGTTTGGGAACAAATGGTCAATTAAAATAGTAAATGTTGTATAAAAAGATCACTCTCTTTGGATCTTTGCTAATCAGTGTCACTTAAATGAATTATGGACATGAATATCAGAAGGTATCATACTTCTAAACATATCACCATTGTTTTATCTAAAAAAAAAAAAAAAGAATTTGAACATTCAACATTTTGAATAATAAATGCAAAGATTAACAAATGCAAATTTCAATCTTACACTTCAAACTTAGTACTTGTTACTTTATAATAATGTGGTCTGAATGGAATATGTTATCTTGATACCTTATAAATAGATCACACAATCTAAATATAAATATTTATTTTAAATTATATTCTGAAGATGTCTTAGTTCAGGCTGCTATACCAAGATACCCTAGATTGAGTGGCTTAAACAGCAATCATCTATTTCTCACAGTTCTGGAAGCTGGAAATCTGATATCAGAGTGCCAGCATGGTTAAGTTCTTGTGAGAGCCCATGTCCTGGCTTGTAAATAGCTACCTACTCATTATATCCTCATATGGCCAAGAGAGGGATCATCTCTCTTGTGTCTATTTTCATATGGCACTAATCCCATTCATAAGAATTCTACCTTCACAATCTAATTACCTTCCAAAGGCCCTACCTCCAAATACCATCATATTGGGATTAGGCTTCAACAGATGAATTTGGGGCAGTAGGGGCGGGCACAAACATTCAGTCACACCAGAGGACCATTGGTGTTAATTTTTTTTTTTTTTTTTATGAGAGAATTCTATGGGCAAATATTTTGGGGGAAATATCACAAATTAAATTCATCTTTGAGCTAGTCCCATTGCAAATATTACAGGCTCTGTGACTTCCTTCAGTTAAAACAAACAAAAAACAACTTTAAAAATGCCATTTGGATTTATTTTTTTCCTTGCACACCAATAAAATTCTGTTTTAAGTGGACTCAAGTGTCACACATAACACACTTTTGAGTACAATGATTTATGCTATTAATTTTCAAACCATGTTCCAAAGAACCCTAGGATTCTATGAGGCATTTCTTTGGTTTCCAAGGACAAAAGTATGATCACTATGTTTATGTTTAATTTATATCTGATCTGTCACCTCAGACTATGTCTCAATATCACCACAGAAGCTGAGCTTCTAAAGCATAAGAAATTGCCCAGCAGGGTTTCCAAATTCCAAAAGTTTAAGAAGCATTGATGCAGATGATGAAAGCTAGAAATCTGAATATTAATTTCATCTCTGTCATTTACTGTGCAATCTGAAATAACTAATTATTTCAGAGTTATTATCTTTCTTTTTTTTATATTTGTAAGTAAGCTAAGAAAAGGATTCCTTTGTCCTACTGTCTTACATTTAAAGTTTATTGACAATTATTAAGTAAATTATTGTGTATATTAAAAAATATTGACTAATAAATGCTTGTAAAGCATTTAGTAAATATAAATCACTATGTAAACACATATTAAAATCATTATATAGAAGGAGAAAATGAAGATGTAAACATCATATGACAAGAAAAGGCAAGCAAAATTCTGAGGTGCTCTCATATTTCATAATTAACAAAAAGTATGTACTGGAAACTTTAATGCTTGCCTAAGCAAACATTAAACAACATTTTTAAGAGCCAATCATTTACATAACTCTTAGGTAGGTCATATTTAGCCTTCTAATGGATAATACTAATGTTAATGGCTCTCATATTTTACATTTACATAATATATTTATTTTGCTGTGCTGGGAGTACTTTCACGACATTGATATCATTTTTCTTTTGATGATATTCTTGTGAGGTAACAGCACATGTAGCTCAGAAATAGATCTAAAATATAGACTAGAAAACAGTGGAGATAATCATAACAGGAGAAAAGTATTTACTAGCACACACAAAAAAGTGCTAACTTAATAGCTGTCTTACTTTAGAAACACATGAAGAGATGCACAGAAAATATTTTATAAATTTAAGATGGCAAGTATTTGTCTTATTTTTCCTAGCACTTATTTGACCTATGTGCTTAATTTTGTTCATGTATCACTTGCCCTATTAAATATATATTTTCCATAAATAAATTGCTCTTATTTATGATAAATTGTATTTATCATTTTGCATTGTATGTCCTTATATACATTTCATATCACATTTACTGATATTTGAAAGTCTCATCTTTATAAATTGATCAAATTCATTATTAATTCTATTCAAGATTGATGTCTTAAATTTAAACTACGAATATTGAATATTTCTTTAATCTATAAGCACTTACCAAAAATGGAAAGAATAATAAGACATTCATATTAAAAAACAAGGCAAAGATTTTTGTGGGTCATTATAGAATAGAAAAATGTAGCAGTAGGTGAAACAGGTGCTTCAAGCTTTCTAGACTCCAGAACTGTCTGCTGCATCCATACTCTTTAAGAAGCAAAGAACTTGAACCAGATCCATTGTTTAACACCAGAAAGTGTAGGAAATTCCACTGTCTATAAAAATGACTTGATCAAAACTATGGAGAAACACTCTCAGGAGAGAGGTTTTAATAAAGCTTCTTACTCAGAAAAGCTGGATCAGTATTTTTCAAACAGCAAGCTGCAGCCCATTATTGGATTTGAAATCAATTTAGAATGGCATAATCAGTATTTAAAAAAATAAAACAGTATATAATAAGGAACATTAGAGTACATAACATGTCACCTTGCATATGTTTTGTTTTGTGGAGTTTATTTTCCTGATATGCACATATACACATATACAATTGTGCACCAGGTTAGAATGTAAATTGAATTTGTCTTGGTTTCTGTCAAAAAAAACCTTGAAAGGTAGTGGACTTGAGTTAGTAGGAAAATATTCCAACAAGTCTGGAAAGCCCAACTTCCTTCTTAGTAGAGATATCTATGATATCAAAATTATCATTAGAATTTTATTAGAATAAAATGTCATCCTAGTTGCCTTCATACACCAGGTTTTGGACTGCAACCCTTAAGGACAGAACATTCACCATGAGAGTAGGATGGGGGTGTGTAGAAAAAGAGAACAAGAGGAAATAGTTGAAAATAACAAATGTAAGACTAGCTCCCATTCACAATTAACCTATAAACTAAAATTCAAAATGCAAGAGAAAAAGCAAAACTAAGAAGGATAAAGAATACCAGATGTAAACTTATCCCAACCAAATAAAAATAATAGAAAAGTAAGAAATTACCTAAAATAAGGATATTGTGAAAGAACGGTGTTCTGGGAACAGAGCAACCCATACAAAGCTCTTGGTTCTTCAAATCTGAACTGCAAGTTAACAGTCTCTGTGATCCAGGAAGCATACAAAACAATGGTAATCTAAGTTGAAGAGAGGTGTTGGCTTCCAAAGGGTTTCCAGTAGAGATATCTAAGGAAGATTTGTTTCCTCCAGGTCTCCCCTCCCCCACTGCAGAGGGAGACTAGATGTCAGCTTAGTGAAATACAAGCCTGGGAGAAGATCAGAAAGTATCATACATCATATCCTAGGAAGATTTGGCACCTCAGAGGTGTTTGGAGTACTGAGGTGACATTAAATGATCTGCATTCCCTTGTATTCTACTCTAAGAAAGAGCTGGAAGGCTAGATGAGCCTTTTCTGCTACTGAAGCTTGAAAAGTATAAAACAAATTTGGAACAGGGATGCTTGCCTCAGGTACCTGCTACTATGCTCTGGCCTATGACAGCAGATACTACTTTGGCTGCCATAATTTAATATATTTTAAGAACAAATCCTAACTCAAAAAGAAAGAGGGCTTAGCAATCACAGAGAAGAACAAAAAGGAAATTAGAGAGAGAGAGAGAGAGGAATATGACTGTGAAATAAAGCTGCAGAGGAAGAGAAATAACATTTTCAGCAAAGGATAATAATATAAGCACTTTCCAGTGTTCAGGAAAAAAAAAATTCAGAAAAATAATAATAGTAGAGGAATTTAAAGAAAACAGTCACTGCTGAGGCTTGGAAGAGCACAAGTGAAATTATCTTGAAATACATAGCAACATATAAAGACAACAGAATCAAAAGGCAAAAGATAATTTGAAAAGAGATTTAAAAATCTATTATATAAAATTGGGTATTCTAAGGCAAAAGAAAACAGACAAAAAAGAGGTAATATTTAACAAATGATAGAAAATATTTTTTTGAGTTGGAGAAAGAGCAAAGTGTGCAGATGGAAAAAAAAAATAAACCAAGTTGCATGAGAAAACTCATTCACTCAAATACTGGTGAATTCTTGAACTCTTTGGATAAGCAAAAATTTCTTATGCATTCCCAGAAAAGAAAAAGAACAAGTTATCTTTTGGATTATAATAAAATTGGAATTGGACTTTTCATCTGTGCCACTGGAAAATAGATGGTGGAATGCCATCCCAAGAACACTAAAAGGAATGAACTGCAACACAAGAATCCTAGTCAAGACATCATCCTTTTGCTAAAGTAGAATAAAGACATTTGTTGGGGATACATAAGATTCAGAGAATAGATATCAATTATTTCTCACTAAGGAAATTACTGAGATGGCTATACAAAAGTCATTCACAATTCCATTCTTATTTTCCTACATGATACGTAAAGCCTGTAAAATTGAATTCACTAATTTCCTATGTAGATAATGGTGTACATACTACATAATTCTAGCCAATGTTATTTAGCAGAAAACTGCTGTTGTCAACTATTCATTTCCCTCCTGTTTCATGCTAATAACATGAACTGAAAACCCTGGAAGTGAAGTGGTCATCTCAATACCAACTCTTTATTCTAAGAATGACAGAGACAGATGATATTAAGATCCTGGTTTCCTGAGAGATCAAAATGGCAGAGGAGTAAGAAGCAGAGTTCACCTCCTTCCACAGAAACATTGAAAATACATCTACAAGTGGAACAATTCACACAGAACAGCTACTGAGCACCGACAGAAGACCTCAGACATCCGAAAAAACAAGAAAACGTCCATGTAACTGGGTAAGACTAAAGGAAAAAGAAAAAGAAGGAATCAGGATGAGGCCTGTGCCCCAGGGAGGGAACTGTGAAGAGGGAAAGTTTCACGTACCTTGGGAAGTCTCCTCACCAGTGGGGAGATCAGCCTGGACAGAGGGGGAGCTTCAGAGCCTAAGAGAAGAGAGCAGCAACTGGTTTCTGGAAGGCAAAACAGAGAGTAACCTGCCCAGAGGGTTGGCACCACCACCCTGTGATCCCCAACCTGAGACATTCTTCTGTCAGTGAGGGTGGGGGGTCAGACGCTGAAACTCAGACTCTGGAGCTCAGTCCCAGGAGAAGGACCAGGGGTAGGTGTGGAAACAGCCTGAAGCGGTCAGGCTGTGGCAACTGAGGATGTACTAGGAAGAAGCCTGGGCCTGCCAGAGAGGCAAGTCACCATTATTGGGAGGCACACGGGGAGAGAGGCGAGACCACCACAAGAGCTTCCTTCCCTGGGAGCACTCCCAGGCAACAGAACACTGCCTAAAGGAGCTTCAGGGGTGGGTGTGAGTCACAGCTGCCATCTTGAGCTCCAGAGGTGGGCATTGGCCACCTCTCTTCCAGACCTGTGGGTAGATGCCAGACCCCATCCCTGCTGGCCCAGAATGGCGTGGACAACTCCAGCCACTAGAAACTCAGCCAGCAGGCCCCAGGACCTAGCCATTTTGTCCCGGGAGGGTGAGGATAGCTTCAGTGACTAGGAAATCCATCAGTGGGTGCCAGAACCCACCCTGCTGTCCCAGGATTGCACAGATAGTTCCTCCACTAGGAAATCCCCCCCCAGAGGAGTGGCTGAAACCACAGCTGAGCTCCAGGAGCTGTGTGACTAAGGAAGAAGAGCTGAAATCTCTCCTCATGGCTGCATGAAATGCAGAGTTACACCTCCACTGACAGCTTCCTAAATTCAGCACCTGTGAAATATCTGAAATGGCAACAAGTGCTCCTGCAGCTGAGACAGGTCTGGCTTTAGCATCTGTGGGGTTAATGGGCATGTACACACAAGGGTTGGGCCAGGCCAGAGTCTGAGATACCTCCATAGCTACCACAATGGGTCCAGGTGCATGACTACTGCAGTCCTAGGACCTGACCTCAGTGGATCTGTGCCAGTGGCTGGGGAAAACAATGCGTGAGAGTCACTGGGGTCAATTGCCAGCATACCCAGAGTGAAGGTGGGCCTGAGAGCAGTGCCAACAACAGTGTACTTTGAGAGACCACACAACAGGCTAAAGGGAACACAACAAAGCACATTCACAGGTGAACAGCTCCAGAGGAGGAATACTCAGTGGCTTCTCTCTCAGTGGGATTGCTCCAATCCTGCCTACTTCACACCACACATCAGAATCACAGCTAAGAAACAGATCTGGAGGCCTCTACTCCAACAACTAAGGAGCAGACCCCCACACCTGACAGGGCAGTGACAACCACAGAGCAAAGGGGAGGCCCTAATCAATATCTAGGGCAGGCTCAGGTCACCACAATACTAATCAAACCCTCTATCAAGGGGATAATGGCACAAGCCTCTGGACCAACCTCTCACCAGGGAACAGACACCAGAAGCAAGAGGAACTATGATCCTGCAGCTTGCAGAAAGGAGACCACAAACACAGTATGTTAGACAGAATGAGACGACAAAGAAATATGTTGCAGCAAAGGAGCAAGTTAAAAACGTACAAGAACAACTAAATGAAGAGGAGATAGGCAATCTATCTGAAAAAGAATTAAGAGTAATGATAGTAAAGTTGATCCAAGATTTCAGAGAAAGAATGGAGGTACGGATCAAGAAGATACAAGAAAATTTCAACAAAGACCTGGAAGAACCAAAGAACAAACAAACAGAGATGAACAATAAAATAACTGAAATGAAAAATACACTAGAAAAAATCAGTAGCAGAATAACAGAGGTAGAAGAAAGGATAAGTGACCTGGAAGACAGAATGGTAGAAATCTCTGCCATGGGACAGAATAAGGAAAAAAGAATGAAAAGGAATGAGGACAGTCTCAGAGACCTCTGGGACAACATTAAAGTCACCAATATTATAATTATAGGGGTCCCAGAAGAAGAAGAAAAAGAGAAAAGGCCTGAGAAGATATTTGAAGAGATTATAGTCAAAAACTTCCCTAACATGGGAAAGGAAATAGTCACCCAAGTCAAGGAAGTGCAGAGAACCCATACAGGATAAACCAAAGAGGAACACACTGAGACACATATCAATCAAACTAAGAAAAATTAAATATAAAAAAACAAAATATTAAAAGCAGCAAGTGAAAAGCAGCAAATAACATACAAGGGAATCCCCATAAGGTTATCAGCTGATTTTTCAGCA
Organism: Balaenoptera acutorostrata; assembly: GCF_949987535.1. Lineage (NCBI taxonomy): Eukaryota > Metazoa > Chordata > Mammalia > Artiodactyla > Balaenopteridae > Balaenoptera > Balaenoptera acutorostrata. Next base: position 64,028,446 of record NC_080064.1, read on the forward strand.
GAAACTCTACAGGCCAGAAGGGAGTGGCATGATATATTTAAAGTGATGAAAGGGAAAACCTTAAAACCATGAATACTCTATCCAGCAAGGCTCTCATTCAGGTTAGACAGATAAATCAAAAGATTTACAAACAAGCAAAAGCTAAGAGAATTCAGCACCACCAAACCAGCATTACAACAAATGCTAAAGGAAATTCTCTAGGTGGGAAACCAAAGAGAAGAGAACAAAAAAGGAAGTGAAGAAAAAAGACTTTCAAAACAAACCTAAAACAATTAAGAAAATGGTAATAGGAATATACATATCAATAATTACCTTAAACGTAAATGGATTAAATGCTCCAACCAAAAGACACAGACTGGCTGAATGGATACAAAAATAAGACCCGTATATATGCTGTCTACAAGAGACCCACTTCGGACCTAGGGACACAAACAGACTGAAAGTGATGGAATGGAAAAAGATGTTCTATGCAAATTGAAATCAAAAGAAAGCTAGAGTAGCAATACTCATATCAGACAAAATAGACTTTAAAGACTGTTACAAGAGACAAGGAAGGATACTGCATAATGATCAAGGGATCAATCTAAGAGAGATATAACAATTGTAAATATATATCCATCCAACATAGGAGCACCGCAATACCTAAGGCAAATGCTAACAACCATGAAAGGGGAAATCGACAGTAACACAATAATAGTGGGAGACTTTAACACCCCACTTACACAAATGGACAGATCATCCAGACAGAAAATTAATAAGGAAACACAAACCTTAAATGACACATTAAACCAGACAGACTTAATTGATATTTGTAGGGCATCCCATCTGAAAGCAGCAGAATACATTTTCTTCTCAAGTGCACACGCAACACATTCTCCAGGATAGATCACATCTTGGGTCACAAATCAAGCCTCAGTAAATCTAAGAAAACTGAAATCATGTCAAACATCTTTTCCGACCACAATGCTATGAGATTAGAAATCAATTACAGGAAAAAAAAAACTGTAAAAAACACAAACACATGGAGGCTATACAATATAACCAAGAGATCACTGAAGAAATCAAAGAGGAAATCAAAAAATACCTAGAAAAAAAATGACAACAAAAACACGACGACCCAAAACTGATGGGACTCAGCAAAAGCAGTTCTAAGAGGGAAGTTTAAAGCAACTTAATCTCACCTCAAGAAACAAGAGAAATCTCAAATAAACAATCTAACCTTACACCTAAAGCAACTAGAAAAAGAAGAACAAAGAAAACCCAAAGTTAGTAGAAGGGAAGAAATCATAAAGATCAGAGCAGAAATAAATGAAATAGAAACAAAGAAAGCAATAGCAAAGATCAATGAAACTAAAAGGTAGTTCTTTGAAAAGATTAAACAAAATTGATAAACCTTTAGTAGATTCATGAAGAAAAAAAAGGAGAAGACTCAAAGCAATAAAATTAGAAATGAAAACAGAGAAGTTGCAATGGACACTGCAGAAATACAAAGCATCATAAGAGACTACTGCAAGCAACTCTATGCCAGTAAAATGGGCAACCTGGAGTTGAGGGTGTTGGGCAGGGGGTATCAAAGAGACACAAGAAAACTTTTGAGAGTAATGGATATATGTTTATTATCTTAATTTTGGATTCTGGTGATAGTCTCATGAGTGTATACCATTCAAAACATAACCATCTTATACTTTAAATATGTACCGTTTATCAATTATACCTTAATAATCTGTGAAGAAAAGAAAAAAAAGACACAAATGATTTTTCCTGGATAAAAGAACCAACATGTTTTGACAGGTAATTTGATACTCTGAACAAAATTCTTATATCAAAGTAGTTGTTACCAGAGGGGGAACCCCTTCCAGGGCCTCAGATTGGGCTCTTGTCTAACACTTCAAAATGAATTGTCTAAGGAGACAAAAATACTGACAAAGCAAAATACTTTATTGGGAAGGGGCACCCGGCAGGAGAGCAATAGGTTAAGGGAACGCAGGAGAACTGCTCTGCCACATGGCTCACAGTCTCAGGCTTTATGGTAATGGGGTTAGGTTTCTGGGTTGCTCTGGCCAATCATCTTGCTTGTGCCTGTATTTGGTCTGACTCAAGGTTCTTCCTGGTGGCACATGCATCTCCCAACCAAGATGGATTCCAGCATGAAGTTTTCTGGGATATTGGAAGAACATATTATGGGCTGATGTCTCCTCCCTCCTTTTGGTCCCTTTTGGATTCTCCCAGTTAGTTTTTGGCAGGAGTACTGTGTTCCTTATCAGAACCTCCTGTTGTGAGACAACTCATGTAAGCAGTTATTATTATAATTATGTTAGGCAACCATTGACTGAAAGTGCCTGGCCAAGGCAGGCGGTTTCAGTCAATGGTTGCCTAACATAATTATTTGAAGTCAATATTTATCACCATGTTGTTTCATAGTGATGAATGCCAAATGTAATGGTCAGATAGGAAAAATGTCTAGATAACCACTTAGTCCGAGCACATACATAGTCAAAGATGGTTGCAGTTCAAATATGGCATTGTTATTGTCAACAGATAGTTATTGAGAATTAACTGCTCATCTTGCAATAAATTTGAAACTAGAGATTATTTTCTATTACAATGATGCAATTCTTCCCTTAGTTTGAAACCTAAAAAATAACAAGAGCTACCTATTATGTTAGACTCTAACTAAAATGACAAAACATCTGAATCAAAAGGGAAAAAATATCTAGCTAATTAGGAATCTGGCCATGCAGATGAAACATCTGAATGTTTGAATGGTTTTTTTTGTTGTTGTTGTTCTATAGCTCCCTGTTATTCAATTCTGTTGAAAAGTTCAGTGTATCCAAGATAGTAAGGAAATTAAAATAAGTACTTTGGATCTGCATACAGAAGAAACATTTGGGTCAATAATATTCTCATTGATTTTAAATGGCTTTACGTTATAATTTCTAAAGTTTTAATAAATTGGCAACTGGCTGATCAATATGATTAAAGGAGTCTTTCATTTGGATAAATGAATCATTTGATCCAAGTTTAAGAAAAATCATGCTAAGAATTGCTTCTCAAACTCTAATGTTCATATGAATTAGCTAGATAGTTTGTTGAAATGCAGATTCTTATTTGGTAAGTCTGAAGTGGGGCTTAAAACACAACATTTTTAATCAGTTCCCAATTGGGTATATTAGTTTCCTATTGCTGCTATACCAAACTCCCACAAACATAATGGATTAAAACAATACACTTCTGGGTTAAAACAATATACTTCTATTTTACAGTTGTAGAGATCAGAAGTCCAAAATCAGTCTCAGAGAATTAAGAACAAAATTTTTGCAGGTCTGCATCCCTTCTGAAGGCTTTAGGGGTATATTTGTTCACTTACCTTTTTCAGCTTTTGTTTGTGTTCTTTCACTTTGCATCTGTCACCTTGCATCACATCTACCTCTGCTTCCATAGTCGTGTTCCCTTCTCTGACTCTTACAATCTTGCCTCCCACTTGTAAGGATCCCTGTGATTACTTTGGGCATACCAGGATAATCCAGGATGTTAATTTAGTATAATAACATTTGCAAAATCTCTTTTGCCATGTCATATATCTTACTCATGGATTCTGGGGATTATACTTGGATATCTTTGGAGCATAATTATTTGTCCTACAACCAGTTGATCCCGAGGCCACCAGTCCATAAGCAACACTTTTAGTAAAAAGTCTCTATAGTGAAATAGAGTCTAAAGATAATCATCTTGGTAGTTCTGCTAGACAGATAATTACATTATTTTTTGGTTCTGTTGTTTATTTAAATGTAGTAAAGAAACTGAGCTGAAACCAGGGGCCTTCTGTCCTGTCACCTGAATTTAAAATATATATATATATATATATGTGTATATATATATATAATATATATTATATATGCACTTTATTTAAAGGATGATGGATTCAAAAAATATTTGATGGTGAGTAATTATATTCCTTGGATATCATGTTTCCAAACTAAGCAGTTTTAAAAGTCTTTCTGTGAAAAATATTTTTTGTGTACAAGAAAAGGAGTGAGAGAAGGATGTGAAGACAAAAAGAAAGGGATGGAAAGAGAGAAAGAGAGGGAGGGAGGGAGAGAGAGAACAAGAGAGCTTAAAATATGCATACTGCAGTTTCACACATAAGGAGCTTGGTAGTTACCACTCCATCTAAACAAGTAAAAAGCTAAACAGACTGTAAAATTAACACTTCCTGCATCCATAAAGAGGGGAAGACACAGGGCAAATTGCTGCCCCCGAGACTGGAGAGAGAGGCAGGTGAATACAGGTCATCAAGGCTTACCAGAGCAAGGACTCACAAGCAGAAACTGTTCTGGGAACCAGTGCTGGGGTAGGAAAGTCTGAAGTGTAATAGACAATTGCTGGAGGTTCAGTATGGACAACTCCGAGAGTTAAAATCACCAGGGGAAGTTTTTGGAAGCCTACAAAATACTGTGATATTTACCTCCAAGTGCTCCATCAGGTTCCCATAGCAAATATTGGAGAAAATCCCCTTGGGCCTCTGACAGGGGGAGGGAAAACAAACCATTTTAAAATATACTAGAGTATATTTTAAATAGACTGTTCTTTTCAACAATACCTGTTATCAGAAAAAAACTATTAACCAGAAGCTAACCTGGAGTATTATCAGAATCTAACTAAAGTGGGGAAGGGAAATATCCAACTCTAGTCAACTCTAGCCATCCTGTACCCCTAAAGCGGGGGTGGGGGGCGGGAGAAAAAAGATGAAACATACATGTAAAGTTTATAGTCCAGAAGCATAAGCTCACTAAATGATTGAGACATAATCATAAGACTATGGTACACTTCACCTCCCTGGCACCTCACCACCACATTACTAAAAGCCTTTTTTCAGCAGTTCCTTTTACCATTACATCATGTATGGCTACCAAGAAAAAGTTACAAGTCATACCAAAAGGCAAAAAAAAAAACAATTTTAAGCAACAAAGCAAGCATCAGAAACAAACAGGGTAGGAATTTTGGAATCATCAGACTAGTGATTTAAAACAAAGTGTATGATTACTATGTTAAGAATTCAAAGAATAAAGTAGACAACATGCAAAAGTAGATGGCCAGTGTAAGCAGAGGGTTGAAAATCTTAAGAAAGAAGAAAAGTAAATGCTAGAGATAAAAAATGCTGCAACAGAAAAGCAGAATGCAGTTGATGGGCCTACTAATTGATTGGACATGGCTGAGGAAAGAAACTCTGAGCTATAGAGTATATCAATAGAATCTTAAAAATGTGTGGGATGCAACAAAAACAGTGCATAAAGGGAAATTTCTAGTATCAAGTGCATATATTAGAAAAGAAGAAATCTCTAAAGAGAAGTGCAAATTAAATCTAAAGTAATCAGAGGACCGTTTAAAAAAATCAATATTAGGGCAGAAATCAATGAAAACTGAAAATAGGAAATCAATAGAGAAAATTAATTAAACCAGAAGTTAGTTCTCTGAAAAGATCAATAAAATCAACAAGTGTCAGAACCAGACTAGGCTAACTAAGAGGAAAAAAGAAGAGAGAGAGAGAGACAGAGAGGAAGTAAATTATTAATTAGACCCCCTAGAAATTAAAAGGATAACAAAGTAATACTTTGAACAACTCTAAGCCCACAGATTTGATAACTTTGAAGAAATGGACCAATTCCTTGAAAGACACAATCTGTCAAAACTCACACATGAAGAAATAGATAATCTGAATAGGCCTATGTTTATTTTAAAAAAAATGAATAAATAAGTAATAACTTCAAAAAAAGCACCAGATCTAGATGGGTTCATTGGTGATTTTTACCAAACATTTAAGGAAGAGATAATACCACTTCTCTACACCCTCTTTCAGAAGATAAAAGCAGGGGGAATAATGCCTAATTTATTCTATGAGGCTAGCATTATCCGAATACTTAAGCCAGGCATTACAAGAAAACTACAGACCAATATCTCTCATGAACATAAATGCAAAAATCCTCAACAAAATATTACTAAGTTGAATCCAACAATGTATAAAAAGAATTATACACCATGACCAAGTGGAATTTATCCCTTAAAATGTTTAACCTTTGAAAATCAATTAACTTAATCCATTGCATGAATAGGCTGAAAAGAAATATCACATGATCATAACAGTAGATGTGGAAAAAACATTTGACAAAATGCAATTCCCATTCATGATTAAAAACTCTCAATAAACTAGAAATATAGGAGAACTTCCTCAACTTGATGAAGACTGTCTACAAAACCCCTACAGTAAACTTTATAATTACTGTTGAGAAATTTGAAGTTTTCCCACTAAAAACAGGTAGAAGTCAAGGAATCCACTCTCACCACTCCTTTTCAATATGGTACTGGAAGTCTTTGATAATGCAGTAAGACAAGAAAAAGAAATGAAAGGCATACAGAAGGGAAGGAAGATGTAAAGTGTCTTTGTTTACATATGATATCATTATCTTTGTAGAAAGTCCTAAAGAAATGACAAAAGAATTCCTGGAACTAATAAGCAATTATAGCCAGGTTTCAGGATACAAGATTAATATACAAAGCAGAAACTAACACACCATTGTAAAGCAATTATACTCCAATAAAGATGTTAAAAAAGAAAGATTAATATACAAACGTCAATAGCTTTTCTATATACAAGCAATGAACAATTAGAATTTGATATTAAAAACAATAAAATTTACTTTTGCACCCCCCAAAATAAAATACTTAATTATAAATCTGATAAAGTATATGTGAGATCTATTTTAGAAAACCTACAAAACTATGATGAATGAAATAAAAGAACTAAATAAATGGAAATATATTCCATGCTCATAAATTAGAAGACTAAATATTGTCAAGATATCAGTTTTTCCCAGTTTGACCTATAAATTTAAATCAATCACAATAAAAATTCCATCAAGTTATTTATATGTATATTAACAAATTAATTCTAAAGTTTGCAGGGACAGGAAAGACTCCCAAGACAGCCAACACAATATTGAAGAAGAAAAAGTTGAAGGACTGACACTACCTAAAGTAAAGACTTACAATAAAGTTACAGTAAACAAGATATTTTGGTGTTGTGGTGAAAGAATAGACAAATAGATCAATTGAACAGAATAAAGAGCCCAGAAAATGGTCTAAAAAATATAGGTAATTGATCTTTGACAAAGGAACAAAGGCAATACAATGGAGCAAAGACAGCCTCTTTAACAAGTAGTGCTGGAACAACTAGACATCCACATTAAAAAAAAATAATTTAGACACAGACTTAACACCCTTCACAAAAATTAATTCAAAATGGATCATAGACCTAAATTAAAATACAAAACTATAAAACTCCTAAATGGTAATACAGGAGAAAACTTAGATGTGCTTGGATATGGTGATGCTTTTTTAGATGTAATACCAAAGGCATGATTCATAAAATAAATAAGTAATAAGCCGGGCTAAATTAAAGTTAAAAACATCTGCTCTGGGGCTTCCCTGGTGGCGCAGTGGTTGAGAATCTGCCTGCCGATGCAGGGGACACGGGTTCGAGCCCTGGTCTGGGAAGATCCCACATGCCGCGGAGCAACTGGGCCCGTGAGCCACAATTACTGAGCCTGCGCGTCTGGAGCCTGTGCTCCACAACAAGAGAGGCCGCGATAGTGAGAGGCCCGTGCACCACGATGAAGAGTGGCCCCCGCTTGCCACAACTAGAGAAAGCCCTCGCACAGAAACGAAGACCCAATACAGCCATAAATAATAAATAAATTAATAAAAAAAAAAAAATCTGCTCTGTGAAAGACTATCAAGGGAATGAAAAGACTAGCCATATTGGGAGAAAATATTTACAAAAGATACATCTGATAAAGGACTGCTATTCAAAATATAAAAAGAACTCTTAAAACTCAACAATAAAAAAACAAAAAACCTAGTTAAAAAAAAAAAAAGGACCAAAAACCTTAACAGACACCTGACCAGAGAAGATATACAGATGGCAAATAAGCATATGAAAAGATACTCCACATCATATGTCATCAGAGAAAGGCACAATAAAATAATAATGAGATACCACTACACACTTACTAGAATGGCCAAAATCCAGAACACTGACAACACTAAATGCTGGTGAGGATGTGGAACAACAAGAACACTCATACATTGCTGGTGGGAGTGCAAAATGATACAGCCACTTTGGGAGCCAGTTCAGCAGCTTCTTATAAAACTAAACATACTTTTATCATAAGATCCAGCAATAACACTCTTTGGTATTTACCCAAGGATTGAAAACTTATTTGAATACAAAAGCTTACACACAGATGTTTATAGCAGCTCTTTTCCTAATTGCCAAGGCGTGGAAGCCACTGAGATATCCTTCAGTAGGTGAATGGAAAAATAAACTGTGATACATCCAGACAATGGAATATTATTCAGCGATAAAAATAAATAAGCTAGCAAGCCATGTAGAGACATGGAGGAACCTTAAATTTAAGTATATTCCTAAGTAAAAGAAGCCAATTCTAGAAGGCTACATAATGCATGATTCCAACTATATGACATTCTGTTAAAGGCAAAAATATGGAGATACTAAAAAGTAGGCAGAGCACAGAGGAATTTTAAGGCCGTTAAAATACTCTGTACAATAAAATGATGGATATGTATTATACATTAGTCAAAACCCATAGAATCTACTACACCAGGAGTGAACCCTAAGATAAACTATGGCCTTTGCATGATTATGATGTGTCAATGTAGGTTCATCCTTGTTAAAAAATTCTGGTGAATGATGTTGATAATGAGGAGAGGCTATTAATGCAGTTTTCCCATCCTCTAGCCTCTTCTTTCCCACCTCCTCCTCTCATTTTTCCTCTCTTTCTTTCTCCTCCTCCTTCTTCTTCTCCTTCTCCTTTCCTTTCCTTTCTTTTCCTTTCCTTTCTTTTCCTTCCATTCCTTTCCCCCTCTCTCTTCCTTTCTTTCTCTCTCTCTCTCTTTTTCAATTCTGTTTATTAGTGGCCACATGAATACCTAGCTTGTAGTAAATGCTCCATAGTTATCTAGCTTGCTAAGATCTAAATTGTGGGTGATTGTCGAAAAATATCAAATCATGTTTATGCTTCAATTGTGATCATTATATAGTTTCTTTTTGATTAATTAATACTTAAATTTATGCTAATAAATTATGCTGTTGTCAACTTATATTTCACAGAAAATTTCTAATTTGACCTGCTGTATTATTATTATTATTTTCCTTTTTAACTGATATTTTACACAGAAATAAAATTATGCAACTTAAAGCACAGAGGGAAAGAAGACTGAAAAAGAGGAAATAAAAAAGCATAGCCTCAGTGAACTGAAAGAAAATATCATACTGTTTATATATATGTATATTTAGAATCCTAGGAAGAGAGAAGAGAAATAGAAACAAAATTTTTTAAAAATAATGACTAAAAACGTTCCAAGTTTGTCTGAAACTATACACCCACACATGCAAGAATCTCAAGGAATTCTTCTGTTTTCTCTACTGAATATCTTCCGGTTTACTGAGGTCTCTTCTTTCTGGCCATTGGGAACTTACTTGAATGATTCAAGGCCCTGTTGAGCTCTTTTTGTTTGACCTCCTAAATTTTTACTCAGTGTGTATGTAGACTGATATTCAACCAAATACTCTAGGGAAACATTAAGCAGATTTCTAGCATTCTTTCTCTGTCTTGGTATGATCCTTGGTAGTCTGACCCACAAAATCTAGATACCTCCTTTTTTCCAAACTCTAATCTGTGTCTCCTCAACCCACCCAAATTGCCATGTTTTGTTGGGTTATCTTCCCTTCGCTGTGGTCCAGAAATTGCCTTTAGGAAGAAAGCTGAGGATATTGTAGAGCTTTCCACGTTAGTTTCCTTTGTTTCAGGAATCAGAGTCCTGTTTTGCCTTTCTCTAATATTTGAAAACACTTGTTTTATATATCTTGTCCATTTGTCCATTTGTTTATAATGGGAGGTTATTCTGGACTATATTACTTCTTCATGGGTGGAAGAGGTATTTCAAATGCAATTTTTAAATAAATTAGGTTTTTTTTTTAAAGAAAGAATTAATCTTTATAGATAAAATAAATCTAATGAAGAAATCATAATTTCTAACTACTGTAGATTTCATCATATATTACACTTAATAAGTAACCAGGGGGGGTTTGTTTTGCTTTTTAAAAATAACAAATTTTCTCTCTCAGTTTATTTCAAGAGACTGATTAAACATTAATTGGAGGAATACATTTTCTTCAATATATCAATAAAACAATTAAATGGCAATTAACTTTGTAAACACATCTTCTGCTAACACTGAACACATATAATCATGTGGATCCATTTATGCATACCTTCTGAAGCCAAAATACAAGAATAACAATACTGGACACAAAACTGAGATATAATGAAGGCTTCAAATTTTACCATTTTAACTTTTAATTTTAATTGTAAATAATAATAAGGGAAGTTAAAATGTAAGTAATTTGGGCTTCCCTGGTGGCGCAGTGGTTGAGAATCTGCCTGCCAATGCAGGGGACGCGGGTTCGAGCCCTGGTCTGGGAAGATCCCACATGCCGCGGAGCGACTCGGCCCGTGAGCCACAATTACTGAGCCTGCGCGTCTGGAGCCTGTGCTCGGCAACAAGAGAGGCCGCGATAGTGAGAGGCCCGCGCACCGCGATGAAGAGTGGCCCCCGCTTGCCGCAACTGGAGAAAGCTCTCGCACAGAAAATGAAGACCCAACAAAGCCATACATACATACATACATACATACATAAAAAGAATGTAAGCAGACAAGAATAGCATTAAAAATAATAATAATAAAAATAAAAATAAATGTAAGTAATTTTACATGGCATCTGCATCACCTATCTATTATCACCAATTAAGAGATTTATTTTACAGAATTCTGGAAAATGTGCCTGATATATACAAAATAGCATATGATGATATGTCTTTTTTCCTTAAAATATGGTTGAACGATAAAACATTGTGCAGGAATCCTCAAATCCACCCAGCAACTGAACGTTGCAAATATCAGTGCTGTTATGTTGTTATTTGAAAAAAATCCTGGAAAGATTTTAAGGAGACACAATTACCGCAGGTTTAGAGTAGAATTACCATTGATCTCTAAGAATGGTCAATTATAATTTTGTTCCTTCTTTCATACTTTCAAGGTATTGCTGGATGGCTCATTCCACTGATATGTTATCAGCTATGGAGCTAGAAACGTGAAGAGGACTCAAAAGTCTCAAAAATGGATTAGATGCAGGAGCTGTGAAGGAGGGAAGAAAAGCATAATGAAGGTAAGTAACATTTCTTACAAAATGTCAACTCTTTGAAAATTAATGTTATTATCTATACCCATATTTTGAAGCAAGAAGATATTATAGTATCTACGGAGACTAGCCATGTCAAAGGCGCCATTGTAAGTGCTATATATATATATATATATATATATATATATATATAACAATTCATATGTTCTTTGCAACAACACTACTAGCAAGATATTATTATTATCTCCACTTTACATTTGAGGGAACTGAAGAACTGAGATGTTAAGTAACTTGCAAAACATCTCACAGATAGCTGGTAAGTTCTGGAGCTATAGATAGAACAGTACAACTTAGCAGCTATCTCTACTGAAACCACAAGGCGGTGTTACTAAACATTGTTACAACTCAGGGCTCTTAAACCTGCTCTGTCCTGCTCTCTCCAATAACAGAGAGGGACATATATAAGCTACAGAGAGTATTTTAAGACTGCTCCTACCAGCATTCTCAGAGGAATATTGCAAAGTCCTGGACACAGATGAATGCCACTCCACCTAAAAGTTAACTGTTGAGATCCTGGATCCAAGGTCATATGCTGGAGCCTCCATTGAACCTGATTTATTGGACCTCATATGCTAAGCCTTATGTGTTCTTCTTCCTTGCATTGTACCATCCCAGGTTTCTTCCTTGTACCTCAGAGACCCTATTTTTATTTTCTTTTACAATAGAAATATGTGCCTTAAAAACCAGAGTCTCAAACATTGGTAACTGAAAAATAGATTTGGTTCTAGTGTGCTGAATTTTCAAACACTTCTTTGAGGTAAGGAAAGAGCTATGATGCAACTGATATTAGGAGTGAAGGGTGTACAAAAAGTCTTCCCTCCTAAAATGAACTTGAATCTTCAATTTTAAGGTCTATTATGGCAAGAACACTGACTGCTCTGTTCACTAATGCATCCCTTGTTCCTAGAAGTTCCTGTCATGTAATGGTCACTCAATAAACATTTGCTGAATTTTGAATGAATGAATGAACACTGTAGGTAAATTAAAGGTAGAAAGAGAACACAGATAAATTTCAATAGTAAAACAAATTGAATGTTAATTCCCTGGCTATAAAAATTTGAATTTATGTATACAGAACTCTTTTTACCCCTTTCCTTATTCAAACACTTTCAAAAGCAAATTGATTCCTTGGCCCACCTTCTGAATCCATTATTTTGTGTAGAACACCCATATGCAATTGATTTTTCTTCCACTGTAGCATTAAGACAATGATTATGGAAATATGGAAGAAAAATCAACCATTTGTTTTATACAAACTTTGAAAAAATAAAATCACAAAAGCTATGTAGCATCACAACTACAATTTTCAGTGAGAAATGAGAACCTCTGGAAGAAAACTAAAATATAACATGACCAAACCTCCCTTAACAAACCAGTTATAACATTAGCAAAACTCTTTGAAGATTTATCTAATATCTAGTTTCCAGGCTATCTCCCTTACAGTTGTACAGTCAGTTAACTGAAGAATAGCTATTAAATTTGTTGTATCTAAAGTCAGATGATGCAAAATTTTTGCTCTCAGCTGAACTGTGTCCACCTTTAAACACTGAAGAAGCTTATGGCAGCCTGGTTGCTGGACTTCAAGAATACACATTCACTAAAATAAGGAATATAGATTATAGTATCCTGATAGGAATAATCCATCATATTTTACTTCAATGACACTTTGAGACCTGCAGTTTGACATTCTCTCATAGCTTTTATTCCCAAGCCTATAAAATTACTATACTTTTAGAATGCTATCTGTATTTTAAACACTGTGCTCTTTGAAAGACATATGGCTAAAATGTTCCTTATATTTTTCTCTTAAGGAGATTTTATTTTACACTCGAACTTATGTGCTAGCTCTGACAATTTTTGAAAAACTGCAAGCCTCTACAATACAGAGAAACACAAAATAAGAAGGAGGTAAAACTCATTTGCTCCTCTTTAAAAAACACACATTTCTCACTAGAAAGCAGGATGACTAAAGCTTATGTAAAAGTTATATAAGAAAGATAATTTGGTCAATGACTTGACATGCTCCTCTACTACAGAGGGTGCTCTTTTGGGAAGACTGTCATTTTGGCAACATTAAGTCTGCATTTGTAGATAATGTAACAGTATCTAGTTGACCTATTGGAACTGAGATGATTCGGAGATAATTTTCTATAACCAGATTATTAGCTTTTAACAATTATCAGGGGACATGGAGGTAGAAAAGAGAATTGAGGATGTACACATAAATAGGGTTCCTGTTTTACTAAGAGGAGGTTAGGACCATTAAAAATGGGCTACGTGGAGATTACCATGCAATTAACTACACTACAGAACTCCTACCTTAATGCTTGTCTCCTCCTTTGTCACACTACATGAAAAACATTGTTAGGAAGTCATGGGAATGGTGTTGGATTAAGATACATGGATTTAGTAGTGCTCCAATAATAATATGACTATATTTCCTTACAGAAAAAATGCTAAGTATGGACATGAGAAAATTTTAACAACTCAGGCATTTAACTATATGGCAAGAGCGCATATTAAAGACACAACTAGAATAAGGATATACAAGAATTCGCTAAGGGCTATTATTCATTACATCCAAGTTTTTGTTTGAAAAGTATTTAGACATCAAAGGACAAAGCTTATCAGAATCACTAGAATATTTTAAAGTGTCTTAGTTTAGGCTTATTAGGTAAAGTTTAGGTATGCTAGCTAAAGTAAAAGTAATTTGTTTTCTGGTGGTTAGTAAACTGTGTATTCTCTTAGAGTTGAAATTATTTTAGAAGATTCTAGGAGACATACAGGTGTCAAATACTCATAGCATGATCTCTGTATTTGTATCCACTGAGAAGTTAAATGTAAGAAATGCTTCATTTGAGTGTCCTTGTAGTCACTGTATTAGTTTGCAATCTTTCAATTTGCAGTTATTTGAGATGTATCAAGTGTGATGGGTTCTATTCACTAAGCTGTCCTTCTTAATGGTTGCTTCTCATATGGTCAAGGGCATACTAAACATGTTCTTGGAATGATTCCCTCTTTCAATCACTGTGCCAATAATCACTTAGAATACAAGTGGATTCTTTTTATTTAGAACAACCAGGTGGCTGAAGAGAGTCAGTTAATAAGCAATCAGCAAAATCAAAAGCAATAATGAAGCCCTTCAAGGTTTTGTGCTATACTGCCTGATACATAATCTCTATTTTGTGAGTAAATATATGGTATGCCTAGCAGTTGAATGAGTTTGCTGATGCCACATTCCACTCTTTGTGAGTTTATTCAGCTTTGAAGATCTCACTGCCAGGAGAGATCTAACATCTGTTTGAAGGCACTACCTTCTGTTGTAGAAGACTCACTGTTACAAAGTTGGGTTTTCTACAGATACTACACTTTTCAGTAGTGCCTGTTAATATATCTTTTATCTGTACAAAGAAGTAAGAAACTGTAATCCAAAAAGTGTATTCAATCCATTCACCTAATTTGGCAAAAAATATACATTCCGTAGTTAGAGGAATTATATCTGAAAGCTATGTTGGGACCTTTGGATGTTAATTTAAAAGATTTTTCATGCTCATAACAATCTAGTTTGAGTGGGTAAAAAAAAGACTTCATCATGTTCTATATTACTTTTACATAGATTGGAATGTTACTTTTCTGATTACATAAGTCAATATTTCTTTTTTTCCCCTTAATATTGTTCTTTTGGGTATGCCAGATCCAGGGTCAATGTGAATAAAATTCGAAGTTTAAATCAGAAAGGATCTTCAAAAGACTTGAGGTAGTCTCCATTTCTCTACTGTATTTTAGATACATTTAGTTTTATTAGGTTATGATTGTATTCCAGATTGAATACAATTTCATATTTAATGGAAAAGATATAGGAACCTATGAGGCCCAGATGACATTGTGAATAAGAAAAGTTTGTTGTCTCAGCTGCTTTACCTTATTTCAGTCCTTTATTTCATTAAGTGCCCACTACTTACTCAATATAGAGAATCAATCGATGTTCCCATTTTGCTCCTGTAATTTCAGAATTCCAAATTTCTTGATTACTGTTAGCTTTATTTCATAAGGAACCCCTTAATATATGTAATATTCTTATTATCATTTCAATATTATAGTGTATGTATGTGTATTCATTTTCCCTGGAAAATATGTCAGAATTTCATCTCATATGAATGCATTTACTCCCTCATGATGTCAAAGAATCAGGATCTTAGAAGTTAAAAACAGAAGGAGGGCAAGACAACATTGTGTAGGTGCATAAAAACATTCCCTGTTTTCTAGGAAACTTTATGGAGTGGGGTGAGAGATAAGCCTTCTACTCTTCACATTTTCTGAATATGCCATGTGATACCATATATTATGAAAACACCCAAAATATCCTCTATATTCTCACAACTCCTACTCCATGTTTTATATTTGATAAATTCTAGATTGGACTACTCAATGTGTTAGTTTTTTGTTCATCCACAAATGGTAAACCCATCAGTTTTTCATTTATTTATTTATTTTTAGCTATAAGGCTCACTCCATTTAACCTTTTGCTATAACATCCTCAAAAGCAAGTATTTTTGTATTTTTTATTTTCTAACTGTGTATCAATATTTAGACAGAACTTTAAGTTAGACAAACAAATTTGATTCTGCAGATTATGTTTAAATGCCAATTCTCTGCTCTACTTCCATTATGGACCATTTAAATTCCAAGAAATATTAAGACAGATAGAAAATTCTGATCTTAAATATTTTTGTCCTATAATATTTAAAATACCTTTGGATCAGAAATTGTAATGTGTGTGCCAAGGAACTTCTGTTCTTTGGAAAATGGATAGATAGATAGATAGATAAATAGAGATAGAGATATTATGAAAAATGAAAGTTGAATAAATTTGAACAACATTTTGTTAATAAAGTCAAATGGATTTCTTTACTAAATGGCTTATCAGGATCTTTAATACATTTTTCAGACTTGCAAATTTCCAAGATAGAGAAATAGTATGAAGCAAATCTCAAATAACCAGGAAAAAAATTTGAAACATCTTTTATGTTTTCTGTATCTCTTATAGAATTCATTCTGATAATATGGTCTTTGATAGAACAGATACAGAAAAGGAAATTCTCATGTACAAGGATTTTGGGTCAAAATTTGCATTTTCATATAAATAATTCATCGTCTATATTGATAAACTCATTTTAGTTAACATATATTTAAGTACCAATAATATTTCAAGCAGTTATCAAATAATTTGAATGATAAATATCTCAAGTTCTTTAGTACAATTATCTTGTTCTTAGAGTCATGTTTTTGTCTTTCTGACAAACTCTTATAAAAAAGAGTTTCCTTAACCTGGTTATATTCAGGTAAAAAGAAGTACCTCTGTATTAGTCACTAGTGTTCCAAGACAACTGAAAAAAATGTGGTGTAGGGAATAGATATAAAGTTAATCCAATCTGGAAGTTCCAGATTTGGTTTACAAGTATCCTAGTGGCAGTGATTTATTTCTGTACATTGCAATGTCAGAACAATGACAGAGCTAGTCCAGAGTGATGGCATTGAAGATTGACATCATTATTTTCTATTGCTTACAACTCATGGAAACTGGCAATTTTGTTGTCAGAACTGGAACAGTGATATAACTCAGGAGGAGAAATTTGATTAGTTCCATGTGATAAAGTTACTAGAGGGGTGAGGAGAGACTGGAAAAATTAAGATATTTTACTCTTAACTAAGCACATTTAAGAACAAGTAATCCCTGAGCTGGCATCATGTATGTTTTAGGACTCAAAACCATGTGTAGAAATGACATGCACTTTTCTAAACTTCAAAATATTTGAAAATAAAACACTCAACTACTTGAAGATTTCAAGAAAGAATACAGAAAAATGAGAGAACTTGTCTATATGAATCCATAATGATGTGGCAATAATAGTCACATAAAAGTCATAATGAAAGGAGATAATTTGATTCAATACTTTACTTATGTTACTGAAAAAAAAAAACCCACAAACAAAAACAGCAAAACAAAAACAAAACAAAACAAACAAACAAGTAAAACAAACCAGAAACTAATTGAACAGGTCCACATGTTTCTACAAACAAATCCACCATCCCATCTACAGATCTGAACCCACATTCTCTGCCTTTCCTCCTAATTCAATGAAGGAACTAGTCCCCTCATTTCTAAGATCGAACCCTCTATGTGTGTAGAGATTCTATTTCCTGTCACTTCTTTGGAGAAACTCCTCATTTCCTTTCTCTTCCCTACATCAGTAACTTTCTCCCTTTCTACTACATTATCATCAGCAGCATAAGGGCATGAGAACCTATCTTCCATATCAAATAAAAAAAAAATCCCTTGATCTCACCCCTATAATCTCTATCTTACCCATTTTGCTCAATTTTACAAGATAAAAAGAAATCTTCAAAAGTATTGAGTATGTCTGTCTTCTCCTGGGTGTCTTCTTGAATTAACACTTAACCAGACTTTTGTTTCCAACATTCCACAAACCTACTTTTGTTGAAAGTCACCACTGGTCACCTCATTGTTATTCTAACATCAGCACTTAGATTTCACCTCACTGGAGTTCTGACAAGATTTGAAATAGCTAATCATTCTCTCTTCTCTGAAATAATTCCACTAATTGGCTTTCATCCCGTTCTCTGTGTTCTTATCTCAGGTTGATTTATCTCTTTGCTGGATATCTCTCATTTTTCTCATGTGTAAAATTTGGAGTTCTCTACAGCACAATACTCAGGTCTATACTCCTCTTTGTTCTTAATCATTCTCCTAGATAATTTCATTCAGTATTATAGCTTTACAGAAATCTTTATACAGATTATTCCCAAATAATGTCTTTAGTTCTGACTTTAGATACAAAATCCAAACACCTTCATAAATAAATTGATAAATGGACTTTATCAAAATTTAAAACTTTTGCTCTGTGATAGCACTTTTAGAAGAATGAAAAGACAAGCCACAAATTGGGAGGTGTTTCAAAATCACACATCTGATGATGAATTTGTATCCTAAATATATAAAGAACTTTCAAATAAAACTCAATACTAGAAAACAAACAAACAAAACAATAAAAGGTAGGCAAAAGATATAAGCATATATTTCACCAAAGAAGCTGGATGGATAATAAGCACACAAAAAGACACTCAATTTCATTAGTCATTAAGGAAAAGCATACTAAAATCATTGAGATACTACTACACACCTATTACAATGATAACAAAAAATTAAAATTAAAAAAATTGGCATTACCAAATGATGGCAAGATTCTTGAACAACTAGAACCCTTACCTCTTGCTGATGGGAATGTGAAATGGTACAGCTCTTTTGAAAAGTTGTCAATTTCTTATAAAGTTAAAAGTATGCTTATAACCCAGCAACCTCACTCCTTGGTTATTTAACTATGAAAAATAAGAATTTTTGTTCACACAGAATCCTGTAAATGAATACTTATAGCAGGTTTATTCATAATCACAAAAAATTGGAAAGAGCCTAGATGTCTATAAGCAAACTGGTATAGCCATAAACCTCTATACTTCCATGCCTCAGGCTAAAATTCCTGGAGCCTTTGTTGACACCTGCTTTTCTTGGACACTGTGCTTTCAACTCCTACAACAGATACTGTTGTTTTACTTTCAAAATATTAATACATCCAGGTCCTTCTCATCATCTCTAATCTATGCCACCACCATCTCTTACCTGGACTATAGCAATGATCCCATCTTGAACATTTGTGGGCTCAGAGTAAGTGAGAGTACAAGAAGCCCATATAACATATATCTAAGTATATTAAAAAGTTCTTAAAAAGTTTAAATAAAATATGGCAGCTAAGGAAAAACCAAGTTGTTGCCCTTTGCCCCTGGCTTCCAGTTCTTAGGCCTGCCTTCATTTCTTCTTACCCGCCCCTCACCCTGCAGTATCCTATACATGAGGGCTCTCATACAAATACATTGACAATCAAGCTTGCATATTCAAATTTAATCTACAACTTCTAAAAACAATTGTTTCTTAGGCATCCCTCAGACTTGGGGTGCATATACCCAGGAATGCTGTTTGGTGCAAAATTAAAATACAGAACACCTCATTCAAAAAGTGGGAAAAAAATGAGACACTGTTAAAGTTACTAAATATAAAGTTTTTTTTTTTCTTTTTTTTCTGCAGTCTCTCTCCTGTTGTGGTGTTTTATTTGCTATTTAATGTCATTCTAAATAAAGAAAAATTAATGTTGTATATCAGCATAGATTTTACCATTCATCTTATATTATGCAATGCCAGTTTTAAATGCAGATACAAGAACATTTAACTCATATGCAGAATCATCGGAATTACACAGCTCCTATTTTAGCTTGTATATACATATGCATTTTGTTCTTCCCAAAACAGTGAAAATGCTGCATGTACCAACTCAGCTGTTTTTCTCTCACTTCCTGACATGTGCACATTCTACCAACACTTTCTACCTTCAGCTACTGATAAGTAAGACAGGACTGAAAGGAAAAATGAACTATAGGTTGCCCTTTCTTTCTATTCCCCTCTATGTTACCATTTTTCCATGTAAGTTGTTGGCTAATACAGAAAATAACAGGAGTAAGAAAGGAAATGATAAAGGTCCCTGGTTGTTCCATTTCTTAGAATACCATTTCCTTCTTTCCACAAGCAAAGTTCTGATTCAAACTGAGAACATGATCTCTGTGGCCGTCAACATCCACCCCACTTCCTCAGTCATAAGTGTAAGATACTCTTTATTCTCACTTTGCAACTTGTTGAATTCGCAAACATCATGGGCCTACTGGAATTGTGTGTTCCTGAAGCATCATGAACTCTACAGATGAATAAGTTACAAGGAATGACTTACATGCAGTTTGCATGTATCTCTTCTGCTTATACACAAGCTCCATTATCCCATTGGACTTCACTTACAAAGCACAAGTACAGAGGTAAAATTATTAAGAATTTCAAAACGGTGACAGCAATAAATTAATCCAAATGAGGGATCTTCTAGGTATGGGGCCTTATACAACCACACAGGTTGTACACCCATGAAGCCAGCCTTGTCTATAGCAGTGGTGTGTTCTGCCCTTGGAAAGACAAACAGGGAAAATTGTCATGACAAATCAAGATTTCCAGGGTTCCAGATGTTCAGAGAATGGGAAGGGGAGACTTGTGCTCTGCTGTGGGAGCTGGGGACATTGTCTTTGCTCCATGGATTCTTCAATGAGAAAAGGACAAGAATAATGCACAAGGCAGGAGTTCCTCTTCCAGTTTAAGGACAACAGGTTTCTGTTTCTAACACTTTGTTGGGGAAGATCATCAAGAAAATGTGAGAGCCCATTGATCCAAGAGCAGGACCCAAGCAACGAGCCTCTCCACTCCCTCCCTTAACTTTGGAGTGTATATTCTGCCTGCCTTCCTCATTCCCAGAAGCTGCCCCAAGGATAGAACTTTGAGATAGCAATGTGATGTTGAGAGTCTCTGGATAGTATATATGACTGAACCCAGTTAAGGCACCTATATAAACTTTTAAGACTTGGTAGGTGGGTGCAGAAATCTGTTCATCTTGTGGCTGCCCATGACAAGCCTCATAAGTTCCCTTGCTTACTAAACCTGCCATCTACCACTGTGGAGTGGTCTGCCTCTTTCTTCAGTCTTTCCCTATCCTCTATATCGGACCAGTTTGCAAACCAAAACCCTACTATATTTTATCCACGCATCATCAAAAGTAATCCTTTTTAAATGTATGTCTGATCATGACATTCCTCTAGACAAAATCATCAATCACATTGTCACAATCAAGACTAGAGTCCTTATAATGGTCTACATTTCCCTTGATGACCAACTGACAATATTTCTTACCATTTTCTATTCTTTAACCCCACTCCAGTTACACCATCCTCTTTCGAGTTCCTTGAATGCATACCTAAACTACTGTTAGCTCTGTCTTCATTGTTAGTGACAGCAATCTTCTTGGTCTCTTCAGGTCACAATTGCTTTCCAATCATCTAATATCGATATTGCAAAGTGATCTTAAAATGACAAATCTGGGAGTTCCCTGGCAGTCCAACGATTAGGACTTGTCTCTTTCATTGCCATGGCCCCAGTTCAATCTTTGGTCGAGAAAATAAGATCCCGCAAGCCTTGCGGGGCAGCCAAAAAAAAAAAAAGGACAAATCTGAGGTCATCTGACTGCTCTGATATTTTCAATGACTTTCCATTACCTGTAGGATAAAGTCCAAATTTCCTTACAAGAGAAATAAATAATCCATTCATAATAGTTGAGTATTTGGCACATATTAAGTGTTAAATTAATAAAAGTTATTTTTATTGAGGAAACATCTACTGATGAATTCAGCACCCTCTTCTATAGGACATGGTATAATTTTCATCTTTCTATTGTAATAAATTAATGGACTTTACCCCAAGTAATACTGCCTTTCTTTTTGTTTTTTTTTAATTATTTATTTATTTATTTATTTTATGGCTGTGCTGGGTCTTTGTTTCTGTGCGAGGGCTATCTCTAGTTGTGGCAAGTGGAGGCCACTCTTCATCGCGGTGCGCGGGCCTCTCACTGTCGCGGCCTCTCTTGTTGCGGAGCACAGGCTCCAGACGCGCAGGCTCAGTAATTGTGGCTCACGGGCCTAGTTGCTCCGCGGCATGTGGGATCTTCCAGACCAGGGCTCGAACCCGTGTGCCCTGCAT
Source organism: Balaenoptera acutorostrata (assembly GCF_949987535.1). Lineage (NCBI taxonomy): Eukaryota > Metazoa > Chordata > Mammalia > Artiodactyla > Balaenopteridae > Balaenoptera > Balaenoptera acutorostrata. The sequence continues at coordinate 64,050,476 of NC_080064.1, forward strand.
TGGCAGGCAGATTCTCAACCACTGCGCCACCAGGGAAGCCTAATACTGCCTTTCTTATATCCTTTTCTTCTGATCCTTCTTCCCCTCCTTCTTCTCTTTCTCTTTGATTTCCCTGTCTCTCACACCTTCTTCCTCATTCTCTCTCTCCCATCCCTACTCACTTAGTGGCATTTGCACAATAACTGTTTAATAAGGAAATTGTTGCAGATCTAAGAGAAAGCTCTTTTAAAGAGTAATAAATGTTAAGCATTAATAATACCATATTGAAACTGAAAGGGCTGATAATCAGCAATGCAGATTAGTAAAGACCTACAGCCTCTGGGTGTGAAAGAAATTGAGTTCAGTCTAAAATCAATCAGATGGTAAGTAGGTTGCCACTAATAATGACAGAAATACTAAGCTCCAGGTTTAAATTCATAACGTTTTGGACTCGATACTTTCTGCTGCCGAATACTTTGGCTTTTGCTAGCATAAGTGGGCATTAATAACATATTAGTTGGGGTAACTACAATTTATGCAGCATTCTCACTAGAGAATATATTTCTCTCTATATTATTTTATCATCTTCCACATATCTCAAAGTTTATCTAACTAAGATATTAACCTGAATGTATTTTGTAATATTCGAAAATCATTCCTGTGTAGCAAAGCTGAAATACCCCCTTTCTCTTGGAGTCCATGCTAGACAAATTCCAAATCACTTAACTTTTTACGATAACATCAGAAAAGAATTATCTCAATTACAAGTTTTTAAAGTGTCAATTTTATGAGACTAATTGAGATTCATTTTGATAAATATCTTTTGATGAGAAATAGATTGTCCTCTACTATGTATTAAAGAACAGCTTGTTTCCTGTGGATTAAATTTTTATGGTAAAATGCAAATAACTTTCCATTTCTTATAATTTATGATATTATCACTGTATCCTGTTACACAAAATGACAATGAGCAAAACACTCCTGCTGCTACAATCTGTGCTGAAAAACTTCCTCAAAATAAATTGTCTCCAGTTCTATCAGTAGATATAGCTGTAAGAGGTAGGAATTTTCTCACAGTATTTGGTGGATGATGCTAATACTTGGTCTTAATAGGCATTAAATATACAACATGTATTTGCTCAGCTGAAATTATAAATAGCCAAAGCTCTCTGAATAAGAATCATATGCTTTTAAGATTCACTTCTGCTTGTGAGTGTTTTCTGTTTATTATTATTAACATTTATTTCTCATTTATATACAAATAAATTCAGTAGGAATTGCTATACTTTACAATCAAAATGACACATAATCCAAGTCTAAGTATGAATGTGTGTAGGCTCCTAACAACCACTTTATGATTTGGAGAACTATATGTAATTGGAAGAAAAGAAGTTTTAAGGAATGCAAATAACTCATAAGCTCAGTGTATCTTCAGACTTGAGGATGCCATGACACACTGAGTAATTTACATCTGGCTTTGAAACTGGGACCATGCACTTAGAAATATTTTAATGGAAACAAGAATTTCTTCTTCCTGAAAATCTAGATTGTTAGATTGAGGGAATATAACATGGCTTACAGTTCTAGCTCTGGAGACAGATTGCTTATATTCAAAGTTGTCCATTTCCAGTTATATGATCACAGGTCTCAATTTCATTATGTGTAAGATAAGGAAGACAGGTATCTTGAGAAGATTAAATGAGAGAACACTATATATCTGAAACTGATAATTCTTGACATTTCATAAATGCTCAATAAATATTAGTTATTGCCATATTAAATTGATTCTAAGGTGCATTTTTTCTTACATTTTAGTATGCGTCTCTGAAATAGGATGCATACTGCAGTCTATAGTTTCTCACAATTACAGTAGGCCAAAATGCAGTCATAACGTCAAGTTTATCAAGGCAATCCAGTGGTTAGGACTCAGTGCTTTCACTGCTGAGCCTGGGTTCCATCTCTCTGGCTGGGAAACTAAGATCCTGCAAGCCTTGTGGTGCAGTCAAAAAAAAAAAAAAAAAAGATATAAACATCAACAGAACTAACATCAACACTTAAAGATTGGAGACATATCTCTTCTTTTTTTAAGGTCTTAATTTCTCTCAGAAATTTATTTTTAATTTAGAGTCTTACACAATTTTTGATATGACTATTTCAAATTATTTTATGTTTTTAGATGGTATTATAAGTGGTGTTTTATTTTATTTTCCAATTTTTTATTGCATATATATATAATTGATATATATATAATTGATTTTCATGTTGACCTTATATCTTGTGACATTACAAAATTTACTTGTTGGTTCTAGTAGTTTTATTTTGTAGATTATGTAAGATTTTCTCTGCACCTATTCATGTAGTCTGCAAATAAAGACAGTTCTACTTTTTTCCTCCAATTTTGTTTTGTACACATTGCCTTACTGCGATCTTAAAGGCATCATGTACAATGATAAATAAATATCATTTCTGTGCTCCTAATTTTAGAGGAAAAAAGTCTTCAGTCTCTCACCATTAAGTAAAATATTAGCTATAAGTTTCTCATAGATCTTTTTTATCAGGTTGATGAAATTTATTTCTAATTTTAGTTAGATAAAATTTTTTTATCATTATGGGTATTGAATTTTGTCAAATACATTTTTTACATGAGATTGTCATATAATTTCTTTTTTAATCTGTTGATATAATAAATTACATTGATTGGTTTACAAATATCAAACCAACTTTGCATTATTGAGATAAATCTCAGTCATGATCATTGTGTAATATCTTCTTTATATATACATAGTTATACTTAATCTGCTAATATTTGGTTAAGGGTTTCTAACATTGGTATTTATGAGGGATATTAGTTCTCAGTTTTTATACCTTGCAATGTCTTTTTCTGGTTTTGGTATCATGGTAATGGAAGCCCTATGTACTCAACTGGGCAGTATTTCCATTTTCTCCTTCTCTGTTTTCTGAAATAGTTTATGTAATATAAACTATACTAAACACCAGTTTAGTCCCTGGGACCTAGATTTTTCTCTTCTGGAAATGTTTTTGGTTAAAAATTTATTTTACAAACTCAATATTTTTAATAACTAGAGATTATTCAAACTTTTATATCACTTTTAAAGTCAGTTTTTTCTTATTGTTTTGCAAAGTATATGTCAATTTTTTAAAATTGTCTGAGTCAGTTTAGGCTGTTATAATGAAATGCCACACACTGAGAGGCTTAAACAACAAATATTTATTTCTCACAGTTCTGGAGGCTAAGAAGTACGAGATCAAGGTACCAGTCAATTTGGTTACTGGTGAGATCATTTTCCTGGTTTGCAGACAGCGTCCTTATTGCTGTATCCTCACATGACAAAGAGAACATTATGTCTTTCCAGTCTCTCCTTATACAGGTTCTACCCTTATGATCTAATTGTCTCCAAGAGGCCCCACCAAATATTTACAGAATATTCCATCCAACAACAGCAGAATATAGATCCTTCTCAAGCAATTATGGAACGTTCTGCAGGATAGGTCACAGACTAGGCCACAAAGCAAGTCTTAGTAAATTTAAGAAAATTGAAATCATATGGAGCACCATTTCTCACCACAGTGCTATGAAACTAGAAATCAATTACAAGGCAAAAACTGGAAAATTCATAAATATGTGGAGATTAAACAACATGTTACTAAAACAACCAATGGGACAAAGAAGAAATCAATACAGAAATCCAAAAAATAATCTTGAGAAATATGAAAATGGATCTAATGTAAAACATTGTTACTGCAGTTGATAACACTACATTATATAATTAAAATTTGCTAAGAGAATAAAACTTAAATGTTCTCACCAAAAGAAAAAAAGTGAGGTTATAGATGTGTTAATTAACTACATAGTGGGGATCCTTTCACAATGTGTATATATATTAAATCACCATGATGTACACTTTAATATATTATAATTTTATTTTCATTTATACCTAAATAAAGCTGAAAAAAACAAAGCAAAACAAAAATACAGCCTTGTCCCCATGACCAGTTGTGGAAATGAAAAGTGTAGCATTTATATTTTCTTCCATTTTGTGTTGTATGTGTTTCCACATTTAAATGATTTCCTCTGTTTTCATCTCCTTCCTTCTTCTCTTTTTAGACATGGTATGGTGGTGAACTTGACAATTTAACCCATTTTAATTAAAAATTTATAAAATGAGATTATGTGTCAATCTAAAGGAGGAATGGAAACCACCCAAAGTTTTTCTTCCTAATACCTGAATACTAATACCTCCAGAGAACTTGGGTTGTTACACAGGTGAGCACTTTTATTTCTTATGTGGTTGTGTTATTTTTTTATTGATGCTATAACAAACCATCAAGCTTATTTCCTTACAAAAGCACAAATTTATTTATTTATTTTTTACAGTTTTTTAGGTCAGAATTGGAACAGGTCTCAGCAGACTAAAGATGTTAGCAGACTGCCTTCATTTATAGAGTTTTTAGGGGAAGATCCCTTTTCTGCTCATTTGGCTTGTTAGCACAATTCAGTTCTTTGTAGATAGAGCACCAAGACAGATTTTCTTGCTGGCTGATATCTGAAAGAAGTTTCTAGTTGTTAGACCCACTCTATTCTGTAGGCAGTGATCTTCTCTCTCTCATCTTCAAAGTCAGAAATGGCAGGTCACATCCTTCTCATGTCACCTCTCTCTGATCAGAGCCTGGAAATAGTTCTGCTTTTAAAAATTCAGGTATTTAGATTGTGTCCATCTAGTAAATTCAGGATAATCTCTCAGCCCAAGGACTTTAACCTTAGTCATGTCTGCAAAGTCTCTTTTGCTATGTTGGGTAATATATTCATTGGTTTGAGGAATTAGTTTCTAAGGATATATTTGGAAGACCTTCATTGTGCCTCCCATAGAAGGGATAATTGCATTTTGTTGGTTTTGATCATTACAGCCAGAATATTGGCCTATGACCTGGGTCACACCAATCCAATGCACGGGCCAGATTTGAAACAGGTATCTAGTGACATAAACAAACAGGAATCTTGCTGCACCATCTCTGGCAAGGGTGAGATTTGTAGGAAATTTAGTTCCTGGGGAGCAGTGGTAGCAGTGCTCTTTTCTTTTCTACAGATTTTCTACTTTCCACAATTAATCCACTTGTTATTTGTGTTGTCCCAGTGCTATAGTCAGGACTATATTACATATTACATTTTAACTCCAAATTATTTGTCTCTGAGAGTGGAACACATTTTATTGTCTTAGGAATACTATGCCTCTACCAGACCTGACACTATATGTCAGTAGCCTTTAGTCACGGCACTTTTGGCATTTTAGATGGGAAAGTTTTTTATTGTGCAAGACTGTTCTATGCATTGCAAGGTATGTATTGTCCTCAATCATTACACAATAAATGTCTCCTGAGCCCAGTCACCTGACAACCCAAAACAACTCCACACATTTCAACTTTTTCCTTAGTAGGTTATAGTAACCCTGGTTGATAATTACTGTTCAAAATATTCAATACATGTTTGATAAAAGAGGTAAAGTGAAGTCCAAAGTTAGTAATGTTTATTTCCTATTTATTCGTTTCTTTGATCATTTGTTTATCATACTAGTATTTAGAAATTCCAGTGTGACAAATTCTATGCTGGACACTACATATGCTAGCCAAAGAATGTTCTTGACTCAATGTCTCATCCACTTCTATGTTCTCCTACTCAGATTAGAGGAGTAATGAACACTGTTACTCAGATTTTAGGGCACTGAATGTGCCACATGCATCATTCTGTTCTAAAAATATTGTTGATGCACATAGTTCTCTCTCTCCTAATTCTATCTTCCATGCCTTATGTCTTCTGGATAATCACTGCATTGTATTAATTTTTCCTTTTCCATTTGTATGTGCTGTGACACACTTCCTTCAAGTGACAAACCTGTAGCAAGACTGGAAGAAAATGGGGAAGAAGGGGATTTGTTTGAGCCTTGAATTCAATTCATATTTTCCCATGGAACGTTATAAAAAATCTTGTAGTAGGATAAAAGGACTATTCAGGCTAATATTTTCTCTTATTTCTCATTTGCTTATATGCATAAAACCCTTGGGGATGCCACATGAGCAGTGATCAATCTAAGCCAAGATTGCAACCCTCTAATAGTATGATTCTTTCCACACTATAAACTGGCCATAGTTTATATTACTTGAAGTCCCTCTACTGCCCACCCACAGAAGTTCCCATAAGATAATGTTAATTGTTGAAATATGAACGTCTCTACGCAGACTCCAAAAACCATCCAGGAAAACAAGGAAGGTAATACAAATAATATGGAACCCACACATAAAAAGAGATGTAGAAATGGGGAAATAAACATCCAAGACCTGCAGAGTAGGCTCTGGAGTCCACACCAGACCCTAGGATCAAGCAGGGATTTCACAAAAAATGGAGAGGACTGAGGGGTGCCAGTGATGAAGGAACATGGAAACATCCGCCAGGGCTCACTCTCAGTGGGGAAATAATGAGAACAGATGTGAAATCTTGTGGATCAGAGCTCAGGTGAATGAGGATTTGCGAAAGAGGAAACTAGAAAGTGCCTGGAACCAGAGTCTGGGGCAGGCATAGCCTCTAGGGAAGAACAAGACCAGGTGGATGAGGGTAGAGTAACCTGGAACCTTGTCAGTAGAAGGGAAAAAGTAATATGTTGAAGATAAGGGTTCTATTGAAACAAGATAGTCTTAAAGAATCATGAAGAAGTTTAAAGAAAGAATCTTTTATTTCTAAAAGTGTTGATATCATCAAAGGGGAAAAACACTTCTTTTTATTTTACTTTTAAAGTTTGCCTCTGTTTGTCATCTCAAGGGTTTCTCCTGTCAGCAGCAGTGGTAGTTATATGAATGAACCTGAATACGCACAGATATATTTTAAAACCTGGAAAATTTAACCTAAAGTACATTTTAGCTTTGGAGTGCCCTCAAGGGTGGAACTGAATTGCTCAGGAGATGAATAATGGGATTCATTACTATGACCAGTTGAAATCTAACATAACCCAAAGTATTCCCATGCTGCTAAGCAGCTTAGAAACTGTGGAGAGTAATGCAGCCCTGCTTCAATTGATTTCTTACCCTACCACTGAAGCCATCAACAAAGGGGTATTTATTTCCTACAAAGAAAAGGTATGCCTGTGTTCACTGATAGAGGGAATAAAGGCCATCCTCTTGCATATTCAAAAGATCTTTGTTTTAGCTCACTTTATTTCTATGATGCAAAAAAGTGCTAATTTGTCATTCATGCTGTAAAGTTAGACTGGATCAATATCTTATGGATGTAAATATTTACTTTTACAAGTTGTTTTTGTTAATGTATCCAAATAGTCATATGAATGATAATGTTAGATCATCAAGAGTCACTTTTTTGTTCTTCACTCTGTTCCACACGCAAATTAAAATCTTCCATGTAAAACATAAATTCAACACTGTGAGCTCACCTTTTCTTTATGGTATCAAAAGTCCAGAGCCAGATTGCTTCTACTGTAAGTTTTAGCAAATATTAAGTGAAAAAAATAATTATAATCATACACAAGCTTTTCCAGATAATAGGAAAAGAAGGTTTTTCTGCCTTTGTTTTTATGAGGCTAAAATTGATGCAAACACCTAACTGGTATTGTGTAAAAAAGAAAAATTTTATCTATGAATATATGTAAAAATAGGATGAGGTTCAAGAATCTGTATTTAGGAAGCCTTAATAAAGGACAATTACCACATTTAACAACAACAACAAAACCACTGTGACTTTAGGATATTAAAGTGTTTTGTCCTAGTCCTACTTATTATTCAAAGTTTGGATCAGAACCCATATAAGCTGATGTCCAATTCTAGTCGTTTAAAGTAAGCCACCTGTTTCCATTCTATGATTGAATCAGTTTAAGATATTACATGCCATTATCACAAGTCAACTCACAAGCTCTATGGTTTACAACAATTATGGTTGGTTTGTTGTTCACCTAAACTGACAAATGCCAATAGCCTTCCACCTGGGGATTAAGGTTCATTGGCCCCTTCTATCATATGCTCTGCCATTCTCTAGGGCCTTTGGTCCTATGCTTACAGCTGACAGAAAGAGGAAGAGAGAGACAGGAAAGCTCATCTTCTTCTTACCTATTCTAGCAAATGTGACACTAATTACTTACATTCACATTCCATTACTGAAAGGCAGTCAGATGATTTCAAGAGACCCAGAATGAGGTCTGGGAAGTGGAATTCCTAACTAATAGCTCTACAAAGTTTGCAGTAAAGTGCTAGCTATGTCTTATGGTAACCATACCATAGTTCTAGTTTATACCTGTTCTAGTTTATACCTGTTGTCCTGTTTAAGCCTAGCTATTATCATCCAATCCAGGACACTTTTATAGTGTTGCCTTTCTCAAAAGAGTCCTGATTAAATGACAGATTATATGATCATTTTATGTTCTGCTACAATGCTCTTAGACAATTGCAGAAGATTTTTGTAATTGTTGTTTTTAATATATAAAAAGGAGATGAATAGGGCAACATTATAATGTTTTATTGTAGATATCATTAACATATTTACTATACCTAGTTCATAGAAAATACTTAACATCTTTGGCAATCCAGAATGATGTGACTATTTTTAAAATATTCTCCAGACATATTTAAAAATAATTATTTAAAAAATTTCATCAAAATTTTATCAGAAATTTATCAAAAATAGCAAGTTTGGGGGCTTCCCTGGTGGCGCAGTGGTTGAGAATCTGCCTGCCAATGCAGGGGACACGGGTTTGAGCCCTGGTCTGGAAAGATCCCACAAGCCGCAAGCAACTAGGCCCGTGAGCCACAACTACTGAGCCTGCGTGTCTGGAGCCTGTGCTCCGCAACAAGAGAGGCCGCGATAGTGAGAGGCCCACGCACCACGATGAAGAGTGGCCCCCGCTTGCCGCAATTGGAGAAAGCCCTCTCACAGAAACGAAGACCAACACAGCCATAAATAAATAAATAAATAAATAAATAAATAAATAAATAAATAAATAAAATTAAAAAAAATAGCAAGTTTGGGATTTTTTTTGACCCTAGATAATATATATTTGAACAAATTCATATGCAGATTAGAAAACACAGCCAGATGTTCCAAGACACAGTGAATATTTTAAGAACATATTGAAGGAAAATTTAAATATACAACAAAAGTATTTCTAAAAGGAAGAAGACAAATGAGGCACTTTGCTGCCTGAAGGCAAAAGAATTGAATATATATCCCTTTAAATTCCCTTACAATCCCTTAGTGCTGTCATAAACTCTCTTGCAGAGTATAATTTTAGTATATAAAAATGTTTTAAAATGATATGCTAAAGCAAGTGAAGATTTAGTAATAGACGCTTTAAGCAATAACATGCCCTGTGTCTTGAATACTAGCATCCTGTGATAACATGTAAGATTTGCTTGTGAAATCTATCTGAGAAACAGAATTTAACATGATGAAGTGTTGAGTTCCCAGGGTAAAGGCAATATTCTATCCCTTGAAATATAATGAGGACTACACTTCATTAAAGTGCAATTGTCAACTTGGGGGAATGATACAGCTTTGCTATGTCAAAATAAACAAATAGAACAGAACATGAATTAAAAAAATTATTGGGACAGCCACATGAATAATTTAATAAGATGTCCCTACTATGATTGTTCTGGAATGAAAAAAATATTAAATAAAAATGTGGTAAATATGACCCATTCAACTTATTTTCTTCCAATCTGCCCACCCTTAACCCAATGCCCTCTTTGTTTCTCATCCCTATTCCAAAAGTAAAATAAACATAACTCTCAGATGCCAATGTCACAGTGAAGATTTTATAAAATCTTAAATGTTTTGAACTCCAAAATAATGGCCTGACCGGTGCATTCTGAACTGAAACCTCATAAATTCTTAAGTGTACTATTCAATGGCAAATGTTCTGAAGACTTCCTAATCATGACTCATGCCATAAAAACAGGAAAAGAAGAAATGGGTGTCTTTATCCTTTAAATAGAAAATGTCAAAAAATTTTCTTATTTTTAATGTCTTGGTGAACTGTACAATCTGTCACTTTTGAATGGTCGAGGATTTGCACATTTCCAAAGTTTTATGGTCTGTATTTTGGGAATTATTGTCCATTACACCACCTTCATTCACTAAGATGTCACTAATTATCCTTTGAAATCTGAGTGTATTAATTAGAAATATTTTTTTTAAATAGTACCTATAAACATGTTACTAGGATATATAAGGCAATATAAGAAGAATGACTTTACCAATTTAATTGGATTATCATGAAGAAAGTTATATAAAAGTGACAGTAAGTATTATAAAATCCAAACCACTCTTTTTTTTTTTTTTAATTCTTTTGGCTGCGTTGGGTCATTGCTGCTGCACACAGACTTTCTCTAGTTGTGGCAAACAGGGGCTACTCTTCATTGTGGTGTGCAGGCTTCTCATTGCAGTGGCTTCTCTTGTTGCGGAGCATGGGCTCTAAGCGCATGGGCTTCAGTAGTTGCAGCACGCAGACTCTAGAGCACCTGGGCTTCAGTAGTTGTGGTGTGTGGGCTCAGTAGTTGTGGCTTGCGAGCTCTAGAGTGCAGGCTCAGTAGTTGTGGTGCATGGGCTTAGTTGCTCCACGGCATGTGGGATTTTCCTGGACCAGGGATCAAACCTGTGTCCCCTGCATTGGCAGGTGGATTCTTAATCACTGTGCCACCAGGGAAGTCCCCAAACCACTCATTTTTAAAATCAAAAGGCACAAGCATTTAACTAACTTCAATAATCACTTTAAATTTTGTTGGCAGAGTTGGGCCTGATATTAGTCATCAATCATTTCTAATGTACCTTGAGTCCAGCACTTTGTGTCTCTTATCTGATTTAATCCCTACATCAACCCTGTAAAAAAGCCTGGCCATTAATATTTCCATTTGGCAGACGAGGAGACAGAGATATTAGCGTCAGTAATCTGCCCATTTTGCAAAGATACAATAAAAATGTGAAATTCATGAATCATGTAGAGGATGCCTCCTTTCAGGTATTTGCTGTAATATGTTAGGTGGCCTGTTAACCATATTTTACCCTTAAATTTCTAAACATGCTTATTGTACCACTGTGTTATCTAGCCCGAAGACAGAATGCTTTGCTCAATAAGCCTACATTGTGTATGTCACCTTGATGTAAATAACCTGAATTTTTAAACATGTTTGTGTAAAATATAATTTGTAAACAAGTAACATTTTTTGGGTTAATGCATTAATGAGGGTGATGGAATACTAAACCAAAAGAATGAAAGATGTGTCTAAGATGCCCAGAGTTCCAGTTAGCTTAAAATTCCAGTTAGCCTGCCATCAAATATCTGCAAAGAATATCTGTCTGCCTGAGTCTCTTTTGAGTGCACTAAGATGTCTACAAATCATTTAATAATGTCATAAAATTACTCCAATCTCCTTGCTCTCCTTAGAATAAAGAACATCTATGAGTAAAAGATCAATGAATATTTTGGCTTGAAGTAAATGGTGATTGAAGGCAAATAGAGCAACTGACTAATCGAATCCTCAGAGTAAGGTAATGCTTGACTTCCTTTTGTTAGCTCACACAGTCACTTAATACCCTGATTCATTAGTTCTAAAACTTGAGTGTGTTCATTATTGTTTGGATAGTTTGTTTAAACACCATCTCTGGGTCCCAATTCCATAGTTTTTGATATGGTAGGTCTGGTGGAGTTAGAGAATTTACATTTCTAAATTTCCAGGTGATTCTGATATTGATTTTTCAGGACCACCCATTGATAATTAGCCTAAATATTTGTTGGATTTAACTGTTAAAGAGATTGAATGTTTATGTAGTAAGCAATAAGTGGTTGCTGGTTTTCTTAGTTGCCTCTTCTGATTAACATACTTGAACCAGGTATTTAATAATTCTAAATCTAAATTGTGTATGTTCTCAAACATAATAATTAGCTTTATGCTGAAATTACAGCAAATAGTAATCAAATGAATCAAGATTTGAACCATCATCTCTATGACTATAAAAACTGTGCTCTTTTTACCCTACCACATGTTTATTTTTGAGAAACAGAATAATACCATTAGAACTTAAGTCAATATTTTGAAATAAAATTCATATCATAAAAAATATATAAATTGAATTTTATTAAAAATTCTGTTTGAAAACTAAGAAATTTTTATGGTTAATATACATTTACATATAAAACTTTAAAAACTGTGACAGCATTATAGCATCATAAGACGTTTCATGTTTGTTCCCACCCTCAATAACAAAGATTTGGCATGCATCCATAAACAAAATGCCTCTGTAGTAGTTGTGGAATCTAGCATGAAACACAAAAGGACCCAGGAGTAGTCTCACCCACATGTGCATCAGGAAATAGGCAGACAGACCCCAATACCAGCAGTGGATCCTGTAGTAGCTTATGAACTCACTCTAGACCCTCTTGGCCATAGTCTGGGTGTACCTGGAGAACACTAACCTGGGAAGTCATCCAGGAAAGAGAGTCTTTATGGAAGCCCAGGTTCTCATAGAACCAAACTAAAATTCTGGAGCTGAAGAATTCAATGAGTGAGGGGGAGACCTTCAAGATGGCAAAGGAGTAAGATGTGGAGATCACCTTCCTCCCCACAAATACATCAAAAATACATCTACATGTGGAACAACTCCTACAGAACACCTACTGAATGCTGGCAGAAGACCTCAGACCTCCCAAAAGGCAAGAAACTCCCCAGGTACCTGGGTAGGGCAAAAGAAAAAAGAAAAAACAGAGACAAAAGAATAGGGATGGGACCTGCACCAGTGGGAGGGAGCTGTGAAGGAGGAAAAGTTTCCACACACTAGGAATTCCCTTCACTGGCGGAGACAGGGGGTGGCGGGGAGAAGCTTCGGAGCCACGGAGGAGAGTGCAGCAACAGGGGTGCAGAGGGCAAAACGGAGAGATTCCTGCACAAAGAATCAGTGTCGAACAGCACTTACCAGCCTGATAGGCCTGTCTGCTCACCCGCCAGGACAGGCGGGAGCTGGGAGCTAAGGCTCCGGCTTTGGAGGTCAGATCCCAGGGAGAGGACTGGGGTTGGCTGCGTGAACACAGGCTGAAAGGGGCTAGTGCGCCACAGCTAGGGGGAGGGTGTCCGGGAAAAGGTCTGGAGCTGCCGAAGAGGCAAGAGACCATTGTTTCAGGGTGTGCGAGGAGAGGGGATTCAGAGCACCACCTAAAAGAGCTCCAGAGACAAGCGTGAGCTGCGGCTATCGGCACGGACACCAGAGACAGGCATGAGATGCTAAGGCTGCTGTTGCCGCCACCAAGAAGCCTGTGTGCAAGCACAGGTCACTATCCATGCCTCCCCTCCCGGGAGCCTGTGCAACCCGCCACTGCCAGGGTCCCGTGATCCAGGGACAATTTCCCTGGGAGAACGCAAGGCATGCCTCAGGCTGGTGCAACATCACGCCAGCCTCTGTCGCCGCAGGCTCACCCTGCACTCCGTACCCCTCCCTCCCCCCAGCCTGAGTGAGCCAGTGCCCCCGAAGCAGCTGCTCCTTTAACCCCGTCCTGTCTGAGTGAAGAACAGATGCCCTCAGGCAACCTACATGCAGAGGCGGGGACAAATCCAAAGCTGAACTGCAGGAGCTGTGGGAACAAAAAAGAGAAAGGGAAATCTCTCCCAGCAGCCTCAGGAGCAGTGGATTAAAACTCGAAAATCAACTTGATGTACCCTGCATCTGTGGAATACCTGAATAGACAATGAATCATCCCAAAATTGAAGCGGTGGACTTTGGGAGCAATGATATATATATTATTTTCCTTTTTATCTTTTTGTGTGTGTATGTGTATGCTTCTGTGTGTGATTTTGACAGTATAGCTTTGTTTTTACAATTTGTCCTAGGGGTCTGTCTGTCCTTTATTTATTTATTTTTTTTAGTATAGTTTTTAGTGCTTGTTATCATTGTTGGATTTGTTTTTTGGTTTGGTTGCTCTCCTTTCTTTCTCTTTTTTTTCTTTTTTTTATTACTTTTTAATTTTTTTATTTTTAAGAATTATTTTTTATTTTAATAACTTTATTTATTTTTCTTTCTTTCTTTCTTTGTTTCTTCCTTTTCTTCTGAGCCATGGGGATGACAGGGTGTTAGTGCTCCGGCCAGGTGTCAGACCTGTGCTTCTGAGGTGGGAGAGACAAGTTCAGGACAGTGGTCCACCAGAGACCTCCTGGCCCCACATATATCAAATGGCAAAAGCTCTCCCAGAGATCTCCATCTCAAAGCTAAGACCCAACTCAACTCAGTGACCAGAAAGCTACAGTGCTGGACACCCTATGCCGAACAACTGCCAAGAGAGGAACACCACTCCACCCATTAGCAGAGAGGCTGCCTAAAATCATAATAAGGTTACAGACACTCCAGAACACACCACCGGAAGCGGTCCTGCCACCAGAAAGACAAGACTCAGCCTCATCAACCAGAGCCCAGGCACCAGTCCCTTCCACAGGGAAACCTACACAACCCACTGAACCAATCTTAACCACTGGGGGCAGACACCAAAGACAACGGGAACTACGAACCTGCAGCCTGTGAAAAGGAAACCCCAAACATAGTGAGTTAAGCCAAATGAGAAGACACAGAAACACACAGCAGATGAAGGAGCAAGGTAAAAACCCACCAGACCAAAAAAATGAAGAGGAAATAGGCAGCCTACGTGAAAAAGAATTCAGAGTAATGATAGTAAAGATGATCCAAAATCTTGGGAATAGAAGGGAGGAAACACAAGAAAGGTTTAACAAGGACATAGAAGAACTAAAGAGCAAACAAACAGTGATGAATAACACAATAAATGAAATTAAAAATTCTCTAGAAGGAATCAATAGCAGAATAATGGAGATAAAAGAATGGATAAATGACCTGGAAGATAAAATAGTGGAAATAACTACCACACAGCAGAATAAAGAAAAAAGAAGGAAAGGAACTGAGGACAGTGTCAGAGACCTCTGGGACAACATTAAACACACCACCCTTCAAATGATAGGGGTTCCAGAAGAAGAAGAGAAAAAGAAACGGACTGAGAAAATATTTGAAGAGATTATAGTGGAAAATTTCCCGAATATGGGAAAGGAAATAATCAAGTCCAGGAAGTGCAGAGGGTCCCATACAGGATAAATCCAAGGAGAAACACTGCAAGACACATATTAATCAAACAATCAAAAATTAAATAAAAAGAAAAAAATATTAAAAGCAGCAAGGGTAAAACAACAAATAACATACAAGGGAATCCCCATAAGGTTAACAGCTGATCTTACAGCAGAAAATCTGTAAGCCAGAAGGGAGTGGCAGGACATATTTAAAGTGATGGAAGGGAAAAACCTACAACAAAGATTACTCTGCCCAGCAAGGATCTAATTCAGATTCAATGGAGAAATTAAAACCTTTAATTTCTCTTACCAAAAGCTAAGAAAATTCAGCACCACCAAACCAGCTTTACAACAAATGCTAAAGGAACTTCTCTAGGCAGGAAACACAAGAGAAGGAAAGACCTACAATAACAAACCCAAAACAATTAAGGAAAACGTAATAGGAACATACATATCGATAGTTACCTTAAATGTAAATGGATTAAATGCTCCAACCAAAAGACATAGACTGGCTGAATGATTACAAAAACAAGACTCATATATATGCTGTCTACAAGAGACCCACTTCAGACGTAGGGACACATACAGAGTGAAAGTGAGTGGATGGAAAATGATATTTGATGCAAATGGAAATCAAAAGAAAGCTGGCATAGCAATTCTCATATCAGACAAAAGACTATTGTAAGAGACAAAGAAAGACACTACATAATGAACAAGGGATCAATCCAAGAAGAAGATATAACAATTGTAAATATTTATGCACCCAACACAGGAGCACCTCAATACATAAGGCAAATGCTAACAGGCATAAAAGGGGAAATTGACAGTAACACTATCATAGTAGGGGACTTTAACACCCCACTTTCACCAATGGACAGATCATCTAAAATGAAAATAAATAAGGAAACACAAGCTTTAAGTGATACTTTAAACAAGATGGATTTAATTGATATTTATAGGACATTCCATCCAAAAACAACAAAATACACTTTCTTATCAAGTGCTCATGGAAAATTCTCCAGGATAGATCATATCTTGGGTCACAAATCAAGCCTTGGTAAATTTAAGAAAATTGAAATTGTATCAAGTATCTTTTCCGACCACAACACTATGAGACTAGATATCAATTACAGGAAAAAATCTGTAAAGAATACAAATACAAGGAAGCTAAACAATACACTACTAAATAACCAAGAGATCACTGAAGAAATCAAAGAGGAAATTTAAAAATACCTAGAAACAAATGACAATAAAAACACGATGAACCAAAACCTATAGGATGCAGCAAAAGCAGTTCTAAGAGGGATGTTTATAGCAGTACAATCCTACCTGAAGAAACAAGAACTATCTCAAATAAACAACCTAATCTTACACCTAAAGCAATTAGAGAAAGAAGAACAAAAAACCCCCAAAGTTACCAGAAGGAAAGAAATCATAAAAACCTGGTCAGAAATAAATGAAAAAGAAATGAAGGAAACAATAACAAAGATCAATAAAACTAAAAGCTGACTCTTTGAGAAGATAAACAAAATTGATAAACCATTAGCCAGACTCATCAAGAAAAAAGGGAGAAGCCTCAAATCAATAGAATTAGAAATGAAAAAGGAGAAATAACAACTGACACTTCAGAAATACAATGGATCATGAGCAAATACTACAAGCAACTATATGCCAATAAAATGGACAACTTTGAAGAAATGGACAAATTCTTAGAAAAGCACAACCTTCCGAGACTGAACCAGGAAGAAATAGAAAATATAAACAGACCAATTACAAGCACTGAAATTGAAACTGTGATTAAAAATCTTCCAACAAACAAAAGCCAAGGACCAGATGGCTTCACAAGTGAATTCTATCAAACATTTAGAGAAGAGCTAACACCTATCCTTCTCAAACTCCTCTAAAATAGAGCAGAGGGAGGAACACTCCCAAACTCATTCTATGAGTCCACCATCACCCTGATACCAAAACCAGGCAAAGATGTCACAAAGAAAGAAAACTACAGGCCAATAACACTGATGAACATAGATGCAAAAGTTCTCAACAAAATACTAGCAAACAGAATCCAACAGCACATTAAAAGGAACATACACCATGATCAAGTGAGGTTAATCCCAGGAATACAGGATTCTTCAATATACTCAAATCAATGTGACACACCATATTAATTAATTGATGTATAAAAACCATATGATCATCTCAATAGATGCAGAAAAAGCTTTCAACAAAATTCAACACCAATTTATAATAGAAACCCTCCAGTAAGTAGGTATAGAGGGAACTTATCTCAACATAATAAAGGCCATATATGACAAACCCACAGCCAACATCGTCCTCAATGGTGAAAAACTGAAACCATTTCCACTA
Organism: Balaenoptera acutorostrata; assembly: GCF_949987535.1. NCBI lineage: Eukaryota > Metazoa > Chordata > Mammalia > Artiodactyla > Balaenopteridae > Balaenoptera > Balaenoptera acutorostrata. Next base: position 64,067,948 of record NC_080064.1, read on the forward strand.
AGATCAGGAACAAGACAAGGTTGCCCACTCTCACCACTATTATTCAGTATAGTTTTGGACGTTTTAGCTGCAGCAATCAGAGAAGAAAAAGAAATAAAAGGAATCCAAATCGGAAAAGAAGAAGTAAAGCTGTCATTGTTTGCAGATGACATGATACTATACATAGAGAATCCTAAAGATGCCACCAGAAAACTACTAGAGCAAATCAATGAATATGATAAAGTAACAGGATACAAAATTAATGCACAGAAATCTCTTGCATTCCTATACACTAAGCATGAAAAATCTGAAAGAGAAATTAAGGAAACACTCCCATTTACCATTGCAACAAAAAGAATAAAATACCTAGGAATAAACCTACTTAAGCAGACAAAAGATCTGTATGCAGAAAACTATAAGACATTGATGAAAGAAATTAAAGATAATACAAACAGATAGAGAGGTACACCATATTCTTGGAGTGGAATAATCAATATTGTGAAAATGACTATACGACCCAAAGAAATCTACAGATTCAATGCAATCCCTATCAAACTACCAATGGCATTTTTCATAGAACTAGAACAAAAAATTTCACAATTTGTATGGATACACCAAAGACCCCAATAGCCAAAGCAATCTTGAGAAAGAAAAGCGAAGCAGGAGGAATCAGGCTCCTAGACTTCAGACTATACTATAAAGCTACAGTCATCAAGACAGTACGGTAATGGCACAAAAACAAAGATATAGAAAGCCCAGGGATAAACTCACGCACCTATGGTCACCTAATCTGTGACAAAGGAAGCAAGAATATACAATGGATAAAAGACAGTCTCTTCACTAATTGGTGCTGGGAAAACTGGACAGCTACATGTTAAAGAATGAAATTAGAACCCTCTATAACACCATACACAAAAATAAACTCAAAATGGATTAAAGACCTAAATGTAAGGCCACACACTATAAAACTCTTAGAGGAAAACATAGGCAGAACTCTCTATGACATAAATCACAGCAAGATACTTTTTGACCCTCCTCCTAGAGAAAAAAAAATAAAAACAAAAATAAACAAATGGGACCTAATGAAACTTAAAAGCTTTTGTACAGCAAAGGAAACCATAAACAGTATGAAAAACAACCCTCAGAATGGGAGAAAATATTTCCAAATGAAACAACGGACAAAGGATTAATCTCCAAAATTTACAAGCAGCTCATACAGCTCAATATCAAAAAAACAAACAACCCAATCCAAAAATGGGCAGAAGGCCTAAACAGACACGTCTCCAAAGAAGATATACTGATTGCCAACAAACACATGAAAGGATGCTCAACATCACTAATCATTAGAGAAATCAAATCAAAACTACAGTGAGGTATCACCTCACACCAGTCAGAATGGCCATCATCAAAAAATCTAGAAACAATAAATGCTGGAGAGGGTGTGGAGAAAAGGGAACTCTCTTGCACTGTTGGTGGGAATGTAAATTGATACAGCCACTATGGAAAACAGTATGGAAGTTCCTTAAAAAACTAAAAATAGAACTACCATACGACCCAGCAATCCCACTACTGGGCATATACCCTGAGAAAACCATAATTCAAAAAGACACATATACCCCAATTTTCATTGCAGCTCTATTTGCAATAGCCAGGACATGGAAACAACCTAAGTGTCCATCGACAGATGAATGGATAAAGAAGATGTGGCACATATATACAATGGAATATTAGCCATAAGAAGAAACAAAATTCAGTTATTTGTAGTGAGGTGGATGCACCTGGAGACTGTCATACAGAGTGAAGTAAGTCAGAAAGAGAAAAACAAATACTGTATGCTAACACATATATATGGAATGTAAAAACAAAAATATATATGGTTATGAAGAACCTAGGGGCAGAACAGGAATAAAGATGCAGTTGTAGAGAATGGATTTGAGGACACAGGAATGGGGAGGATAAGCTGGTACAAAGTGTTATAGCGGCATGGACATATATACACTACCAAATGTAAAATAGATATCTAGTGGGAAGCAGCTGCATAGAACAGGGAGATCAGCTCGGTGCTTTGTGACCACCTAGAGGGGTGGGATAGGGAGGTTGGGAGGGAGACACAAGAGCGAGGAGATATGGGGATATATGTATATGTATAGCTGATTCACTTTATTATAAAGCAGAAACTAACCCACCATTGTAAAGCAATTATACTCCAATAGAGATGTTAATTAATTAATTAATTAATTATGTAAAAAATGCAATTCAATGAATGAAATGAAAAATACAATAGAGAGCATCAAACAGATGTTCTTTAAAAATTAGTATAGATCAGGCAGAGGAAAGAATCAATGATTTAGAAGATAGGAACTTTGAAATAACCCAGTCAGAGAAGAACAATGGGAAAAGAATGAAAAAGAGTAAGAAAGCCTATGTGGTCTATAGGATACTACCCTCTCCCCACCAAAAAAAAAAAAAAAAAAAAAAAGCCAATATACAAATCACTGACATTCCAGAGGAAGATAAACAGAAGGGGGAATAAAGCTTATTTAAAGAAATAATGGCTGAGAACTTTCCAAACCTAAGAAGAGATTTGGACATCCATGTTCATAAAGGTAATAAATCACCCCATTATTTCAATCAAAAATTATCTTTTTCAATACACATTATATTAAAACTGTCAAAAATCAAAGACAAATGGAGAATGCTAAAAGTAGCAAGAGAAAGATTGTAACTTACAAAGGAATCCTCATTAGACTATCAGCATATTTTTCAGCAGAAACCTTACAGGACAGGCGAGAGTGAGATGATATATTCAAAGTGATGAAAGAAGAAAAATGCCAACCAAGAATACTTTATCCAGAATAGTTATTTTTCAGAAATAAAGGAGAAATAAAGACATTCCTTGATAATCAAAAGTTGAGAGAATATATCACCACTATACCCGTCTTAAAGAAATGATAAAAGGGAGGTGGGATCAAGATGACAGAATAGAAGGACCCTGAGCTCACCTCTCCTCTTGAACACATCTAAACTCAACTACATATAGAACAACTCTTGCTAAGAATGACCTGAGGTCTTCTACAACCAAGGATTTAAAGAAGGAGCCACATGAAATCTGGTAGGAGGGGAGAAGAAGTGATCTAATCAGGATTCCCAACCCTAGTGGGTGACCCAGAAGAGGAGGGGACCATCCATGTGATGGACCATCTCAGAGATCTTGCTTGGGGAGCAAGGAGGTGTAGCCACTTGTTTGGCACTCCAGCTTTAGGGTCTGAAATGAGGAAGATGAGTCCCCTTAGCTTGTTTGAAAACCAGTGGGGCTTACCTGAGTACTGTAAGAAATCAAGACTCTGCTCTTGAAGAACACATATACAGATTTCCTTGTTTCTAATCCCAGCATGAAGGAAGTAGATTAAAAACTGCTGGGTGCTCTGGCTGGCTTGCCAGGATCCCTCCAACATGACCCCCAGCTCACACTGGGCTCCTGCTCCAGCACCTCCTGCACCAGTGCTGCTTATAACAAACCCATAACTGACATCACACTCAATGTTGAAAAGCTGAAATCTTTTGCTCTAAGATCCGGAACAAGACAAGGATGCCCACTTTTGCCATTTCTATTTATCATAGTATTGGAGATCCTACCCACAGCAATCAGGTAAAAAAAGAAATAAAAAGCATCCAAATTGGAATGGAAGAAGTAAAACTGTCACTATTTCCAGGTGACCTGATATTATATACAGAAAACTCTATAGTCTCCACCCAAAAACTGTTAGAACTAATAAATGATCAGTAAAGTTGAATGATACAAGATTAATATACAGAGATCTGTTGCTTTTCTGTACACCAGAAATGAAGCATCAGAAAGAGAAAGCTAGAAAACAATCCAATTTACAATCACATCAAGAAGGGTAAAATTCCTAGGAATAAATTTAACCAAAGAGGTGAAAGACCTTTCTCTAAAAACTATAAGATATTTATGAAGGAACTTGAAGATGATAAAAAGAAATGGAAAGATGTCCTGTGTTCATGGATTGGAAGAATTAATATTGTTAAAATGTCCATACTACCCAAAGCAATATACAGATTTAATGTAATCCCTATCAAAATACCAATTATATTTTTTACAGAACTAGAACAAATATTCCTAAAATTGGTATGGAAGCACAAAAGACTCTGAATAGCCAAAGCAATCTTGAGAAAAAAAAGAAGAAAGCTAGAGGTTTCCTGCTCCTTAATTTCAAACTATACTACAAAGATACAGTTATCAAAACAAAAGGTACTGGCACAAAAACAAACGCATAGGTCAGTGGAACAGAATAGAGAGCCCAGAAATCAACCCACACACACCATGTTCAATTCATCTATGACAAAAAGGGCAAGAATACACAGTGGAGAAATGATAGTCTTTTCAATAAGTGGAGTTGGGAAAACTCGACAGCTACATGTGAAAAAATGAAATTAGACCATTTTCTCACACCACGTACAAAAATAAATTCAAAATGGGTCAAAGGCCTAAATGTAAGACGAGAGCCCATAAAACTCCTAGAAAAATCCTAAGCAGTAAATTCTTGACATAGGTCTTAGCACTATTTTTGTTTTTTTTTAATCAGTGTCCTCAGGCAAGGGGAACAAAAACAAACAAACAAAAATTGTACCTAATCAAACTTCAAGGCTTTTGTGTAGTGAAGAAAACCATCAACAAACAAAAAAGGCAACCTACTGAATGGGGGAAGATATTTGCAAATTATATGTCTGATAAGGGGTTAATATTCAAAATTATATAAAGAATCCATACAACTCAATACCAAAAAGACAACCTCATTAAAAAATGTGTGGAAGACCTGAAAACACATATTTCCAATGAAGACAAACAGCCAACAAGCACATGAAAAGGTGTTCAACATCACTAATTATCTGGGAAATGCAAATCAAAACAACAATGAGCTAACACCTCACACCTGGCAGAATGGCTGCTCTCAAAATGACCACAATTAACAAGTGTTGGTGAGGATGTGGAGAAAAAGGAACCCTAGTCCAAAGGAAATGAAAATATGATTTTGAAAATATATCTACACTCCCATGTTTATTGCAGCATTACTCAGAATAGCCAAAATATATAAACAACCTAAGTGTCCTTTAAGGAAGAATGGATAAAAATATGATACACACACACACACACACACACACACACACACAACAGAATATTATTCAGCCAGGAGAAAGAAGGGAATTCTTCTATTGGGACAACATGGATGAACCTTGAGGGCCTAAGTGAGATGTCAGACAGGGAAAGACAAATATTGTGTGATGTCACTTATATGTGGAATCTAAAAAACCTGAACTCATTGAAACAGAGAGTAGAATGGTGGTTACCAGGGGCAGGGTGGGTGTGGGGAAAATAGGGAGAGGTTGATCAAAGTGTACAAACTTCCAGATAGAAGATGGACAAATTCTGGGAATCTAATACACAGCATTGTGGAAATAGTTAACAATATTGTTTTATACACTTGAAACTTATTAAGAGACATCTCAAACGTACTACCACAAAAAAGAAATAGGGATTCTAGGTCTTTTGCCTTTCCATATAAATTTTAGAATTGATTTGTTTATATCTACACAATAGCTTGCTAGAATTTTGATAAGGATTGTGTTGAATCTATTGATCAAGTTTTAAAAAAATGACACCTTAACAATATTGACTCGTGCACTTTTTAAAAATAAATTTATTTATTTTATTCATTTTATTTTTGGCTGCATTGGTTCTTCGTTGCTGTGCATGGGCTTTCTCTAGTTGCGGTGAGCATGGGTTACTCTTCGTTGCAATGCACAGGCTTCTCATTGTGGTAGTTTCTCTTGTTGTGGAGCATGGACTCTAGACACGTGGGCTTCAGTAGTTGTGGTTTGAGGGCTCTAGAGTGCAGGCTCAGTAGTTGTGGTACACGGGTTTAGTTGCTCCGCATCATGTGGGATCTTCCCAGACCAGGGATCGAACCTGTGTTCCCTGCATTGGCAGGTGGATTCTTAACCACTGCACCACCAGGAAAGCGTGTACACTTTTTTTTTAATACTTGAGTATTTCATTTTCACATTTGATATTGTAAAATAATAATTCTTAAATTATATTTTAAATGTTAATTTTTTGTTGCTTGTATGAAAGACGGGATTGAGTTTTGTGTATCTACCTTATATTCTGCACCTTGCTTCACTCACTTATTTTTTTCTTAACTTTTTATTTTATATTGGAGTATAGCCAATTAACAATGTTCTGATTGTTTCAGGTGCACAGCAAAGTGACTCAGCCATACATATACACGTATCCATTCTCCCCCAGACTCCTCTCCCGTCCAGGCTGCCACATAACATTGAGCAGAGTTCCCTGTGCTATGCAGTAGGTCCTTGTTGGTTATCCTTTTAGAATATAGCAGTGTGTACATGTCAATCCCTCCCTAACTATCCCTTCCCTCTACCCTTCCCTCTCTGGTAACCTTAGGTTCATTCTCTAAGTCTGTGAGTCCGTTTCTGTTTTGTAAATACATTCATTTGTATCATTTCTTTTTAGATTCCGCATATAAGTGATATCATACTATATTTCTCTTTCTCTGTCTGACTTCACTCAGTATGACAATCTCTAGGTCTTTATTGGAAGGTAATGACTGAAGGGGCACATGAGAGATGCTCTTATGTTCTGTAATATCCCATATCTTGACCATGCTGATCCTTATATGAATGTGTTCACTTTGTGAAACTTTTTTAACTATATAATTAAGATCTGTACCTTTTAGTATGTATGTTACTCCTAATAAAACACTTTACAATAAAAATTAAAAGAAAAAAAACACTAGAATGTCTTTATATAAAGGCTAAAAAAAGTAAAAAGCAAACTATGTTGTTTCAATATGTGTCCATAGTTCATAAATATATGAAGAAAAACAAGGTTGTGATTATCCCAAAGGTCAGAATAATGCTTAAACCTGAAGATAGCCTTTATCAATAAGGAGCGCATGAGGGTATTTACCTTATATTCTGCAGCCTTGCTTCACTCACTTATTATTTCCAGGAAATTTTTATAAAATCTTTGTGATTTACTCCATAGACAGTCATGAAACCTGTGATTAAAATAACTTTATTTCTTTATTTACATTCTGTATACTTTTTATTTATATATTTATTTACTTAGTCTTGTTACACCAGCGAGGATTTCAGTAATATTCTTGTAAATAAAACAGTGAAAGAAAACACACTGTTCCTGATCTTAGGGAGAAAGTGTCCATCCAGTCTCTCATAATCAAGTATGATATTTCCTGTACATTTTTTATAGATGTGCTTTATCAAGTTGAGAAATTTTCCTTTTAGTCATAGTTTGCTAAAAATTTTTATCATAGATGGAGGTTGGGTTTTGTCAAAAACTTTTCCATGTTAACTGATATAATCATTTGCTATTTCTTCTTTACCTTATTGATATGGTGGATTAGTTAGATTATATTCATTGATTTTCTAACATTGAACCAGTCTTACATATCTGCATTAAATCCCACTAAGTCTTGGTGTATAATTATTTTTATACATTGTTAGATTTGATTTTCTACAGTTTTGTTCAATATTTTTAAACCTTTGTTCATGAGAGATTGCTCTGTACTTATTAATTTAAGCTGCTAAATTTTAAAGCAATATGCTATGCTGAAAGAAATTACTGGAGCAATATTCTCACCCATAGTTTTAATTTTTCCCTGATGTCTTTCAGTTCAATTATCCTGGTGGGTATGTAATGGTATTGCCATTGTGTGTTTGTGTTTATATGTATGTACTTTTCTGTCTCTGTGTTCTTTCCCACACATACTAAAACACACTAACACATACATGTTTGGGTTTGAGTTTTAAAATGATTATAAAAGAATACCTAGATCAGTATCATCTATATGTAGGAATACAATATTGTTAGGACCTTGGAGCTCCTTATGTGCTCCTACTTGAAAAAGGCTATCTTCAAGTTTAAGCATTATTCTGACCTTTGGGATAATCACAACCTTGTTTTTCTTCATATATTTACGAACTATGGACACATATTGAAACAACATAGTTTGCTTTTTACTTTTTTTAGCCTTTATATAAAGACACTTTAGTTTTTTTTCTTTTAACTTTTATTGTAAAGTGTTTTATTAGGAGTAACATACATGCTAAAAGGTACAGATCTTAATTTTACAGTTTAAAAAGTTTCACAAAGTGAACACATCCGTATAAGGATCAGCATGGTCAAGATATGGGATATTACAGAACATAAGAGCAACTCTCATGTGTCCCTTCGGTCATTACCTTCCAATAAAGATAACAATTATTCTGACTTCCTTTGCCATAAAAGTTTTCCCTGTTTTTGAACTTTATATAAATTGAGCCATATTTTATGTGTTCTTGGGCGTATAGCTTATCTTAACATTATATCTGTGAGATTCACCCATGTTGTGGTACCAATCCTACATTTTTTTCTATAATAAATAGTATTTCATACCACAATATAGTATTTATTCTACTGATGATGAACATTGTAGCTGTTTTCATTTTGGGATTATTAAAAACCATATTTCTATAAACTTTCTTATATATGCCCTTTGTGCCTATATGCATGCATTCCTGCTGGGTTTATAATTAAGTGTGAACGGACTGGGCCATATGCTAAGTACATGTTCAGCTTTAATAAACATTAATAAACAGTTTTCAAAAGCAGTTGTACCAAATTACATAACCCCCAGCAGTTTGGCTATTTCCCTTTATGTCACATGTCTGCCAGCACACGGTATTTTCAGGACATTTCCTCCCTATTCCTTCAAATAGTTCTTTTTTTTTTTTTTTAACAAGTTCTCAGAGTAGAAGTTTAATTTTTAAAAAAATCAATTGCATTTTTTATACAATGACAAATAATTGGAAATGAAATGTTAAAATATTTCTAATTATTGAGGAGGCAATAAATATTAAAATATGTAGATATAAATTTGACAACAGTCATATAAATCCTCAACACTGAAAACATTGCTTAGAGAAATTAATCAGCACCTAAACAATGGAAGTAAAACAATACAAAAATATTTGTTGGATGACCCAATGTCAAAAAGATGTCAGTTTTCACCAAATTAATTTATAAACTCAACACATTCCCAGTTATTATTCTAACAGGCTCCTTTCTTTGTTTCTCTTTCTTTGTTTCTCTCTCTCTTTCTTTCCTTTCTTTCTTTCTTTCTTTCTTTCTTCTTCCTTCCTTCCTTCCTTCCTTTAAATGTATCTCATAATTCTAAATGTAGTATTTTTGGTGTGCTAAAATTGAAAACTTTTCTGGTTTCTATATTTTCTTCTCCCTGAGTTAGTAAGAAATTTGTTTCCTAATTTCAAATAATTGGGAATTTTTGGTAATAATTTTGCTGGTAATTATAGCTTAATTGCATTGTGATTAGAGAATATTTTCTAATCTCAAACTTTTGCATGTTGGGTATTATCAAACGTTTTACTCTATCAAGATGATAATGTGGTTTTTCATTCTTTAAATATTTTTATTTGATGAATTATGTTGACTACTTATAAAATAGTAAACCAACCTTGCATTTCCTGGGTATACCACACTTAGTCATAATATATTGCATTGTTATATATTTTTGGATACAATTTACTAAAATTTTGTTATGAAAAGAAGAATATTAGTCTAGTTTTGTTTGTTTTCTTATACTGTTACTTTCTGGATTTGGTATATGGGGGAAGTTTGCCTCATAGAAGGGTTTTTAAAAATTCCTGCCCCTTTAGTTTTCTTAAAGAGTTTGTGTGGAATTCATGACATTTCTTTATTTAATATATGGTAAAATTTATGAAGTTTTCTTTAAGAAAGCTTTCTAATTGCATATTCAGTTTTTAATAGGCATAAGACTATTAAGATTGTCTAGTTCTTCTTGAGTAAGCTTGATTACTTTGTGTTCTCAAGGAGTATATTTATTTCTTCTAAGGCTTAAAATGCATTCACATAAAGTTGTTTATATTGCCTTATTCTTTTTTTAATGGTGGCATACTTTATTGATTATATTTCACTGAATTATTTTCAAGGGTGTTCTTTTTCCTCTACAATGTGCGTTTGAAAGACTTCCATATTGTCAGCATATAGCATCGTATTTATTGTCGTTTTTAATGTATTTGCTTAGGAATACTGGTATAGCCTTCTATTGAGGGATAAAAAGTCTCCCAGCAAACTTGTTACATCTGTCTTTAACAAAAATACTTCTAAGTCTTTACTTTGACAGCCAAAACTACTTTAAAATATGTATTATTTTATATTCCATTATTCAATATTTTATCCAAACATAGACATATGGTTATGAATTTGCATTGTGTACCCTTTACCTGAGTTTATCTTGCTTAGAATTCCCAAATCCCTGAAATAATGCTGGCCACAGCTACTTTAATGAGAGGTGGCTATAGAAAATAATTTTGATACCAGTGCTTCACTGATGATGTCAGTACAGGAAGAAAGATTTTATGTCTGTGAATATAATTTGAGTATAGTCTCACAAGGAGACATTGCAAGCAGAAAGATTTCCATAATAATATTTACATACTATACTTAAAAATAGTCACATTTTAACTTGATTCACAATTGTCCATGGAGTTGGCATTATAAAACATTATAAAAGGGCATCCCTAGAAAATGGATCTATATACTAAGTATGTATTATATATGCTATATAATAAAATATATAACATTATAAAATATATTTTATTTAAAATATAAAAATAAATAATGAAAATAAATTATATATATGCATACACACACACACACATATACATATATATATATATATATATATATATTTTGGCACACGCTCCCTTATCAACACCCTGCACCACAGTAATACCTTTGTTCCAATTGATGAACCTGCATTGATGCATCATTATCACCCAGATTCTGTAATTTATATTACAGTACACTCTTGGTGTTGTACATTTGATGGGTTTTGGCAAATGTACAATTTGATAAAGTTATAATGTATGATGTTACCACCGTTGTAGTATCATAGAGAATAGTTTAACTGCCTTCAAAATCCTTTCTCCTCTGCAAAACCATCCTTCCCCACCCACAACCCCAGCAGCAGCTAATATGCATACTGTCACCATAGTTTTGCCTTCTCCAGAACGTCATATGGTTGGGATCATACAGCATGTAGCCTTTTCAGGTTGGCTTCTTTTACTTAGTAATATCCATTTACAGTTTCTTCGTGTCTTTTCATGGCTTGATAGCTCATTTCTTTTTAGTGCTAAGTAATATTCCATTCTAGAGAGCTCTTCATTTCCTTATTCATATCCAGATTTCTAGCCTGTAGTCTTTTTCTTCTGCCTCAGAGACTTACTTTATCATTTCTTATAATGCAGGTATTCCTGCCTCCAATGTCTTCAGCATTTTTATGTCTGAAAAGCTTTTATTTTGGCATAATTTTCCTTTTTTCTTTGTACTGTATTTTTTAATTAAATTTTTAAAATTATCCCACAGTAAAATTATTTTTCTTTCTTTTGGTGTCAAGCCCTATGAGTTTTAACACATGTATAGATATATGTAAACACCGCGACAATCAGGCTACAAAGCAGTTCCATCATTTTATAGACATCATTTTTGAATAATATTTTTACAGTGTATAGAATTCTAGAATTAGAGTTTTTGTTTGTTTTGCTTGTTTTCTTTTCTTTCAGCATTTTCTGAAATCCTCTATCTGCTCTATTTTCAAATATTCTAGATCGTTTTTTAAAATTTCCTCTTCCAGGTATAAAAGCATATCAAGTTTTTGGGGGCTTGAAATGTATACAATTTAGAGAGAAACCTTTATGAAAGAATAAAAAAAATTATTATTATTAAATTAGGTACAGAGCTTGCACAATAATGTGAATGTACTTAATCTCGCAGAACTTTACACTTAAAGATGGTTAAATGGTAAAGTTTATGTATGTGTAATTTACACCTATAAAATATTGCAATGAAGAAACAAAATAGTACAAAACAAATCAAGTGCTAAGGCTTTGAAGGAACTGTGTAAATGAAGAGTACTAAAATTTAAGGTCTATTCACTTCTTCACAGAAAACTCACCTCTGATTGTAGATACAATCAATGTATTATTTCTTTCACCATAATAAGCATAGACATATTTTTATTTCAGATAATTCTAATATCTGAGATGCTTTTACCTTTTTTCGCTTTGCTATCTATTGCCAAAACAACCTTCATTGTCCTCCTCTTGGAATGAGTTGAGGACATCTTTATCAAGTGTATTTGACTTTGAAATTCCAAGTAAATGTGTGAAGGGTCTCTTGTTAAATCCATTAACTTAAAAGCTGCTGGCCTTTGAATCTACGCTTCTTTTCCTGATAGGTCTTCAAAGATTTCCAGAATTAGAAAATTTTCTTAGGTCAGAAAAGTAGTTCGCTTGTAATGCTAAGTAATCCTTCTGGTTTTCTACTTTCTGTCAGATTTTTCCTGGTAGGACATTTAAAAGCTCTTAGGGGGTACCTTTTATAATGTGTACTAAACTTTACTTTTTTTCTGTCAGAAAATTTGGTCTGAATATCCTAATCCACCATATTGGATGGATTAGGTAGATGCATCTTCATTTTAAGACATTTGGACAGTGACATTTTAAAAAAGATATTTCCAAATATAAATAAAAATAAAGGAAAAACTAAATCCAGCAACAGTTTTATTTTCCCATTACTCAAATATGGCATTATCATTTTGGCTTTTTTTCCCCTTCCTTTTTTTTTTTTTTTTTTTGGGTTCCTAGAGAATTTTTTTCACAGTTGTTATGTTCCATGTACAATTTCTAAATTAATATTGATTAAGGAATATTGTTCATACTACCTCCTTTTCATAAACATTATTTTAGATGGCTGCTTGAGGGCAGAGAACATGCCCTTTGCATCTCCCCTGTTGTGAACACAGATATCTACTCATATTAGGCATTCAGTAATGTTTGTTAACTTGAATGAGAGTACAGGCATTTTAAGTAGAAAAGCTTTCTTGGAGAGTTCTTTCTGCAACGCTACTCAATATAGTAATACAGTTCAAAAGCTGACAGTCAATAAACAATTGCTGAATTAAATGCTCTAAGAATTGGACTCATGTTGCTGCAATACAGAAGGGCATGTGATATATGCACATGGGTTTCTGCCATGCTGTGCCATCCCTATTGTATTCAGTTTGGGGAAATAATAATGTATTTCCAACACAATGAATGTTTTAATCAAGATAAGGGATATTCATCCCCTGACAAGTCTAACTGCTTTTGCCTTTGCCTTTGCCTCTCAATATCAGTTCTCAATTCAGCAGGCAGAATTATCCTTTTAAAAGTTCAGAATGATCATGTCACTCCTCTCCTTACACCTTCCAATAACTTTCCATCTCAGAGTAAAACCCAAACCCCTTAAAGTGGTTTACAAGATATTATATAACTAGTCTCTTACCTCTTTTTTCACTGCATGTTGCTGCTCTGGCTCACACACAGTGACCTCCCCACTGTTCCTTAAACACACCAAGTATGCTTCTATCTCAGGGATCTGGCATTTGCTATTCCCTCTGCCAGAAAACATCCTGTTCTCTCACGCCCTCAAATCCTTCTCGTCTCAGCTCCAATATCACCTTCTCTGAGAGGTCTTCCTTCTCTTCAAACTGGCATTCCTCGACCTCTTTGCTACTTTATTTCTTCCTTAGTCCTCAAAACCCACTTCATATTGTACATATTTATTTGTCATTTTGGCTTTGGGTTCTCCAAACAAGAATATAAGCTTCCTCAGCATAGGGTCGTTGTCTTTTTTTCATTAATATAAATTCCAAACTTAATGTCGGGAATATCTAACTGCTTGGTAAATATTTGTTAAAGATATGAATGAGTGAATTCTGAATATCACATCCACCATGTAGTCAATGCTTTTACTGCACTATGCTTTCCTCTAGTACTTAGAACAACTCTGCATAATAGTACTAGATCAGTGTTAAAGAAAATGAAATTGAGAAGTGAAGAAGTTAAGGACCTTGCTCAAAGCTATACTAAATATATATATATAGCATATATAATATAGTATATTATATAAATATAATATATTTATAGCAAGTTTGAGCTTCACACCACAATCTTTTTTTTCCCAAAGCCCAAATCCTTTTCTTTATATCACACTGAGATATTAATTGAATGCAAAGAGTTTACCAATTTTCTGATAATTTTACAATCTAATTTAATGTTAGCTTCTGGGCTGTATTTGTCATTGACATAAAAGAGAAATCCTATGGCTAAGGATCTTGAAACTTACACCATAGTAGAAGAAGATAAAATCTTTGAAATTCAAAGGAAAATGATTTGTCTATGATTTAATTCTTTGTAACATTGAGATAATAATACATTGCAGATATGAAAACATTTTACTCCAGGTTTTTAGGCCTCAACCTCAACATTTGCTCTTATAGCAGTACAGTAGGTATTGAGGCTTATTTGTAATGAGGTCTTCCCTTCCATTAACATTCCCTTTGAATGAATTAGTCAACTTGAATAGTGTTGAAATCAGTGGGAACTATCTTGGAAATATAATTATTATTAGACAAGAACTCTAAAAGAAATTATTCAAAATTTAAATCACATACTTTGGAGATTATCACTCTTCTCTCTGTATAAACAATTTCTAGGTACATTGATTTTTTTTCTAAAATAAGAGAATTAATAATCCTGAGATTAGGGCTGGATCCAATTTCTACACTCTTTACCTTTGCAGTTGTGGTTGACTACAAGATGCTTATAAAATGAAAAAAGAAATTGTGGTTCTTTTTAGATGCTGAGATCATGTATTTTATAGCCATATAAGGACAAGGCTTTGAATTGATTTGGTAATACAAGTAGGTTCTTGATTATCCTGTTACAGAGGGGATTGAATATATACAAGATCTCAAATTGGATTAAACTTAATTAAAATCAAAAGTACTTATTATTTTTCTAATATGTGTCAGATATTTTGCTGGATGCTTTTAGGATCATGTAGTAGTGAGACAGAACAGACAAAAGTTGACTGTTCCACACAGAAATCAAACCAAGTCTTGGTCCCATTTGCACTGATATTCTTACCAATGAGGACAAAAACATTGGATTGTAAGAATCTTCTTTAATCTTAGATGCTACCGACTCCAGAATCACCAAGGCTATGTGAGTCCAAACTAATTACTGTAAAATTATTGACACACATCAATTAGCACATAAAGTTATCACAAACTTATAAGGGCATTCAAAGTTTGACGTAAATAGCAGAGAGCTTAGTTCCTCTGCCTAAATAAAAATCTTAAAAGTGTTGAATCTGAAGTAGAAGGTGTCTTGTTTTAAATTCTCTTATTATGACCCCATGATCCAAATTGTTTATGTATATTTCCACTTAATTTGACTTCTTTTGATTTGGATTAGCTTCTTGACTGATTCTGCGTCCTGTGGGAGTGGATCTGAGCACTTGACAAGCAGAATGAGAGAAATTCAAGTACTGTTATGGTAAATTCATCTTCAATTTGACATTTACCCTCAATTGAATATTTTCATTGAGTTAAAGACTCCATTAACAATCCCCTTCCTTTTTTTCTCATTATTCATGTCTCAAGATTTATCTTTTACTCTTCACAAGAAATCTTTCTATTTTAACAAGCTTAAACAACCTGCACAGAACTTCTCTGTAGGAAATTGATGTGTCTGACTCTATCTTTATATATATAATGCATACAATATTTAGCTTATAATATTTTTAAAGGCTAAGTAAAATAATATAGCAGAAATTGCTTTATAAAAAATAAAAATGTGTATTACAAGGTTAAATGTATTATCCATTGATGGGTGGTAACATTTGACTATTTACACAACTCTAATAATTAAATGACAACATACTATATGATTTAGAAAATAGATATTTTTGGTGATCCAAGGTTGAGGTATTAATTAGTGGTAAAATATCAAGGGTTAGAAGAATGAACTTTGGATAAGGAAATGATTTACAGAGGCAATCAAATAATCATAGAATGAAAAATAACTTGCCCAACCCGAGGTCACATGCTATTCGTTAATTCATCTATTATTCATCCATACATCCATCCACCCATCAAGCATTTATTAAACACAAATATTACAATGATGAACAAAACATGTCCCATGTTTTCAGGGAGGTTAAAGAATTCAAGAAAGAACTCTTCCCAGAAAATAGCAATGCCGTCTCAAACTACAACTATCTCATATTAAGGAAACAACTGAGATCCTGAAACAACAGAAAAGCAGAAAAGAAAGCTCACATACAGAAGCCCTCAGTCTCATTAAGAGTATGCATTAAACCTAGTCAATCTAGCCAGCTAATTTAAGTTTCTTCCACCATTAAGATAATATGATTAGGGCTTCCCTGGTGGCGCAGTGGTTGAGAATCTGCCTGCTAATGCAGGGACACGGGTTCGAGCCCTGGTCTGGGAAGATCCCACATGCCACGGAGCAGCTGGGCCCGTGAGCCACAATTGCTGAGCCTGCGCGTCTGGAGCCTGTGCCCCGCAACGGGAGGGGCCGCGATGGAGAAAGGCCCGCGCACCGCGATGAAGAGCGGTCCCCGCACTGCGATGAAGAGTGGCCCCCGCTTGCCGCAACTGGAGAAAGCCCTCGCACGAACCGAAGACCCAATACAGACAAAAATAAATAAATTAATTAATTAAAAAGAAAATCCTTAAAAAAAAAAAAAAATGTACTGACTCCAGTGAGCAGGCTGAACAAAAAAAAAAAAAAAAAAAAAAGATAATATGATTACATAGTTTTCTCTATCCGTTAGGAGATCATTTTCTTTAATGAAAATTATACCTTCCCTTCAATTAATTGGAAAACCTCAAGAGACACCTGTTTGTGGACCATTTTTCTTTTCAACATTCCTTATTTTTTTCTGAAAGACACTGAAAGACGTTAATAACAAAGATTAATAACATATGATTCGTGTCCCAAATGATTCAAAATCTAATAAGGAAGATAAATGTAATGCATAATTTCAATTAAATGCGACATATGCAATCACATAAGCTTAGGAGGGCTAAATTCTATAGGAAAATTCAAGAAAGGCCTTGTATAGAATAAGGTCTACTTCTCCCATCCAAGTACTAACCAGGCCCAACCCTTCTTAGCTTCCAAGATCAGATGAGATGGGGCATGTTCAGGGTGGTATGGCCATAGACGTATAAGGCCTACTTCTAGTCTAAGGTTTCAAACAGGCTTTTAGGTTCATTCTTTTCCACTGCTAATTTGTAATTAATTTAATGAGGTAAGACTGTGTTGTAGCATTTATTCAATAATACTTGACTGAGTATCCACCGTTAGACAGACTCTGTTAATCACTAGGGGTATAACAAAGAAAAAAGTCCATGGCTCGAAAAACCCAGTCTAGTAAGGAAGTTAGACAAGAGACAAATACATTCAGCAAGTACTAGTTCAATCTTTACTACATGTTCCAGGCTTGGAGTAGAGCAGCAGAAAAAATGTAAAAAAAATGTTTACCCTTGTAGTGGAGACTACATTCTAATCAGATGAAACTGATAATAAACAATTATAAATAAGAAACACACTATTTTCTTAAGATAATGATGAAAGCTATTAGAAAAACATTGTCAAAGTATTCACAAATCACTATGAAATCACAGTGATTAACTATCAGACAGAAGAAACAGTTGATAATCAAAGGCCTCCTGAGATGAGTTTTTTTGAAAGCTAAATAAAAATTAGGTAGTTGTTAAATGAGGAAGAGTGCATATTAAGGAGGGAGACCAACCCCCAGTCATTCAGTTTTCTTAAGATCCCACACTGCATAAGAGAGGATAAAAAAACGTTCTTGTAGTTCTCAGAGGAGCAAGAATGTCGTCAACAGAATTTTAAAGCCACTCAGACCCTGGAGGCAGAGCTGTACATGGTTATTAGCAATGACCTACCTGACCAGTGAAGCTCATGATAGAAGGGCAGGTCTGCGTGGTGAATATAGCAGTTACCAGGCCCCAGAAGACACCAGACATAGTATATGCCATATCAGATGGCATTGCAGAATGACAACTGATCTGACACTTACCTTAATGGCATTATACCACATAAAATTCCTGTATCAGGAATGCTAACTCGTGGAGAAATTAGGTGGAAAGAAATAAGACTGTAAATTGACTAAGTAGTTAGTCAAAAAAAGACTGAATAATCTAAAAATGTAGATGTTGTGCTTAATTGACAAATGTCACTTGTTACTTGTCACTTGAAATAAAACAATGCTTTTAAATGGAAGTTTATTTGTGGGATAACAAAGACATCGGATATTTGAGATTTTTTTTTCTTTGTGTGATTATTAAATTTAAAGGTCTGGATAAAATGAATGGTGTTATGATAAAACATAGTAACAAAAATTTACAGAAGAAAATAAAGAAACCATGCAAAAAATAAGAAATATTAACACAAAACTAGCAGTAAAACTAGGCACTTTCCCAGATGAGTTAGATAAAACTTTTAATAAATGGGGAGTTCATAGACTACTAAACTATTCATACTGTAGAGAAAGAAGAAAAAATTCCAAAATATTAGAAGGAAAATAAAGCTTTATCATAGAAAGGTAATTTCAGGGAGATAAAGATATTGCAATATTTTGAAAATTACCAAAATGACATAGAGGTTGAAACATGAAATTGCCAATGTGTGATCATTTTTAACTTACAAAAATAACAATTTCATGTGTTGACATATCATATTAAAAGATCAAAGAAAAAATGTAATTTAAATTATAGGTGACAACAAAGCGTTTGAAAAAATCAGCATCTACTTTATCTTAATAATCAGTAGTTTGTTATTTGTCTTCTGAGTAATAAATACACTGCTGTATAAATATGCTCTAAACTGTATATCCACTCTCCTGTTAAAGGACATAGTTTGCTTGTTTTTTCACTTTTTGTCCATTATTAATAAAGTTGCTATAAGCAATTGAGTAACAGTCACTTTGTAGACTTTTTTTTTTTTGTCTCTTTGTTAGATAACTAGGAATAGAAGTGCTGAGTGATAGGGTAATTTATTTTTCACTCTTTAAGAAATTGTCAGTCTTGCAAAGTCTGTGTGACATTTTGATACTACCAGCAGGCTAGGAGAGTCTATTGCTCCACATCCTTGCCAACAGTGATTAATCTTTATATTTAACAATCTTAGTGGATCTGCAGTGCTAGTATCATGATTTTAGTTTGCATTTTCCTGATGATTAAAGGGTGTTTGTCACTTTTTCATGTGCCTATTGGTCATGCTTATATATTATTTTGTAAAGTGTCTCTGATTTTTGCCCATTTTTATTTTTTTTTCATATTTATTTTTGGCTGTGTTGGGTCTTCATTTCTGTGCAAAGGCTTTCTCTAGTTGCAGCAAGCGGGGGTCACTCTTCATCGCGGTGTGCGGGCCTCTTCACTATCGTGGCCTCTCTTGCTGCGGAACACAAACTCCAGATGCGCAGGCTCAGTAGTTGTGGCTCATGGGCCTAGTTGCTCTGCGGCATGTGGGATCTTCCCAGACCAGGGCTCGAACCCATGTTCCCTGCATTAGCAGGCAGACTCTCAACCACTGCGCCACCAGAGAAGCCCTTTATTGTTTTTTAAATGGAGTTATAGGGGTTCTTTATATATTCTGAATATAAGTCCTTAGTCAGATATATGTATTGTTAATATTTTTTCTCAAAGTATGTTTTTCCTTTTCATTTTCTATGACAAACAAAACAATTTAATAGAAAAATTACTACTAAGTTTAGCTATTTCTTAAATGCCTTGAAATTAGAATTAATTTTTCTTTATTAAACATTTCCTATCTGTTTTAATAGTTGTTATTGGTGTTATTGTTAGTTTCAGTATAAACTTCTCTCAGCCACATCAAAACTTTGTCCAGCTTCCTTTGCCCTCTTTTTACTTACAGAAGATACTACTTTTGAAAAGTTCTTGGTTTCTTTGTGCCAGGACTCAACTCAACACAGCATCAGAAGACAAGCTTTTTCTTAAATCAATGAGAGTAGTCTCACTACCTACAAATAAAGTGTCCTCTTGTCTTTTATATTTAAAAATGTTTGAATTTTTCCAATATAACCATCTAAGAAGTATGAATGTTATGTTTTGATCTAAATTTAGATCTCTAAAGGGAGACAGATGCCCTGACCTCTGTAGCAAGTACATATTATTAAAATCAAATAGGTCACTTGGGCTTCCCTGGTGGCGCAGTGGTTGAGAATCTGCCTGCCAATGCAGGGAACACGGGTTCGAGCCCTGGTCTGGGAAGATCCCACATGCCGCGGAGCAACTAGGCCCGTGAGCCACAACTACTGAGCCTGCGCGTCTGGAGCCTGTGCTCCGCAACAAGAGAGGCCACGATAGTGAGAGGCCCACGCACCGCGATGAAGAGTGGCCCCCACTCGCCGCAACTAGAGAAAGCCCTCGCACAGAAACGAAGACCCAACACAGCCAAAAATAAATTAATTAATTAAAAAAAGATACATGTTTAAAAAAAAAAAATCAAATAGGTCACTTTGGTGAAAAGTCTTTTTAGGTCTTCCACGCAATTTTTAATTGCATTGTTTGTTTTTTTGATATTAAGCTCCATGAGCTATTTGTATATTTTGGAGATTAATCCTTTGTCCATTGATTCATTTGCAAATATTTTCTGCCATTCTGAGTGTTATCTTTTCATCTTGTTTATGGTTTCCGTTGCTGTGCAAAAGCTTTTAAGTTTCATTAGGTCTTATTTGTTTTTTGTTGTTGTTGTTTTTATTTTCATTACTCTAGGAGGTGAGTCAAAAAAGATCTTGCTGTGGTTATGTCAAACAGTGTTTTTCCTGTTTTCCTCTAAGAGTTTTATAGTGTCCAGTCTTATATTTAGATCTTTAATCCATTTGGGGTTTATTTTTGTGTATGGTGTTAAGGAGTGTTCGAATTTCATACTTTTACATGTACCTGTCCAGTTTTCCCAGCACCACTTATTGAAGAGGCTGTCTTTTCTCCATTGTATATTCTTGCCTCCTTTTTCAAAGATAAGGTGACCATGTGGGTGAGTTTATCTCTGGGCTTTCTTTTATGTTTTAACATCTTTATTGGAGTATAATTGCTTTAGAATGGTGTGTTAGTTTCTGCTTTATAACAAAGTGAATCAGCTATACATATACCTATATCCTCATATCTCCTCCCTTTTGCATCTCCCTCCCACTTTCCCTATCCCACCGATCAAGGTGGACACAAAGCACCAAGCTGATCTCCCTGTGCTATGTGGCTGCTTCCCACTAGCTATTTTACATTTCGTAGTGTATATATGTCCATGCCACTCTCTCACTTCGTCCCAGCTTACCCTTCCCCCTCTCCATGTCCTCAAGTCCATTCTCTACGTTTGCATCTTTATTCCTGGCCTGGCCCTAGGTTCTTCAGAAACTTTTTTATTTTTTTTAGATTCCATACATATGTGTTAGCATACGGTATTTGTTTTTCTCTTCCTGACTTACTTCACTCTGTATGACAGACTCTAGGTCCATCCACCTCACTGCAAATAACTCAATTTCGTTTCTTTTTATGGCTGAGTAATATTCCATTGTATATATGTGCCATATCTTCTTTATCCATTCATCTGTCGATGGACACTTAGGTTGCTTCCATGTCCTGGCAATTGTAAATACAGCTGCAATGAACATTGGGGTACATGACTCTTTTTGAATTATGGTTTTCTCAGGGTATATGCCCAGTAATGGGATTGCTGGGTCGTATGGTAGTTCTATTTTTAGTTTTTTAAGGAACCTTCATACTGTTCTCCATAGTGGCTGTATCAATTTACATTCCCACTAACAGTGCAAGAAGGTTACCTTTTTTCCACACCCTCTCCAGCATTTACTGTTTGTAGATTTTTTGATGATGGCCATTCTGACTGGTGTGAGGTGATACCTCATTGTAGTTTTGATTTGATTTCTCTAATGATTAGTGATGTTGAGCATCCTTTCATGTGTTTGTTGGCAATCAGTATATCTTCTTTGGAGAAATGTCTATTTAAGCCTTCTGCCTATTTTTGGATTGAGTTGTTTGTTTTTTTGTTATTGAGCTGCTTGTAAACTTTGGAGATTAAACTTTTGTCAGTTACTTCATTTGCAAATATTTTTCCCATTCTGAGGGTTGTCTTTTCATCTTGTTTATGGTTTCCTTTGCTGTGCAAAAGCTTTTAAGTTTCATTAGGTCCCATTTGTTTATTTTTGTTTTTATTTCCATTTCTCTAGGATGTGGGTCAAAAAGGACCTTGCTGTGATTTATGTCATGGAAAGTTCAGCCTATGTTTTCCTCTAAGAGTTTTATAGTGTCGGGTCTTACATTTCGTCTTTAATCCATTCTGAGTTTATTTTTGTGTATGGTGTTAGGGAGTGTTCTAATTTCATTCTTTTACACGTAGCTGTCCAGTTTTCCCAGCACCACTCATTGAAGAGGCTGTCTTTTCTCCGTTGAATATTCCTGCCTCCTTTATCAAAAATAAGGTGACCGTATGTGTGTAGATTTATCTCGGGGCTTTCTATTCTGTTCAATTGATCTGTATTTCTGTTTTTGTGTCAGTACCATACTGTCTTGATTACTGTAGCTTTGTAGTGTAGTTTGAAGTCAGGGAGCCTGATTCTACCAGCTCCATTTTTCTTTCTCAAGATAGCTTTGGCTATTTGGGGCCTTTTGTGTTTCCATACCAATTGTAAAATTTTTTGTTTTAATTCTGTGAAGAATGCCATTTGGTAGTTTGATGGAGATTGCATTGGATCTGACATACGGATGGCCAAGAGGCACATGAAAAGATGCTCAACATCACTAATTATTAGAGAAATGCAAATCAAAACTACAATGAGGTATCACCTCACACTGGTCAGAATGGCCATCATCAAAAAATCTACAAACAGTAAATGCTGGAGAGGATGTGGAGAAAAGGGAACCCTCCTGCCCCTTTGATGGGAATGTAAATTGATACAGTCACTATGGAGAACAGTACGGAGGTTCCTTAGAAAACAAAGTAATACTACCATATGACACAGCAATCCCACTGCTGGGCATATACCCTGAGAAAATCATAATTCAAAAGGACACATGTACCCCAGTGTTCATTGCAGCACTATTTACAATAGCTAAGACATGGAAAGAAACTAAATATCCAGTGATAGATGAATGGATAAAGAAGATGTGGTACATATATATATAATGGAATATTACTCAGCCATAAAGAGAAATGAAGCTGAGTTATTTGTAGTGAGGTGGATGGACCTAGAGTCTATCATACAGAGTGAAGTAAGCCGGAAAGAGAAAAACAAATATTGTATATTAACGCATATATGTGGAATCTAGAAAAATGGTACAGGTGAACCTATTTGTAGGGCAGGAATAGAAACATAGATGTAGAGAATGGACATGTGGACACGGGGTAGGGAAGGGTAGGGTGGGACAAATTGGGAGATTAGGTTTGACATAAATACGCTGCCATGTGTAAAATGGATAGCTAGAGGGAACCTGCTGTAAAACACAGGGAGCTCAGCTCGGTTCTCTGTGACGACCTAGATGGGTGGGATGGGGGGCGTCCAACAGGGAGGGGATATAATTACACATATAGCTGATTCACTTCATTGTAGAGCAGAAACTAACACATCATTGTAAAGCAATTTTAACTCCAATTAAAAAAGAAATCATATACGCCACATTTACTTTTTAGTAGAATTCACTGTAGAAATCAAAAGTCAGGTTCATGTGAAATCTTTGCCCATACCTCACATATTTTAATAACTAACTTCTGATGTAGGTCAATAGTTCTATCATGCATCTTTGTTTTTCTTGCAACTGTTTTCTTAACAATAAAATGCTTCCATGAGATTATTATAAAGAAATATGCACAAACCATATATAGTTAAGAACTGTATTAGCAGCATGAGACTGAAAAAAATGAAATAAATTTTTCAGAGGTCATATTAGGCTACATGCTTATATAAGACAAAAGTATGCAAAAATTATATGGCTGCCTAAATTATTTATATCCCACATACACATAATTTTTAGCATTTTATGTACAAATAGGAATGTATCCTATATTAGGAGGACTGATCACTCAGGTATATTATCCATGGCTTCCTTTTGGTTTTTTTCTGTTTTTACACTTACTATTCTCTATGTTGAATGATATCACACTTACCATATTGTATTTGAATGATGTGTTTACCATTCAAATTTGTATTTTTAGTTCTTGGGGTAGTGACTAGCAGAAAATATATTCATCTTACAGCTGTGTGAGGTAGAAATTACCCATTATGGACGACAAGATTCAGAAAGATCAATTGTTTGCCCAAAGTCATACAAGTAGTTCAGAATATAAACCATCTGTCTATTAAGTAACAACATCTACAATGATATTAGTCCTGCCAATATTAATGAAATGCATTAACTGAAGTTATAGTTTAACACCAATGGGATCTAAAATTAACTATTTAGTTTATTATTTAAAATATTATGATATAATGTATATAGAAAACAATTACAAATCGTGAAACTCATTTCAATCCAAACAATGGTCCTTACATACTCCTTCATGATTTCCCCCCAATCAAAATTGTCCTAACGCATAGGAAAATATTATTTTCATTATTTTAATTGCAGAATTCTCTACCTCAGGATAATACATTATATTGTTATTCATTGTCTTTTCTTAAAATAATTTTGTATTCATCAAGGAAATGCATTTAAAACTTGTTGATGCTTAGTTAAAAAATAAATTGGATTATTGTAGTGAAGGAGAAAAAGAAGCTCTTTATAGGTGAGGCAAAGTCAGTCTAATGTTGGTTTTTCTGAAAAGAAGAAGGCTGGAGGAAGAACAAATGACAATTTCTGAGGGTGTCAGTGTTAATGACTAAACCTTTACAGGTACCTTCATTATACAATGAATATAGTATAAGAATCAAAGAGCAGTGATGAGTAAACGATGAGAACGGCTCTTGATATCTTCCATTTGTCCCATCAGATGCACAATCCACATTTTTCCTCCTCCCCCACCCAGCTCTGTGCCCCAAGAGGCTTTCCCTGCCCATCACTCTGATGCCACAGGACTGCATCGGTAGGCTTCCTTCACCTTCGACTTCCAATTGAGTGAGTCCAAGGGGAGCCACCACAGAAAACAGTGCCAAGGTATATACACTCTCCCCTCTCTGTTTCTACTAGATCTCCAAAGGCTGACTACAGAGATTCTCTGTTTTCCAGGTCTCCTAGATCATCAGCTGCTTACCCCTCTGTCACCACCACCATAGCCAACTATGTTGTGTGGGCCTCTGGAGTTTTGCCACATGAATGTGACTAGTCACAAGCCCCAGCTCCAACTCCTTCACCACATATGATATCAGAAAATGCCACACCAGATAATGTATTATCTAGCTCATGGAGGAGCTACCATGGGGATCTCGTTACTAAACCTGTAATAATGAAAGTTAACTTTCCATGGGGTGAAACTTGAGAGACAGTTAAAGGAGGATAAACTTCCTCTCCCTTTATTTCTTGGATGGACTGTTCCAAGTTAAGAGTTTGAGTGTCAGTAGGCCTAGGGAATTCTTCCTGCAAGGTCAAGCGATTTTATTTTCTGAGCAATCACTCCTATTTCTTTGTATCATTGTGAAAAAGTGGACATAATGTTGATACATTATCTTGAATTCCTTTCCATCCTTAGAACTTCACTGCCATTTTTCTCTGTCTCTGCTGCTATTAAGTGTTATTAGCATTTAATCCTTGTATGAGGTTCTGTTTAATAAGGAATGTAATGAAATTATATGGTTTATGTGTATATATATAATATATACATAAATATATATCACCCCTAGTCATATCTTTCAAACTTCATTTCTAATATTGCTTATCTTTGTAATTTTGAGGGGTATAGGAACATGTTTTTTCCTGTTTCAATAGCCATAGTTAGTATCTCTTACCACTCCCACTTTTCATACGTTCCTTCTCTTCAGCAATTCTACCTAACTTTCTCTCCCAAATTCTGTCAACTGCACTTTCATTTTTTGCATTGTGAAGGCTAATACTCTTACATATTTCTTAAGTGATAAATTTAAATTTAACTTTGCTGTGCGTTTTCTGTAGGTCATTTACCAAATTTAATGTAGGTATTGCTTATATCATGGTGAATATGCAAACATTGTTCACTGCAGAGACAGCAATGATATTACATTTTTTTTTCTTATACCACTTATTTATCTGGGATTATAACTGCCTTATTTATATTATTTGAGATGTATACACACATATATGTGTGTGTATGAAAATATGTATGTAACTTCTTACATATAAAAAATATTTCTACATAACTTTTTTGCAGGGTCTTCCATCCTCCTACACCAGATTAAATGGATTAATCTCTAGGTCTGTTGCATAGTGCCATCCTAGGACTTCACTCCCAGGATTTCACTCCTTGCCTTCTTAAGTTAGCTCTTCTGTTTTTCAGAATTGACAAAATTCACCATCCATTCCTGGTGCAAACACTCAGGAAAGTAAAAATAGATGGGAACTTCATCAACCTAAGAACTACACTGGAAAACAATTTGGCAGTTTATTAACAATTTAAACACACATCTACAATAAGATCCAGCCATTTAACTTTTGTGTATTTCCCAAAGAGAAATAAAAGATATGTCTGTACAAAAACTTGAACATGAATTTCATAGCAGCTTTTTTATGATAGCCCCAAACTTAAAACAACCCAAATGTCCATCAACAGTTGAATGGGCATACAAACAGTGGTATATCTATACACTGAAATACTGCTTAGCAATAAAATACATGTTATATCATGGGGGAACCTCAAAATAATTATGCTGGGTGAAAGAAGTCAGAAAAGTGAAGTATATTATGTATGCTTCCATGTATGTAAGTTTCTCAGAAATGCAAACTAATGCAGAGTGACCAAAAAATAAAACCCATGGTTATGTGATAATGGAGACAGGGATGGAGAAGTGTGGGGAGGGGAGCAAAGGAGGATTTGCAAATGAACAAGAGGAAGCTTTGGGATTTTATGAAGTGATCAAGATGGAAAGCATAAAATGTTCTATGATACTGGAAGCCACATTTTTCATTCCTTCTGAAATAGCTTTAGGCCAGAACTGAAATATCAACAGATAACATTTACTCCAAAAATTGAGCAAAGGCATCTAGCAATTGGATTAACACAATAATGATAATAATAAAACTCTACATTCCAGGCACTGTGCTAAGAACTCAATATACACTTATACCATGCAGTCTTCTCATAAAATAGCAATGTGAAGTGTTCATTTCCCTAACTTAATGAAGAAGCCAAGGCTTGGAGAAATTAAACACCTTGTCCAATAATATTAATGGAGTTGATTTTTGAACTAACAAATTATGATTCTAGAGTCTGGGATCTCATACTTTAAGTATTATGTGAACCTCAGTAAGTTACAAAAGACATTCTTTTGTGTGATTCTAGTAAATGTGAATAGTGACCATGAAGCAGTATTATTGGGAGGCTTCATTATGATATACTTTTTTTTCAGGGTTATTTTATTTTAAAGGCTTTTAAAAAATCAGATGGATTTTTATCCAGGTGAATTCTACAAAGATTTTCAAGCAGTGAGAATCAGTTCCAATCTCCTTTCAAGTATCAATAGGTATGTATAGCTGATTGAACAATGAAGCCACCTTTATCCAGCTCACCATTCTTTTGGTTTTGAAGATATTCATCCAGCGTAGTGCTGCATGAGTTTTCATTTAATTAACTTTGGGCTTTTTTATGTTTATAGGTATCTTGTTCATCTTCTATCACAGCTGGAAGACTGGAGTCTCTCCTAGAGATACTTCATTTGTATGTTATGGAACTCTAATGACCACATGTATTTAAACCTATCTGATATATTCCTTTTCAATTTTCTGAGTTAATATATTTCAACTGAACTCTAGCTCAAGTGAGTTAAATGGTTATTGGCTTGCAAGATCCATGCATAGATACAAATAGAATATGATAAATTACAATATGAAAAAAGAAATAAAGCTAGTTCATTTGCAATGCCAAATCAATAGCTTGCTGTTTTATTACATTATATGGTAACAGAACTGTTTTGACTGAATAATTCATCTCAAAAGGAATATTCGGCTTGTTTTATAGAACACACATCAAAGAACAGTTAAAAGATAAAAGGTTAATGGAATCTGGCTGCCAAGAAAAGAGAACATTTCTCTTCTTAAAAAAAAAAAAAAAAAAAAAAAAAAACTCCTGCCCAATTCTTGTACATTTTTAATTAATGAGCTGTGGAAATAAGTTGGGAAACTATTTCTAGAATTCAGGAAATTAAAAATATAATTAAAAGTGCATAATATCATGCTGTAGAAAGACAGCATATCTGTCATCAAAAAGTAATTTGATCTTTCAAATCTCTACTCATCTATATACAATCAAATAAACTTGAAGAATTGAGGCATAACCTATCTCAGAAGAGGTGCATTTTGAGATTTCTACAGCCCATCTCACTCATGCACTCACACGCACACACTCACAAACACACACACACACCCCTTCACCTTTTGGTGAGGGCATGGGAAAAAAAGACTTGACATTTGAATTTTAAGAAATTGGTGTTTTTTAAAAAACTCTGGTCAGAAAATAAGAAAAAAATATAATCCAGAATATCAAATTTGATAGATGATATAATAAAAATATACATCCTCTAACCAAATCTCATATCACAAAATGAAAGGTGGAACTCTTTTGTAATTAATATTTTACTTTTAAATGCTTTATTTTCCAAACTCTGGTCCTCTTTTTCCATTGATCCAGATACTCTTTTTATCTCTAATATGTACTTTTCCACTTATGTAACCTTTCTGACTCCTCTCCTTATAAAATTAACCATTCCTTTGTGCCCTCCTATTCTCCACACCATTGCTTCTCAGTGTAGTTGAGTGACGCTTTTATAGATTCCAATTTACTGAATCAGAATATATATTTTAATGAAGTTCCATAATGATTCTTAGACACATTAAAGTCTAAGAAGAATTACTCAATTCTATATACATTTAATTTTGTCTTTACTTTCATTTATTTGCTCAAGTGTATTTCTTTCCTTTCTAAAGATAAATCCCCTTAGACATAGAAAAAAATACTAAAGTCATTGATCACCATTACTTATTGTATTGCTAACAGAGTAGGATTTATTATCTACTTAACGAACATATGCAATGCATTATCCCACTAAGCTACATTTTGACCAAGCTTAGTCTTTTAATGTTATCAGCAAACATGAAGAATTTAGACTCTTCTCATTTAATTTTCATTTAGGAATATAAACTCATTCCTCTGGAGTGCTTTCACCGGCCTTGTGACTAAGCAGGACTAGCATTTTGACTAAGACCAGAAACTAAGGCAGATTATAACCAGACTTATTTCTTAAACTAATTGCAGCCATAGTGGCATGAGTTCAATGACAAGCAAGGAAGTAGCCTATTGTAGTACTATAGTACTATAGTGTTGTGTTTGAATTCATGTTCAACCATTAGCTATATATATGACCTCAGAAACATTATTCATTAAGATCATTAAGAACTTTTTTCTTCATGTTTAAAGTAGAGACAAAATGCAAATGCATTGTTCAATAAAATAATACTGCAAAATTTCATCAGGAATAACAGGCAAAGATAGCATGCAGCAGTAGTAAGTTTCAAAAGCCAAAATAATGGACTCATTCTTCAGAGGAACTCAGTAATAATAGAACAGTTCTCTCCCTTCATATGCTACACAAAATGCAGTTTGATGGAAATTGGACTACAGGAAAAATAAGAAGATAGCAAAAAGCACACCTAGGTCCCAGATGTTGGTTTCTAAAACTAAGGGTCCTTGAAAAAATGGTTAATTCAATGACTGGAGCAGAAAATATACAAGATAAGCTTAGAACATCCTGTAGTGCCAGAAAGTGAGGGTCTCCTCAAACAAATTAAACAAATCAAAAACAATAAAACAAAACAAAACAACACTACATTGATAGACGTATGTCAAAGGGATGCCAGAGCCAACTGAAATTGCTCCTAATGGCCAAACTTGGAATAATTTGAGCAGCAAAATAAAGTAGTATTGGATTATAACCTGAAATATATAACAAATATCCCTAAATCCATACTGATATAAGTAAGTGATTGAATAAACAGATGGAGTAGAAGAATTATTCTCTCATGCAGAAGAATTCCAAATAATTTATATAGGATATAGGTACTCTACTCTCAAGGATGTAGAATCTCACTCCCCACTCCCTATGTGTAACCTGTACATAGTGAGTTTGTTTCAAAGAGTATAGTATGGAACAGAGGAAAAAGAGGAAATTTACAGTGGAGACATCTGCCAAACACTACCTGAGCCAGGTGATTAAGGTCAACATCAATGTTAATATGCCATCTCTATAGTATGTACCCTTGATATGATATGATGAAAATGGCATTTGACCTCCTTGATGTTCCTCCTCCAAAACCCATAAATCCAATCTAATTATGAAAATCATCAAGCAAATTTCAATTGAAAGATGATCTATCAAAAAGACACATGCACCCCAATGTTCATTGCAGCACTATTTACAATAGCCAGGTCATGGAAACATCCTAAATGCCCATCAACAGATGAATGGATAAAGAAGATGTGGTACATATATACAATGGAATATTACTCAGCCATAAAAAGGAACGAAACTGGGTCATTTGTAGAGATGTGGATGGACATAGAGACTGTCATACAGTGTGAAGTAAGCCAGAATGAGAAAAACAAATATCATATATTAATGCATATATGTGGAATCTAGAAAAATGGTACAGATGAACTGGTTTGCAAGGCAGAAATAGAGACACAGATGTAGAGAACAAACGTATGGACACCAAGGGGGGAAAGTGGGGAGGGGGTGGTGGTGGGATGAGTTGGGAGATTGAGATTGACATATACAAACTAATATGCATAAAATAGATAACTAATAAGAACCTGCTGTATAAAAAATAAATTAATTAAATTAAATTTTAAAAAAAGATGATCTACAAAATATCTAAGCAGTACTCTTCAGCTGTCAAGTTCATCAAAAACAAGGAAAATACAAGAAGTTGCCATAGCCTAGGCACACATGACAAATAATGTAGTGTTGTGCCCTTAATGGGATCCTGGAACAGAAAAAGCACATTTGGTAAATACTAAGGAAATATGAACATAGACTTTAGTTACTAATAATGCATAAATACTACTCCATTGTTGTCACAAATGTGCCATAGTGATATAAGATGCTGATCATAAGGAAAACTGGCGACAGGGCATATGGGAACTCTATGTGCTATCTTTACAATTTTTCTATAAATTTGTAATAGCTCTCAAATAAAAATTTTCATTTAAAAAGATAGACGATAAAGTTCAATTCCCATTTCTACTTCTTAGTCATTGAATGATTTGGAAATTCACTTATTCTCTATGCTTCATTTTCCTCATATATATTTTAGTAAAAAATAAGAATTTAGTTGTGTAACTCATTAGATTTTTGAGTGGTTCGAAGGAAATAATTCATAATGAGATATTCTGTAATCTACAAGATGGTATTACTGATGCTATGTCTACACAAAAGTCTAAAATTCCTATGATTAAAGTGGTGAAGACTTTATTAAGTAGGTGAATTTCTACTTCTGCTAATTCTCTCATTAATGGGAAAGAGGAATGTGCAAATGTTCAGCAGTGTTTTGAAGAAATAAAAATAATACCTACTCTTTTTAAGACTATTGAGAAGACAACAGGGAATAATTCATGTAAAGCCAATAGCATAAAACCTGGAACCCAGAGTGTTCACTAAATGCTGTCTGTTAGATATACATGTATACACACACACACACACACACACACAAATAGAATACTTATAAAAGTTTTATTTAAAAATAAGCACGAGTGATCTAGAGCATTTACAGAGAGTGTAGCCTTTGCTTGTAAGAGAGATTCTTTCTCCTTTTGTGTAGTATTCCATCTCTGTGATTAGGTTGAAAGTTCCTACAGGAGGAAACCTGTATTTGGATTTGAATATGTTACAGACATTCCTAGAGATTTAAATATATTTTCTAGTATATGAACCACTCTTAACAGATATTTGTAGCACACATGAATATAACTGACCCCCAGAGTAGGAGGGCAGGTCTCATAAGGATGTCAACCAAGATGCTGGATCTAGGTTTAGCAAAAGATACCAAAAGCTTAAGTATGTAGATAGCAAGGCTTGTAACATATCTTCCCCCTTATCAACAATGTTTTAAATAAATTAATTTTAAAAAGTATCATTTAAGAAAATTTCAACTAGACTTGTTTAGGAAACAGATTTCCTCAAATCAAAGTTAGAAAGGAATAGTATATTTATAATTGGAATGTGCTTAGTTCCATATGGGATAAAATGTTCTTGAAATATACCCATACATATAACCCTTATGGAATCACACTGAGTGAGAATTATTCCTACAATTGTCCCTTCCCTTGGGTCATTTAAATGGTTTAAATTCCATTTAGATATTAGTCCTAGAGAAGCACCATAATTACCGAAGATAAATGCCTCATCTACTTTCAAATCTTCATTAAAATTAGCTTTGTTATTTTTGTGGTGCCCAATAGCACAGCTATTAGAGTTAAGAGTCTGTCAGCATTTCCATTTACAAACTCTGTGTTTTTAGGGTTCATTATCTTTTCTGCTTTGAATTGCATTAGCCTGAAAATTAGCTGTCAGCATGAATATGTATTATATTACCCAAACTCCATGTACACATCAGTTTGGCAATATAGAAGGCAGAGAGCAGTGACCTCTTTCCTCTTTCTTCAAAAAATTCTAAAGGTGTGTTGACTGCTTGATAATCTCATGGCCAGGGACTAACTGAGCCTTTTAATCATGAACTTTCTCAGGGAATTGGTCCTAAATCTAACCTAATCATTTTGATATTTAAAAATTTATGAAGAAGTCAAATTGAATATGAACTATACTTGCTTCTCATAATATTCAATGCATTTTAAAGCTTCTGGACGAAATTAGAATCTCATATAATTAGAGATCAAAGAGAGGCACATTTCTGGGCAAAAAAAAAAAAAAGGGATCTGTGATTTGTGATATTTCAACCAAAGAACACAAACAAAGTAAATCACAGAGAGTGCTGTTTTGTTCATTTTGTTAGATCCATTTCTTCAGTTTCAAGTGGGCAATGACAGGAGGTGATGCAGCAATCACAACAGAAGTAACAGCTGCAGGACATGTGAAATGGTGTAAAAAGCATCGGGAATCTGGGCCACACTATGTACCCCTTCTGTCCAGAGTAAAAGCAACAATGGCAATTCTGTGTTTCTCACTCTCTCAATCTCTCTTTAACAAATACACTCCTCCTTTAGTTAATTTGTTACCACCTGTTTCAATACAAAACATCTTTCAGATAACATTCATTGTTTATCAGAAAATAGACCTCATCATCCATTTTGCCTTTTTTTTTTAAACATGGAGGTGGGAGAGGGGAGAAGATAAGGTAGCAGTGAAAGAACTAGCCCTAGTGTCATATTTAAATATAATAAGGTATCACACATAATCTGTCAGAAATAAATAATAAATCTGTCCCAGATCACCATGGCCACAGGGAAGTGGTACTGATATGAGAAAAGTATTGTCTCAGCTGAAGTATTTGAGTGATAGAGCTGTCACCTGACCTATTTGTAAGGGAATTGAAAATTAAAGTGACAATGAGAGAGGGGAAGTCAAGATTATTATAATTATTTTTGTTACAAAATATACCCATATGTCTCAGCCAGGGCTAAAGAAAAATAGTAGCTAATGTCCACAGAAAGAAAGAAATATGAACAAGTTCTGTTTAAAATCCATACATGTAATAGTTCACCAACTCTGATTTTTTTCCAACATAGTAACAATAGCCTAGTTAAAAAAATAAGATAAAATACTTGTGTTACATTACAAAGAGTTAGATGGAAGTTGTCAAAATTTATAGCTGATGAAACACAAAATGCAAATTCTAACATCTTATTAAAATAGAGGATAATATTCTGTCACTTAAATTATTAAACTCCCCAATAGAATTTTAATTCTTGCTTAATGGTTCTTTTCTAATGTTGGATATTAATGAGTGCTTATCATTAGGAATATCTGATCCATGATGAACTTTGAAATCTTCATTATTAGAATTCTCTCCCTTCTGCATATGACAGTTATACTTACAAGATAATCCAAACAATTTGAAATAGATCTTCCGTCTTTCCTCCATTTTAAGAGAACAGATTGCAGTTGCCAAATAGTTCAAGCTAATGCAGGTGTTTATTGAGCCATCAATTCAAATGACGATTTCTGTGGATCTGTGTTCTCAAAACTGTACTCTCTAGACCCTGCAAAAAAAAAAATGAAGATATATCCATTTTCCTTAAGCAACAGTAGAGAGGAGACAAAATAATATACACAACTTATAATAACACAGTTCTTTTAAATAAAGTTATGAGTGCACAGAGGACAAATGTAGTTTCGTATATCCCTCATAAAGCAGGTGATATTTTAACAGGAGTGTTAATCCTCTACTGTTGAGGGCAAAAGGGAGTATTCCAAGTTATGCAACATGAATCTGACATATTAGTAATCAAAAATTAATGAGCAAAATAACAACAACGAAGACAATATTGTAGAATAAAAGGGTTCGTGTGCCTGGCACATGCTATACTCTCAAAAAAATGTTTGCCGGGTATATGAATGAGGTAATGATTAATAATTACCAAAGTTAACATTTATTTCACACTTTGTGACATACATTTTAATAAGTGCTATACATATAGTAGCTCTGTTATATTTTTATTTCCATTGTACAGATGGAAAATATTGAGCATACAGAGTTTAAGCAGATTACACAACATTACACAGCAATTAAGTTGCAGAGTAGAGACTTAAATACAGGTAGTCAATTTTCAACCAGTCTCCTTAATTAATATTTATGAACTTTTCCTATATAAGAGCTACTAATATTGGGTATTATATAGATATTTTTCAATCTATCTGTCCTCAATTAAACAATAACTTGTTTTCGAATAAAGGCTTTGTCAAATATGGAATTATTAGTATTTCTGTATCTACTTGTGAAAACGTGTGCTAGTATGACAATTCCAGGCATCATAGGTCTTGTCGAAAATTTTCTCTAAAAATTAACTTTGTTTCTAAGGAAATTCTAAAACGCTTTCTATGTTTGGCATGTGGAAGAGAAGTTCTTCCCCAATGCTAATTTCCAGGCCATTCTTTTGTATACAGCTGTTAATTTTAATTTGAAAACTATATCAAATTATTGTTGAAAGAAATCAAAATAATATTTTATTTAATGATAAAAAGCCCCTTTCTTCTTTCCACTTATACCATACCTTTCACCAACTTCTATATTAGCATTCATATGCTAATTTGTTGTTCTTAATAAACAATAAAAGCGAGAACGCACCATTAATATGTTAGAGCAGCTATGCCAAAAAGTAACTAGCAGTGGAATGCCGAATTGGTATGTAACAAGATCATAATTGAGCACTTGCATTTTCATGTAAAATTTCAGTTCCATTTCATGCAGTAGAAATTCTACTTAGCATCACTGATTTTATTGTTAGTTTTGTATTGTGATGTTTCCACTTCTGAAATAAGATAATGAATTAAACATTTAGAACCAAGTGTTAGTGCTTCTCTTAAGAAAGTAATTAATGTACAATTGAAATTGAAATGAGATAATTGATATAATCTTGTTTTATTGAGCTCTTACTTAACTGTTTTATGTGTACTTTTTGAGTCTTATAATAACTTTGTGAGGTAGGTATTTTATCAGGGCCAGGATTAAGGTGAGGTAATTGAGATGAGTCATGTAATTATAGGGTCAGATCTTAAGTTTATATAGAAGTTTCATATTTTGTTCTCATTCATATTTTGCAATAATTTTGATTTTTAAAAAAATATTGTATTAAAATGTTAGGTATCTAGATTAATGCATTTGGAGGTGCCCCCTTAAAACTTGCACACAAGTCAACCCTAGTTCCAGTCCTATATTTTATTATCTACATTTTATAAATGCAATTGAGGATTAGCTGTTTGAAGAGACTTGCCCAGGGTCACACAGTCAGCAAGAGACAGAATTGGCCTTGCTCTTCAGCAGGAGGCTGTACCATCTTCAGCTGCTGAGTTCACCTTATACTATCTCCACCTTATGCTCTGTCATCAAAGAAATACCTCAGCTTGTTTTCGGTTTAAAAAAAAAAAAATCACTGGAGACATATTAAAAAATAATTATCTCCCTACTTTATTTTTTTCTTTTTACTTCTTGACATTTTTTTCCCTTATCTTGTTTTTGAAAAGTAATTTTTACTTTATTTTTCATCTATATTAGTTTGGTAATTATACATTGTTTTTCTATTTAGTGGTTTAGCAAAAACATTCAACCTTGCCATACCAATGTCTAACATTAACTGATATTTTACCTTCTACCAGCACAATGCAAAGACCTTAGTATACTCCAACTCCATTTACCACTGTCTTTCTGACTCTTGTGCTGATGTGTCATGCATTTTAATTTCCTGTGTATACATTTTAATACCATGCAACATTATCATTTTTGTTTTATAGTCAATATTTATTTAGATTTACATACATATTTACCACTTTTATTGTTCTTCATGCCTTCCTTTTATTTTGTTTTCCTTTTTATTATGATTGAAGATTATTATCCTTTGGAATTTCCCTTAATGTGAGATTGCTGGTGGTGGACTGTTTCTGTTTGTCTGAAAATATCTATTTTATTTTCATTTTTGAAAGATATTTTTACAGGGCATTGTATTCTAGATTGGCAGCTATCTTCTTTAAGCATAAGGAAGATGGCATTCTACTTTTCTGGCTTCCAGGTTTTCTGTTGAGATGTAAGTAGCAGTCTGTTGCTCCTTTGATAAACCATCTTTATTCCTTAGTTGCTTTAAAATATTTTCTTTTTGTGTTTGCCTTTGAGCAGAGTACAAGTTTAATGCATTGGGCTTCCTGAATCTGTGAATTGATGGTTTTCATCAATTATAGATAATTCTGGCATTATTTCTTCAGATTGCTTTTCCCCTTTCTCTCCTCTCCTAGGAATCCGATTAAACATAATTTAGCCCAACTTACAGTCTTTTCTGTATTTTCCATCCTCTTATTTTTCCAAGGTTCATTCTGTTTCTATAATCCACCAATTTTCTCCTCAGCTATGTCTAATCTGCTATTAAACCCAACTACTGACACCTTAACTTCATTTATTATATTTTTCTAACTAAAATTTCTGTTTGGTCCTTTTCCAATCG
This sequence comes from Balaenoptera acutorostrata, assembly GCF_949987535.1. Lineage (NCBI taxonomy): Eukaryota > Metazoa > Chordata > Mammalia > Artiodactyla > Balaenopteridae > Balaenoptera > Balaenoptera acutorostrata. The sequence continues at coordinate 64,105,322 of NC_080064.1, forward strand.
TGCTATGTCTGTTTGTGTAGCTTCAGATCTCTGCTAAATTTTTCAGGCTTTGTTTTTTTTTTTTAATTTATTTTTTTATTGAAGTGTAGTTGATATACAATGTTGTGTTAATTTCTACCAAACAACAAAGGGACTCAGTTATACACATATATACATTCTTTTTTATATTCTTTTCCATTATGGTTTATCCCAGAATATTGAATATAGTTCCCTGTGCTATACCTTGTTGTTTGTCAGTTCTATATGTAATAGTTTGTATCTACTAACCCCAAACTCCCAGTCCATCCCTCCCCCACCCCACCTCCCCCTTGGTAACCACAAGTCTGTTCTCTATGTCTGTGAGTTTGTTTCTGTTTTGTAGATAGGTTAATTTGTGTTATATTTTAGATTCCACATATAAGTTATATCATATGGTGTTTCTCCTTCTCTTTCTGACTTACTTCACTTAGTATGATAATTTCTAGTTGCATTCATGTTGCTGAAAATGGCATTATTTCATTCTTTTTTATGGCTAAGTAGTATTCCATTGTATATATGTATCACATCTTCTTTTTCCATTCGTCTGTCAATGGACATTTAGGTTGTTTCCATGTCTTGGCTATTGTGAATAGTGTTGCTATGGACATAGGGGTGCATGTATTTTTTGAATTATAGTTTTGTCCAGATGTATGTCTGGGAGTGGGATTGCTCCATAATATGGTAATTCTATTTAAAGTATTCTGAGGAACCTCCATACTGTTTTTCATAGTGGCTGCACCAACTTACATTCCCACCAACAGTGTAGGAGGGTTCCCTTTTCTCCACACCCTCTCTAGCATTTGTTATTCATAAACTTTTTAATGATGGCCATTCTGACCAGTGTGAGGTGGTACCTCATTGTAGTTTTGATTTGCATTTCTCTAATAATTAATGATGTTGAGGACCTTTTCATGTGCCTATTGGTCATCTGTATGTCTTCTTTGGAGAAATGTTATTTAGGTCTTCTTCCCATTTTTCAATTGGGTTGTTTTTTGTTGTTGCTGAGTTGTATGAGCTGTTTGTATATTTTGGAAATTAAGCCCTTGTTGGTCACATCGTTTGCAAATATTTTCTCTGATTCCATAGGTTGTTTTTTCTGTCCTTACTTTTTGTCATAGTATGCTCCATCCTTCTAACCCCAAAGTCTTTTGCCTTATACCAAGGAAGAATGAGAGTAAAAAATAAGTTTAAGTTTAGAATTTTTAAAATTATGTTTATTAGCAAACATATAGAATACAATTAATTATTTTATGTTTAAAAAGTAGTAAAAAGGGGACAGGAGAGCAGTGGTGAGGCATATGGGAAAGTAAATATACTGATTTGTTTCCTTGGAGGAGAATATTCCAAAAAGGTTAGTGTTATCACCTAGATATATAGTTTCTGGTCCAAGAAATTCTATAGAGAATTAGGTTAGACTCTGCTGTATTAAATTATATGTTGGATTGATTGGAACAGGTTGACTTGTCTCATCAGAATCTCAGAATATTACCTAGGATTTGTGGTAAATATGGAGATATTTATTTCAGTGCATAAGCCCACAGAGAGTTGTCTATCATATATTCATCATCTCTCAAAGTCCAGTTCAAGTGCAGCAAACTTAATGATGATTTTCTTGAAAATTTCTCTGCTCCTCTCTCAAAATTATAGAATCTTTAACCAGTAATATGAGTATTACATAATTATACCTTGTCTTATACCCTTTCTTAATTTCTATAGGTACCTCTTAAAATATGTGTATTATTTGAGAATAAGGTATAGCTCCTTCATTGTTACTGCCCTCCACATCATCAGCACATATTCAGGCTTTATAATTGGCTAATATCCAAACTATAATGTGAAGACTTAGCATCATACAAATGTAGACATGGTTAGGAGGAAAAAAAACACACTTATAGTGAATTTCTAAATATATATTCCCCGCACCAGTCTCTGCTTACTTAGGAAAAGCTCATTCTTCCCTGAAATTTAGATTTATTTAGACTTCTGTGCAACCATAGATCTTCTATGGCTTTAAAAAATATGAGTTTTAGACTATCTCATATTTTTTTAAACTATTATGGGGAGATCTATGTCTCATAGTCTGCTATCTGCTCTTTGGTAACAGAAATGCTCTTAAGCCCTTTAATGGTTTGCTGCTTTCTCTAAAAATCCAAAATTCTTTCTTTAATTGGCAAAAGGCTTATCATGAGCTCTCTACTGCAGACTTTTAAAGTATCATCTCTGCTCCATCAGCATCCTACACTCTCACAATGTTGTAGTGATACTGTAATCTCTTTCTGTTCTTTGAATTTGCCTTGCTTTAATATATTCATATCACTGGAAATTGGTGGAACCCACCTTCCACTTAGAGTTCATTTGATCTTTCTTAATTATGATAAATTAGCTTAGATCTCAGCCAACCTACAATATTTTTCTGGACTCCTAAGCCCGAGTTAGGTGCCCTCTTGTTTTTTCCTATAGCACCCTAAATTTTCCCTACCTTACAACTAATTAAACTGTGAAAGAAATACATGTTAATTGACTCCTTAAACCAATATATAAGCTATTTGAGGATCGTGATAAAGACTATTATATTTACCATTTAATCCATGGTACTTTACACAATGTCTAACACACAGTATATGCTAAATATATATTTGTTGAAATTGATAATCCAGTAAATGTTTGGACAAAAACACTGAAATCTCAGTAAAGAAGAGGAGATATATATTTGGTAGTCATTAGTACATGGATAGTAGGGTTAAATTTAGGAGATGTTTTCTAAATATATAGTCACCTTTCCATGAAAATAATGATAACTTAGAATGACTACATTCCCCAGGCAGCTAGTTGTAGCTATACGATTAAGTAGTTGCAAATGTTATATAAAGTGAAGTGCCCTGCATCAGCTTCTGGAAACCTACCTTAAAAAATATACTGAGATGTGCTCATTGCCCTTTCTCCTTTTGTGCTTCCTCCTCTGAAATGTAGATGTGGTAGTTGTGGCTGAAGCAGCCATCTCAGACAGTAAAGTGACCATAGCAATTAAGGCCATGCATTGAAGAAAACAGAATGTCTCTGAGGCAGAACTATTATAGACAGCCTAAGGGCTGCCTACCTATCTGAACTTTTATATGAGGCAGAAATTCATGTTATATTATTTATTCCAATATAAGTTTGAGTCATACCTACCCTAAATGAACAAATGATTACTAATGCCAGGGAAGCATATGAGATTACTCAGTGAGAATGTCATTTAAGTTTAATTTTATTTAATACCAAAACCATCAGAGTTCTGTAAAAGTTGAAGAGAATTATCGAATGAAATGAATGAGGGAGTTTTCAGCAAAAATACTTCCTTTCATACCCAGGTGAGAATCTTACCTTTATGTCTGTTAAGTGACTTTCCATATCCCCAACTCATTCTGTGTTTTCCTGTATCATAGCCCCAATCACACCGTTCTTTAAGTATTTGTTATTTTGTCTGGCTCTGTCACCAGACTGTGAGATCCTTCAAATAGACATATGAATCTTTTTTTTGAAACTCGAGCACAGAATACCAGCTTCACAGAGGCTCTCAATAAAGATTGCATAGATTAATGAACTAATAAATTCTTTATCTCTTTTTTCCAATGTTAGTGTTATTCAGATTAATCCAAAGTAAAATAGAAGAGAGAGATAATTTTCCAAATAACTGTTCCTTAGATTATCACGGTAACTGAGACAAATCTGCTATGTATGGTATGAAACAGCCAAATAATTCATTTTTTATATGACTTTACTATCTCAGTGCCAATGTTATTCTTCCCATTTGCTATTGATTTCACAGTATTGCCTTATACAGTGCTTTGGCCTAGCAATTCCTTTTAGCTCATATCAATCTCACATATATATTATACTTCCACTTAGAAGTAAAAGTCACGATAATGCACTGAAATCACTTCAATTCTTAGACAATGGATATGGAAGTGATGGGGGGCTAAAATAGCATTAATATCCTTTAACTGAAATCAATTTAGCACATTTTAATGCTCAGAATTTTTCATTCTTATTCAAATGAAAATTTCTTAAAATGCGCTGTCTCCAATGCAGAGCAAATCATTATAGAGAAAAGTGTATGATATCTATTCATATCTAGAATATATTTTGAATTTCAAGACATGTGTCAGTATGAATGTATTTTTTCCTTTTCCTTTATAAATTATTTTAAAATGTTAAATCAAGTTTGAACTATAAGCATCATACAAATGTCTATGTACTGCCTAATAAATTATGCTAGCTGAACTTTTTTCTTGAATTATTTTTAATAAGTAAGGAATCTAAATGGAAAATATGCTTGCACCATTGCTGTCAAAATGAGTTTGCATTAAAAGAATATGTATTAATATTGCATAGAGAGACCTTTAGGAAATAAAGAATGTGGTTGTAGTATTTAGGAAAAGAATAATTTTCTAAGTTAAATTTTAGGAGTAGTTTTATGTTCTTTCATTCGGTTACATTAAATACTTTCACATTAAAAATGTGAAAGTGAAAATGTTCATATTAAAATGTTATATATCATATTTTAAAGAATATACCAATCTTTCACAGTCCCTTTTCAACCCTTCCTCATTCTTCTTGAATGAATCAAATGCAGATTAAGTTTTCCCTGTGATCTTCTTGGCATTTTTTCCAGCCCTTTGAGTTCAAACCCCACTCCTGACATTAGCTAACTTTGTGGGGTAACATAAAGAAAGAATAAACAAGATGTCAAAGCATGTAGATTTCATTCTTGGGACAATGTTCCCAAACTTTGCAAACTTCAATTTTCTATAATGTAATACTGCTTCCAGTGAGATAATTCTGTGAAAATTGTGTTAATAAATTTGAAAAGTATATACTTAGGAATTATTGTTATATCAAGGAGACAGCTCTGAGTAGGCAATTTGGGATAAGCTTGCCTAGGCTTTCATTGGAAAATTCGGTGGCAAAAGTAAGCATTATTTTGGACCACAGTCAAAAACCTAGTATCCAAGTGATATCATGGAAGATGTGAGAGTATGAAGCTCCAGGAATCAGTCCCTCCAACAAAACAACTATTGAGCTGGCAAGAACTATGGAACTTTGTAAGCCTACAACATCCAGGAGAATACCTGGTGAAGAAAGAGGCTGGTAACTTTCAGTGAATTTCAGTGTTTAGCATGGCAGCTATTTTCCTTCAGCCTCACAGCAGGTAGCCAAGGAAAAGGCCTGGTTTCATTTTGCAGCTTGCAATAAGGACAATATCCTCCAAAAATTCTGAGACGTGTGTTTTGATCTGGCCAATAGGTCACTGAGGGACTGGCACAGAGGCTGAATATTTTTTGGACACTATTTGACTGAAGCAGTCTCCCAAGGGGCAATTCTCAATGGAATTTAAGGAGACAGAACTTCCTTTTTTTTCTTTCTTTCTTTTTTTTTTAAATTGAATTCAGATACTCAGAGAAACCTCTCTCAGGTCACTGGTAATTATGGTGACAGAGGAAGAAAGACTTCAGTGTCTACAGATGACAAGGAATATAATCTTTGTGAAAGTAGTTTGGAAAAGTTACTAAACAAATGGACAACTGCAGCACTGAACATGAAAAAACAATAATCACTGGGAGCCTGGGAGAATTCTGCTACCTAGAGTTCACACAGTACCATATTTTAAATGTCCGGTTATCAACAAAAATCACAATGCATACAAAGAAACAGAAGAGTGTGACTATTTCATAGGAAGAATATAAATGACAGGAAGCATCCTTGAAGAAGCCCAGACACTGAACTTCTAGAGAAAGATTTTAAATTAACTGTCTTATAAATGCTCAAAGAGCTAAAGGGTTTCAGAGGTTCTTTTGGGATGATAAAATATTTTTGAAACTAGATAGAAGTGGTGATGGCACAACAATGTGAATGCAATGCTTCTGAATTGTACATTTCAAAATGGCTAATTGTATGCTATGTGAGTTTTACCTCCAAACAAACCAAAACAAACAAAACAAACAAGAGAGGCCACTACAGTGGAGTCAAATATTTATACTCAAAATTGAATTAAAAACAACAATATTAGAAATTTTATATTATAATATAGATAACAAAATGAACTGATACAAATCAACAAAATGGGTAAAGAATATGGCTAGATAATTATAAAGTGAGATAATAAGAGTGGTCAATATCATATAAAAAACACTTAAACCCTATCAATTAGGTAAATTGCAAAGTCAAGTATCAAAAACTGCTGATTGAATGTGTTGTAAAAGAGATGTCCTCACACAGTGCTGGTGGAAAAATATTTTGGGGAAAAATTTAGAAAAGAAATTAGGAAATATATCAAGAGTCTTCAAAATATTTATGCCCTTCATCTTAGTAATCTATTTCTAGGATTCTAACCTAAAGAAATAATGAGACATTTGCACACAAAGATTTGCATACAAGGATACACATGCAGTTATTTATGAGATACTTATAAATTACTTATTAGAATAGTTAAATAAATTATGGCTAATTTTGTGATGCAATAAAAAGGTATTCAAACTATGTTTTAAGAAGTTATTTATGAAAAAATTGATATTATGCTAAGTAAAATATGTCTTTACAAAATTTGATTTTAAGTGCATAACAATATACCTATAGTATTTCAGATTTTAACTATAAACATAGGTATTTGTGTGCATAGAAAAACGTGGAAAATGCATAAATATCAACAGTATTTATTTCTAATTAGTGTAATGACAGTTATTTTTATGTTCTCCATTATCACTTTGTGTATTTTCAAAAATATTGTATAATGACTATTACTTCCATGTAGGTTTTCAAAACAAACCTACAAACAAATTTCTGGCATCCACTAATGGCAAAGTAGGTTATATCAGACTAACCCTCCTGCTGATAAACATTAAAATCTCTGGAAAAAATATAGAAAACAATTAATTGAAGGCATTGTAGAATGAACAAAAGCAGGCAGACCCTGGATGAGATTTAATGCTTGAAAGCAGGGCAATAGAGGGGGTAAGTCCACAGTTATATAGTTTTCCCCTGAAAACACTCCTCATTCATGTGGTCACCAGATAGAACTCAAATAGAAAGCTAAAGACTTATTTCTTTAGGAGTCAAGAGATATAATTTGGGGCTCCAACAGGGGCTGGAAATTGAGAGAGAAAATATCAGAATTATAGGAACCACAGAGTAAGATCTCCAAAATGTGCATAGAAAATCCCCTAAAATTCTTCACAGACCACTAAATTATGCTTATTTTAGGCAAGAATCCAAGAAATCAAGGGGAAACCACAGGTAGAAGGCTAAAAATTCAAGCACAGCTAACTGCAGCTGTCTATTATAATAGGGAGAGGTTGGAGTTTAAGTCCTACCAAATTAGTGAGGTTTGCTAACACCATAGACTTTCCATTTTAATCTCCAGAAGATCACATGTAATAAGAAAAGACCATGTGCATGAACTAAGGAATTTACCCTATAAATACAGGCATAACTGAAATTTGAACACAGTAACCAACCCACAGATCTAGAAAGCTCAGCATATACCAAGAAATGGAGATTACAATGACAATCATACATAGGCACACTTTTAATTTTAAGTAGTCTATGATAATTTAAAAATGCATACTGTAACCTCAAGGGCAACAATTAAAATTAACACAATGATATCACTGCAAGTTTGTATTTCATAATTATTAAAAAATTATCCTTCAGACTGATTTTTGACACATATCATCCTTGTGAATATATGAAAAGTAAACAGTTACTAAATAAATTGGTTATTTCTACGAAAAAAAATCAATGATGACAAAAAGAGCTATGGATAATAAACCTACAGAACAGAGAAATCAGCATAAAAAAATACTGGAATGACACAAATGAAGACAGAAAAATAGAAAGAACAGAGGGGACAAAAAGATTCTAACTCAAACATACCCCCACCAAAATGCTATAAATGTAAATGGATTAAACACTCAACATTTAAAGGCAGATACTTTCAAGCTAGGGAAAAATAAAGGCAGATAAATGATGGAAAGTCAAAGGATATTAAAAGATTCAAACACTAAGCATAAGCAACCTAGTGTGGCTATAACAATGTCAAGTAATGTAGGCTTCAAGAAAAGGAGTATTGCCAGTAGTTGTAAGACATTTTATAATGATGAAAGACCATATTAATAAAGAAAATTCAACAGTCTTATTAAATGTGTAACATCTATAATTGAAATTCAAGATTCATGGAACAAAAATTTTCAGAAATACAAATATAAATAGAAAAATCCACATTCATAGTTGCAAATGTTAACATATCTTTTAGTAGGTGACAGACAAATAAGCCAAAATGCAGATTTGAATGACACTATTATCCAATGTGATCTAATAGAAGTTAATAAAACACTACACCTCTTAACAAGACAATGTACATATAACATTCACATAAATCTTATTTTAAGCCACGAAACAATTTGCAAAATACTTTAACAGTCTGAAACTTTACTGAATGTGCTCTCTAACCACAATAGAACTAAAGTAGAAATAAATACCATTAGCATAGCTAGAAAAGTCCTAAATACTTAGAAAATAAGCAACCCAATTCTAAATAATTCAAGTATCAAATAAAAATCACAAAGAAACTGATATTTGTGTATGTGCATATGTGTGTATGATTCATAGGAACAGTAATTTAAAAATCTATCAGTATTTGTGGAATTTAGCAAAAATAGTGCTTAAGAGTAAATCTATACATTTAAATGCTTATTTTAGAAAAGAAGACAGGCTTAAAGTCAATAATCTAAGAATATATAAATGAATGGAAAGCCATAACATGATTATGGATTGGGAAACTCAATATTGAGAGCCATTATGCTCAAATTAATCTATAAATTCAATTTAGTGCCAGTAAATATCCAGTACACCTTTTGCTAGAAATTGACAAACTGATTCTAATATTCATATAGAATTTCAACACATTTAGAATAACCAAAGCAATCTTGAAAAAGAACTCTATCCAAATTAAAGTCTTACTATAAAGCTACACTAATCAAGACAGGGTGATGTTTTCACAAGAATGATCATATAGACAAATGGAAAGAAAGAGACAGTCTAGAAATAGATTCAGAGTTATACATCTAATAGATTTTATAAGGTACGAAGTAATGTAATGGGGAAACTTCAAAAAGAGGATATATAAATGATCCATGACACAAGAGAAGATGCACAAAATGGTTAAAATCATTAACAGTGTCAAAAGTTAAAAAAAAGTAAAGCCAATGATCCACTTAAGTAGTAATTAGTAAAAGTTGATTGTGCACACACAGAAAGACAGTTTGCAAACCAGGAGCACTCAACCAAAGTATGGAATAAGACACAGAGATATATTTCTACAAAGCTGATTATATAGTGTGAAGGCAGTGAGTGTTCATTCTTTACATTGATTGATTACGATATTCAGCAAAAGACCTCATTGGGGCTTCTCAAGAGATTATCTTTGAATAGTAAAGTCTAGTTTTAAAAACAGGTCATTTCTCTCCTTAGGTAGGTTTATTCCTAGGTATTTTATTCTTTTTGATGTGATGGTAAATGGGATTGTTCTTTAGTTTCTCTTTCAGACCTTTCATTGTTAGTATATAGGAATACAAGAGATTTCTGTGTATCAATTTTGTATCCTGAAACTTTACCAAATTCATTGATGAGCTCTAGTAGTTTTCTGGTAGCATCTGTAGGATTTTCTATGTTTAGTATCATGTCATCTGCAAACAGTGACAGCTTTAATTCTTCTTTTCCTATTTGGAATCATTTTATTTCTTTTTATTCTCTGATTGCTGTGTCTAAGACTTCCAAAACTATGTTGAATAAAAGTGGTGAGAGTGGACTCCTTTGTCTTGTTCCTGATTTAGAGGAAATGCTTTCAACTTTTCACCACCGTTGTGTATGATGTGAACTGTAGGTTTGTCATATATGGCCTTTATTACGTTGAGGTAGGTTCCCTCTATGCCCACTTTCTGGAGAGATTTTATCATAAATGGGTGTTGAAATTTGTCACAAGCTTTTTCTGCATCTATTGAAATGATCATACGGTTTTTATTCTTCAATTAGTTGATGTGGTGTATCACACTGGTTGATTTGCTGATATTGAAAAATTCTTGCATCCCTGGGGTAAATCCCACTTGATCATGGTGTATGATCCTTTTAATGTATTTTTGGATTTGGATTGCTAGTATTTTGTTGAGGATTTTAGCGTCTATGTTCATCAGTGATATTGGCTGTAATTTTATTTTATTTTATTTTTTTGTGGTACCTTTGTCTTGTTTTGGTATCAGGGTGATGATGGCCTCATAGAGTGAGTTTGGGAGTGTTCCTTCCTCTGCAATATTTTGGAAGAGTTTCAGAAGGATAGATGTTAACTTCTCTCTAAATGTTTGATAGAATTTGCCTGTGAAGCCATATGGTCCTGGACTTCTGTTTGTTGGGAGTTTTTAACAACAGTTTCAATTTAGTCCTTGTGATTGTTCTGTTCATATTTTCTATTTCTTCCTGGTTCAGTCTTGTAGGATAATATTTTTCTAAGCATTTGTCCATTTCTTCCAGGTTGTCCATTTTATTGGCATATAGTCTCTTATGATCCTTTGTATTTCTGTGGTGTCCACTGTAACTTCTCCTTTTTCATTTCTAATTTTATTGATTTGAGCCCTCTCCCTTTTTTTCTTGGTGAGCCTGGCTAAAGATTTATCAGTTTTGTTTATATCTTTCAAAGAAAAGGCTTTTAGTTTCATGATTTTTCTATTGTTTTCTTCATTTCTATTTTATTTATTTCTGTTCTGATCAGATGAATGGATAAAGAAGATGTGGTACATATATACAATGGAAAATTACTCAGCCATTAAAAATAATGAAATAATGCCATTTGCAGAAACATGGATGGACCTGGAGATTATCATACTAAGTGAAGTAAGTCAGACAGAGAAAGACAAATACGATATTGCTTATATGTGGAATCAAAAAAAACAAAAAAGATATATGCAAATGAACTTATTTACAAGACAGAAACAGACTCATGACTTAGAGAATGAACTTATGGTTACCAGGGGGGGAAGGGTGGGGGGAAGTGTTGATTGGTAGTTTGGGTTGACACATACACACTACTATATTTAAAATAGATAACAAGGACCTACTGTTTAGCACAGGACACTCTGTTCAATATTCTGTAATAACCTAAATGGAAAAAGAATTTGAAAAAAGAATAGATACATGTATATGTATAACTGAATCATTTTGCTGTACACCTGAAACTACCACAACATTGTTAATCAACTATGCTCCAATATAAAATAAAAATAAAAAATGAATAAATTAAAAAATAAATAAATGAATAAATAAATAAAAACAAAGCTATCTGTCCCCATATATAAAACAGATTAGTGTTTGCCAGGGACAGTGATGGGAAGAACTGACTGCAACGGAGCACAACAAACATTTTTGGTTTATCAAAATGTTCTGTATCTTGATTGTGGTGGTTCTTGCATAACTGTGTGCATTTTTCAAAATTCATAGAACAGTACACCTAAAAATTGAGAAAATTATATGCATCTAATCTTAAAAAAATCAAAGCTTGATTAAACCAGATGCTCTACATTCTGGTAAAAGCCTTCCCAAGAAATTACACACAAAATGTCATATGTTTGTTTACTTTTGCCATCCCTTCTCAGCTTGAATTATTATTATGCTCTGTATACAAAGTTGGATTGGGAGACAGGAAGAAATACCTAGTATCTCTCATTTTTAAAAGTAAGTAAGCACATAGTAAATAAATAAGTAAATGAGTAAGGAAAGAAGGAAGGAAATAAGTAAGGAAGGAATTATCTTCTCTTAATATCACACTGAGTGTTCCCTATTGCTTTCTCACACCAGCAGAAAAATGTGTTGAGAAAGAAATCTAGGAAACTACTGCCTCCATTTTCTTCCTTCTCATTCACTGTTTATCCCATCAAATATGGTTTTTTCTACATGCCATTTTAATTCCATTGTGGTCAGATAATATTCTTTTTTTTATTTATTATTTTAATTATCTTCAATCTATTGAGGTTTGTTTCATTGTCTAGGGTTTGTGTGTGTGTTTCATGTGCTCTACAAAAGAAAAGAATGTGTATTATTTTATAGGTGGGTGAACTAGTCTCTCTAATTGTCAATCTGATAAATTTTGTTGAAAGTGTTGTTCAGGTCTTGGATATCTTTACTCATTTTCTAATTATTTGTTTTGTTTATTACTGAGAGAGACAGTTGAAGTCTCCAACTATATTTGTGGGTTTATCTACTTCACCTTTCAGTATTGTCAGTGTTTGCTTCATGTATTTTGGAGCTTTGTTGTTTGGTGTACACACATTTAGAATTATTATATCATCTTTATTCTTGGTTATATTCTTTTTACTGAAATATACATTATCTTATATTAATGCAACTACTCCAGCTTTCTCTTCGTGTTGGTGTGTGTAGTTTTCTATCATTTTATTTAAACTTTTTATTTAATGTGAATTTCTTATAGACATCAGGTGGTTGGGTGATGTTTTTTAAAACACAATCTGACAATTTCTGTCTTTCAATTTTTTTAGATCATTTAGATTTAGTTTAATTTTTGATATGGTTGGATATAGTGCTACCATTTTTTACCTTTTCTGTTTGTCTACTCTGTTTTGTTTTTCCTTTGGTCCTGCATTTGTGGCTTGTTTTTGATTATATGAATATATTTTTAGATACTGAATTTTATTTACCCATTGGATTTTTGGCTACAAGTACTCATTATTTTTGCAGGTATTTTTAGGGATTACAGTATGCATATCTAACATTTCATAGCCTACTTAAATACTGTAATTCACATAAAATACAGAAGTCTTGCAGTCATATAGGTAGTTCCCTTATCCTTCCTCATTGAACTTTATGATGTTGTGATAATTTGTATTACATATCCTCAAAACCCCAATAAATAATGTTATAACTTTAATATTCAGAGTCATATTTATTTTAAAGTATTTAAAAACATTACTTTATATGTACCCACAGACTTACTGTTTCTGTTGCTCTTCCATCATTCTCAGATTTCCAAATTACCCTCTGGTATTTTTCCCTTCATCCTAAAGTACTTTCTTTAGTGTTTCTTTTAGAACAATCTCAATGGAAGAAAATTTTCTTAGTTTTCCTTTATTCTAGACTTTATTAAGCCTTAATTTCTGGTCTTCATCATTTTTGATGAGAAATAACTCTGATATAAGCCAAGAAAAGATGTGTAGATTTATATACAGAATTAAAAAATCTTTTTCAGCTCTCTTTCTCTTAGTTTCCCCCACATTCCTTGCCCTGAAGGGACTGTCTTTTCACTCTCTCTGACTAGAAAATTGGTTCTACATTAGAGTGTTAGTCACTCACACTACTGCTTCACCAAGAAGCAACATGACTGGGGCCTGGCCTTGGGTCAAAGCCACAGAGAAAAAGAAGGGTAGGGGCAATAGAAGGAATTTTGATTCTATGGTAATTGTTTCTCCAAGTTTTGACAACCCTTCATGATTCATATGTTTTTGATTACTTTTAATAGTCCTCAGGTAATTGTTTTTTTTTTTTTTTAAACATCTTTATTGAAGTATAATTGCCTTACAACAGTGTGTCAGCTTCTGCTTTATAACAAAGTGAATCAGTTATACATATACAATATGTTCCCATTTCTCTTCCCTCTTGCATCTCCCTCCCTCCCACCCTCCCCATCCCACCCCTCTAGGTGGTCACAAAGCACCGAGCTGATCTCCCTGTGCTATGCGGCTGCTTTCCACTAGTTATCTATTTTACATTTGGTAGTATATATATGTCCATGACACTCTCTTACCCTGTCACATCTCACCCCACCCCCTCCCCATATCCTCAAGTCCATTCTCTAATAGGTCTGTGTCTTTATTCCCGTCTTGCCACTAGGTTCTTCATGGCCTTTTTTTTTTTTTTTCCCCTTAGATTCCGTATATATGTGTTAGCATACTGTATTTGTTTTTCTCTTTCTGACTTACTTCACTCTGTATGACAGACTCTAACTCCATCCACCTCATTACAAATACCTCCATTTCATTTCTTTTTATGGCTGAGTAATATTCCATTGTATATATGTGCCACATCTTCTTTATCCATTCATCCGATGATGGACACTTAGGTTGCTTCCATGTCCTGGCTATTGTAAATAGAGCTGCAATGAACATTTTGGTACATGACTCTTTTTGACCTATGGTTTTCTCAGGGTATATGCCCAGTAGTGGGATTGCTGGGTCGTATGGTAGTTCTATTTGTAGTTTTTTAAGGAACCTCCATACTGTTCTCCATAGTGGCTGTATCAATTTACATTCCCACCAACAGTGCAAGAGTGTTCCCTTTCCTCCACACCCTCTCCAGAATTTATTGTTTCTAGATTTTTTGATGATGGCCATTCTGACCGGTGTGAGATGATATCTCATTGTAGTTTTGATTTGCATTTCTCTAATGATTAATGATGTTGAGCATTCTTTCATGTGTCTGTAGGTCATCTGTATATCTTCTTTGGAGAAATGTCTATTTAGATCTTCTGCCCATTTTTGGATTGGGTTGTTCGTTTTTTTGTTATTGAGCTGCATGAGCTGCTTGTAAATCTTGGAGATTAATCCTTTGTCAGTTGCTTCATTTGCAAATATTTTCTCCCATTCTGAGGGTTGTCTTTTGGTCTTGTTTATGGTTTCCTTTGCTGTGCAAAAGCTTTTAAGTTTCATTAGGTTCCATTTGTTTATTTGTGTTCTTATTTCTATTTCTCTGGGAGCTGGGTCAAAAAGAATCTTGCTGTGATGTATGTCATAGAGTGTTCTGCCTATGTTTTCCTCTAAGAGTTTGATAGTGTCTGCCCTTACACTTAGGTCTTTAATCCATTTTGAGTTTATTTTTGTGCATGGTGTCAGGGAGTGTTCTAATTTCATACTTTTACATGTTCCTGTCCAATTTTCCCAGCACCACTTATTGAAGAGGCTGTCTTTTCTCCACTGTATATGCTTGCCTCCTTTATCAAAGATAAGGTGACCATATGTGTGTGGGTTTATCTCTGGGCTTTCTATCCTGTTCCATTGATCTATATTTCTGTTTTTGTGCCAGTACCAAACTGTCTTGATTCCTGTAGCTTTGTAATATAGTCTGAAGTCAGGGAGCCTGATTCCCCCAGCTCCATTTTTCGTTCTCAAGATTGCTTTGGCTATTCGGAGTCTTTTGTGTTTCCATACAATTTGTGAAATTTTTTGTTCTAGTTCTGTGAAAAATGCCAGTGGTAGTTTGATAGGGATTGAATTGAATCTGTAGATTGCTTTGGGTAGTAGAGTCATTTTCACAGTGTTGATTCTTCCAATCCAGGAACATGGTATATCTCTCCATCTATTTGTATCATCTTTAATTTCTTTCATCAGTGTCTTATAATTTTCTGCATACAGGTCTTTTGTCTCCTTAGGTAGGTTTATTCCTAGATATTTTATTCTTTTTGTTGCAATGATAAATGGGAGTGTTTTCTTAATTTCACTTTCAGATTTTTCGTCATTAGTGTATAGAAATGCAAGAGATTTCTGTGCATTAATTTTGTATCCTGCTACTTTACCAAATTCATTGATTAGCTCTAGGAGTTTTCTGGTAGCATCTTTAGGATTCTCTATGTATAGTATCATGTCATCTGCAAATAGTGACAGCTTTACTTCTTCTTTTCCGATTTGGATTCCTTTTATTTCTTTCTCTTCTCTGATTGCTGTGGCTAGGACTTCCAGAACTATGTTGAATAATAGTGGTGAGAGTGGGCAACCTTGTCTTGTTCCTGATCTTAGTGGAAATGGTTTCAGTTTTTCACCATTGAGGACAATGTTGGCTGTGGGTTTGTCATATATGGCCTTTATTATGTTGAGGAAAGTTCCCTCTATGCCTACTTTCTGCAGGGCTTTTATCATAAATGGGTGTTGAACTTTGTCAAA
Source organism: Balaenoptera acutorostrata (assembly GCF_949987535.1). NCBI lineage: Eukaryota > Metazoa > Chordata > Mammalia > Artiodactyla > Balaenopteridae > Balaenoptera > Balaenoptera acutorostrata. Next base: position 64,121,308 of record NC_080064.1, read on the forward strand.
AGCTTTCTCTGCATCTATTGAGATGATCATATGGTTTTTCTCCTTCAATTTGTTAATATGGTGTATCACATTGATTGATTTGCGTATATTGAAGAATCCTTGCATTCCTGGGATAAACCCCACTTGATCATGGTGTATGATCCTTTTAATGTGCTGTTGGATTCTGTTTGCTAGTATTTTGTTGAGGATTTTTGCATCTATGTTCATCAGTGATATTGGCCTGTAGTTTTCTTTCTTTGTGACATCTTTGTCTGGTTTTGGTATCAGGGTGATGGTGGCCTCGTAGAATGAGTTTGGGAGTGTTCCTCCCTCTGCAATATTTTGGAAGAGTTTGAGAAGGATAGGTGTTAGCTCTTCTCTAAATGTTTGATAGAATTCACCTGTGAAGCCATCTGGTCCTGGGCTTTTGTTTGTTGGAAGGTTTTTAATCACAGTTTCAATTTCAGTGCTTGTGATTGGTCTGTTCATATTTTCTATTTCTTCCTGGTTCAGTCTCGGCAGTTTGTGCATTTCTAAGAATCTGTCCATTTCTTCCAGGTTGTCCATTTTATTGGCATATAGTTGCTTGTAGTAATCTCTCATGATCTTTTGTATTTCTGCAGTGTCAGTGGTTACTTCTTTTTCATTTCTAATTCTATTGATCTGAGTCTTCTCCCTTTTTCTCTTGATGAGTCTGGCTAATGGTTTATCAATTTTGTTTATCTTCTCAAAGAACCAGCTTTTAGTTTCATTGATTTTTGCTATTGTTTCCTTCCTTTCTTTGTCATTTATTTCTGACCTGATCTTTATAATTTCTTTCCTTCTGCTAGCTTTGGGGTTTTTTTGTTCTTCTTTCTCTAATTGCTTTAGGTGCAAGGTTAGGTTGTTTATTCGAGATGTTTCCTGTTTCTTGAGGTAGGCTTGTATTGCTATAAACTTCCCTCTTAGCATTGCTTTTGCTGCGTCCCATAGGTTTTGGGTCGTCGTGTCTCCATTGTCATTTGTTTCTAGGTATTTTTTGATTTCCCCTTTGATTTCTTCAGTAATCACTTCGTTATTAAGTAATGTATTGTGTAGCCTCCATGTGTTTGTATTTTTTACAGATCTTTTCCTGTAATTGATATCTAGTCTCATAGCGTTGTGGTTGGAAAAGATACTTGATACAATTTCAATTTTCTTAAATTTCCCAAGGCTTGATTTGTGACCCAAGATATGATCTATCCTGGAGAATGTTCCATGAGCACTTGAGAAAAATGTGTATTCTGTTGTTTTCGGGTGGAATGTCCTATAAATATCAATTAAGTCCATATTGTTTAATGTATCATTTAAAGCTTGTGTTTCCTTATTTATTTTCATTTTGGATGATCTGTCCATTGGTGAAAGTGGGGTGTTAAAGTCCCCTACTATGATTGTGTTGCTGTCAATTTCCCCTTTTATGGCTGTTAGTATTTGCCTTATGTATTGAGGTGCTCCTATGTTGGGTGCATAAATATTTACAATTGTTATGCCTTCCTCTTGGATCACCCCTTGATCATTATATAGTGTCCTTCTTTGTCTCTTGTAATAGTCTTTATTTTAAAGTCTATTTTGTCTGATATGAGAAATGCTACTCCAGCTTTCTTTTGATTTCCATTTGCATGGAATATCTTTTTCCATCCCCTCACTTTCAGTCTGTATGTGTCTCTAGGTCTGAAGTGGGTCTCTTGTAGACAGCATATATATGGGTCTTGTTTTTGTATCCATTCAGCCAGCCTGTGTCTTTTGGTGGGAGCATTTAATCCATTTACATTCAAGGTAATTATCGATATGTATGTTCCTATTCCCATTTTCTTAAATGTATTGGGTTTGTTATTGTAGGTGTTTTCCTTCTCTTGTGTTTCTTGCCTAGAGAAGTTCCTTTAGCATTTGTTGTAAAGCTGGTTTGGTGGTGCTGAACTCTCTCAGCTTTTGCTTGTCTGTAAAGGTTTTAATTTCTCCATCGAATCTGAATGAGATCCTTGCTGGGTAGAGTAATCTTGGTTGTAGGTTTTTCTCCTTCATCACTTTAAGTATATCCTGCCACTCCCTTCTGGCTTGCAGAGTTTCTGCTGAAAGATCAGCTGTTAACCTTATGGGGATTGCCTTGTGTGTTATTTGTTTTTTTTCCCTTGCTGCCTTTAATATGTTTTCCTTATATTTAATTTTTGACAGTTTGATTAATATGTGTCTTGGCGTGTTCCTCCTTGGGTTTATCCTGTATGGGACTCTCTGTGCTTCCAGGACTTGATTAACTATTTCCTTTCCCATATTAGGGAAGTTGTCAACTATAATCTCTTCAAAAATTTTCTCAGTCCCTTTCTTTTTCTCTTCTTCTTCTGGTACCCCTATAATTCGAATGTTGGTGCGTTTAATGTTGTCCCAGAGGTCCCTGAGACTGTCCTCAGTTCTTTTCATTCTTTTTTCTTTATCCTGCTCTGTAGTAGTTATTTCCACCATTTTATCTTCCAGGTCACTTATCCTTTCTTCTGCCTCAGTTATTCTACTATTGATCCCATCTAGAGTATTTTTAATTTCATTTATTGTGTTTTTCATCATTGCTTGGTTCCTCTTTAGTTCTTCTACATCCTTGTTAAATGTTTCTTGCATTTTGTCTATTCTATTTCCAAGATTTTGGATCATCCTTACTATCATTATTCTGAATTCTTTTTCAGGTAGACTACCTATTTCCTCTTCATTTGTTAAGTCCAGTGTGTTTTGAGCCTGCTCCTTCATCTGCTGTGTGTTTTTCTGTCATCTCATTTTGCCTATCTTACTGTGTTTGGGGTCTCCTTTTCACAGGCTGCAGGTTCGTAGTTCCCATTGTTTTTGGTATCTGTCCCCAGTGGCTAAGGTTGGTTCAGTGGGTTGTGTAGGCTTCCTGGTGGAGGGGACTAGTGCCTGAGTTCTGGTGGATGAGGCTAGATCTTGTCTTTCTGGTGGGCACGTCCACGTCTGGTGGTGTATTTTGGGGTGTCTGTGGCCTTATTATGATTTTAGGCAGCCTCTCTGCTAATGGATGGGGTTGTGTTCCTGTCTAGCTAGTTGTTTGGCATAGGGTGTCCAGCACTGTAGCTTGCTGGTCGTTGGGTGAAGCTGGGTCTTGATGTTGAGATGGAGATCTCTGGGAGATTTTTGCCGTTTGGTATTACGTGGAGCTGGGAGGTCTCTTGTGGACCAGTGTTCTGAAGTTGGCTCTCCCACCTCAGAGGCACGGCCCTGATGCCTGGCTGGAGCACCAAGAGCCTTTCGTCCACACAGCTCAGAGTAAAAGGGAGAAAAAATAGAAAGAAAGAAAGAAAGAGGCTATAATATAGTGAAGTAAAATAAAGCTATTGTAAAGCAAAGCTATACAGACAAAATCTCACCCAGAAGCATATACATATACACTCACAAAAAAAAGGAAAAGGGGAAAAATTAATATCTCCTGCTCCCAAAGTCCACCTCCTGAATTTGGGATGATTCGTTGTCTATTCAGGTATTCAACAGTTGCAGGCACATCACGTTGTTTGTGGAGCTTTAATCCGCTGCTTCTGAGGCTGCTGGGAGAGATTTCCCCTTCTCTTCCCTGTTCGCACAGCTCCTGGGGTTCAGCTTTGGATTTGGACCCGCCTCTGCGTGTAGGTCGCCTGAGGGCGTCTGTTCCCCGCCCAGACAGGACGGGGTTAAAGGAGCAGCTGCTTCGGGGGCTCTGGCTCACCCAGGCCACGGGGAGGGAGGGGTACAGAGGAGGCAGGGCGAGCCTGCGGTGGCCGAGCCCGGCGTGACGTTGCACCAGCCCAAGGCGTGCAGTGCGTTCTCCCGGGGATGTTGTCCCCGGATCCCGGGACCCTGGCAGTGGCGGGCTGCACAGGCTACCGGGAGGGGTGGTGTGGAGAATGACCTTTGCTCACACACAGGCTTTTTGGAGGCGGCAGCAGCAGCCCCAGCGTCTCACGCCCTTCTCTGGAGTTCGTTTAGGCGGCGCTCTGAATCCCCTCTCCTTGCGCACCAGGAAACACAGAGGGAAGAAAAAGTCTCTTGCCTCTTCGGCAGCTGCACACTTTTTTCCCCGGACTCCCTCCCGGCTAGCTGTGGTGCGCTAACCCCTTCAGGCTGTGTTCACGCCGCCAGCCCCAGTCCTCTCCCTGAGATCCGACCGAAGCCCGAGCCTCAGCTCCCAGCCCCGCCCGCCCCGGCGGGTGAGCAGACAAGCCTCTCGGGCTGGTGAGTGCTGGTCGGCACTGATCCTCCGTGCGGGAGTCTCTCCGCTTTGCCCTCCGCACCCCTGTGGCTGCACTCTCCTCCGTGGCTCCAAAGCTTCCCCCCTCTGCCACCCGCAGTCTCCGCCCGCGAAGGGGCTTCCTAGTGCGTGGAAACCTTTCCTCCTTCACGGCTCCCTCCCACTGGTGCAGGTGCCGTCCCTATTCTTTTGTCTCTGTTATTTCTTTTTTCTTTTGCCCTACCCAAGTACGGGGGGAGTTTCTTGCCTTTTTGGAGGTCGGACTTTTTCTGCCAGCGTTCAGTGGGTGTTCTGTAGGAGCAGTTCCACGTGTAGATGTATTTCTACTGTATCTGTGGGAAGGAAGGTGATCTCCGCGTCTTACTCTTCCGCCATCTTCTCCAGCCCTAGGTAATTGTTTTTTAAATGTTTTTATTGTGATAAAGTACATATACTATAAAATTTACCATCTTAATTTTTAAGTGTACAATTCAGTGGTATTAAATATATTAAAAATATTGTGCAACCATCACCACCATATATCTCTGGAATTTTTCAGTTTGTAAAAGTAAAACTCTATACCCATTAAATGATAACTTTCTATTTCCCCCAATACCCAGCCAAGGGCAACCATAGTTCCTCTTTCTGTCTCTACGATTTTGACTACTCTAAGTACTTCAAATAAGTAAAATAATAAAGTATTTGTATTTTTGTGACTAAATTATTTCACCTAGCATAATATCCCCAGTGTTCATCCATGTTGTAGCATATGTCAGAATTTCCTTCCTTTTTAGGACAGAATAATATTCCATTGCACATATGTACCATATTCTACTTATCCATTTATCTGTTGATAGACTATTTTGTTGCTTTCACATTTCAACTATTTTGAATAATATTACTATGATGATGAGGTCTCTTCAAGACCTGCTTTCAATATGTTTGGGTGTATAACCAGAAGAGGAATTAATGGATCATATGATAATTCTATCTTTAATTTTTTTTAAGGAACTGCCATATTATTTTCCATTGCAGCTGCACAACTTTACATTCCCACCAACAATGCACAAATGTTCCACAAGGAGGTGGCTACAGCTAGACAAAAGTAAGGAAGTGTGTGTCCCCATGGGAGATTCTCATCTTTACTAACACTTGTTATTTTAGTTTTGTCTTTTTTTGTTTTTTGTTATGCTAGCCATCTCAATGAGTGTGAGGTGGTATCTCATAATTTTGATTTGCGTTTTCCTAGGGATTAATGATGTTGAGTATCATTTCAGATCCTTATCAACCGTTTGCTTATCATCTTTGGAAAAATGTCTATTCCAGTCCTTTGCCCATTTTTAAACTGGGCTGTTTGTTTTCTTGTTGTTTAGTTTGAGTTCGTTATATATTCTAGATATTAATCCCTTACCAGATATACAATTTGCAAATATTTTCTCTCATCCTGTGGACTGTATTTTTACTCTGTCAATAGTACCTTTTGATGAACAAATTAAAAACAAAATTTTCATGAAGTCTGATTTGTCCATTTGTTCTTTTGTTACCTGTGCCTTTAGTGATATATCCAAGAAATTATTGCCAAATGTAATGTTGTGAAGCTTTTCCTCTATGTTTTCTTCTAAGAGTTTTGCTGTTTAAGCTCTTATATTTAGGTCTTTGGTCCATTTTGAGTTAATTTTTATATACGGTGCTAGGTAAGAGTCCAAATTCATTCTTTTGCATGTGGATATAGTGTTTTCCCAGCAGCATTTATTGAAAATATTGTCCTTTCCCCATTAAATGGTATTGGCACCCTTGTTGAAAATCATTTGAACATATATGTAAAGGTTTATTTCTCGTTTTTCTATTCTAATGGTCTATATGTCTATCTTTATACCAGTACCACACTCTTGATTAATTTTGTAACAAGTTTTGAAATCAGGAAATGTGAGTCCTCCCACTTTATTTTCTAAGATTGTTTTGGCTAGTCAGCATGCCTTGAGAGTCCATATAAATTTTTGAATAGGATCTTCTATTTCTACAAAAAAATCACTGGAATTTTGATAGATTACATTGAATCTGTGGATCACTTCACGTAATATTGGCATGTTAATGGCATTAGGTCTTCTTATCCATGAACATGTGATGTTTTATTTATTTATGTCTTCTTTAATTTCTTTAAGCAATGTTTTGTATCATGGTACAAGACTTACACCTAAGTATTTATTCTTCCTAAGTATTTATTCTTTTGGATGCTATTATAAATGGAATTGTTTTCTTAATTTCCTTTTCAGATTGTTTATTTTTAGTGTAAAGAAATGCAACTGCCTTTTATCTTTTGACTTTGTATCCTTCTACATTACTAGTTCTAACTTTTATTAGTTTTAACCAAATAAAGGAAGAAAAAAAACATGATCATCTCATTTGATGGAGAAAAAGTATTTGACAAAATTTATTAGCCTAATTTATTTGTTCTAAACATTTTTGTGGGTGTGCACTCTTTAGAGTTTATACATATAAAATTGTATAAATTGTAAACAGAGACAATTTTACTTCCTTTCTAATTTGGATGACATTTATTTATTTGTCTTGACTAATTTCTCTGTCTAGAACTTCCAGTACTGTGTTGAATAAAAGTGATGAAAGTAGGCATCCTTACCTTTTTCCTGATCTTAAAGGAAAATCTTTCAGTTTTCCACCATTGAGTATAGTTCACTGTGGATATTTCATATATGGCTTTCATTATGTTGAGGTAGTTTCCTTCTATTCCTATTTTAAGTGTTTTTATCATAAAAATGTGTTGAATTTTGTCAAATGCTTTTTCTCCATCAAATGATATGATTATGCGTTTTTTCCTTTCATTTAGTAAACGTAGTTTATTGCACTGATTGATTTTTGCATGTTGAACAACTGTTGCTTTCCAGGAATAGTTTGTACTTGGCCTTGTTATCTAATTCCTTTAATATGCTGCTGAATTTGTTTTTTTTGGTATTTTATTAAGGAATTTTGTATCAATGCTTATCAGGGATATTGGCCTATAGTATTCTTTTTTTTTTTTTTTTTCAGTGTTTTGGTCTGGATTTGTTATCAGAATAATGCTGGCCTCATAAAATAAGTTTGGAAGTGTTTCCTCCTCTTCAATATTTTGGAAAAGTTTGAGAGGGATTGGTGGTAGTTCTTTAAATGTTTGGTAGAATTCACCAATGAAACCATCAGGTCCAGGGTTTTTCTTTTTGGGAGATTTTTGATTATTGATTCAATCTTCTTACTTGTTATAGGTCTATTCAGATTTTCAATTTCTTCATGATTTAATTTTTGTGGGTTGGTGTTGTTACAAATTTCTCTATTTTATGTAGGTTGTCCAAGGTTTGTGTACAATTAATCATAGTACACTCTTGTAATCATTTTTATTTCTACAAAATCAGTAGTAATGGCCCACTTCCATTTCTAATTTTAGTAATTTGAATCTTCTCTTTTTCCCTTGTTCTCACTAACTAAATATTTGTAAATATGTTGATCTTTTTAAAGAATCAACTATTGGTTTGATTGATTTTCTACCATTTTTTATTCTCTATTTCATTTGTTTCTGCTCTAATTTTTATTATTCCTTCCTTCTGCTACTTTTGGATTTGTTTATACGTCTTTTGCTAGTTCTTTAAATTATAAAGTTAGGTTGTTGATTTGATATCTTTTTTCTTTTTTAATGTAAGCATTTATAACTCTAAATTTTCCCCTTACACTTGTTCACCATGCTTCCTATGTTTTGGTATGCTGTGTTTTCATTTTAACTAATCTCCTTGTATCTTCTAATTTCCCTTGTGACTTTTTCTTTCATCCATTGATTGTTTAAGAGTGTGTTGCTTAATTTCCAACAATTTGTGAATTTTCCGGTTTTATTGCTATTATTGATTTCTAGCTTTCTCCAATTGTAGTTGGGAAGTTACTTTGTTGAATATCTTTTTGAGGTCTATTGAGATTCTAATTTGTAGCCTGACATATGGTCTATCCTGAAAAATGTCTCATGTACTCTTGAGAAGAATTTGTATGCTTTTGTTATTGGGTAGAGTGTTCTCTATATGTTTGTTAGATCTAGTTGGTTTCTTGTATTGTTTAATTCCTCTGTTTCCTTACTTATCTTCTGTCTGGTTGTTGCATACATTATTGAGAGTGGGGTATTGAAATTTTCAACCATTTTTGTTGAATTTTCTACTTGTCCTTTAAGTTCTGTCTTTTTTTTTTTTTGCTTTATATATTTTGATGGTGTGTTATTAGATGCATAAATATTTATAATTATTAAATCTTCTGGCTGTATTAAACCTTTTATTAATATCTGTTGTCCTTGTCTCTTTTATTTTTGATTTAAAACCTATTTTTTCCTGATACTAGTATAGCCACTGCTGTTCTCTTTTGCATGAAACTATTGCATGGAATATCATTTACCATCTCTTTATTTTCAATATATTTGTATTTGGATCTAAAGTGAGTCTCTTGTAGATACCATAAAATTGGATCAGGTTTTCATCCATTTTGCCATTCTCTGTCTTTTCATTGGAGAGTTTAATCCTTTAACATTTAAAGTGATCACCAGTAAGGAGAGACTTACTTCTGTGATTTTGCTATTTATTTTTTGTATGCCTTATACTTTTCGTTCCCCATTTCCTGCATTATTGACTTTTTTGAGTTTAATTGATTTTTTTTTTGTAAGAAAATGTTTAAATTCCTTTATTTCCTTTTGTATATATTCTACAGCTATTTTGGGGTTTCCATGGAGATTATATCTAACATTCTAAGTTTATAGCACATTAATTTGAATTATTACTATCTTAACTACAATAACATACAAAACCTTTACTCCTTTACAGCTCTGCCCACACTCCTTTTGGCTTTTTGATGTCACAATATTATGTCTTTATACATTGTGTGTCCCAAAACATAAACTTATAATTCTTTTAAACGTTAACCTCTTAAATTATGCAGAAAGCAAAATATGGATTATTAGCATTTAGATAATTGTTTAAAAATTGTATTAGTCTCTGAAATCACATTCAAAACATAGTGGAGTTAAAAACCATTATTACAATATTACTAGCTTTATGTATTTTATGAATTTAAAGTACTGTCCATGTTTTTAAAATTATCGAGTTCTTTATTTATTCACATGACTTCAAGTTATTGTCTAGTGTCATTTTATATCATCCTGAAGGACTCTCATGAACATTTTTATAGGTCAGGTCTGGTGGTAAGAAACCTTCAACTTTTATTTAATGGGATAATCATATATTCTCCCTCACTCTTAAAGAACATTTTTGGTGGATAGAGGATTCTTGGTTAACTTTTTATTTTTTTTTTTAGCTCTTTGAATATATTGGTCCACTGCTCTCTAACCTCCACTTTTTTTGACAAAAAATCTACTAATAATCTTTTGAGGATTCCTTGTATGTAACAAGTCACTTCTCTCTGGCTGATTACAGGATTCTTTCTTTTTCTTTCAGTTTCTAAAGGTTGATTAAAATGTCTAGGCATGTGCCTTTTGGGGTTAATCACATTTGGAGTTTGTTGAACTTCTTTGGTATTTTTATTTATGTCTTTGATTAAATCTGGGAAGTTTACAGCCATTATTTTTTCTCTCTCTCTTTTCTTTCTGGAACTCCCACAGTGAATATCTGGATCTGTTTGATTGTGTCCCATAAGTTCCTTAGGCTCTGATTACTTTTTTCAGTCTTTTTTCTTTATGTTCTTTATAATGAATAATTATTGTCCTATCTTCAAGTTCACTGATTATTTCTTCTGCATGGATAAATCTGTCTTCAAATCCCTCCAGTAAAATTTTCATTTCAGAAATTGTATTTTTCAGGTCCAGAATTTTTTTTAAAAAATTCTGGCTGTCTTCATTGATATTTCCATTTTGCTTATTAATCATTCTCTAACTTTTTTCACATCTTCTTTTAGTTCTTTAAACATCATTAAGATAGTTGATTTAAAGTCTTTGTGTCATAGAACTGCCAACAGGCCTTTTTCAGATTCTGCCACTGTGATTGTTGTCTAGGTGGGGAGACAGATTACAATGCTTCCTACAACACCATGTTCCCAGAATCTTCTCTGTTGGGTAATTGCTTTTTGTATTTTGTTCAGAATTTTCTATCCTAATCAGCAGGAGAGATAGGCTATAGTAGACTTATTTAATTTTAGCTAGAATCATTTAAATGGTTGCTTAAAATGCATGCATGTGTAACTTTGATTGAAATAAACACAAATAGTTAATCTAATTTGATTTTATGCCAAACCATTTTCAAAAATAGAAATTTAATATTACTATACAAATAAATATAAATTATATTGTTTATCCCATTTCTACTACTATCAAATGTATTATGTACAGGAAATAAAAAAGATGTGTATTTGTCCTATGCATTAGATTTATTTATAAATTTTTTAGACATAAATAAGTTATCCTTCAAAACAAGTTTTCTCAAGACATGCAGATGGCCAAAAAGCACATGAAAATATGCTCAACATCACTAATTATTAGAGAAATGCAAATCAAAACTATAATAAGGTATCACCTCACACTGGTCAGAATGACCATCATCAAAAAGTTCACAAACAATAAGTGCTGGAGAGGGTGTAGAGAAAAGGGAACCTTTCTACACTGTTGGTGGGAATGTAAATTGATACAACCGCTATGGAGAAGAGTACAGAGGTTCCTTAAAAAACTAAAAATAGAATTACCATATGATCCAGCAATTCCACTTCTGGGCATATATCTGGAGAAAATCATAATTCAAAAAGATACATGCACCCCAATGTTCATTGCAGCACTATTTACAATAGCCAAGACGTGAAAGCTATTTAAATGTCCATTGACAGAATAGATAAAGAAGATGTGGTACATATATACAGTGGAATATTACTCAGCCATAAAAAGGAATGAATAATGCCATTTGCAGCAACATGGATGGACCTAGAGATTTTCATACTAAGTGAAGTAAGTCAGACAGAGAAAGACAAATATCATATGATATAGCTTATATGGGAAATCTAATTTTAAAAATGATACAAGTGAACTTATTTACAAAACAGAAACAGACTTACAGATATCAAAAAACAAACTTGTGGGCTTCCCTCGTGGCACAGAGGTTAAGAATCCACCTGCCAAGGCAGGAGACACGGGTTTGAGCCCTGGTCTGGGAATATCCCACATGCCACGGAGCAACTAAGTGCCTGCGCCACAACTACTGAGCCTGTGCTCTAGAGCCTGTAAGCCACACCTACTGAGCCCGTGTGCCACAACTACTGAAGCCCGCGCACCTAGAGCCCATACTCTGCAACGAGAAGCCACAGCAATGAGAAGCCAATGCACCACAACGAAGAGTAGTCCCTGCTTGCTGCAACTAGAGAAGGCCCGCACACAGCAACAAAGACCCAATGCAGCCAAAAATAAATAAAAATAAAAATAAATAAATTTTTAAAAAAAGAAAAAAAACTTGTGGTTACCAAAGGGGAAACATGGTGGGGAGGGATAAATCAGGAGCTTGTAATGAACATACACACACTACTATACATAAGATAGATAACCAACAAGGACCTACTGTATAGCACAGGGGACTCAACCCAGTATTCTGTGATAACCTATATGAGAAAAAAATCTAAAAAAGAATAAATATATGTAATGTATAACTGAATCAATATGCTGTACACCTGAAACTAACACATTGTAAATTAACTATACTCCAATATAATTTTTTTAAAAACTTGAAAAAAAAAAACAGGTTTTCTCAGTGTGTTCTATACATTTCAGTAATTATTTTTATGACTTTTAGGAATCCTGGATCAAACAAAATTAAGCATAATGTTCTGGAGTTTCCAGTGAATAGTCAGGAGGGCAATATATTTTACCATGCAATCTTTCCAGATAGCATCTCAATAGTTTAGAGTGCTACAAAACCATTTTAAAGTATCTCTTAATTATCCATCTGTATTAATGTTATCTAATAGTGAATAAAAAATTATTTCATGGAATTACTTAGGAAATTAGTTGGCTCATAGGATTGAAGGTAGCACTGTTAAAATGGAAATAATTCTACCTTGGTATTAAATTAGAATTGGATCTAGCAGGAGACATTCATTTTAGTCTGAAGGGCTACAAGAAAAATGAAAAGTTTTACTAAATTTACATCAAAGTAATTCTGCATTCAAAGAGTAACAAGCAGTCATGTACAGGAAGAGAAATATCCATATTGGTTTGACTGTTAGGATTTTTCCTTTATGAAATGATGAACTAGTGTAGTGGTTGGCAAAAATAATAATAATTGCAGTAAAACTACTACATTTAAATAAATAATTGTTTATATAACGGATGAAAAGTGACTACAATATGAATATTTCTTTCAATATTTTTCTGATGCACTTTGATTTTATACAGTTTTACCCTACTAGTTATGGTGAAATTAGAGCACTCACTACTACCAAGCTGCACACTTGCCACTCTCATTTTCAGGTTTAGCAAACATTTGAATACCTACTCTAAATAGAGGTAATCAGTGACAAGCATTGTAGATAGCAGAATAAATTACAGATGTTTTGGGGATTGAATTCTAAATTCTCTTGATTTAAACTTACAAAACCAGACTAAAATCTACTTCTATGCACTTTGATATTTAATTATCTAGAAGCATAGAAACGTTGTCATCCAGAAAGTGTTTTATTGTAAAAATTCATATAAGTAATGTATGATTTTAAATTACAAAGCTCTCTTCTAATCTTGTTTTTATAATGAAATTTATTTAAGTCTAATATAAGCATAATGTAATGTGCCTTCTGTATCACAAAATGAATGTAGAGAATAAATATATTATTTCTTCTTCAACAGATCTCTTTTTAATCTCAGAGCCATGGAGTAATTTTTAACTCTGACGAAACTGATGAGGATTCCAAACTAATTTTTAGTAAAATGAGAAGTCTTTAAAAATATGGTTTTATCATATTCTACAGCCTCCTTAACTTCCCAAGGGTGCTCCTTTTTAATCCCAGCCTTAATTTTAATATGGTATTGTTTGCTCTGCATTATCAAATATGAGATAATGTATATGCACATTGAAACTCTCTGAAGAAAATATTTTGTAAATATTCTTTATTTGATAAATTCTTTTAAACCAGTGTCCCCAGTTTTTACATTATTTTATAAATTAACTTTAATAGATGGAACAGGAATATAATTCCATAAGTAAAAATTCCTTCCATTTGATTAAACTTCATTGTCTTTGCAATATAATCTTTTTTGTAGAACTAGTCCTTTCCAGTGATCTAGAAACTGGGTTGTTTAAAAATAATCCATACAGAAATATAAGTATCTGTGGAGGAGGTAAGCAGTTGCATATGTTTTAGAGAAATGATGCAGGAAAATCAGTTGCAAATTTAAAATAAAAGCGAAGTTATGTCTCCCAAAATGCTTTTCATATTTATTTAGCATTTTAATTTCTTTACATTTATTTAGGCATTGTCATTTCTTAATTAAAAAAAAAATGAACATTTTTTGTTTTGTTTTGCTGTTATGCTTTGTTTCCCTTTATTACAGGGATCCCATAATAGGTGATTTCCACTTAATTAGGAAATGAAGACATGAAGTTTCAGACTTGCACTCTGAAAATTCTGTCTGGAGTCAGAGGGGAATTGAAGTGCATTTGATCCTTTTGCTGGGTGCAAAGGCTTCTCTACTTTGCCTGAGTTTTTAGGAATACATAGGCCTACAACCAGACATACCTCATGAGCATATGAAAACTGATACAAGACCAAACTTCATAGGTATTACCAAAGTAAATCTGTATATTCATTGTTCTTAGCTTCCCACACTTTGGAATTGTTCAATAGAAATACATTTTAAAAGCAGAAAGTAGAATCATTGTATAAACAGTTATTATTTAAGATTGACTAATTACCATATAATTTTCTTCTAACAAAAGACTTTTTGAAGAAAAAAAAATTAATCTTTCTCCTTGATTCTTGAAAAAATATTAGGCACTTATTAAATAGATATGTTATAAAAGCAACTGATAACTTATGAAAAATATGAAATTTATCTTAAAACTATCATATATATGAGTTTATGGTATGGTGAGTATGATCCTAAAATGTACAGTTTGATAAGTTTTGAAAAATGTATCCAGTTGTGAGTTCATATTACATTAAAATATAAAATATTTTTATCACCCCCAAAAGTTACCTTGTGACTCTTTGTACAGTCAGTCCCTTCTCCATCTCCACAGTCCCTAGTAACCATTCATTTTCTGCCAATAGTTTTTTTTTTTTTCTTTTTGCCTATTCTATAGAGGCATATAAATAGAATTATACAACGTGTAGCCTTAACATAATGTTTTTGAGATATATAGATATGTAATATTTTGTTTCTCAAATATCCAATTGATATTCATTTGAATTGCTTCCAGTTTTGGCTATAATGAATAAAGCTGCTGTGAGCATTAGTACAGAGGTCTTTTTGCAGACAGATGTTTTCATTTTTTGAATAAAAACCAGAAGTGGGCATGCTGGATTGAATGGTAAGTGATACATTTAACTTCATAAGAAACTTCCATACTATTTTCCAAAGTTGCTATGCCATTTTGCATTGTTACTAGAAATGGATGAGAGTTTCAATTATTGCACATCCTCAACAGCATTTGGTATCTTCAGTCTTTTTAATTTTAAATCATTCTAAAAGGGATTTAGTAATATTGCATTGTTTCATTAATTTGCATTTCCTTAATGATTAATGGTATTAAGCATCTTTTCACATTGTTATTCATTAGCTCTATACCTTATTTGGAGAAGTTTTTGTTCAATTATTTTTGCTTATTGTTACTGAGTTACTTGACTTCTTATTGTCTTATAATTATTCTTCATATAATCTGGAACCAAGGTATTTATCAGAAAAGTGTTCTGTAGACTAAAGTGTATGGCTTACCTTATTTGTTAGCAATATATCTCAAAGAGCAGAAGGTTTTAATTTTGACAAAGTCCATCCAACCTATAATTTTTTTCTAATGCAGTATATGCTTTTGTGTTTTAACTGCTAAATTATTGTTTAACCTAAGTTCCCAAACATTTAACTTAAGGCTTATTCTTGACATTTTGTAGTTTTAGCTCCTCCATTCAGAACTATAATCCCTTTTCAGTTAATTATTGTACTGTATATTATTTAAGGTAAGGGTTAAGATTCATTATTTTCTTTTGTCATTTTATGTGCAATTTTTCCATCATATGATGAAAAGACTTTCCTCATCAAATTACATGACCACTTTTATTGAAAATAAATTAACCATATATGTGTGTGTCTAGTTATGAGCTTTCTATTCTGTTGCTTTGTTATGTTTTTGTAACTATAAATTAAAACCATGCAGCCTTGACCTCTATACATTTACAATAGTTCCAGAAATCATGAGTTCTCTCTTCATTCTTTGTATGTATCATCTTAAATGGCAGAACAATATACTTAAAATATTATAAATCCATGACAGCTCTAAAAAGAAAAAGAAAAAAAAGAAAAAACAGAAAGAGTACCATCAGCTGTATAAAAGCATTGAAGGAATAATTAAGAATATAATAAACATAATATTAATGGATTTTTTAAAAAGCTGTATTATTTGTTGTTCTCCAGAGAAACAGAATCAATAGAATATATATATAGGAAGAGATAGATATTTATATATAAAATATATATATACATATATAGAGATCTAAATATGACATATATAGATATATATTTGTATATTTATAGATTTATATATAATACATTAACTTACATATAATTAAATATATTACTATTATAATATACATTGTATATAATAAATCTCTCTATATATAATGAGATTCATTGTAAGGAACTGGCTTACATGATTATGGAATCTGAGTAGTCCAATCTGTCATCTGCAAGCTGGAGACCCAGGAAAGTCAGTGGTGTAGTTAGAAGGTCTGAGAACTGAAGAGTCAATGGTATAAATTCCAGCCCGAGTTTGAAGGCCTGAGAACCAGGAATGCCAAGGACAGGTGAAGATTGATGTTCCATTCCAGCTCAACAGTCAGGTAGAGAACAAATTCAACTTTCCTCTGTCTTTTTGTTATATTCTAGTCCTCAACAGAATAAGGTAATGCCCACCCACATTTTGGAGAGCAACTGCTTTGCTCAGTCCACCAATTCATATGCTAATCTCTTCTGGAAATGCCCTCACAGATCCACAGGAGTAATGTTTAAATAGATAGAAATACCTGGGCATCTCACGGTCCGGCCAATTGACACATAAATTTAACTATCACGGAAGACTGAAATAAGTCACAACATACAAATATGGAAGAAAAAAACTATTGCCAAGATTTAAAAAAATATGTTAGTGATACACCATGATAACAATCAACAAATACTAAGATTAAGTCTCTGAGGCCCTTATCAAGGTGGTTCATTAAACACTACATTCAAAACACAGAGGGAAATCAATTCCCATACTAGACTTTCAGAATCAACATACATATACATTCTCACCACAATGTAATGTAGTATAATTTTGGCTACAAGTAGAAAAGAACCTAAAGACAGTGGCTTTACCTTTATAAAATTTAATTTTTCTATATAACAAAGTATCAGAAGGAAGGAGTTTCCAGTGGTTCATTGATAATATGAGGTATATTCATATCTATGACAGGATTGGACACAGGGTGAAATTAGGCTTCACTGCAGGAATATGAAGGCATCTTCTGACCCATAGGTAGCTTTGGAAATGGAATAGCCTTTTCAGAGTTCCCAAGTTGGAGTGAAGACTCTGGTCTTTCATACATTCGAGCTGATTAAGCATTAAATGCAGGCTCTGCTGGAAAGAGGCCTGACCTTTGGTGAGCCTTCTGTCTTGAGCCAAAGCAATCCTCAAGGAGAGGTGAGGTGTTGATCCTCAACCTCACTAACCAAGATTTTCTGAAAAAAATAAATGAAAATTTAAGAAAATATTTATTTATAAAGTATTTTAATATATCTTATTTGATTAAGTATCATGTTTAATTTACCCTCATTTTCTCAACTGATATTTCCAGAATTCTCTTCTCCACCAAAATAGAAATTTAGAATCTTCTGCTTCCCTTATCCCATGATCACATCCTTCCAATTTTACTTTTTATGTATATTTTTAATTCAGTCTTCCTTTTATTCTTATTACTATTGCCCTAGTTCAGGCTGTACTCATTACAATTCTATATCACTGTAATAGTCTCATAACTAGTCTCCTTAGCTACAGTCTAGCTCTTGTTTTCCTCAGATCCATTCTGTAAATAGGTATTAAAACAATCCATGCTAATTTGATCATATCAATTTTAGGATTAAATTTCTTCATTGGAATGATGTTTCCTATGAGATGATGTATAAATTCTTTAGCATAACAGGTCAAAGTTTCATTTCCTGGCCTCTGTGTTTGTCATCAGCTTCATCTGTATTACCCCTTCATTCTTCACCGTTTAAATTTCAGCAAAAAAACCTTCATGTAATTGCTCACACATGCCATGCTCTGTCTTGATTCTGTTCTTTTCTCCATGAATATTAATAATATTTCTGATTAAATGTAAATAGACAAACTATATGTGCTTAATACAGTTTGGAGAATAGTATGGAGACATTAAAAGGACTTTCTGAAAACATTTATGTTTAATTTTTGGTGAATACTCTTAATTAAAGTTAGTTAATATATACCGTCTACCCTGGTTGTATCTTCATAAGTAATAGAAGGTAATCTCTGAGTTTCAATTCTTATGCTTTAGTTTAAAATATTTTTGCTTAGTTTCAGGGACAGACTACAGAAAAATTATTCACAGAGCAATTTATTTGAATTGGTTCTAACTTTAAAATTTGTAGTAAATTCTTAGTAATTCATAAGTAACAGAGGACTTCAAATCTTCATATTAATCCCAAACATCCGTTTCTTATTAAACCTCAAGAGATAGCATGCAATTTCCAAACAGAAGGCAATTTAGCCCTTTTTGTGCTAGAACATTACCCATCACTTTGGATAGGCAAGCTTCCTTACTTGCTTTGTTGCAAAAACATTTTATGTGCTTTTTTACTGAGTTTAATTTTCTTTAAAGTTTTTCTTATAAAAACATGCAGCATGGTAAAATCAAATAAATTATCCACATAGCAGACTCTATTCTCTCTTCTTCTATCAATAAAACTAAATCCCTCAATACTCAGACTCAGCAAGCCATGTTGTATAGAAAATCACATGTTCATAGAAAATTCAAAAAAGGAAACAATTACTATCTATATTATAAATCTCCCCCTTCTTCTCCTGAATATCATTGTAAATAAGACAATTCTCTAAACATAAATTGTAAAGATTATGGCCTGAAATACTACTAAAGATAACTGAGATTATAGTATATATATAAAGCATTTTCATAGCTAAATTCAGAGAAATTTTGATGTTTTATTTAAGACTTAAATACTCTTTAAGGGCTTCCCTGGTGGCGCAATGGTTGAGAATCTGCCTGCCAATGCAGAGGATACGGGTTCGAGCCCTGGTCTGGGAAGATCCCACATGCCGCGAAGCAACTAGGCCCGTGAGCCACAATTACTGAGCCTGCGCGTCTGGAGCCTGTGCTCCGCAGCAAGAGAGGCCGCGATAGTGAGAGGCCCGCGCACCACGATGAAGAATGGCCCCCACTTGCCGCAACTAGAGAAAGCCCTCACACAGAAACGAAGACCCAACACAGCCATAAAAATAAATAAATAAATAAACCCAAAGTTTAAAAAAAAAAAAAATAAAAAAAAAATACTCTTTAAAAATCACGGACATCTTTCAGCTAACAACAAAAATGTTTTGGTTTCATCTATTTTATTTTCACACTGGAACAGTCATAATTGGGGAAGAAAACATTGAGTATGGGATACAAAAGAGGCCCAAGATATTAAACTACTTGATTTATCCCACTTAGATGTTATTTATAGCATGGAAATTTAGCTAGACTCTATAATATTATTAAGTTTTGAGTTATGCAAACACTTTTCTTAAAACTTTTTACTTTAGAAAACTTTAGTATCCAAGGTGAATGGAAGGATTCTCAATGTCCAAGCATGGCTAAAATAATGAACATCCAACAGCCCATTATGTACATTAAATACAAATATGTGTCTGTCTTTTGGTTTGCATTTGTGGCCAAAACTTTAAGGGTATATAACTGATGCACACTATGCTCAGAAATTCCTGCTGAAGTTGGAAAACTAACACTGATGTTCCAGTCGACCAAGGAATACCAATGTACATTTCTTTTCATGAGAAAATGACATACTTGGACACCATTGGCAGAGCTTGTTAGTTTGTTTTGCTCCATATTGAATGTGTGGGTACGCCTGCATATCCAACTTTTTGCTTTCACTTAGGGGCTATACAGACCTGTACTTCCTTTAGACATTAAAGTCTTACAGTGGGCTGGGAAATGTAAAACCTTGATGTTGGCCTTTGCTAGATAGATCTCTGGGCCCTGCCTAAACACTTCCATTTTCCATCTTACTCCTGGCAGAAAGCTTTTTTTTTTTTTTTTAGGGCAGCAAGTCATGCATCTCAAATGGCATGTTCCTTGATCTCCTTCCAAGGGTGAATGAGAGCACACAATAAGCTTCTGAAATGACTCATCAGGGACCTCTCCTTCTGAATTGGCCAGTTTTAGTGGAGCTCACAGCCCACTAATAAATCTTATTACACTGTAGAATTGATTAAAGCAAACCCATGAAATTTAACAAAATGGCCCTCTTTGTGACATTTACTAGTACTATTTTTATGATCCTTATTTAACATAAGAGTTCAGATAGCTTTTGCTTCAGAGCATATGAAATGACTGCTTCAAGCTGCTAGCATTAAAACAAAGAGAGTGATCACATTTCCTTTACATACCAGAATTAAGTGGTCTCTACACCTTGTAGGGAACATGAAGGCCACCAATGAATGCCATGGATTCCCATGCTGTGGCTGTGTTTCTAAGCAGAGGAACTACAGCCTGGGTGGGATGAATCATCACTTGATTGATACTGAAAGGGATCCAAGAACAGTCCCTGAAATTTCTGGAAACAATGTTGGTAGACAGGTCAGTTTGACATTCAGCAAAAGAGTCTACTAAACAAAGGTATCACACACATCATAATTAAAAGAAAAGTATAGTTATAAACCAGTTTTTGAAGAAGAGGACACAAAGAACTTTAAGAATACCTAAAAGTAACTTGTACTAAACTGATATACCAGCCAGTATTGAAGGTTCTCTACACTTATTTGCCTTGATGGTCAAAATCTATTTGACATTTCTTAATCCCTATATTAGAATTTACATTTTGTGAATGCAACCTTTTATCTTTCTATGCTGATCCTGAATAAACCCATCTATGTATGTCATATTATGTTGTTTTAAGAATTAAAATGACAAAACTAAAGATGGTTAATTTTCAACTTCCTTCCCTGTTATAAAGCAGATGAACAGTTACTCATTACATTCATATGTTCATTCAAACTGGAATCAAAACATTACAACTGGTGGTAAATCTCCCCACTCTTTAAAGAGAAATTTGATTGTCATCTGAAATTTGGTCATTATATGATTCTTCATCTTTATTCACATTGGTTTATATAACTTCAATAAAAAATTTAAACAATTGTCTTGTACTTCTTATCCTAGATGAATGAAAATGTTTGCTTTTCTGTGTTTGCAACTTCTCAACTGAGATTTGTTAGAGAAAGTCAAATTGGGGGTGAGAGGTGCTATTACTATAGATCCATGATCAAAACATTGTCTAAATTTTCAATTTCCTAGTTACCTTGACTTTATATCTTTCCTTACTTTTTAATTACATTATGAAGTGGGACTAACAATATCAAAAGAATGAAAACAGAAACTTCATCATGATTGAAGCATCACCTGATTGAAATCTACCAATGACTTTGCCATGAAAGTGTTCATTGAATTGGCACAATTCATTCTCACTTCATCTATATTTCCCCTTCTTTAAAATTAAAATAAACTTTTGAATGGAGTCATTTCTCTTTGGTAAAAATATAAGAGATATGTTTCTTTCTTCATCCCCCTGAATTTTCCTCTCAGACAGGTTTGTATTTTTGTGCTTCATCTTGAAAGACTTCCTCTCTTAAAATTAATATGTGTGTGCCTGCTGATTTTACTTTACAATTGCCTTGAGTGGGTATAGAATACAGAGAAGCAAAGACATGCTTTCTTCTCTCATTTGAAAGACTTGCCATTAATTATTTTGAAATATCATACTCACAGAGATGTGTGAATCATGTCGAGTAATGTAATTTTATACATCTTAGGGACAGGTTTGAATTATATTCATTCACTCATTCATACATTCATTCATTCATTCATTCAACAAATATTTATTGAGGATCTTCTATTTGACGAGCATTTTCCTGTATGCTGGGGATATAAAAATACAATCTCATACTCAAGTAACTTACAAAGTCTAAAGGCAAAAAATATAAGTAAATCAACAGCACAAAGAATGTTGATTACAATGACAAAGGTTTGCTGTGTATACCATAGGAACATAGAGGCTGGCAGGGAACATCTAAACCAGCCTTGGAGTAGCTAAACAAGAGGCTACCACACACACACACGCACACACACACACACACACACACTTCACATGACCGTTAAAGTGGTGTACATTATGTATTTAATTAAACTAAATTTCTGAATTATCTCTGAAGTCAGGCTGCCTGGGTAAACACTTTTACCTATACCCAAGTTTTTTCACCTATAAAGTAATCTTTAAAAAAATAGTACTAATGTAACAAGGTTGCTGAAAATATTAATGAAAAAACATACAGCACATGCTTTGAATATGTCCTGGCACATAGTAAGCAATCAATAAATGTTAGCAGCTATAACTTTTATGATCCTACTTTGTGTGACTAAAAAGAAATATTTATTGATTTTAGAAACAATGAGAGCATGTTGATAAGCAAAATATTTGTAAAATATAAAATATCCCCCAAGATAATTACTGTGAACAATATTTTTACTTAGATTCTTGTAGATAATTATCCAGTGTGCTTTTGCTTGGGTCTGTATATGCATGTGTTTAAAACATATATGACTTATTTCATACATTAAGGAACCTTTTTTCACTTATCAATTTACTGTAAACATCATCTCAAAGTAATAAATTTAGTTTACAACATTTTTTATGACAATAACATTATGTTTAATAGGTTTCTGATGATTTATTAAGCTAATCTTCTATTACAGAACACATGTTGATTCTTTATTTTCACTTATACAAAAAAGGCTATGGGGGCTTCCCTGGTGGCGCAGTGGTTGAGAGTCCGCCTGCCGATGCAGGGGACGCGGGTTCGAGCCCTGGTCTGGGAGGATCCCACATGCCGCGGAGCAACTGGGCCCGTGAGCCACAACTACTGAGGCTGCGCATCTGGAGCTTGTGCTCCGCAACAGGAAAGACCATGATAGTGAGGGGCCTGCGCACCGCGATGAGGAGTGGCCCCCGCTTGCCACAACTAGAGAAAGCCCTCGCACAGAAACGAAGACCCAACACAGCCAAAAATAAAGAAATAAGTTTAAAAAAAAAAATTAGGAAGTGATATTTCTTAAAAAAAAAAAAAGGCTATGATGAATATCTTTATAATTTAACTCTTATATGGTTAACTCATGCCTTAGGATTGACTTAAGGGATTGCTCCCTCAAATGTAACGCACCTTTATAAACTTGTAGAGTATCATATTTAAGCTGTAAAATGAAACTCTACTATAAAAACCATTCTAAATCTGCACCTAAAAGGTTATTATAAATGTTTACCTGGAATTAAAAAAAAAAAAAAAGGGCCAAAGAACAGTTAAAATGGATAAAGAATATTCCTACATTTGCCATGTATCAATCATCACTCAACTCTATATATCCATTAACTTCCATAGGAAAAGCATGGAGAAGAACTCAGGGAAGTTGCACAGACTTACCTCCCTTCCTATGTAAAGCAAGAATATGTGTGTGAGTCAGTATTTCTTTTGTGATTTTGTGTCACATACTCTTTGCATAAATTTCAACTACAGGCTTTTTAATGCTTGTGGTTGTTGGGGTGGGAATGGGTATTTGCAAAAAGGCTTTCCTAAAGTGATGACAGAAGCAACTTTTATTATTCCTTTGTAGGAAATAGGGACATTTAGAACCAGTCTTAAATTCTTTGTTCTCTGTTTAGAAAAAATTAAGCTCCATAAATTTCAATACCCTTTTGAAGCTTTATATTTTACACTGAAGGTACTAAACTTTAAAAACTATTTTTTAAAGCATCTTTTCCTCTTAAGGGGTGTTGCATCTTTTAATCTGGATGATAACTACAATATTTGATTTGCACTCATGAATATTTATGTGCTCAGGAAGTGTCTGAAAAACAACAACAATATTTCAAAGCAACTAAACTCAAAATAACACTTTTCTTCATCTGCATGTTTGGCATGAGCAATGAGTCAGGCTTTTTCTCCTTATGCTGTGCCAATCCCTGGTCTCAATATGGAGATGAGCCCTAGTGAAACTGGTACTGGGGGAATCTTTAGATACCTACAGTGTTCTTTTCCTAAATCGAGCACTTACACTCTAACAGGAGCTACACTGAGTGATTTAAAGTTATCTGTTTTCATTTTCACAACAGTCCTGTGATTTAAGTATTTTAGCTCCATTTTTCAGATGAGAAAATAGTGGATCAGAGAGATGAGCTAGATTTTGAAACCTAGTATCTTGAACTCGAAATCCCCAAATTTCCATTTTAGCTTACTGCATCTCATTTTCTTCTTTAACTTAGTCCTAGACAAAGTTTTTATATCTCACATAACACATTCCTCAGTTGAGCACAATGCCACCACGTGCCTTAGCTGGCTGGGGTACCAACCATTGCTCCCCTGCCCTGATCCTCCATCTTTCTTTAATCTTTATACTTATTAAATTTTCCTCTTATACCAAAATCAATATAATATTATTTGCAGCAAACTGATATTCAGGTTTTTATAATTTTTCCCCATTACAAACAATTATTATAATGAAAAATTTCCTGTTTGAGTGTCCTTATGTAGAGATGTTTTGTATATGTGATAAAGATTCTAATACCACATTACTTTCTAGCAAGCTTGTAGCAACTCACCTTCCCAGAGTGACCTATGAGAGAGCCCAATTCTGTACATTGTTGACAGAATAGATGACTTTGATCGTTTTTTTTTAATTTTCAAATTTGATGAGTAAAGACTCTATTTCCCTGTTTTTTGATTGTACTTTCCTGTCACGTAATTAAATAGAGGCTTCTTTACATTTGGTTACTGGCCAATTTTACTTCCTCTTTGTGAATAGCATAGTTATAATATTTGATATTGTTTCCTCTTGGTTTTATCTTTTTTAAAATCAATTTACAGAAGGCTATCAAATATTAAAAACACAAAGTGTCCATTTATCATATCAATCATAACTATATTTTCTCAATCTTTTGTCTTTTTATTTTGTTTGGATGTATTTGTCATTCAGGCATTTTAACTTGTGTATAGTCAAATCTGTCAGTCTTTTTGTGGTTTCTGGGTTTCCTGTCCTGTTTAAAATATTCTCTCCCACTAGAGAGCATTCAGATTATTTTACATTTTTCTAATATTCTTATCACTTGATATGTTACCCTTCAAATGTATACACTAAATGCTTCATTCTGAAGAAAGCAATTTATAGCCACTTGTGATCTTGTAATTAAAACCTGCCTTCCTGTTCAAACCCCCTCTTCTATTTGGTCTTGTACACAGCTCTCCTGGGAAGTGTATCCTGAGATCATGCTTTTCTGCCATAATGTAATATTCAGTTATTTTCTTCCACAAGAATGATGAACAAGAAAGTGAGTCATTAATTCAATTCGTGCAAATGCAAGCCATTTTTCTCAGTAGCTTTAGTAAGATTGTATTTAGAATAAATATAATGACATTAAGCACGCCTTCCTTCTATCTTGCAGCCTATGGGAGAACTTTGAGTATTGCCACTAAACAGACGAAAGCTTCCTGTGTATGTGTTTATCACATTACTCCTGAACAATTCTCTTTAACTTCAAACAAAAATATATTTTAATGTTCATTTTCAGATGTTTAACTCCACCCTTATCCATATATTTCAGTTGTGAAGATTTGTGTGAATTTCAATTCTCTTCTCCCCCCATCTCCAACCTGGTTTATCGTCCATGAGATACTGTGTGAACTTCCTCATACATCTTTTCTCACTGTTATCTCTCTTAGTTGAGCATATAGGTCTTCTTCATACTTCCCTTTCCTCATGTCCCATGATCCTGAATATTTTGTTACTGACTATTGCTGGTCCTGCTTTATCTTTTTTCATCTTTTTATGCCAAGTATTGTTAAATATCCTGAATTTTGTAAAATTGGTTTGGGGACTCACAAGAACAGAGCTATTCCATTCCTTCTTGGAAATATGACAAACGTTTTTCCTGATCTTTGTTACTCTATAACAACTACAACTAAAATAAGATCCATGCTTTTTACCATAGCTTACAAGGCCCTTCAAACTTGTAAGTATCTCCCTTTTTATCTCTTACCTTACTTTCTCACCTTAGGCTACACTGGCTTTCTGTTCCTTGAACAGCCTGCTTCTGCCTTTGGTATTTGAAACTTAATGTTTCTTCTGGCTAAAGACTTATTTCCTCAATGCTTTTTGCATAGCCAAACCCTCTTCCTCATTTAGGTCTCCTTAGACAGGGCTTCCCTAGAGTTACTGCCACCCTCACTCATTCTTTTATATCACTAAAATTTATCATGTTTATAACACTCTACAATCTCTGAAAGTATTGTTTTTGTATTTGCTTGTCCATTACCTTCCTCTTCCTCCCAGAATGTAAGTTACTTGAAGGAAGGAACCTCTGGTCTCTTGTTCAGTTCTGTATGCTGCCATCTAGAACACTGTATGCTGCCATCTAACACACTGTATGCCTCCTTATAAGCATTCAATAAATGACAATACTTCAGTATATGAAGGAACTGAGAGGTGAATATGAGAGTGTTCCATTCTTGTTCATCCCATGCAATCCATTACATTTCCATGAATCTTGGTAGTACATTGGGATTATAATAGTTTATAAAAGGAATGGAGTAATATATGAAACAATATATATATATATATATATTTATGTGTGTGTATATATATATATATATATATATATATATATATGAACACAAGGTAAACCCAGCTGACAAATGAGTTTCAAATCTATATTTAATTAATATTTTGTTTTAATTTTGTATTCAGTATTTATGGAGATATTGAGTTTTCTTAACATAATCAGAATCCTATGTTTTAGTTTAGGGAGATAGAGAATTTCTTGATTATTTAGGATAGGAGGATGAGGAAAAGGGCTACAGAAGCAAATGTATTGTAGTTCAGTGGGATTTTGAAACATTTAAAGAATTTTAGTTTGATGTTCCAGAAAAATATTTATAACTAACATATATACCTTTAAGTCTTCATTTTCAAGAATCAACTTCTTACCATAAATGTCCATCTGGAATATTATTCCAGATTTAACACTAATGCTTTTAGAAGGTGGAAACTCCTTTGTTGAAATTTACAAAAACAAACAAACCAAAACAAGAACAAACAAAAACAAAACTTTGAAACTAAAGGTTTCTATGAACTCCCAAACTTGCGCGGGAGCTGAAGATCAGTCTATGTCTAATTTGCCTTTAGATTCTTCATAACAGTATAGTATGATGATAATACTGTATATATTGGCAATAGAACAGATAGTAGACTTAGTAGGATAGATTATTTGGACAAGATAAGTGTATTTCTTTTTGTTTATTTTCTATATTGTGAAATGGTAGAATTTTTATACTTTCACTGAAGCTATGGAGTGATGAAACTAATGTTTCACAAGTTATGTAGCTAATTTTATTTACCTTTAATGTCTTCATCACATTTTCAAACATTATATTTTTTCCTCTCTAATGTCACACTTCTGTCACTGAGAGCACTTAACATGGAGTTTTGCATGTAGTAAGTGCTAAAAAATTTTGTTGAATAGATTGTCATCGGGAAACATATCTTACAGAGAAATTGTATTTTCCCAGAGTCTGTGTATTTAAAAAAAAAAAAAAAAAAACTCTTGTCTGCAGGAGTTTAAAATCTACACCCCTTCAACACTTGTTCTCCAAATTCAATACAGCCTATATTGTTATCTTTGTGGAAACATGGTGTGTGTTCATGCATGTGTGTTTAATGTATTAACTTCATATTACCTTAATTCTGGTGAATTACATTAAAGAGAGCCAGAAAAGCAACCAAGCTTGAAGCAAATATTATAAGTTCATACATCCGAGATTTCAAATGCTTAATTAGCTATCCCAGTGTAATCCCTTCCAGGTATAGTATTGCTTAATTTCCTGGCAATATACAGCTTTCTTCTTTCCTCTTTTTGTTGTTAAGATTTTTTTATTGAACTATTTGATTTTTTTACCGTAGGAAACAAAGAAAGGGTCAAGAGAAAGCTTTAAATGTCTTCCCCAACATTTCAGCAGAAAAAAAGACAAAATTCACATTTAACTTGTCTTTGAAACAGAAAGTTTGCAGGGAAAATTCCACTATGATATTTGATTTTAATACCAATGTATTTGGGAGGTGACTTTGATTGTGTTACATCTGTTGTATTTGGGTATAGTTAGGTTTATGAGCTATGGTTTAGCTTCTTCAACTCTATGTCCAGTGGATTCTGTAAAAAAAAAAAAAAAAAAAAAAGAAACAAATTAAATAGAGTTGGGAGACCATCAGGGGAAGCTCTCATGCCCTGTGGTAACAGCAGAGTCCAACAAGAAGAAAGACTCCTCTTCTTTCCCGGTGAGGACTCAGCCAATTAAAAGATTAACTTTGCTTAAGATAGCCCTCCCAACTTCCTTTTCCTCTCTAAAAAAGTGTTCTCCTTTCGTTGCTGTGCAGGGACTTACACATGGCTCCCTATGGTTGCAGGCCCTGAATTGCAGTTCTCTGCTGAAACTGAATAAACCCATCTTTGCTAGAGAAATATCTGGCAGTCTATTTATTTCAGGCTACCACTTTGGTGGCGCATACAAGGACCACAGAAAACATAGGATGGCTCCAGGGCTGATGAGCAAATGAGTCCCATACCCGCAATTGACTCCATTGTCATTCACCAAGACTAAAGTTGGAAGGTACAACTTTCTCCTGGATCTGAGCTCAAATCCTCTTTGTATTTGAAGCTCTCCAGACTTTATTCAAGATCTATTTAAAGATTTTATCTCTCTGGTTAAGACCTTGTTCTGTATGTGAGTACTCTTTTGGCACTTCAGTCTGAATTTTTTATTTTCTTTGTTATACAGCAGGTTCTTATTAGTTATCTATTTTATACATATTAGTGTATATATGTCAATCCCAATCTCCCAATTCATTCCACCACGACCACCCCCTGCCACTTTCCACCCTTGGTGTCCAGACGTTTGTTCTCTGTTATCTGTGTCTCTATTTCTGCCTTGCAAACCGGTTCATCTGTACCATTTTTCAAGGTTCCACATATATGCGTTAATACACGATATTTGTTTTTCTCTTTCTGACTTACTTCACTCTGTATGACAGTCTCTAGATCCATCCACGTCACTACAAATGACCCAATTTCATTTCCTTTTACGGCTGAGTAATATTCCATTGTATATATGTACCACATCTTCTTTATCCATTCGTCTGTCGATGGGCATTTAGGTTGCTTCCATGACCTGGCTATTGTAAATAGTGCTGCAATGAACATTGGGGTGCATGTGTCTTTTTGAATTATGGTTTTCTCAGGGTATATGCCCAGTAGTGGGATTGATGGGTTATATGGTAATTCTATTTTTAGTTTTTTAAGGAACTTCCATACTGTTCTCCATAGTGGCTGTATCAATTTACATTCCCACCAACAGTGCAAGAGGGTTCCCTTTTCTCCACACCCTCTCCAACATTTACTGTTTATAGATTTTTTGATGATGGCCATTCTGACCAGTGTGAGGTGATTCCTCATTGTAGTTTTGATTTGCATTTCTCTAACAATTAGTGATGGTGAGCAGCTTTTCATGTGCTTATTGGCCATCTGTATGTCTTCTTTGGAGAAATGTCTATTTAGGTCTTCTGCCCATTTTTTGATTGGGTTGTTTGTTTTTTTTAATATTGAGTTGCATGAGCTGTTTATATATTTTGGAGAGTAATCCTTTGTCCACTGATTTGTTTGCAAATATTTTCTCCATTCAGTCTGATTTTGAGATCAGACTGTTTCATTGAAACTTGCTGAGAAGGCTTTGGCTCATTCTCTTAAGAACAGAGGTTGTTTCTCCTGAAACTAGCTAGCCTTCAACCCATTCCTTCAGGAACAAGGGTTGTTTCTCTGAAACTGTGCCAGTTTTTCAGACTTTGTCCTGTTCCTTTGGAAGGGTCTGTCCTCTGGAGACTGGCTAAAAAAGCCTTCAGGCTGACTCCTCCAGGACCAAGATGTCTCCTTAGGACTAGCTGGTATTAGCTTGCAAGCTGTTCGAATTGAACTGTTTGTTCTATAAGCTCTTTGAGCTGTTTGAAAGTTGTTTTTTTACTCTAGAGGAAAAACCTCTGAGAAATGAGATCTCAGTTATCTAAGTATCTTGAGGGAGCCCATACCTCAACAGGGACTCTCACCTATTTTATGTTTAAAAACTTCAGTCCTTCCACATGTGCGTTTCTAACTTAAATAGACCATCTTGACCAAAAGTAATTTAGAATACCCATGACCATTACAGGGAACTTTTGAAATCTCCAGGGTTACTTTCCATAAAACTGAATTGGACTATAATAGCTCAAAAAATTCTAGAACTGAATGGAATGCTTATTTTGATTGGTATTTTGAGGCTTCCCAACGTTATCAGGAGTCTAAAATTACCTCTCTGCCAAATAAGATTTTAAGGTTAACGAAGGCAAAGAAAGAAAGAAAGATAAAATGGCTCCTGAAGCCTCAATCTAGTCTTCCTGACTTCTTTGTCTCAGGCTCCACCCCTGATGCCATCTTGTCTCTCCCTTGGATCCTCAATATCAGACTCCACCTCTGGCGTAATCTTTCTCCTTCCTTTCTATACCATCTACCTCTATACTTTGATTTCTCCCATGCTAATTCTCTTGCCAAGCTTCTCCTTTCCTCTGAAACTCTCCCCACTCCTTATTCTTGTCAGAACCCTTCTCTTTAAAATTAAGCCTTCTGAGGATCCAGAGGTTAAACTTTTAATTCTTATATTCCCTGTATTAAAGGTGAAGTGGGGACCAGGTGGCCAGGTAGTATTTTGTTTTTATTTTTTCAGCTAAAGATTTTCCCAAAGTAACCAAAGATCCTCAGAGTTTTGCTGAGGAATTTAGTCACTCAAACTTATCAACTTGGTTTCTCTGACTTTTATCAGCTAAATTCATATGCTTGTCAGTGAAGGCCAAGTCCAGCAATGAACAAAAAGCACTAAATGGGAAAATCCTGAAAAATCTCCAAAATTACAACTGGGAGACTAGCCTGCTAACTTGTTATATGGTCAGGCTCCAGCAATCACTAGGCGATTTCATTGAACAAATCTTGAGGGTTTTCCAAAGACTGTTGCTTGGAACAAAATTCAGGCTTGCACACAAAAGTCTGCTGAACCTCTTCATGATTTTTACAATCCACTTCAGAATGTTTTTAAAGGAAATTTTGGTCTTCCTTCAGATGTTGATTCCACCCAGGTAACTTTTAATTCTGTTTACTAATGGGTTGAACCAGAACCTTTCCCTTCTAGTAAAAAGGACCAGGATGGAATGGGAAACTATGCCCACTCCAGATTTAGTTAAATTGGCAAACCATCTCCCTCACACTCTAGATGAGTTAACTTAAAGGAATACTACCAAAATTCTTGATAACTCCATCAAATGAAGGCTGCTAAACGAAACCAAAACCCTCCTAGTTTCTGCTGTTATTACAAAGATTTGGGACACTGGAGAAGAGACTGTTATAAATTTAAGCACTCTGGTTACCTTCAGACCTCTAACCAGCCTTTCCAACATCCTCCCAATTCTCAAAGACAGAGTTCTGAGGATCTATTGGGGGTGGGGTCTTCCCAATCCTCCCTCTTAATCAGCTTGAAGAAATATTTCTCCAGATTGAGGATGAATCTCTTCCAGTCCTAACTGATACCAGAGCCACACTCTCGGTGCTCAACCCACTATTATAAAACAATTCCTGCCTAGGACGGAGTATTAAAACAGTTCAGGGCTTCCCTGGTGGCGCAGTGGTTGAGAGTCTGCCTGCTAATGCAGGGGACACGGGTTCGAGCCCTGGTCTGGGAAGATCCCACATGCCGCGGAGCAGCTGGGCCCGTGAGCCACAGCTACTGAGCCTGCGCGTCTGGAGCCTGCCCCGCAACGGGAGGGGCCGCGATAGTGAAAGGCCCGCGCACCGCGATGAAGAGCGGTCCCCGCACCGCGATGAAGAGTGGCCCCCACTTGCCGTAACCAGAGAAAGCCCTCGCACGAACTGAAGACCCAACACAGCCAAAAATAAATAAATAAAAAAAAAAAAAAAAAAAAAAAAACAGTTCAAATAGTGGGGATCTCTAATGGACCACAAGATGTTTCTTTCTCTGAACCTTTTCCCCTTTGTTTAGGCCCTATGTGAGATACACTCGCTTTTCTCCTTAACTCCTCCTCCCATCCATTTATTGGGCCAAGACTTCTTAGAGAAGTATCATGCTGGTATTTCTTTCTCCTAATATGGGGACATAATTATAGACATTGACAGTAGTCATCAAAGTAAACTGCCAGGTAAATTAAATGAGCCTTTGACATCTTTTATTTGATCCATCTCTGACAGTACTTGAGTAGATTCTAGAAACACTGATACATTTGTCCCTGTTGAATCAGCTACCACTTTCCTTATTGGTAAAATCTCCAATGGATGTTAGAGAGCCGTTGAATCAAAATTCAAACAGACCTCTCAAAATCTTTTCCCAGAATTAATCAATACCTTGTAAGTAAAGAAGACCTTCAAAGCATAGAGCCCATAATAGAAGATTACAAGGCTCAATGCTTTGTTATCCCTTGTACTGGCCTCTGCAACACACCTATGTTACTGGTAAGAAAATCTAAGGGCTAAGGGTAGAGGTTTTTCCAGGACTTCTGAGCAATAAACAACATTCTTATCCCTCAACACCCTGTTTTTCCTAACCCTAATACATCACTGAATTTCACTCCCATTGGAAGTATTGATAAATTCTTTACTGTAATAGACTTATGCAGTGCATTCTTTAGTATTCAGCTGATGAATCTAGCCAATACCTTTTTACCTTCACTTGGGAAGAAAAACAATTTACCTTGACAGTAATGCTTCAGGGTTTTACTGAGAGTCCTTATTGCTTGCAAATACTGAAGGCTGATCTGGATGATATAAAGTTCCCTAGAGGTTCTACTTTGTTGCGATATATGGGTGATTTGCTTCTTTGCTCTTCTCAAACCTCCTCACAGGAAGACCACATCTATTTGCTAAAGCTTTTAGCCTTAAAGGGACATGAGGTCACTCAAGAAAAATTGCAGTTTTCCAAACCTAAATTCAATATTTAAGGCATCTGATACTGGAATAAGCACTACACCTAGATCCAGATAAACTCCGTGGTGTCCTAAGTTTCCCAAAACCCCACACTAAGTGTCAATTGTGAGGTTTTCTTGGGCTAGATGGTTATTGCCAAAATTGGATTCCAAATTCCTTTCTTATGGACAAAACACTTTATATTTTAGTCAACCATAACAACCGCAACCCAATTTTTATTTCAGAAACCATGAATTCTTTTTTTACTCTAGCCCTCTCAACTCCCTTTTCCTCTCTACAAAAGCATTCTCTTTCCCTTGTTATGTGGGGACTTGCATGTGGCTCGCCATTGTCGTAGAGGCGGAATAGTAATTCTCTGCTGATCCTAAATAAACCCATCTTTGCTGGAAGAATATCTGGCAGTTTTTAAATTTCAGGTCAAAATTTTATCTACTAAATATGCCTAGTAGGCTAGAGATAGAAGAGAAATCTCAACAACTTGCCAATGACTGTGCTAAAATTGAGCCTGAGAGACTGACTTCTAGAAGCTCAGTAGCCAATGGGGCTATGGAAATCACTAGCACTTTTTGGAATGATAGCTTTGTGTGGGAACTTAGTGTGTGAACACCAGCTGGTCTCATTAGGCACAAAGAGAACAAGTAAAACTGCTGACATCTTCCAGGATTGGTTGCTAGTGCCTTTCAAGAAGTTGAAGAAATGTAAAATGTTATTTTCTTATCCATATAAATCACAGTAAACAACAATAAAATCTAGAACTGGAAAGCATAGAAAGCAAAAAAGAGATAAACTAAGCACCTGGATTTGGTTTCCCCTATAGATTAGTTATGGGTTAAATTGTGTCTTCCCCCAAAAGATATATTGAAGTCTTAACACCAAGTACCTGTAAATATAATCTTATTTGTAAACAGGGTCTTCACAGATTTAATCAAGTTAAGATGAGGGCATTAGGATGGACCTTAATCCCATATGACTGGTGAAGAAGAGGGGAACTAGGACAAAGACACAGACACCCATAGAGATACCATGTGACAACAGAAGCAGAGATTGGAGTGATGCTTCTACAAGATAAGGAACACCAAGAATAGATAGGAACAGTCAGAAACTAGAAGAGGCAAGGATGGAGCCTCCCCTAGAGGCCTTTGGAAAGAGGACAGCAGTGCCAACACCATGATTTCAGTCTTCTAGCCTTCAGAATTGTGACAGAATAAATTTCGGTTTGTTTGTTTGTTTTAAGCCACTCAGCTTGTAGTGTTTTGTTATGGCAGCCCTAGGAAATTAATACAAGATTATTTTTACTTAGAATGCTATGTATATATCCATCTAAAATAACACTCATAATCTCCATTCCAATTTTCTACAGGGATAATCAGGTGCTTACCCAAAAACCCAGGTCACCATTTTGGTTTCTTTCTTTCTTTCTTTCTTTTTCAATTAATTGCCCTAACCTTGTGTATCCAGGTTTTTTTGTTTGTTTGTTTTGTTTTTTTTTTAATTGAACTACTTTACAGGTACATTCCTTACATGGATGCACATTTACATTAATAGTTACATGCTGTAATAAAAATAATATGGCAATGAGTAGATCTCTAGATTATACATCGAAACATTATATGGCCATATTTCAGTATTTTAAATGTTTGTTAGTAGTAACTCTTGGATAAAAAAGTGTATTCCTGACCAGTGACCACCAATAAAGGACCTTTGGTCAAACACTACATTCAAGATTATTGTTGGTTGGTTTTAAAATTTAGATTCTTCCCTGTCTTCATTAGAGTGCAAATTTTTCAGCTGTCTATAATCACAGGTGATCTTCCTTCCTTCTATTAGCCAAAGTCAACCCCTGTGGTGCAGTAGTACTTATATACATTGTAAGAGAAATAAAACGATATTTTAAAATCCCATTTTACTTCCTTTAACATTTCATCACCATTTCTTTTTCTCCCTTTCTTTCTCCTCCTTCGATAGTGCAGCCTCCCCATATTTCTAAAGTTTTAAGTCACAAAACTTGTTTCAAATTCTGTTTAATGATTCTGATAGTAGCCAGATAAATTTCCTATAATTAAATGCAATATATTTGAATAACATTCATTAATTATACCACTCACAAGTATTTATTATATACCTACTATATGTCGGATATGATAATAATTGCTGGAGATAAAATGATAAATGAAACATAACCACTTTTCTCTAAGAGCTCATAGTTCCCTGAAGGAAGTAGATATGCAAATAAATAAATTTCAATCAATGTGGCATATGGCATTACAGGAACAAAAACTGTGCCACTATCAAGAACAGAATAAATATTTCTGTCTGAGAGACATTTTGAAGGAAACATTGAGGTGGTAACATTTAAACTGTTTTGGCAGAAATTCTCTAGGTGTTTACCAATTTTTCTGTAGTTTCTCCATTGAATTTTCCTGCTAGGTTGCATTTCCTGGGCCTTTGCATCTAGATGAGACCATGTGACTACTTCTCACTAGTGGAAACAGAAATGACATATACCATTTCCAGGAGTAGCCTTTAGAAACTTCTCTAAAAATCTTTATTCATTCAGCACTTAATTGAATATAACGGATCCAGTGGAGGACTCTGAAGTCTACCTTAGAAAATCACATTGTTGAACTAAAAGGAGCCTGGGTCCCTGAATTACTGTGTGGAAGGCAGCTGGCCAAATACCCAATGGTGTGAAATATATCTTTTGTATTATGTTTAACCACTGAGCTTTTGGGGCTATTTATTATAACAATTGGTCTACCCTCATACACTACCATTACTATATACAGTCCATATATTGGAGATTGAAAAGTTAAGACAAAGAAGGGTTGAAGGAAATTATAAGAATAAGCAACACCAACAGATTAGGTCACAAAAAGTAGTAGAATATTCAGAGAACAGTGGTCATCAGTGAAGAATGATATGTCATCCCACAGGAATGCACTGTGAGCCCTTAGGTGAATGTCAGAAAATGGAACAGTAAGTTAGATTTTAGAGGGCTTTATATAGCACAAAGGAAATGAAAACCAGCAAAAAAAAAAAGATGTTTTAAAGAGAAAAAATATAAATGACATGAGTAGGTCTAGTTTCTTTCCACCATCCCTTTCTCTCTCTTTTTCTTTTTCCTTTTTTGAAGGGAGATTACTCCTGATAGTTTAATGTTCTTAAAGTGAGAAACACTGGGTGGGTGGCTGGGAAATCAGTTGGAACACCACCAATGCAGTTCAGAAGTGATATGATAGGGCTTGTGTATATGGTTAGGGCCTTGTCCAAAGAGAAGTCTGGTCTTTGACCCCAGCTCCTGGATGGTAATCTCTAAATCCTTGAAATTTTCTGTGTGATATGAGTATATTTGTTTTTCATTGTAGACACCTTGGACAACTTTTGTTAGTTTACTCTAAAGAAATGACTCAGGGTGGGGGCAGCCACACATCCTATAGTCTTAGGTAGGGGCTGGCTATATCATAAACCTCAACCATATAATATAGGGTAGGGGCTTTGGATGATGCAATATCAGTCAACGTAGAGATTGAGTCCAATTTAAATTCCACTTATACATGTTACCTAGGATAGTCAAATTCATAGAGTCAGAAAATTAACTGGTAGATGCCAGGGGCCGGGGGTGGGGAGGCTGGAAAGGGGGAATGGGGAGTTAGTGTTTAAAGGGGACAGAGTTTCAGTTTAGGAAGGTGAAAAATTCGGGAGATGGATGATGGTGAGAGTTGCACAACAATGTCAATGTACTTAGTGCCACTGAACTGTACAGTTAAATATGGTTAAAATAGTACGTTTTATATTATGTGATTTTACCACAATAAAAAAAAATTTACAAAAACAAGCATGGTTTTAAGTTCAACATGGGCAATGGATCAATCAATCATGTCTACACAATAAAGTTTCAATGAAAACTGTGATCACTAAAGCTTGGGTAAACTCCCAGCATTGGCAACACTCTGTGTATATTATCATACATTGATGTTGGTAGGGCAACCCATCCTGAGGACAACAGAAGTCTTTCATTTGGAATGTTCCCAGATTCCACCCAGTGTGTCTCTTCCTCTGGCTAGTTTTCTGTATCCTCTTCAGTAAAAATTATAACCATGAGTATAATAGGTTTCAGTAAGTTCTGTGAGCCTTTTTATTGAATTATTAAACCTGAGGATGGTTTTGAGAAACGCTCAAACTTGCCATTGATGTCAGAAATTAGGATGGTCTTGTGTCGATGCTTCTTACTAACTTTGTAGGTGGACCCTAACTGTTTGCATTTGGGGTTAGAAGTCTTGGGTAAATGTGGCAGTATGGAGGATTGTGAACTTAACTTCATAGTTTGGCTAACTCCATGTACTCTGGATTAGGGATGGGAAATAAATTTGGTCTTTTGAATTATCTCTAGGGATGTTAGTGGAACACTTCCTCCCTACTCTTCTAAATAACATTGACTTCTTTATATTATGCCTTATTACTGCCCAGGGAGTGGAATAAGGTAGCCTAAATACCTTGGGAGAGAAACAGGGCCTGTAACTCAACCTACTTTCTCTTCCCTCTTTTTCTTCAGAGACAGCTTCTTGCAGGAAACAAGCATGCTGGTTTAGTGCTCTCCACTTAAATTGTATTGGGCTGGCTGCAATGGGGAGGATAACTTAACAGATTTCAAATGTAGTAATGTGTCTGCTTCTGAGATTTAGTACTAGGAAATTCATTGTTTCCACACATCTACCAGTTTCTCCTACCTACATTACTAATAAAGTTATAAATTGATTTCCATTTTCTGAGTCTGCCCATTTCTCAATTCATCCAGAATTTGAGCAGCGTAAATAGAGTTAATTACTGCTCCTCCTTCATCCTGTTCAAAATCTCAGTAATTAGAAGTAGATATCTGGGGAACAATTTTCTTAATGAGAAAGAATATAGGATAGATTAATAAATTTTCACGATGTAGATGGCAAGTTTCCACTAGCCATTGTACCAGACATTTTTTGCACCTATTTATTATCATCTATTAAGACAGCTGCAATAAAGATGTGCAACAGTGACTAGTTTGGGAAAACATCTTTAAAATTAGAATTAACATGATTTGAAAGCTATCAGGTTTGAGAAAAGAAAGAGGTATGGGAATTTATAGCTTGAGAGATTGGGTTGGGGGGAAGGGATAAATTGGGAGATTGGGCTTGACATATACACACTACTATATATAAAATAGATAATTAATAAGGACTTACTGTATAGCACAGGGAATGCTTTGCAATACTCTGTAATGACCTGTAAGGGAAAAGAATCTAAAAAAGAGTGGATATGTGTAAATGTATAACTGATTCACTTTGCTGTACACCTGAAACTACCACAGTATTTTGCATCAACTATACTCCAATAAAAATTTTAGAAAAAAAAAGAGATTGGGATATGATAAAACCATAAATTTCCATGTGAATCTGGGGAGACGATGATGATTTCACTTGTGAACAAATGAATTTTGAGGTTTTATATAGGACATGTAGATGAGATGTCTGGAAAGGTAACCTAGACAACTGGATAACATAGCTGTTAACAAAAGCTAAGAGAACTGTATTTTTTTTTTCTTAATCTTTAGAAACCTATACCTTCACATTTCTATCTCATTTAAGCAGAACTTGATTTTGACATCACTCCTAAATCAGAAAGAACATATAGAATTTGACCATACTTAGAAACTAGGCATATATTTAAGTAATTTCTTTCTATCCTAGGCATGGTATATTAGCTCTATTAAAGCCTCATATCAGAGGAGAACATCAGTAAAGTGGTGGAATAAGAGGTTTCAGTGTTCGTCCCCTCAAAGAAACATCAATTTGAACAATTATCCACACCAAAAAAATACCTTTACAAGAGCTAAGGATGCCAGGTGAGAGATTATAGCAACTGAGTAGAGCACAGAAATAAGAGAAGATGCATGGAAGAGGGTATGAAGGACAATCTCACCCCTTCCTCAAATCTGGATAGCCCAGCTCCAAGAAAGATACCCTCTCCATGGGGAAGGAGAATGAAGTGAGCACCAGACTTCATCATGGACTCCAGCACTAATCCTGCCTCAGTGAAACTCAGTAACAGGTCAGCACCTGTGCACTCAGGATGTAGCTCATCACGATGGACCAAGGCAACAGGCCCACCCAAGTGCCAGGACAATTTCCATAGACTCAGACTCAAGGCCCTTCCCAGAACCAGGTTGGCCCCTGCAGACCCTGTCTCCAGGCTTGATAGAGTGGACCCAGTAATAATTTACACTGGTGGTCCCTGGTGCCAGGTAGGCACCCACAGAACCAGGATCCAGGGCCTCTCACATGAACAGATGTCCCAGGCCTGTCACTGTGGACTCAGCTTACAAGCCTGTCTTTTGGACCCAAGTACCATATCTGTCCATGTGGACCCAGGCTTCAGGCCCATTCCCATGAACTCAGACACCAGGCCTGCCCACCTGCTGACCCAGGCACCAGATAAGTCTGCCCGCAGACCCAACAAAATGACCCTTCCAGAATCTCTGGTCAAAATGATTGGTGAAAGGCTTTAGCTGCTAAACCCAGTTAGTAAAGACTTAAAGAGGTGCCTACTTCTTCAAATTTGTAGACACCAATACAAGGCCCCAAGAATTACGAATAATCAGGGAAACATAATACCATCATGGATACAAAATTAAGCACCAAAAACCAATCACAAAGCAATGGAGATTTATGAATTGCCTGATAAAAAATTCAAAATAATCATCTTGAAGCATAGCGAACGGCAAGAGAACACAGACAACTAAACAAAATCAGTAAAACAATACATGAACATCATGAGAATTTCAAGAAAGAGATATAAACAGCATAAAAATAATCAAACAGAACTGATTCTATAGAATTCTAAAGAGCTGAAAAACACAATGACGGAACTAGAAACTTCCATTGAGAACTTCAACAGCATACTCAATAAAGCAGAAGAAAGGATCAGTGAGCTTGAATAGATCATTTGATATTACCCAGTCAGAGGACACAAAGAAATAAGAGTGAAATAGAGTGAAGAAAGTCTACAGGACTTATGGGATACCACTAAACAAAGCAATATATGCATTATAGTAGTCCTAAAAGAAGCAGAGAAAGAAAAAGGAACAGAAACCATACTTAAAGAAATAATTAGAGAAAACTTCCCTAATCTGGAGAAAGAACTAAACATCCAGATCCAAGAAGCCTAAAGAATTTCAAATACAATAAATATAAAGAAATCTTAAATAGGACACATTTTAATAAATTTTCAAAATTCAAAAACAGAGAATTCTGAAAGCAGAAAAAGAAAAACAACTCTTCAGATATAAAGGGATCCCGATAAGTACATAGTGGATTTGTCAGCAGAAACCTCATAGTCAGGAGAGATTAGGATAATATATTTACAGTTCTGAGAGAAAAAAATCCTGATCGTCAAGAATACTACACTTGGCAACGCTGTTATTTAGAAATGAAGGAGATTTTTAAAATTTCCCAGAAAAGCAAATGCTGTGGGAGTTCATCACCACTATACCTGCTTTAGAAGAAATATTAAAAGGAGTTCTTCAACTTGGAATAAAAGGATTCTAACTAACAGTATGAAAACATTATGCTAAGTGAAAAAAAAAACAGGCACAGAAATACAAATACTGCATTATCCTACTGATATGTCGAATCTAAAAATCTTGAGCTTATAGAAACATATTAGAATAATAGTTACCAGTGTCTGAGATGGTGGGGGGAAAGGGGAGATATTAGTTAATGGGTATAAAGTTGCAGTTCTGTAGAGAAAATAAGGCTAGAAATCTAATGTACAGCATGATGACTATGGCTAGTAATATTATATAGAATATTGGAAATATGCTAGAGAGTAGACTTCAAGTGCTCTCATCACACACAAAAAATGGTAACTATTTAAGAAGATAATATGTTAAGTAGCTTGACTACATAATCATTTCACTATGTATATGTATATCAAACGGTCATGTTGTACATCTGAAACACATACAATTTTTATTTAAAAGAAAATATATACGAACCCACTTTATATATTAAAATTTTTTTGAACTCATATAATTTTGGCATAAGTTCAGAAAAAGTGGAAAAGTATGGTCAGAAACTACTTTTTTATATCCAAGTTTCCAGGATAAACAAAGAATCATGCCAACAGATGATCTTTAAAATGGATGATTTGAAAGACAGAAATGAAGGACTGTTTAGCCATGATAAAATCAATGTTCTGATTTTAAAAGAAGTAGGTAGTATAACTCACTTGGGGCTAAATGCAACCCAAGACACTTTTTCATTTCTTGATCTTTAATAGACTTTTCAAAAGTGTTAGAAAACTAACTCAGGGATCTTAATCTCTTCACTAAGTGCTGTAGTAAACCATTATTTACTTCAAAGTGCTTCAAATTGTTTCATACTTTTTCATCTGGAAATAAAATCAGTGTGTGCATCTAATTTTAATATGGTGTTTACCCTGACCTGTGGCCCTGTGCACAGCTAAGGAAGAGTAAGAAATTTCAGGTTTTCAAGAATCAGGTAGCCTGTTTGGGTTGAGAATCTATAACTTGATTGGTTATCTGTTTTTCACTTGCAATCTGGATTGTATTTCTAGGGGGTTAGCGAAAAATGGAATGAAAAATTAAAAACTGGGGAAAAAGACCAGGCATTGCAGGTGCCAGAACCCCCTAGAACTCCTCACTTTCATCTTTGCTATGCATATACTCTGTGCCCACTTCATAATCCTTCTCCAGAGTGGCCAAGTCCTCTCGGGCCTCAGAGAACTCCCTTTTCTCCATGCCCTTGCCCACATATCAGCGTACAAATACCTACCTGGCATATAGAACATCTCAGGAAGGGGAACAAACAAGACAATGCTTACGGGGATTGGGATATACAAAAAAAAAAAAAAAATGAATGCAATTTGTCAGTCCTTATTTAGCACCAGGGGCTTCTGATTTCAATATCCATATCTTCAGCAAAAAAATGACTCATGTTTTAATGTGGTAGGATTTCTCTGGAGGAAACTGCTAAGCAAGCAGTGTGGAACAGAAAGCATGTCCCAAACACTTTGAAATAATAGCAAACACTTAATATGTGCCTTCCTCTGTTCTCGATATGCTGAAGATATACAAGCTTATTTAATACCAATAAAGTCCATATGATTATTCTATTTACTAAGTGAGTGAACTGAGGCAAAGAATGGTTTAATAACTTGCCCAAACTCATGGACCTAATGTATTATTCATGGTTCTCCAGAGAAACAGAACCAACAGGATGTGTGTACATATATGCAGTATGTGTCATACAATTGCTATGCAAATGTGGGTACTGGCAAGTCCAAAACCTGCAGGGCAGGTTGAGAAACTGGAGACTCGGGGAAGAGCTGATGTTACAGATTGAGTCCAATGCAGTCTGGAGGCAGAATTCACTCTTCCTTGGGGACCTCAGTCATTTTCTCTTAAGACCTTCTGCTAATTGGATGAATTCCACCCACACGAAGGAAGGTAATTTGCTTTACTCAAAGTCTACCAATTTAAATATTAATCTCATCTAAAAAATACCTACCTCTTCAGCAACACTGAAGTACTGTGGCCTACCAAGTTGACATATAAATTGAACCAGTGTATCTAAATAGTAGAGTGAGAGTATAAATCCAAACAGTGTTCACTGAAACTTTAAAAAGCTCCAATTGAGAAGAGGAGTGAAGAAATAGTGACAAGGAAAACTATTTAGCCCAAAGGAAAATTTGTGAAGTGTTCTATTTCTTTTCCACAATCCACTCTTCTAGTCTATTATTTTTATCTTCTCTTCTTGAGTTAGTGCTACCAAAGTGTCCACTGACAATAGATGAAGGCTCACCATTTCAAAATGATTTGTTGTCATCATGGGATATCATGATAGAATAGGAAGGTACACACATATTTGGAGTCAGTTCTTATTTCTACTTTAGGTTCTCACAATACTTATGGCATATCTGGATAACCATGGGCAAGACAGTAAATTTCAGTGTCCTATTTTTTTTTTTAATCTGTAAAGTAGTGTAATAATAACTACTTCATAAACAAGTTTTAAAATTGAAGTGAAAAAAGTTAGGCAATGTGCCCTTTTCAGTATGTGCCATACAAGTAGGTACCCAATAAATGCTAATTCTTTTTCCCTTGAAGTATATACAACTGCCAAAATTATTTCAAAACTCAAGTGAAACAATTTCTATTGGTGAATATTTAATGTTAGTAACTGGAGGAAATACCTTGAAGAAAGAGGGATCTGCTTT
Organism: Balaenoptera acutorostrata; assembly: GCF_949987535.1. Taxonomy (NCBI): domain Eukaryota; kingdom Metazoa; phylum Chordata; class Mammalia; order Artiodactyla; family Balaenopteridae; genus Balaenoptera; species Balaenoptera acutorostrata. The sequence continues at coordinate 64,164,384 of NC_080064.1, forward strand.
TTCAGTAATTTTTCTCCATTTATCTGTGTATCTATTTATCCATTTTCCTACTGTCATCTACCTAAAAATGAGAAATAAAACTATATTCATATAGTACTGATTCCATGTATGAAGCACTGTTCAGGGAAGGCGTAAATAATATACATCATTTTATTTGACAATTCAACAAATATTTATTGAGTATATACTATGTGCTAGGCCAATTATATGTTCATGTTCAATGGCCTTTTATAGTAGTTGTTATTCTCATTTTACAAAAAAAAATTAAATATTTTATCCATGTCCGACAGGTAGGAAATAGTAAAGACCGTCAGAATTCATGACTCTTTACTCTCACTGACCTCATTTCTTACCATGTAACTTCCAGGCACTAAAGCAATCTACATAAATCCAATCCTATAGAAATGACTCCAAGAGCAAGGTTGGCAGAAATGTTTGTTGGTCCAGACAGTTCTCACTCAGACTATTTCTGACTTTCTCTTTTATTGATTTGCTTGCTTCACGGTGAGTGGTAACATCATGATACTGTTTATTTGTCAGGGTACCAATATCAGTTAAAATCATGTTCTGAACACAAATTGAACTCATTTTAAACAGCAGCACTGCTGTGATAAGAGTAAAGATAATTGTTGTTACCTGATGTACTAGCCATGGAGATTAATTAAATAATTCTCCCAATTGCCCAGTCTATTAATATTGAAGAACTCATATGTGAACAGATGGATCAGATTTGGCAGGTTTCTTCCACAATCTTTAAAAAAATATATCCTGACAGAATTTGTTCAACCCTACCATATTCCACGTCAGCCAGGCTTGTTTTAGCTAATCAAGCTTTCCAAAAATTTAAAAGTGTTACTCAGAACTTAAAGCAAATAGAATACTTTTTATAGTGCAAGTGACAGGTGAACCAGCGGTCACATGAACTGCATACGTGCTTCAGACTGGCATATCACAATTCAAACACAGGCAGGAACATGGTTCGAGACTAATTGCTCTCAGTTCTGACGTTTAAGCCAAAAACTAATAATAATAATTCAATGGAATGGCATTTCCCTTGCATTATGCATCATGAGTGGGAATATACAACGTCCTGGTCATTGATACTTGAAATTTATTGCTCTTGGAAAGTAAATATGTCTACTTAATAGGAAGGCACAACAAATAATTACAGGCATCAAAGAAAAAAAAGCTTTGGATCCAGTATGGGGACTATCTTAAAATGTCCTCTCAGAGCAATTTAAGAATAATTATTTTGTATGGAGTTTAAATACAATATGACTTGCACTTGGGAATGCAATTTAAATATATTATCCCATTTAACCCCTGGGACAACACTGAAATGTTGGTATTTGTATCCCCATGTTACAGATTAGGATACTGAAGCTTAGAAAGATTAACTAACTCACCATTATCAAATAGTTCTGGGCAGAACCAAGATTTGAGCTCATTTTGTCTAATTCGAAGTCCAAACTGTTATCCACTAAGCCGTACTATCTCTCTATAAATGGTCTGGGAAAAGTAAGGGTAGAAAATGGATAAGAACTAATGTTTACAGTGTCTGATGCTGTCTATTAAGATCTGTGGTTGGTGTTTTACAGATATACTGTTATTTAATACACAATCATATTAAGTATGTAATATTTTCTTTTTGCAGTCGAGAAAATTAAGTTTCAAAATTAGGTAATGTATCTTGGAGAATGCAGATGACAGGCAATGAGCCCAGGATCCAAAACCAGTTCAGTTAACCTCTAAACACTGCAGTCTTATTATGATCAAATAGTCATCCAAAACTAAGCCCATAAATGGGATGATACCTTCAACTTCTCCCTTTTCTTTACTACCCACAACCAAATAATACCTAAATGCTGACAATTTTATCTTTTAAGTAAGTACAGACTCCACTTTCCCTTCCCCAAATCCTCAACCATTGTTAGTTTCAAGAACCCTTTATCTTTGACCAGAAAAGTTCCATTCACCAAGAGTATGGCTGGTACTTGCTGAACTTCTCATTCTTCATGGATGCTGCCAGATCATTACAGACCCACATTCTTCAGAACAAACACACAAACAAGTAAACAGTCTTATTTTTTAAGGTTTATGATTTCTTTTGAAACCATCTTCTCCCCTTCTCTGTTGCCAAACTTAGAGTCAATTTCCTTATTTATTGTTTTGACATGTGACCACAGTATCTTTCTATCATAAGACCTGAGTGATCTTGAGTAACTTCTACATTGATATAGATGTCTTATCTATTGCTCTAGCCTCTTAGTTCACTTCACAATTATACTATTGTATACCTAGAGTGATATTTCATGTCACCAAACCCTCAGTGCCTCCATGTCATTAAGAGAATAAAGTCCAAATTTTTAGATGTGCTATAGTTGACCCTTCATGACTTCATTCATCTATTCCTCTCTAAATTCAACTTCTCCCACTACTTCCTTTGCACTTTAAGTTCTAGCAATACTAAATAATTGTAGTTTTTTTTTGTAATCACTAGAGTTTTTCTCATTTCTTTATTTTTTCATGCAACACTGACTCTGCCTAGAACATATTTCTCATTTTATTCACCTTGTTAAATCTTATACATCCTCGGGCTTCCATGGTGGCGCAGTGGTTGAGAATCTGCCTGCTAATGCAGGGGACACGGGTTCGAGCCCTGGTCTGGGAAGATCCCACATGCCACGGAGCAGCTGGGCCCGTGAGCCACAACTACTGAGCCTGCGCGTCTGGAGCCTGTGCCCCGCAACGGGAGGGGCCGCGATAGTGAAAGGCCCGCGCACCGCAATGAAGAGCGGTCCCCGCACCGCGATGAAGAGTGGCCCCCACTTGCCGCAACTAGAGAAAGCCCTCGCACGAACCGAAGACCCAACACAGCCAAAAATAAATAAATAAATAAATAAAGTAGCTATACAATTTAAAAAAAAAAAAAAATCTTATACATCCTCAAGAGTTGCTTCAATATTGTCTTCTCTAACTTCCCTATATCAATGCTGAAGTTCAAGTTCTTTGAACTATACCACGATGACCCTAGGTTAGAAAAAACTTAGGACTTTTCATCTGTGATGCTCTGAATGTGCTTTCCCTAGGGATCTAGTAATACTATGGTCTCTGAATAAGATATTCCAGGGTTTAGGTTGCTAGTAAGTCCCTTGTCTCCAGGGTGGAAAACTGGACTACTAGATTAAAAAACCTGAAGACTCATGAAAACAGGGCTAGAGAGAATTAACATTCAGAGCGACAAATATGAGAGTCAGAGAAAAGAGTCTTATTTCAATATTTCTTCTCTATCAGGGGGTATGTTGAGTTAGAAACTTGATAGAAACAAGATGTTTCTGGGTCAGTATAAAATTTCTGCCTAACTCTTGCTGTCACACATACACGTACACACACAAATACTCATCTTAATATTATGCATTTTAATGCATCTGTTAATTCAACAACATTTACTGGGTACATGTTACTAGCAAAATATTGAACATGAAAATTTAAATATTATGGTCTAAAATTTCAAAATATTACCCTCTAGTAAGTGGAATAGATGCATACAACTGTATCTTAAAAAAAAAAAAAAAAGTTTATACTCCTTAGAAGAAAGTTCCAAATGAAGTGCTATTGCTATTTTGAGAAAGAGAAACACTTCTGGATGGAAAGTCAATTAGGGAGTCATAAGACACATAGTGTTTGTGCTGGGCCTTCCTTTAAAAGCAGTCAAGATTTGACTATATAGAACCTGAAAAGTTGGAATGACTTTGTCTTACTAAGAACCCTTTTAAGAAGTATTTACACAATTCATTTTCTCTCCTTCTTAAATAGAAAGATAAGTGAAGAGTGAATTTGTCTGCGCAGTCACAGAACAGAAGTTCAGAGATTATGTTAATTAATACATCAGATAATTTTTAGTTAATTGCTATTGATACATAACTGATATCAATATAATTATGATTATGTATTAATAGTAATTAATGAATACTTTAAAAAATATTGAAATGTTTAGTTTTCCTTTTAGTTATTCAGCTACATGAAAGCAAGTACTCTTTATCATTGGAGTAGATCATGAAAAATAATCCATAAATACTTGTTGGATGAATGAATGAGTGAATGAGCCATTTTTTTCCTCCATTGAATATTGATTGGGAAGTTGATTTAGCATATAAAAGTCTTTGGAGAACTTAAAAAGGAAGGTGATCATTGCGATTTAAAAGTGACTGAGATACTGGGTTGGCCAAAAAGTTCGTTCGGTTTTTCCATAGGCTGGCTCTAGTAGCACTTAGTTGTCTTTAACGCCATTCGAAACAATTTTGCTGGATTGTATTGTGGCAGCTGTCATATCGGAATGCATTCAAAAAACTTATCAAAATTGGTGAATTTTTGAATAGCCATTTTAATACTGAAGATGGAAGAAAAAAAGCAACATATTTTGCATATTATACTTTATTATTTCAAGAAAGGTAAAAATGTAACTGAAACGCAAAAAAAGATTTGTGCAGTGTATGGAGAAGGTACTATGACTGATCAAACGTGTCAAAAGTGGTTTGAGAAATTTCTTGCTGGAGATTTCTCACTGGACGAGGCTCCACTGTCAGGTAAACCAGTTGAAGTTGACAGCGATGAAATTGAGATATTAATTGAGAACAATCAATGTTATACCATGCAGGAGATAGCCGACAATACTCAAAATGTCCAAATCAAGTGATGAAAATCATTTGCACCAGCTTGGTTATGTTAATCACTTTGATGTTTGGGTTCCACATAAGTTAAGCGAAAAAAACCTTCTTGACTGTATTTCTACATGTGATTCTTTACTTAAATGTAAAGAAAACATTCCATTTTTAAAACAAATTGTGACAGGCAATGAAAAATGGATACAGTACAATAATGTGGAATGGAAGAGATCGTTGGGCAAGCAAAATAAACCACCACCAACCACACCAAAGGCCAGTCTTCATCCAAAGAAGGTGATGTTGTGTATACGGTGGGATTGGAAGGGAGTCCTCTATTATGAGCTCCTCCTGGAAAACCAAATGATTAATTCCAACAAGTACTGCTCCCAGTTAGACCAAATGAAAGCAGCACTCAGTGAAAAACATCTGGAATTAGTCAACAGAAAATGCATAATTTTCCATCAGGATAAAGCAAGACTGCATGTTTCTTTGATGACCGAGCAAAAACTGTGACAGCTTGTCTGGGAAGTTCTGATTCATCTGCCATATTCACCAGACATTGCACTTTTGGATTTCCATTTATTTTAGGTCTTTACAAAATTCTCTTAATGGAAAAAAGTTTCAATTCCCTGAAAGACTGTAAAAGACACCTGGAACAGTTCTTTTCTCAAAAAGATAAAAAGTTTTGGGAAGATGGAATTATGAAGTTGCCTGAAAAATGGCAGAAGGTAGTGAAAAAAAATGGTGAATATTTTGTTCAATAAAGTTCTTGGTGAAAATGAAAAATGTGTCTTTTATTTTTCCTTAAAAACCAAAGGAAAGTTTTGGCCAACTCAATAATTCCAATTAATAAAAACTATTTCAGAGCTTTGAGTATCTTTATGAGGAGGCTGTATTTTTTTCCATAACAATGTTATATGTTCATGGAAATTGATTCTATCCCTTGAACATAAGCAAAAACAAACAAAAAAACAAAAAGCAGGGTAAAATAAAGTTTATCACAAAGAGATTAAGAATGCCAGATAGGGGTCAAAATGGTGGAATAGGAGGACATGGAATTCGTCTCTCCTCACAAGTACACATTTACAAATGGAACAATTCTCACAGAGCACCTGCTAAACATTAGCAGAAAAATTTGGACACCTAAATTACATGAAAAATCCCCTCACAACTGGGTAGGACAAAAGGAAGAAAAAAGGGAATCAAAAAAGGGAACAGCAACCCTAGTGGGAAGCTGAAGGTGAGGAGAGGTTTCTGAACTCAGAAAAACCCTTCATGGTGGGGAAATCAACTGGGACAGAAAAAGAACTTTGGAGGATTGAAGGAGAATGCAGCTGATGGTCTGCGGAAGGCAGGACAAAGTCAGAACTGCTTGCACTATCTGTGCCACAGGCTTGCATACCCCAGCCTGAGTCGTGTGTCTCCTATTGCGGAGTGAGGCTGGGTGCTGGAAAGTGGGTTTGGTGCCAGGGAGGGGACAGCTGTTTGCCATGAAAAAAACAGCCTGAAGGGACAGGAGTAAGGAGCTCCACAACTGGGGAAGTTTGTGGAAAAAGCCTGGGACACCTGGAAGCAAGATGTCACTGTTGAGTGGTGTGCAAGAGGCAGGGCCACCATTGCAACCCCTTCCCCACCTGCCTACTTCAGCCTCCGTGGGCACTGGAAGGGACATCCATCTGAGCAGTCTCACCTGCCCCTCAAGCTAAGGTCTCCTCTGCCCACGTAAGCCCTGGGGTCCTGAGCACAGCCCATCCCAAATCCTCCTTGGGAATCTCCTTGGGTCTTCCTTGGGTCTGCCTAGGAAATGAGGCACCACTGCTGAGTGGCACACAAGGGGTGGGGCCACCACCACCCCCACATGCCAGGCCCTGCCTCCAAGGGCACTGGGAGGGACTCCCACCAGAGCAAGTGCACCCTAGTCTGTTGCAACTGCCTGCCAGAGTTTTTTCTTCCCTCTGGCTGCACTGAGCAGTTTGTGGGCTCTTTGTTCCCCAGCAAGGGGTTGGGCCTGGGCCTCCAAGGTGGGAGTGTTGAGTCCAGGACACTGGACTGCCAGAGAATTCTTGGGCACAGGGAATATTAATCAGTGTGTGCTTTCTTGGAGGTATCCATCTCGACACCAAGACCCAGCTCCAGCCAACTGCCTGCAGGTTCCAGTGCTGGACACCTCACACCAAACAACCAGTAAGACAGGAACACAGTCCCACCCATCAGCAAACAAGCTGCCTAATGTCATACTAAGCTCACAGACACCCCAAAACACACGACCTGATGCAGCCCTGCCCACCAGAGGGAAAAGACTCAGCTCCACCCACCAGAGCACAGGCACCAGTCCCTCACACCAGGAATCCTCTACAAACTCCTGCACCAAGCTAACCCACTAGGGGGCAGACAAGAGGAACTACAACCCTGCAGTCTGTAGAAAGGAGAACGTTAAACACAGTAAGTTAGACAAAATGAGATGACAGAGAAATATGGTGCAGACGAAGGAGCAAGGTAAAAACCCACAAGACCAAATAAATGAAGAGGAACTGGGCAATCTACCTGAAAAACAATTCAGAGAAATGATAGCAAAGATGATCCAAGATTTTGGAAATAGAATGATGCATAAATCAAGAAGATACAAAAAATGTTTAACAAGGACTTAGAAGAACTAAAGAACAAACAATCTGTGATGAACAACACAATAACTGAAATGAAGAATACAGTAGAACGAATCAGTAGCAGAATAACAGAGGCAGAAGAGCAGATAAGTGAGCTGGAAGATAGAATGGTGGAAATAACTGTCACAGAGCAAAATAAAGAAAAAAGAATGAAAAGAATGAAAATAAATGAGAACAGAGACCTCTGGGACAACATTAAACACAAGAACATTCAAATTATAGGGGACCCAGAAGAAGAAGAGAAAGAGAAAATGTCTGAGAAAATATTAGAAGAGATTATAGTCGAAAACTTCCTTAACATGGGAAAGGAAATAATCAAGTTCAGGAAGTGCAGAGTCCATACAGGATAAGCCCAAGGAGAAACACGCCAAGACACATATTAATCTAACCAACAAAAATTAAATTTAAAGAAAAAATAGTAAAAGCAGCAAGGGAAAAGCAACAAATAACATACAAGGGACTCCACATAAGGTTATCAGCTGATTCTTCAGCAGAAAATCTGCAGGCCAGAAGGGAGTGCAGGATATATTTAAAGTGATGCAAGGGAAAACCTATAACCAAGATTATTCTACTCAGCAAGTATCTTATTCAGATTCGATGGAGAAATCAAAAGCTTTACAGACAAGCAAAAGCTAAGAGAATTCAGCACCACCAAACCAGCTTTACAACAAATGCTAAAGGAACTTTTCCAGGTGGAAAACACAAGAGAGGAAAAGACCTACAAAAACAAACACAAAACATATAAGAAAATGGTAATGGGAACATACATGTTGATAATAATCTTGAATGTAAATGGATTAAATGCTCCAACCAAAAGACACAGACTGGCTGAATGGATACAAAAACAAGACCCGTATATATACTGTCTACAAGAGACACACTTCAGACCTAGGGAAACATACAGACTGAAAGTGAGGGGATGGACAAAGATATTCCATGCAAATGGAAATCAAAAGAAAGCTGGAGTAGCAATTCTCATACCAGACAAAATACACTTTAAAATAAAGACTATTGTAAGAGACAAAGAACGACACTACATAATGATCAGGGGATCAATCCAAGAAGAAGATATAACAATTGTAAATATTTATGCACCCAACATAGAAATACTTCAATAAATAAGGCAAATGCTAACAGCCATCAAAGGGGAAATCAACAGTAACACAATAACAGTGGGGGGCTTTAACACTCTACTTACACCAATGGACAGATTATCCAGACAGAAAATTAGTAAGGAAGCACAAGCCTTTAATGATTCATTAGACGAGATAGACCTGATATTTATAGGACATTCCTTCCGAAAGCAGATTAATACACTTTCTTCTCAAGTGCACATAGAACATTCTCGAGGATAAATCACATCTTAGGTCACAAATCAAGCCTCGGTAAATTTAAGAAAATTAAAATCATATCAAGCATCTTTTCTGACCACAACGCTATGAGATTAGAAATCAATTACAAGAAAAAAATGTAAAAACCACAAACACATGCAGACTAAACAATATGCTACTAAATAACCAAGAGATCACTGAAGAAATCAAGGAGGACATCAAAAAATACCTGGAAACAAATGACAACAAAAACACGATGACCCAAAACCTATGTGATGCAGCAAAAGTAGTTATAAGAGGGAAGTTTATAGCAATACAATCGTACCTCAAGAAATAAGAAAAATCTCAAATAAACAACATAACATTACACCTAAAGCAACTAGAGAAAGAAGAACAAGGAAAACCCAAAGTTAGTAGAAGGAAAGAAATCATAATGGTCAAAGCAGAAATAGATGAAATAGAAATGAAGAAAACTATAGCAAAGATCAATGAAACTAAAAGCTGGTTCTTTGAGAAGGTAAACAAAATTGATGAACCTGTATCTAGACTCATCAAGAAAAAAAGAGAGAGGGCTCAAGTCAATAAAATTAGAAATGAAAAAGAAGTTACGACTGACATCACAGAAATACAAAGGATCATAAGAGGCTACTACAAGCAACTATATGCCAATAAAATGGACAACCTGGAAGAAATGGACAAATTCTTGGAAAGGTACAACTTTCCAATCAAAAGTAATGTAATTGAAACTGTAATTAAAAGTCTTCCAACAAACAAAAGTGCAGAACCAGATGACTTCACAGGCGAATTCTATCAAACGTTTAGAGAAGTTAACACCTATCCTTCTCAAACACTCCCAAAAATTGCAGAGGGAAGAACACTCCCAAACTTGTTCTATGAGGCCACCATCAACATCATGCCAAAATCAGACAAATATATCATAAACAAAGAAAATTACAGACCAATATCACTGATGAACACAGACACAAAAATCCTCAACAAAATACAACCAAACAGAATCCAACAACACATTAAAAGGATTATACACCATGAGAACTGAGATTTACCCCAAGGATGCAAGGGTTCTTCAATATATGCAAATTAATCAATGTGATACACCATATTAACAAATTGAAGAATAAAAATCATATGATCATCTCAATAGATGCAGAAAAATCTTTTGACAAAAAACACCCATTTATGATAAAAACTCTCCAGGAAGTGGGCATAGAGGGAACCTACCATAAGATAATAAAGGCCATATATGACAAACCCACAGCAAACATCATTCTCACTGATGAAAAACTGAAAGCATTTCCTCTAAGATCAGGAACAAGACAAGGATGTCCACTCTCACCACTATTATTCAACATAGTTTTGGAAGTTTTAGCCACAACAATCAGAGAAAAATAAAAATAAAGAGAATACAAATTGGAAAAGAAGAAGTAAAACTGTCACTGTTTGTAGATGACATGATACTCTACATAGAGAATCCTAAAGATGCTCCCAGAAAACTACTAGAGCTAATCAATGAATTTGGTAAAGTTGCAGGATACAAAATTAATGCACAGAAATCTCTTGCATTCCTATACACTAATGATGAACAATCTGAAAGAGAAATTAAGAAAACACTTCCATTTACCATTGCAACAAAAAGAATAAAATACCTAGGAATAAACCTACCTAAGGAGACAAAAGACCTGTACTTGGAAAGCTATAAAACACTGATGAAAGAATTTAAAGATGACACAAACTGATAGAGAGATATGTCATGCTCCTGGATTGAAAGAATCAATATTGTGAAAATGACCATACTACCCAAAGCAATCTACAATTTCAATGCAATCCTTATCAAATTACCAATGGCATTTTTCACAGAATTAGAACAAAAAATTTTACAATTTGTATGGAAACACAATAAACCCCGAATAGCCAAAGCAATCTTGAGAAAGAAAAACGGAGCTGGAGGAATAAGGCTCCCAGTCTTCAGACTATACTACAAAGCTACAGTAATCAAGACAGTATGGTACTAGCACAAAAACAGAAATATAGATCAACACATCAAGATAGAAAGCCCAGAGATAAACCCATGCACCTATGGCCACCTAATCTATGACAAAGGATTCAAGATTATACAATGGAGAAAAGACAGCCTCTTCAATAAGTGGTGCTGGGAAAACTGGACAGCTACATGTAGAAGAATGAAATTAGAGCACTACTTAACACCATAAACAAAAATAATCTCCAAACGGATTAAAGACCTAAATGTAAGACCGGACATTATAAAACTCTTAGAGGAAAACATAGGAAAAACACTGTTTTACATAAATCACAGCAAGATCTTTTATGACCCACCTCATGGTGGGTCATAAGCAAATAAGTTTAATTAGGTCCCATTTGCTTATGGGACCTAATTAAACTTCAAAGCTTTTGCACAGCAAAGGAAACCATAAACAAGGCGAAAAAACAACCCACAGATGGGAGAAGATATTTGCAAATGAAACATCAGACAAAGCACTAATCTCCAAAATATACAAACAGCTCATGCAGCTCAATATCAAAAAAACAAACAACCCCATCAAAAAATGGGGGGAAGACCTAAATAGACATTTCACCAAAGAAGATGTACAGATGGCCAAGAGGCACATGAAAAGTTGTTCAACATCACCAATTATTAGAGAAATGAAAATCAAAACTACAATGAGGTATCACCTCACACCAGTTGGAATGGCCATCATTAAAAATCTGCAAACAATAAATGCTGTAGAGGGTGTGGAGAAAAGGGAACCCTCTTGCACTGTTGGTGGGAATGTAAATTGATACTGCCACTTTGGAGAAAAGTATGGCGGTTCCTTAAAAAACTAAAAATAGAACTACCATACGACCCAGCAATCCCACTACTAGGCATATACCCTGATAAAACCATAATTCAAAAAGACACATGCACCCCAATGTTCATTACAACACTATTTACAATAGCCAAGACATGGAAGCAACCTAAACGTCCATCAACAGAGGAATGGATAAAAAAAGAAGTGGTACATATATACAATGGAATATTACTCAGCCATAAAAAAGAACGAAATTGCATCATTTGCAGAGACATGGATTGACCTAGAGACTGTCATACAGAATGAAGTAAGTCAGAAAGAGAAAAACAAATTTCATGTATTAACGCATATATGTGTAATCTAGAAAAATGGTATAGATGAACTTATTTGCAAAGCAGTAATAGAGACACAGACATAGAGAACAAACATATGGATACCAAAGGGGGGGAGGGGTTGGGATGAACTGGGAGTTTGGGATTGACATATATACACTACTATGTATAAAATAGATAACTAATGAGAACCTACTGTATAGCACAGGGAACTATATTTGGTGCTCTGTGGTGACATAAATATGAAGGAAATCCAAAAATGAGTGGATATATGTATACATATAACTTATTCACTTTGCTGTACAGCAGAAATTGACCCAGCAGTGTAAAGCAACTATACTCCAGTTTAAAAAAACAAAAAGAGACACAAACAACCTTGTATAAAAAGTAAGCAACAAGGATATATTGTACAGCAGAGGGAATTATAGCCATTATTTTGTAATAACTTTTAATGGAGTAAAAAAGCTACTAAATCACTATGTTGGACACCTGAAACTAATATAATATTATTAATCAACTATACCTCAATAAAATAAATCAATAAAACAAGCCAAAAATAAATAAATAAATATAAATATAAAAGAAAGAAAAAGAATGCCAGAGAATTATAGTTACATAAAATAGATGGCAAAAATTATTTGTATATATGTCCTTCTATATGAACTACCCCTTTCAAGCAATGTCAGATAAATTGTCTGGAGTATCAAGTGACACTAAAAGATCAGGAGCTGTAAATTACTCACTGATCATTTCTATTAACTAACTTCAGAATTTATGAGTAGAAATAAATAATCTAGTTGCTTTGGGTGGTGGAACGACAAATTTGCAATACATTTGGCTGATTCTCTTGGAAAATCTTCAACAATATTAAATACCTCAGACTTTTTTGGAGCCTTTATTGTGGATAAGTTCTGTGAATAAAGATCAAAAAGCACCCTACGAACTGGCCCTTCCCATTAGTTAGTCACCTTATACCTTGTAAAGGAAAGCACAGGGGCACACTAAAACTGGTAACCAGATATGGGCATCTGAGTAGTTAATCATTTATAGAAGGTCATTCTAAGCTGAATTCATCTACAATATATGCTACAGGAGTCCTGGTACCTCTCCACTTCCATAATTTAGAAGATCATATTTACTTTAATATTGTACAAATCCAAGTAATGTGACTGAAACATACAACTGTTTTACTGAGTCTTTTATATTGTCAAATATTCTTTGAAAATATTCATGGCCACCTAATATTATATCATATGCATATACCAATAAGTTTTAACCAAACAAATATTGTTGAATATTAGGTTGTTTCTTTTTTGCTTTTTGGTTTTTTTATTCCTTACTGTAAAAATAATTCTGAGCATCCTTTATATAAAAAGTTAACAAATTTATGATTATTTTCTTAGAAATCCTAGAGTTCTAAAGGATACGTATGGTAAGTTTATTGATATACTTTGCCAAATTGCTTTCAGAGAGGATATACTAAAAACAGTGGAATGGAAGAATGTTCTTTTTTTTAAAGCTCAAGGTTATTATATATTAAATAACACCATGAAAGCTGAAACACTAGCATCCTGGACCATTCAAGAATGAAACACTGAACAACTTCCTGGGCAAAGAATCCTGATTAGCTGAGTTCCTGGCTAAAGGCAAGAGTCAAGTGGAAGAACGTTCTTTAAACTATTATACATGAATAACTTCATTAGCCACTACCTTTCTAAAAAATAGGTTTTGGCTGATTGAAGAAAAATAGATTTTTATATTTATTTTAATGTACAGTATATTTTCACTGCTGAGATTTATACTGTGCCATGTTTAGTGGCAATTTATATCTAATATTTCACAAATGACTTACCCATGTACATTTTTAAATCAAGTTAGTTGTTATTGCTGTTGTCATTGTATGTGTATGTATATATGTTATTGATTTATAAGGTATTATTTGTTAAGAACATTATTTGATTAATTTGTTACAAACACAATCTTAGTTTATCATTTTCTTAAGATATACTTTAAAATATTGAATTTCAGCTGGATAAATGAAATGGCAAATTCCTAAGGAATGATTCAAACAGTGACTGTTTATCATTATTTGGGTAACTAGTCCAATATGGATAGCTTATCCATAAGGTTAAAATACCATAGATTTCTCTGTTTTGGGCATAGGAATCAAATTAGTCATTATCAGTGATCAAATTAGCTAAATGTTTACTAGTCTCCATTACACAAGCTTCCATAGTCCTATCTGAAGAGTGGCTATATAACTAAAGAAGAATACTCAAAGAAAATATTTAGGTCTCAATCACTAATTTGGAACCAGATTTTAAAATATGGTTAAACAGTAAAAATGTGAAGTAGATATTACAAATTAAACATTACATTTGATATATGAGTCCAAAATAAATGAGTCACTTGTGGGTTTGGATTGTTAATTTTCCTCAAACAAAACTCTCCACCTTAAATGACCTCATTTCAATAAACATTAGGCTTTCTTTACTATTCCACGCACATTTATCAAAAAAAAAAACCTCTAATTAAAAATTGTATAGGTATGAACGTGTACAAAAATCGAAAATAAGAAAGTAAACAAACAAATATATATAAACTTGGATTTATATATATTGCAATATTTTATTATTTGCCCCCATCCCTACTTTCTGACTAATAGGTTGGAAACTTTAATGCCACCTATATACGTCCTCCTTACTCTACTCTCCCTGCTTGTTATCAAATCATGCCATCTCTATCTTCTAAAACGTTTTCCAATTTTTATTTTATTTCTCTCAAGCTCATTGTCATGAACTGAGTCCAGGTCCCCATTTCTGCCTGGATTAATTCAACAACTTCCAAACGCGATTCCCTCCTTCTGGTTTGAGTGTTCTCAATTCTACCACCTTACATTAAGTATTAACTTCTTCAAACAATTCTGATCAGGCTGATCTCTTTTATAAAAGCTTCATGTGGTTTTCTCTTGCCCTTAGAATAAAATCCAAACATTTCAAAGTGGTTATAAGACCTTCGAGATCTTGCCCTGCTTTTGCCAGGATAATTTTGCCCAATATTCTCCCTTCTGCTTTACATCCCAAACCCACAGGGTATCTTTCATTTCCTCAAATGTGCCATTATTTTTCTTATCTGTATTCTTCCAGAAAAAAATTAAAGATCTTGAGAAAATAATTTGAATATGAATGGTTTATTTTTGAGGTGATCCCAGGCAGCCAATTCAGTTGAGTTAATGAGTAGGTTACTATGATGAGCAACAGACCAGGGTTTCCGGATGACTGTGTAATATATGCTCTAATATTCTCACCTGAGTGGGGAGGAGCTGGGGTATTTATCTGCCATTTCCCATCCTTATTTTTGTGAACTGCTTATAGGGCTTTGTTGGGGGAGGTCATCAAGAAGACATGACCACCAGTGACCCAGGGGCCGGTCCTGGACAATTGGAAGCTTCCTACCCCTTTCCCTCTCCTCGGAATGTGCATTGCAATTTTCCTACCCACTTCCAGAAGTTTCCCCAAGGATACAGCCTTAAGATAGAAATATGATGTTGATACTATCTGGATGGTATATACGGCAGAACCCAGTTAAGTCCTGTATATACATTTTTATGATTTGGCAGGTGGGTGCAGAGATCTACTCATCTTGTGGCCACCCAAGACAAGCCTCATAAGTAAGTTCCCTTGCTAATTAAATCTGCCACTTACCGTTTGGAGTGATCTTCCTCTTTTTTTGGCCTTTCTTTGCCTTCTGAGTATGGGGGCTGGTTTCAAATTACACCTGGGAAGCTCCCGGGGTTGCAAAGCAACAATTGGTGAGCCAACTAAGAGACCAAAAAATTGAGCTATGGGATAGAGGCATCCTTGGGGGAAATCCTGAGTTGGCCCTTGACTTCTGTATGGAGAGGGGTGGATCTTATATTAGTGCTTGTGAACTGCTGTGTGAGTATAGGAATGTCTTGAAGATGCCAACTGCTATAATGCATCTGTTTGAGGAACTGTGCATTGCACCCTGTGACAAAGAAGTGAAACAAGTGATTGCTGCAGTGAGCTGGCCTCTACTACAGGCAGTTCGACTGGACACACATCCAACTAGAAGTTGAAACTCAAGTTAGAAAGTTAAGAGACCTGAGATTAGAGAAGGACATGCAATTGTCCACTACTCTGCTAGCTTCTGAGCTAGCAGACAAGGTGGAAGAGCAGGATTATAAATTTGAGACTTTAGCAGGATCTTTTGCAAAGCTGGGGGTCACAAAATGCTGTGGATTAAGATCCGGGCACTTGTGACAAAACCTGATTAGTATACTAAGAGGTGAGATCTCTGGGAAAGTGATGAGAATGCAGAGGAGGATGTTGTGATGATTGTTGAGAAAACAGAGGACACGCCCCTTGCAGTCCCACCCTTAATACACGGGAAAATTTTAAATAGTGATTACTTCAAAATGCCTACAAGAAAATTTGTATTCTTTCTCTGTCTCTTGAAGTTGTAACTCTTACCATGCCTTTGAAATGTATACACCCCAGGAGATAACAAAAACATTGCCCAAAGAGGTTAAAGAAAAAAAAAAAAGGTGGGAGGGAGAGGCTTTTTAAAATACAGATTGCTATAGAAGTTCCCTTGCCCAGAAATACAGTCCATAGCCTCCATGAAATCACAAATATCAGTAAAAAGCTTTAGCCAGGTGAGTGGCTGATTCATGGCTAAAGTTTTGGAATAAAATCTATGGGGCTTCTGTTTGTGTCTGTCTATACCTGTTTACGTATGTCTGCAGATGTATGGTGTATATATGTGATGTTTTTCTACATTCAGCGTGTATTACCAAAATTGATTTGTAAAAAAGATAAGCATTTTACAAAACTACTAGAAATACTAAAGCTGAAAGAAAATGACTATATATGTAAAGTAGATTTAAAAAAGACAAGGTTTGTGAATAAAGAGTATTGAGAAAGGAATTTTATGTGTAGTCAAACTAAAATTGGAATGGGTTTATTGAAATTAAAAAGAAAAAAAGGAGAATCTTAATATCAAAAAGTACTCTGGTGCAATATTAGAATTTGGTTTTCTCTTTTAGTTTTCTTAGATTATTGGTGTGCTGTTAAAAGGAAATTGTAAACAAAGTTTTTTCTTTACTTTTAATGTAATCTGCTAAGAACAAAGATTCCATGTTTTGCCTTTATCAGGTTGTTTTTTGTTGTTAGCAATTATTTAATAAAACTGAGTCTTCTCCAATAAAAGAGCTAAATTTTTTACAACTATGTAACTTTTTCTATTTGTTAAATTTCATTGTCTAAGAAATGATACTAAACTTTCTTTAGGGTATATTTGTATGAAATTCCTAGAAATTTGATATGTCCTGGTATATGTTATCAGTCATAATTTTAAAATATATGTCACAGAAATAATCAAATTCCCTTTCAATTGCATTATAACAAACTCTTATCAAATCTTTAACAATGGCTTTTTTAAGTCTTTTGTCATTTTCAGATAATTATTGTTTTACTCTTGTGCTTTGGCAAAATGTGTTCTTGCAAAAGTGCTTCATCTTCAAGGAGAAGCATGGAAAATACAGTAAGTCCCCTACGTACAAATGAGTTCCGTTTTGAGAGTGTGTTCATAAGTCCAGTTTGTTTGTAGGGTCCAACAAAGTTGGACCCAACTAACACAATTGACTATACAGTACTGTACTGTAATAGGTTTATAGTACTTTTTGCACAAATAATGCATTAAAAGAAACACAAAAAATAAAGAAAACATTTTTAATCTTACAGTACAGTACCTTGAAAAGTACAGTAGTACTGTACAAGAGCTGGCATACAGGGGCTGGCATCGAGTGAACAGGCAAGAAGAGTTACTGACCGGAGGAGGGAGAGGAGGTGGGAGATGGTATAGGAGACGGAGTGCAAGCTGCAATTTCACTCACACCTGACGTTGACGGCACAGATTCTGGTTCCTCGCTGGATTCAATTCTATTTATCCTCTTGAAAAATACAATCCAGTGACATGTGGGTAGTAGCTCTTTTTTTCTTTTCATAGATGACACGGTAGCACTGGATTGCATTCTGAAAAGCTGCTGCATCCTTCGTGTACCGTTTTATGTTCGGATACTGTGCCTCAAAAACTAACAGTGCCTCTTCAAATAAAGAAAATCCCCTGCCATTTCCTGCATCGTGAATCTTCGGTTCTTCAGTTACTTCTTCTTCCTCTTGTCTCTCTTCATCCTTTCTCTGGGCCTCCAATTCCTGGAGCTTCTTAGCAGTACCACCTACATCACCACTGCTTTTACTCTAGCTTCTGGACATCCTGGGCTTCAAATAGATACTGTACTACTGTACTCTATACAGTGCTGTACAGTAAATTACACAAAAGCACAACCACTTGTTGAGGATGCACAAACATGACAATGTATGCCAGACGCGTGAACTAATTTACGTGATTGGACAGGTGAACGCACATTCACATCTTTGAAAGCTCGCAACTTGAAAGTTCATATGTAGGGGACTTACTGTACTTTGACAAGTAGAGGTTTCTGATAAGATCAATTTGCCTTTGTGTGGGAGGGACAATAATGAATCTTTCAAGTGCTTCCCCAAAACTACCTGCATAGCCCCACAGTAAAGATGGTAGCCTGAGACTTGTCCCTGTTCTCCTTCCCCACATCAGTAGAATGGGCCCATTACATGGATGATATGTTAACATGTGATGATTTGCCTCTATTTCAGGATGCTGTACAAGGCTTTGCTGGAACATCTTCGAGGAAGAAGACTGGGTGTGAAATAAGAGTAAATTCAAGGCCCAGGTACTGCTGTAAGTTTTGGGGAGTCATTTGGTCAGGTAAGATGTGTGTTGTCCCAGAATTTGTGTTTCATAAGATGCAAACCTATCTAACCCCTAAGAATGTAAAGGAGTTACAAGCCTTCGTAGGGATTTGGGGATTTTAGAGGATTTTTATTCCCCGTTTGGCACCGTGCTTTCAACTCCTTATGTCCCCTGGTAAAGAAAGGGCAGGTGTGAGACTGGACGTCAGAGCAACAAGCCACCTTTGAAAAGGAAAAAAATACTAGTGAAGCAGAATAAAGCTCTGGACATCTCCCAAGCACAGCTACCATTTGAGTTAGATGTGTCTGTGACTCCAGAAGGTATGGGTCAGAGCCTATGGCAGAGACAACAGAAATGGGGAGTGACCCTAGGATGTCACTTCCAGTCCTGGAAGGGGACAGAATCCCAATATACCCCCATAGAGCAACATTTTCTAGCAGTGCACAGCAATCGTCCCAGTGGAGCTTCTCAGAAAGTAAAAAAGAGCAGCAGCCAATGGGCTGAACTCAGAGCACTTTGGCAGATGACCACTCATGAACCCTGGTCTTTAAACCTTTGCACTGACAGTTGGGCTGTTCTAAAGAGATTAACCCTATGACTTGTACAATGGAAAGCTGAGAGGCGGATGACCATGAATGAGCCCTGTGGGGTCAGGGTATGTGAAGATATCTGGGTTCAGCTGCAAGATCCTGGGCCAGTCCTCACTGTTTTCCATGTTCTGGTTCATAAGGCACTGATACCCCTGGACGATCAGGAAGCTGATGCCCTAGCTCAGATATGAGCCCTAGCAACCGATGATTCAGTAGATATAGCATATTGAGTGTATAGAAAGAGTGGACGCTGAAGTATCCAGGTGAGATGGCATATTGCCAAGAATGTCAGATTGCCCTTGAAATATATTGACTTGGTTAATGCACTAACAGTATGTCCTGTGTGTTCTAAGCAACATCCAAGGTAACTGCCCAAGGAGTCTAGGCCCACTAACTGGAGTTCCCAACTGGTGAAAGACTGACAAATTGACTGTATTGGCCTCCTCCCTGCGAGTGAGGGTTCTAAATTTTTCCTGGTTTGTGTAGACACTGAGTCTGGTTTCATCCAAGTTTTCTCTCCTGTCACTGCACAAAACAGTCTGTCATTATTAAGGGACTAGAGAAACTGAGTATCATGTACGGATACCCTCAGTGAATAGACAGCAATTTGGGGTCACATTTCTAAGGTCATGATATGCAAGACTGGACAAAAGACCCTGGCATTGAATGGAAGTTCCATCTCCCCCATAACCTTCAGCCTGCAGTGTTGGTAGACAGAAAAAAAAAATGAAATATGAAAGCAGCAGATTAAATTATTAAAGGTAAATCCAGGTTGGCCAGGGGGAGTAAAGTATTGACTCAGGCTTTAATATATTTGACTAATCAACCAGTAGGTTCTATCACCTCACAAGCCAGACTGGGGATCTCTGCTGAGACACAGTTATGGAAGTCTCAGGAAATGGCCATTGTTATGACCGTCACCATGTATCAACGTGCTATGCTGCTGAGAACACCAAGTCCCATCACAACAGGAAAGGAGTTATCTACTGGAATTTGCAATGGGATGTTGCCCCAGGATGGGTGAGTTACTTCACATTCCTGGTTAAGGAGGAACTACTCAATAGCCACTGGGATCCCATTATCCTGCTGTGAGCCAGACCTGTTGAAATGCATCACACCTGGAATGGAACACACAGAATCAAAAGAGAGGAGGAAGCGGGGGTTCTAGTCTGGTACATCCTGCCCCCAGTCCATCTCCTCACACCTGACAGGGCTGCCTCCCCTGGACAACATGTATTGTATGTACAACCAGGTCAATTTCCTAAAGCTGCCAATCTCCCTCTTCTCAAGGCCAAGTGGGCACATTCTGTCTCTTGCTGATACAATCATTTGGCTGCCATCTGTGTTTCCTCCATTGGCTTAGAAGACATTATAGCCCGTACTAAATTCGTCCAGCAAACCCCAAATGAGAACCAACAAACTTTGCCCTTACTGAACACAGGAATGTCCCTAATAAGAAAAGCTGTCCTTCAAAATAGTATAGCCTTAGACATTATTATTGCCCCACAAGAAAGCATCTGTGCCACTATCCAAACAGAATGTTGTGTGCTTATATCTGATGAGTCTGTAAATGTGTCGTCTTCCCTAAATAACATGAAGATACACGTGAATAGCCTGAGTGAATGCCCTAGCCTAGGGGACTTAGTAAATCAATGGCTTGGACTATGGGGCTTTGGTGGAAAAAGTTGTCACTGATTTTGGAAACTATTGTCTTAACCTATGTTTTCTCTTGCATGTTCCTGTATTTTTGCTGTGACATCTGCCTCAGATATGGCCAGATATCTGCTAAATGAGCCACCTCATGCTAGTGAAACCCCTTGCGGACCGCTCAGGGAACGTTGCAGAAGAGGGGCATGTGTGATATTGTAAGAGTCAGTCAAGAGGGGTAGGGTATTGAGGGAGGTCACTGAGAAGATGTGAGCACTGGTTGATCCATGATCTGGACTTGGGCTCCCCACCCACTCCCCATCCTTGGAATGTGTATTTCACTTGCCTTCCTTGTTCCCAGAAACTGCCCCAAGGATACTGCCTTGAGATAGCAATGTGGTGTTGAGACTATCTGTATGGTATATGTGACTGAACCCAGTTAAGGCTTCTATATAAACTTTTAGGTTTGGCAGGCAGATGCAGAGATCTATTTGGCTTTCAGCCTCCTAAGACAAGTCTAGTAAGTTCCCTTGCTTGTTAAACCTCCAACCTACATCTGGAGTGGTCTGACTCTTTCTCTGGTCTCTCCTTGCCCTTTGCATATAGAGGCAGGTGTCAGATTACACCAGGGAAGCTTCTGGGCTTTAGAAGCAACAGGCTCCCTGACAACTAACTCTGGCCTGGTCTGAGTGTGGGCCAAACCAGGCCGACTTATACATTAAGTAATACCTATAACCAATGATTATTTTAGAGGCCTTCAAAGAAGTTTTAATTTCTTTTAAACTTCTAAGAAAAAATAAATATAATACAGTACAAATTATACTTACCTTTATGTCAACACAGTCATTAACTATAATGTTTAATACATTTTCTGGGGGACTATGAGAACCAATTAGCCTAGGGCCCACAGAAGTCATAATACGGCCCTAGGATAAACATGCTCTTACAGGAAGAAAGCCTTCAGGCAGACACTCATGGGTGCATAACATAAGACATTATAGCACCTGCTACAGGTATTTGCAACTGTTAAAATATTTGTTCTTTATGAAACACTCTGTGTCATTCGCTCCATATACTATCCCTGAAATAGTCCCCTGATATACACACATAGACTCTCACAAATGCTTTTGATACATTCTACTTATTACTCAATTCCAAGTTTAGAAGTCACTGCATCTGGAAAGCATTTTCTGATCCCTATGTCTGGATTAGATGCAGTTTTTATGTACTTTGAGATCTCCTCATATTTCTCCTATCACTGTGCTTTTTACAATGGGATTTCATCTTTATTTGTGTTCCTCCCCTCTACTAGATTATAGATCCTGTGAGGATAAGATCCATTTCTTACACATATTTGAACCACGTAAACACAGTGATTAGCACATAGTAGGTAATCAATTAACTTTTGAAAAGTTAAGCTGCTTAGTTATAAACTTATTCTTAAATTGTTGAGTTGTATTTGAAGTCAGCTTGTTTAAAGAGAGTGTACTGGGGATTTCCATGGTGGTCCAGTGGTTAAGACTCTGAGCTTTCACTGCAGGGGGCATGGGTTTGATCCCTGGTTAGGGAACAAAGATCCCACATGCGGTGTGGCTTGGCCAAAAGAATAAAAAATAAATAAATTAAAACAAAAAAATAGAGGGTACTGGATCATGTTATGTCAAACTGGATAAGGCTGAACACTGTTTTCCAGTCATTTTCCCTGTACACTAATGGGTAAGAGTTGGCCAAACAAGGACAGTGCATGAGATTTGGCAGAAGGAAATCAGAAATCATTATTCTCAAAAAATTGTCACAATCAGCCAAAGTGACAGACAGAGTCATCTGGCTATTTCTCACTCTTCTCTGTTTCACCTTCAGCTTATCTTCCTGACTGCTGGCCATGCTAACCAAGAGTGACTTAGACCCACCATTAAAGGCTTGGCTGAGAATCTGCAGAAGTGATAGCTAAACACAGGGATCAATTCCTCAGACGTGACAGTTTCAACAGAGCTTTGTGGAAGGTCCCTCTTCATAGTCCTTCTCTGGTGTCCAAATGTACTTGGCTTCTTGCTTTAGACACACTGGTTATTGACTGTTTCTCTGATCTCCCACTCCCAACTTCCAGATCTTCACTGCCTCAGTGTTTCCATATTTGTTATGTCAAATTCTTGTAATAAATTCATTATTCCTATAATATGAATATAAGACCTGTTTTTATCCCCTGAATTCTGATAGTGTCAGTACAGTATTTAATTATACAGATGTACCACAATATGTTAAACTATGTCATACATGACATATATTTAGTTGATTCTTACCTTTGCAATTTTAACATTGTGATGAACAATCTTACTTATCAATATTTATTACCATCATGAATACTTTGTAATGTTGATTTTGATAAATTTTTCAGGCTGTAGGATCCTTACCTGTCATGTTTCTTACTCTTTTTGGTGACCATTCTTGAAAAGGGTTTGGAAGAATTGTTTACATTCTGTTTTTACAAATGTTTGTGTCACAGGATGTTATTGTGAACATTATCTGTCAGCTTTGGCCAAGGCACAGTAGCTAGAGAACTAAATACCAAGTGGCAAGTATTCTCTCAATCCAAAGGGAGGTGCCAGACCACTGCTGCTGGATCTACTGAGAATGTAAGAAAAATTTGTGACACTTAACACAACTCTGAACTTGAATATCTAAAAAAGTTGAGACTTGGCTAAAATAATTTTCTAGATGAATTTTCCCTTTGACCCTCCCTGCTGCCATGAAGAATGTGAGGGTCTCAGGGTTGTATGAAGGGAGTTTTTCAATTCATCTCAAGTCTAGTGAAAGAAACTTTCAGAGGGCCACATAAAAATTTTATATTTATCACCTGGAGTCTTTTTTGGGGAGAGGTGATGGGATGAAAGAGCTGAAAAGAATGGTAATTGGCCCACATCCAAAAGACTAAGGTAACAACCTGGGACTGGAAAGGCCAGTGTAATGGCAGAGGGAGGAGAGGTGGCTACACTGGGCAGAAGCAGTGCATGGCAAACATAAGCAAGACACATGAACCAGATGTGGGCCACTTTGTAGGGAGCCAGCAGGAATCAGCTTGCTCTCCACTGCAGGCTCCCCAGACCCAAGCTCTTCCAAGTTCGGGGAAATGAGAAGATACAACTTCACATGATGTTCAGAGTTTCCTTGCTGGTGGGTATTGTAATAGCTAAACTGTGGATGTTCATTTGGCTAAAGTGATCAGAATAAGTTTTGATATATAAGAATGACTAAAAATTTATAGCAGACTGATATTTCACCCAAGATGCAAAGAAGGAGTCTACAGATTTAGATTTTAAATGAAAAAATGCTCTCTATTTGAGCACCATAGAAACCTATACTTTCAACATAATGGTTATACTTGATTTTAGCTATAAAAACCACAAAAGCACCAAGCCTGATGATCAGCTCTGCATGTACAAAAAGTTCATAATGCTCCTTAAACTATTACAAAAGGGTAAAATTCACTAAAAGGAAAAACAAAAAACAGAGTTCCATGTGTTATATGAAAAATCATACTTTAACATAATTGCTTCATTTTATGTTTTTAAATATGCAAGATAAACATATTCTTCAAAACCCTTTTAAATTTATTATTTTTTTCCTAAAGACTATCTATGATAACTTGGCCATGTAATTCTAAGCCAAGAAATAAATCTTTATCTATACACTAATATGTGAAAACATAATATAAATATGCAATAATGGTGTGAAGTTTTGACTGAAAATATTGTGACCAATATTATTGTTGTACACTGACAAAGAGATATTTTGCTTTTGCTTTAGACAAAATTATATTCAAAGACCATCAGTGTAATGTGCCAAAAGGCATGCATTTCAAAATGAAATACTTATCTGTTCCTTGACAAAGAAAATGACTTTCCATTATCTATGGGGAAATGCACTGTGTGTGAAGGACATCATAAAATTTATAAAACATCTATTTACAAATAGAAGTTATTACTGGACACATAAAGAAAACGAAAGAGTATTGCTCTAGAAGCCATTGGATTTAAGTTCCATTTTGCTTACTTACTAGCTGGTGGTCTTGGAAAAGTCATTCAATCTTTCTGTATACGGCGCCTTATCAGAAAAACCACATAAAAAACAAAAAGTAGTTAATATGTACTTAGAGTTTTCTGTAGAGTTTTCAAAAATACACTCACATGATATCTTATTCGACTCTTGTTCAAATACTATTATTTTCTCTATTTTAAAGATTTAAAATAAAGAAGCTTGCATAGGTTTAGTGATTTTTTTAAGGACACATAGAGAGTTAGAGACAGAATCAGATTGTCAATTCTGGTTATTTAGCTCTGCCTAACAACCTGACTTAAACAACCAGAATTCCATGGCTTAAAAGAACAACTGTTTTATTTTTCATGAGTTGGTACATTGACTGGCATCAGCTGTTCCACTTCACATCAGCTAGTGCTACCATTATCTGGTGGATGCTTGGGCTGGAATATCAAAGGTGGCTCTCCTACATAGCAGAGCTAATGTTGTCTATTGACTGGTCATTCAACTTAGACTGTTAAATAGGATGTCTACACACTGTTTCTCCACGTTGCTTGGGCTTCACATAATATGATGATTGTTTTCCAAGGGAAAGATTCCCAAAAGCAAGAGTTCCAAAAGACCACGGAGGACACTACAAGTTCATTTGTGATCCAGCCTTGGAACTTAAGCAGTGTCACTTCCACTATATTTTATGGTTATAGAGGACCAGCCCAGATATTGTGTGGAGGAGAAATACATAAGGGCATGAATACTTAGAGATGGGGTTAACTGGGGGGAATTGTAGACTAGCTACCACATTGACTATAAACCCACTGCATCAAATTATTTTCATGTAATAGTTTCTACTCCAATTATTTCAAACTATAGTTGGTAAATATAAAATGAGAAAACAAACAATAACTCACTGTAGCAGAATTATTTCTCTTTGTACACTATATCCCTAGAACCCTCTGGCGATATGATAGGTTATAGGAATCTAAAGTAAAGGATCTATTTGCATGTATATGCATCCCCATGTTGTAAACTCCTTATATCTAAAATAGAAGGTAAGAGTACAGATTTCAATGTCAATTTACCTGTGTTAAAATCCTGACTCCACCAATTACTAGCTGTATAACTTTGACATAGTAGTGGATAATATTACAGAGCTTCAATATACTTGTTAGTAAAATAGAATAATCATAAGTGGTTATGAAGCAGCTATTTATTGCTGGCTTGAGGTTTAAATAATATAGTGCATTGAGAATGCTTAGTATGAAGGCTGGAAGGTATAACTTGTTAAATATATGGTAACTACTCCTCTTATATCCAGAGAACAATTAAATGTAGCAAATATGGACTATAAATTTTGGACTATAAACTTAGGGAACAGAAAATGCAAATTTATTTTCTCTATAAAGGAATTTGAATTCTATTTCAAGTCTCCATCCTACAAGGGTGGAAGGATGCAAGGAAATTTCAATAAATTTATGCCCTTCCCAACTTTCCTTTAGGCACAGTGAGGGGTGAATGAGGAAATCTCAGATAACCTCGGTGATAATGGAAAGCAGAAAAATCTGTTATATTCTTAACTAGATCTATGGAAAATTGAACATGCCCAATTTTTCTGTCCCTTAGCATGTGGAAATAGCAAATGTTTCCCATGTGCCAGAGTGGGGTAAGGATGTAGCTGAGAGAACAAACCGGACCAGGAGAGGACTTGTGTTTGGGTTCAGGCATTGCAAAAATACTCACGTCTGAAAGAGCATATTTTAGCAAATGACAACATGGCTGTGTGATCGGAGGCTGGAGACACTACTCTACCCATCATGCACCATTCCTTGAGTTCCATAGGACCAAAGACACAATCCTGGGAAAGAGAGTGGTCAGGTAAGATACTAAATTGATGGAGATTAGAAGTCTTTCTCTTATTGGAATAAGACTTCAAAAAATAATTTTCATTTAATAATGGAAAGAATGTAACATTTTTTTCTATCTGAGTTTCTTGCTTAGATTTGTATCAGGTGAATATGCATCCAAAATCAATGTAATTACAAATTTTTTCCACAGTTTTTCAATAGATCAAGTCATAGTTCTGATATCAGATTTGGAAACCCTTATCACAGCCTACCACAAGATCAGTTTAAAGAGTTATTCTCATTGTTAGATAAACTAGCTTGTACATATAATTGGGAATGTGCTAAATTGAATCCTCTCACCTACTTCCATGTGTAACTTTATGAAAATACACGTTAAGTTTCAATCTATTTTTTTAGATGGATTGATTGGATTATCAGAAAATAAAATAGAACATAGCATTAGAGTGTCAGTTAGCATAAGTAGAGAATACTTATGCACAGGATATCAAGACTTCTCAGAGTCTGCAGAGATCTTCCTGGCAGTTGCTCAAAAGGCCATTTTCAAGTACGAAGGACAGCGATATTCTAATGAGTTTTCATTTGTCTTCCTATGGCGTGGGACTTAAGATCTCAAAACAATTGCCCACTGTGATTTAATATATCATTTTCTCTTGTTTTCCGAGTAGCATAGTGTTGCATTTATATAGTGCATGTCAAACTTCATAAATCAGCTTCTGAGACAGAAGATAAACAGTCACATAACAAAAAGCATGTGGACAAATGTTTGCGCTCACAAGTCACAGCTCACTGAGCAATCTTCCCCACAGCATCCACCTCAGCTCCTGTCAGCAACTTGCCCAGAACATGCTGCATTTTGCATCTTTCCTTTCACCAAACTCACCCAGGCTCATGACATGTAATCAAAGCTTCAGAAACAAATCAATGAATGCCTTACTTTCCAAGGTCTTTGTTCTAGTCTGGCAATTGGTGACAGTGGATCCAACACCTTAAGAATAGTGTGGCATGGCCGAATCACGTGTGTTTTTTGTTTCAGTGCTTGCTGAACAGGATCTAGCACGATTTTTCTGTGTCAGTATGAAGTGTCTTTCCCAGGCATATTGTAAAATACAGCACCGTTTTCAGTCACTGTACAATTAATTCTTAGGAAATGGCAAAAGGAAATATTGTGCAAATATAAAATCACTACATAAACTTCTGACTTGATATGAAAACAGCAATTTGACTAACACACCTGGGTCACAGAGAGAGAAAGAGCTAATGGTCAAAATGTGCTGCATCAGATGGATTAATATGGATCTTTGGCCACTGAGATAAAATTAAGTCTACTTTAATTAAAATTTCAGGGTTTCACAAGAGGAGATAATTGAGATCCCTTCTCATATTTGCCTTCACTCTCTTTATATTCTTTAATGATTAATCGATACTCTGTACCTTAGAACTGGTTTCTGAGAAGTCAGATGTAATTCCTATCTTTGTTCCTCTATAGGTGAGATGTCCCCTTCCCCCTATCCTCTGGATTTTTCCAGGACTTTTTCTTTAGTTTTGATTTTCTATAGTTTAAAAATAATATGTCAATGTATAGTTTTTGGGGGGTATTTATACTGCTTGGTGTTCTCTGAGCTTCCTGGATCTGTGGTTTGGTGCCTGACATTAATTTGGAGAAATTCTCAGTCATTATTATTTCAAATATTTCTTCTGTTCCTTTCTGTTTTTCCTCTTCTGTTATTCCCATTACACATATATTATACCTTGGATAGTCTCACAGTCCTTGGATAGTCAGTCCTGTTTTTTTCAGTCTTAGTTGTCTTAGATTCTATTTTTGGAGGATTCTATTGAGATACCTCCAACTCAGAGATTCTTTCCTCAGCCCATCAGAGGCATTCTTCATTTCAGCTACAATGTTTCTGATCTATAGCATTTCTTTTTGGTTCTTTCTTAGGATCTCCATGTCTGCTTAGATTGCCCATTTGCTCTTGCTTGCTGTCTACTTTATTTACTAGAGCCTTTAGCATATTAATGATAGCTGTTTTAAATTCCTGGTGTGATAATTTCAACATCCCTGCCGTGTATGATTCTCATGCTATCTCTGTCTCTTCAAATTGTGTTTCTTGTCTTTTGGTAATTTTTTGATAGCCAGACGTGATATACCAGGTAAGAGGAATTGCTGTAAATAGGCCTTTAGTAATGTGGTGACGAGGTGTTGAGGAAGGGAAGAGTTCTATTGTCCTATGATTAGGTTTCAGTCTTTTAGTGAGCCTTTGCCTGTGGACAATGAACTTCACAATTGTTTCAATTTTTTTTTTTCAGTCACTCTTTATGAGAAAGAGGATGGCTAAAATGGGCTGAAATTGAGTATTTCCCTTCCCCTGGGTCAGTTAGGCTCTGATAATACCCAAGCAGGTTAGGTTCTGGTTAACTAGTTTTAACTAGAGCTCTGTATATTTCAACTGATTTTTTCCCACCTCTCCCCCAGACAGAGGCAAGAGTGGATTTTTCTCTGACATTTACTGTGGGAACCTGCTCAACCTCCTGGAGGTAAATCACACAAAATTGGGGATCCCTATGATTGAGACCCCTTGGAGTTTTTAACTCTCAGAGTTGTCCATACTTAGCCTCCAGTAATGTGTCAATTATAGTTCTGGTTTTCCTACCCCTGCTCTGGTTCCTGAGGTGGTTTCTGTTCTTGAGTCTCTGTTCTGGTAAGTTATTATTCTCTGTGTTCTCCTGTCAATCTCTCCAATCTTGGGGGCAGTGGTTTGCTCTGTGTCCTTACTTCTCTTATGGACCCTAGAAGAGTTGATTTTTCAGTCCCTTAAGCTTTTTACCAGTTGTTAGAATTTAGTGGCAACTTCCAAGCTCCTTATATTCTGACCCAGAAACTGGAAATCATGCAAAGGGTTTTTAGGGCAGTGAAAATACTCTGTATGACATTATAATGGATACATGTCATTATGCATTTGTTTAAGTCCATAGAGTATACAACACCAGAAGTGAGACCTTAGGTAAACTATTGGCTTTGGTTGACTGTGATGTGTTAAAGTAGGTTTATCAATGTAACAAATGTACCACTGGTGGAGGATGTTGATAATGGGGGAAGTTATGCATATGTATGGGTATAAGAAGTACGTTGTAAATCTTTGTACCTTCCTCTCAACTTGCTGTGAACCTAAAACTGCTCTAAAATATTTCTTGGAATCATACAAAATGTGTTAAAGTATGCTCCTTTGTGGGTGGAATGGAAGTTAATTAGAAGTCAACAACAGAAGAAAATGTGGAAAAGTCACAAATACTTAAATTCATAAATATGTGGAAATTAATGTGCTACTAAGTAAACAAAGCATCAAAAAGATATCACAAAAATATTAGAAAATTCTTTAAGAGGAAAGAAAGCAAAGACACAAAAAGTTGTAGGATGTA
The DNA here is from genome assembly GCF_949987535.1 of Balaenoptera acutorostrata. NCBI lineage: Eukaryota > Metazoa > Chordata > Mammalia > Artiodactyla > Balaenopteridae > Balaenoptera > Balaenoptera acutorostrata. Next base: position 64,194,566 of record NC_080064.1, read on the forward strand.
GCTGAACCTTAGAGACAAATTTAAAATATATAATTTCCTATGTTAAAAAAGAAGAAAAATGACAAATCAATAAGTTAATATTCCACCTTAATAAACAACAAAAACAAGAGCAAACTAATCCCAAAACAAGCAGAAGAAAGAAAATAGTCAAGAATAGAGCAGAAATAAAAGAAATAGAGAATATAAAAACAATAGGGAAAAATCAATGAAACCAAAAGTTGATGCTTTTAAAAGATCAACAAAATTAGGAATCTTTGGTTACTCTACTTCTTCCTCTCCAAAAGTAGACTCAAATTAGTAAAATCAGGAGGGAAATACAGGTATCACTACTATTACTATAAAAATAAAAAAGATTATAAGGGAATGCTATAGAAAACTATATGCTTAAATTAGCCTAGTTGTACAGATAAATCCTTAGAAAAACACAAATTTCTGAAACTAAGAACAGATAATCTAAATAGGTCTCTAACTGGCAGAGGCATTGAAATCCTAATTTTAAAACTTCCCACAAAGAAATTCTAACTCCAGATGGCTTCACTGATGATTTCTAGCAAACATTAAAAAAATAATAATAATAATTAATGTCATTCCTTTATAAACGCTTCCAAAAAACAGAAAAGAAGCTAACTCTTCCCAACCTCTTCTATAAGCCCAGTATTACCCTTATTACAAAACAAAAATAAAAAACAGACAAAGACATCACAAGGAAAGAAAACTACAAACCAATATCTCTTATGCATATAGCCTAAAAATCCTCTATAAAATACCAGCAAATTGAATTCAACAACATATAAAAATGGCTACACATCATGGCTAAGTGGGATTCATCCCAGAAATGCACAGTTGGACAAACATACAAAAATTAATCAAAGAAATACACCATATTAATCAAATACAAAATTAAAAAAACACTTTATAATTTCAATAGACAGGAAAAGCATTTGACCCCTTCACACCTATTAGAATGGCTAAAAACAAAAAGACAGACAATAACGAACATTGGCTAGATGTGGAGAAGTTTGAATCCCACACATTACTGGAGGGATGGAAAATGTATTATCATTTTATTTAAAAAGTTAAGAACTTCTAAAAATACTAAACAAAATTTCACAATATGACCTAGTAATTTTACTTCTTAGTAGAGGGCCAAGTGAAATGAAGACATGTCCAAAAAAGAACTTGGACATGAATGTTCATAAGAGTACTATTCATAATATCCAAAAGTGGAAAGGGTCTAAAGATCTAACAATTAATGGGTGAATGAAATGTGGTCTATCCATGCAGAGGAATATTATTTGGCAATAAAAAAAATAAAATGCTGACACATACTACAATATGGCTGAACCTTGAAAACATCATGCATATTGAAAGAAGTCAGATAGGAAAATACCACAATACTGTATAATTCCATTTATATGAAATGTCTAGAATAGGCAAATCTATAGAGACAGATAGTAGAATAGTGGTCGCCATTTGCTGGCAGGATTGGGAGTAATGGAGAGCGACTGCTTATAGTTCAATGTTTCTTGTTGGCTGTTGAAAATATTCTAAAATTCTTGAATATTTTCAAGAATTGAAAAGGGAGACCTCAAGATGGTGGAGGAGTGAGACATGCAGATCCCCTTCCTCCCCACAAATACATCAGAAATACATCTATGTGTGGAACAACTCCTATAAAACACCTACTGAACGTTGGCAGAAGACTTCAGACTTCCCAAAAGGCAAGGAACTCCCCAGGTACCTGGGTAGGGCAAAAGAAAAAAGAAAAAACAGAGACAAAAGAACAGGGATGGGACCTGAACCAGTGGGAGGGAGCTGTGAAGGAGGAAAGGTTTCCACACACTAGGAAGGCCCTTCGCGGAGACTGCGGGTGGTGGAGTGGGGAAGCTTCGGAGCCACGGAGGAGAGTGCAGCCACAGGGGTGCGGAGGTCAAAGCAGAGAGATTCCCACACAGAGGACCGGTGCGGACCAGCACTCACCAGCCCGAGAGGCTTGTGTGCTCACCGGCTGGGATGGGTGGGGGCTGGGGGCTGGGAGCTGAAGCTCGTACTTCGGAGGTCGGATCCCAGGGAAAGGACTGAGGTTGGCTGCGTGAACACAGCCTGAAGGGGATTAGTGTGCCACAGCTAGCCAGGAGGGGGTCCGGGAAAACTTCTGGACCTGCCTAAGAGGCAAGAGACCATTGTTTCAAGGTGCGCGAGGAGAGGGGATGCAGAGCACCGCCTAAACGAGCTCCAGAGACGGGTGCAAAGCTGCGACTATCAGTGCAGACACCAGAGACGGGCATGAGACGCTAAGGCTGCTGCTGCAGCCACCAAGAAGCTTGTGTGCAAGCACAGGTCACTATCCACACCGCCCCTCCCGGGAGCCTGTGCAGCCCGCCACTGCAAGGGTCCCGTGATCCAGGGACAACTTCCCCAGGAGAACACACAGCACACCTCAGGCTGTTGAAACATCACACTGGCCTCTCCCAACACAGGCTCAACCCCGCATTCCGTACCTCTCCCTCCCCCGGGCCTGAGTGAGCCAGAGCCCCCTAATAAGCTGCTACATTAACCCCGTCCTGTCTGAGCGAAGAACAGACACCCTCAGGCAACCTACACACAAGGCAGGGCCAAATCCAAAGCTGAACCCCAGGAGCTGTGCAAAAAATGAAGACAAAGGGAAATCTCTCCCAGCAGCCTCAGGAGCAGTGAATTAAACCTCCACAATCAACTTGATGTACCCAGCATCTGTGGAATACCTGAATAGACAACAGAATCATCCCAAAACTGAGGGGGTGGACTTAGGGAGCAAAGATATATATATTTTTTCCCTTTTTCTCTTTTTGTGAGTGCAAATGTGTATGCTTCTTTGTGTGATTTTGTCTGTATAGCTTTGCTTTTACCATTTGTCCTAGGGTTCTGTCTGTCCGTTTTTTTTTTTGTTTTTTTTTTTTGGATTTTTTAGTATAGATTTTAATGCTTGTTATCACTGGTGGATTTGTTTTTTGGTTTAGTTGCTCTCTTCCTTCTTTCTTTTCTTTTATTACATTTAATTTTTTTGTTTTTAATAATTATGTTTTTTTATTTTAATGTTTTCTTTCTTTCTTTCTTTCTTTCTTTTTTTCTCCCTTTTCTTCTGAGTTGTGTGGCTGACAGGGTCTTGGTGCTACGGCCGGGTGTCAGGCCTGTGCCTCTGGGGAGCCGAGTTCAGGACATTGGTCCACCAGAGACCTCCTGCCTCCACATAATATTAAACGGTGAAAGCTCTCCCAGAGACCTCCATCTCAACGCTAAGACCCAGCTCCATTAAATGACCAACAAGCTACAGTTTTGGACACCCTATGCCAAACAACTAGTAAGACAGGAACACAATCCCACCCATTAGCAGAGAGGCTGCCTAAAATCATAAAAAGGTCACAGACATGACAAAACAACACCACACACAAACCTGTACACCAGAAGGACAAGATCCAGCCTCATGCACCAGAACACAGGCACTAGTCCCCTCCACCAGTAAGCCTACACAAACCACTGAACCTACCTTAGCCACTGGGGGCAGACACCAAAAACTAGGGAACTACGAATGTGCAGCCTGCAAAAAGGAGACCCCAAACACAGTAAGTTAAGTAAAATGAGAAGACAGAGAAACACACAGCAGATGAAGGAGCAAGGTAAAAACCCACCAGACCAAACAAATGAAGAGGAAATAGGCAGTCTATCTGAAAAAAAATTGAGAGTAATGATAGTAAAGATGATCCAAAATACTGGAAATAGAAAGGAAGAAATACAAGAAACGTTTAACAAGGACCTAGAAGAACTAAAGAGCAAACAAACAATGATGAACAACACAATAAATGAAATTTTAAAACTCTAGAAGTAATCAATAGCAGAATAACTGAGGCAGAAGAGCAGATAAGTGACCTGGAAGATAAAATAGTGAAAATAACTACTGCAGAGATGAATAAAGAAAAAAGAATAAAAAGAATTGAGGACAGTCTCAGAGACCTCTGGGAAAATATTAAACACACCAACATTCGAATTATAGGGGTCTCAGGAGAAGAAGAGAAAAAGAAAGGGACTGAGAAAATATTTGAAAAGATTATACTTAAAAACTTCCCTAATATGGGAAAGGAAGGAGTTAATCAAGTCCAGGAAGCGCAGAGAGTCCCATACAATATAATTCCAAGAAGAAACATGCCAAGACACATATTAATCAAACTATCAAAAATTAAATACAAATAAAAAATATTAAAAGCAGCAAGGGAAAAACAACAAATAACATTCAAGGGAATCCCCATAAGGTTAACAGGTGATCTTTCAGCAGAAACTCTGCAAGCCAGAAGGGAGTGGCAGCACATATGTAAAGTGATGAAAGGGAAGAACTTACAAACAAGATTGCTCTACCCAGCAAGGATATCATTCAGATTCAACGGAAAAATTAAATCCTTTACAGACAAACAAAAGCTAAGAGAATTCAGCACCACCAAACCAGCTTTACAACAAATGCTAAAGGAACTTCTCTGGATAGGAAACACAAGAGAAGCAAAAGACCTACAATAACAGACCCAAAAAAATTAAGAAAATGATAATAGGAACATACTTATCAGTAATTACCTTAAATATAAATGGATTAAATGCTCCCACCAAAAGACATAGTCTGGTTAAATGGATACAGAAATAAGACCCATATATATGCTGTCTACAGGAGACCTGCTTCAGACATAGGGACAAAAACAGACTGAAAGTGAAGGGATGGAAAAAGACATTCCATACAAATGGATATCAAAAGAAAGCTGGAGTAGCAAGTCTCATATCAGGCAACATAGACTTTAAAATAAAGATTATTAGAAGAGACAAAGAAGGACACTACATAATGATCAAGGGATCAAACTAAGAAGAAGATATAACAATTGTAAATATTTATGCACCCAACATAGGAGCACCTCAATACATAAGGCAAATGCTAACAACCATAAAAGGGGAAATTGACAGTACCATAAATATAGTAGGGGATTTTAACACCCCACTTTCACCAATGGACATATTATCCAAAATGAAAGTAAATAATGAAACAGAAGCTTTAAATGATACCTTAAACAAGATGGACTTAATTGATATTTATAGGACATTCCATCCATAAACAACAGAATACACATTCTTCTCAAGTGCTCATGGAACATTCTCCAAGATAGATCATATCTTGGGTCACAAATCAAGCCTTGGTAAATTTACGAAAATTGAAATTGTATCAAATATTTTTTCTGACCACAATACTATGAGACTAGATATCCATTACAGGAAAAAAATCTGTAAAAAATATAAATACATGGAGGCTAAACAATACACTACTTAATAACCAAGACATCACTGAAGAAATCAAAGAGGAAATCAAAAAATACCTAGAAACAAATGGCGATGAAAAAAGGATGACCCAAAACCTATGGGAAGCAGCAAAAGCAGTGCTAAGAGGGAAGTTTATAGCAATACAATCCTACCTCAAGAAACAAGAAACATCTCAAATAAACAACATAACCTTACACTTAAAGCAATTAGAGAAAGAAGAAAAAAATACCCCCTAAGTTAGCAGAAGGAAAGAAATCATAAAGATCAGATCAGAAATAAATGAAAAAGAAATGAAGGAAACAATAGCAAAGATCAATAAAACTAAAAGCTCGTTCTTTGAGAAGATAAACAAAATTGATAAATCATTAGCCAGACTCATCAAGAAAAAAAGGGAGAAGACTCAAATCAATAGAATTAGAAATAAAAAATGAGATGTAACAACTGACACTGCAGAAATCAAAAGGATCATGAGAGATTAGTATAAGCAACTCTAAGCCAATAAAATGGACAACCTGAAAGAAATGGACAAATTCTTAGAAAAGCACAACCTTCCAATACTGAAACAGGAAGAAATAGAAAATATAAATAGACCAATCAGAAGTAGTGAAACTGAGACTGTGATTAAAAATCTTCCAACAGACAAAAGCCCAGGACCAGATGGTTACACAGGCAAATTCTATCAAACATTTAGAGAAGAGCTAACACCTATCCTTCTCAAACTCTTCCAAAATATAGCAGAGGGAGAAACACACTCAAACTCATTGTACGAGGCCACCATCACCCTGATACCAAAACCTGAAACAGATGTCACAAACAAAGAAAACTACAGGCCAATATCACTGTTGAGCATAGATGCAAAAATCCTCAACAAAATACTACCAAACAGAATCCAACAGCACATTAAAAGGATCATACACCATGATCAAGTGGGGTTTGTCTCAGGAATGCAAGGGTTCTTCAATATATGCCAATCAATCAATGTAATACACCATATTAACAAACTGAAGAATAAAAACCATATGATCATGACAATAGATGCAGAAAAAGCTTTCAACAAAACTCAACACACATTTATGGTAAAAACCCTCGAGAAAGTAGGCACAGAGGGAAGTTACCTCAACATAATAAGGGCCATATATGACAAACCCACAGCCAACATTGTTCTCAATGGTGGAAAACTGAAAACATTTCCACTAAGATCAGGAACAAGACGAGGTTGCCCACTCTCACCACTAGTATTCAACATAGTTTTGGAAGTCTTAGCCACAGCAATCAGAGAAGAAAAAGAAATAAAAGGAATCCAAATCGAAAAAGAAAAAGTAAAGCTGTCACTGTTTGCAGATGACATGATACTCTACATAGAGAATCATAAAGACGCTACCAGAACACTACTACAGCTAATCAATGTATTTGGTAAAGTAGCAGGACACAAAATTAATGCACAGAAATCTCTTGTATTCCTATTCACTAATGATGAAAAATCTGAAAGACAAATTAAAGAAACACCCCAATTTACCATTGCAACAAAATGAATAAAATACTTAGGAATAAACCTACCTAAGGAGACAAAAGACCTGTGTGCAGAGAACTATAAGACACAGATGAAAGAAATTAAAGATGATACAAACAGACAGAGAGATGTACCATGTTCTTGGATTGGAAAAATCAACATTGTGAAAATGACTATACTACACAGAGCAATCTACAGAGTCAGTGCAATCTTTATCAAACTACCAATGGCAGTTTTTCACAGAACTAGAACAAAAAATTTCACAGTTTGTATGGAAACACTAAAGACCTCGAGTAGCAAAAACAATCTTGAGAAAGAAAAATGGAGGTAGAAGAATCAGGCTCCCGGACTTCAGACTATACTACAAAGCTATGGTAATCAAGACAGTATGATCCCAACACAAAAATAGAAATATAGATCAATGGAACAAGATAGAAACCCAGAGATAAACCCATGTACCTATGGTCACCTTATTTTTGATAAAGGAGCCAAGAGTATACAATGGAGAAAAGACAGCTTCTTCAATAAGTGGTTCTGGGAAAACTGTGCAGCTACATGTAAAAGAATGAAATTAGAACACTCCCTAACACCGTACACAAAAATAAACTCAAAATGGATTAAAGACCTAAATATAAGGCCAGACACTACAAAACTCTTAGAGGAAAACATAGGCAGAACACTCTATGACATAAATCACAGCAAGATCCTTTTGATCCACCTCCTAGAGAAATGGAAATAAAAACAAAAATAAACAAATGGGACCTAAAGAAACTTAAAAGCTTTTGCACAGCAAAGGAAACCATACACAAGACCAAAAGACAACCCTCAGAATGGGAGAAAATATTTGCAAATGAATCAACTGACAAAGGATCAATCTCCAAAATTTACAAGCAGCTCATGCAGCTCAATATCAAAAAACAAACAACCCAATCAAAAAATGGGCAGAAGACCTAAATAGACATTTCTCCAAAGATGATATACAGATAGCCAACAAACTCATGAAAGAATGCGCAACATCACTAATCATTAGAGAAATGCACATCAAAACTACAATGAGGTATCACCTCACACCAGTCAGAAGGGCCATCATCAAAAAATCTACAAACAATAAATGCTGGAGAGGGTGTGGAGAAAAGGGAACCCTCTTGAACTGTTGGTTGGAATGTAAATTGATACAGCCACTATGGATTACTCTATGGAGGTTCCTTAAAAATCTAAAAATAGAGCCCCCATACAACCCAAGAATCCCACTACTGGGCATATACCCTGAGAAAACTATAATTCAAAATGAGTCATTACCACAATGTTCATTGCAACTCTATTTACAACAGCCAAGGCATGGAAGCAACCTAAGTGTCCATGAACAGATGAATGGATAAAGAAGATGTGGCACATATATACAATGGGATATTACTCAGCCATAAAAAGAAACGAAATTGAGTTATTTGTAGTGAGGTGGATGGACCTAGAGTCTGTCATATGGAGTGAAGTAAGTGAGAAAGAGAAAAACAAATATCATATGCTAACACATATATATGGAATCAAAAAAAAAATGGTTCTGAAGAACCTAGGGGCTGGACAGGAATAAAGACACAGATGTAAAGAATGGACTTGAGGACACTGGGAAGGGGAAGAGTAAGCTGGATGAAGTGAGAGAGTGGCATGGACTAATATACACTACCAAATATAAAATAGCTAGTGGGAAGCAGCCGCATAGCACAGGGAAATCAGCTCAATGCTTTGTGACCTCCTAGAGGGGTGGGATAGGCAGGGCAGGAGGGAGACACAAGAGGGAGAGGATATGGGGATATATGTATATGTATAGCTGATTCAGTTTGTTATAAAGCAGAAACTAACACACCATTGTAAAGCAATTATATTCCAATAAAGATGTTTAAAAAAATAAAATGTAAGAAACTCTGAAGAAAAAAAAGAAAATATTCTAAAATTCTATTATGGGGGTGGTTTTACAACTCTGTGAATATACTAAGAAAGAATGAACTGTACATTTTACATGGATGAATCTTATGTCATTTGAAATATATCTCAATAAAACTGTAAAAACAAGAATTAGAGACAGCAGAGCAATTGAACCACAGTGAGGAGAAAGAATGTAGATGGGAAAGATACTTTCCTGGGTAGCTGGTAAAGTGTTTGGCGGTAAAATAAACACACAATGGCCAAAAGCAAAAAACCACAACAAAAAAAGCCATTTAAAATTTTGGTACAGGATTTGGTACCATTTCTGGTACAGAAATACAGTCTTCCTACATTTGTAGAATAGCTGGCAGAAACAAACTAGTTAGAAATATTTCCATAGTTGACGCTTCTGCATTTTAAGTCTAGACATTTGACAGTTGCAACAAAGAACCTTATAGTTCTTTGAAATGAATGTATTAGCAAAGTAAGATTTTTCTGTGTCTGTATTCAGACCAGCTTAAGACTTAGACTATCCTGTATACAAAGACAAATGTTAGGAACTGAGAACCAAAACAAACAAACAAAAGATTTAGACAGGACTGGAGAGTCACTTTCTTTGAGTCATAGTTGAATAAGTTGTTTAGTATTATAGTGAAGTTAAATGAAACATATTTTTAAAAACTTACACATTTCCTAACACAGAGTCAAGTAATATAAAATATTAACAGAGACATATATTTATTGTTGTTGTTATTGAACTAGCTAGCCTTCGTACCAGAACTTAACATTTTTAATACATGTGTAAACTGTTTAGTAATTGTGCACAATGCATTCTAAATTACAGATTTAACCTTTTGTTAAGGATAAAAATCTCAAGCATGTGGCCCCTTGGTGAAAATTACAGTCAAAATTCAGGGTTTTTTTTTTTTTTTTTTTTCTAATAGCAAGAGCAGACAAGCTATAATCTGAACATAATGGTGCCATTGCAAGGCTCTATATTTTCTGACTAAGGGTGTCACATTATACAAGTACACTTTATATCACCCGGTACTTTCAAACAAATTCCACCTTAGCTACTAAAAAAGTAATAAAGCTTTGATAGTTATAATGAATTCTTGAATCCTGAGTGAGTTACTGAATGGGTACAGGCATTTCAATTACCTTTTCCTTGCAAGATGGTGCAGAGAGAGCCCTCACTCACTAAGTATGAATTATATTCTAAGCACCTACAAATTATTTTTCTATTTTAGTGTCAGAAGGATATATTTCCAAGCCAATATTTTACTAAAGCTTTTGCCTTTTTATTTAACTGTCATTGCGATTTAAAATATACCTTTAATAAAATATTCCTAAAATATATCTTTAATTATAAACTAATTACAATTACCAACTGATACACAAAATATTTTCATAAAAAGTGTATGCTTAAGAAGGGGTTGTATTCAAAGAATGTCTACAATAAATCATCTAGAGATAACTGTTTTATGTCCCTACTGATCACTGACTTCTTGCTATTACTAAAAATAATTTCCTGGTAATAATAACTTTGAGGATAATACTGCCCTTTTCTCTATCCCTCCATACTCTGAGTTACCAGGAGAAATACTTGGTTTTAATAATAACCCCTTATCTTAAGAAGTAAGGATTGCACAGGTAAGATAACTATGTAGCATGGGCACATAGGCTGGATTCAGGTACAGTTTTGGAAATCATCACCTAAGCAAAAATCTCTTTCCAGGTTCTTTGTCATTTTTCATCTTGGTCTATGAATAATTCACAACTCTATTTCTTCATGTATTCATATTTATTCAATGTATTCAACAAATATTTATTAAGTCCACAGGATGTGTCAAACTCTGTAATGACAGAAACCAAAGAGATATGTTTGTAGCCTTACAAAGCTTAAAGTATAGTGATACATTCATATATTTATGCAATAGTTAAAATTTTAATCAGTAATATGAGAAATAGCCACAGAATATCATGGGAGAATATAAATGGTGTTTTTCTAGAACCAGAATAGTAGCAGCAGTGAGATTAGAGAGAAGTAGACAGAGAAGAGATTTGAGATATAGTTAGAAAATAGAACTGACAAAAGTTGAATACACATTTTTAAAATGGACACGAAGCAGGAGGGAGAAACATAGGGAGTTGTCACTAGGAGAACACAGGCTGAGGAGAAAATATGGTGGCAAATGTTATAACTCCACATTTGTACCTGCTGTGTCTGAGATACCTGAGGTGTGTCTGGGGTGGGTATTCAGAATTGAGATAACTGGAAGATCTCTGTGTATTCAGAACTGAAGAATACGAGATATTCTGGACTGCAGATAGAATTTTGAAGCTGCCATTATGGAAATGGGAACCATGAGAGTGGATGACTTCACTCAAGGAGAGTGTACAGAATGAGATAATCTCAGAAAAAAGGCAAAATTCTTGAGTGCAGAGTAAAGGAGGCTTCACAGGAGATTGGAGATGCACTAAGAGACACTGGCTTCCTGGAAGTCCAGAAAATAGTGTGCTCTAGGAAGAGAAGACTGTCACTCTTCTCAAATGTCAATGAAAGGAAAATGAGATAGGGAGTGAGTTCTGTCCATTAGAAATGATAATGGGGAAAATATTGCTGACATAGGGAAAGGTTGTTTCAGTAAAGTGATGAAAATAGAAGTAGGGTTGCTCTAGATTGCAGAGTAGGTTATAACAACCAGATTGATTTTTTTAATTTAAAGACACATATTAATCTTTTTTCTTCTTAAAAATTTGGTAGATTTCCATTACACATGAAATAAAATATTCTCTCTTTATTACGGCCTCCCCAAACTCATCCTAAAATACTGTCTTGTACTTAGAGTGCTTCTCACTGATCTCTTAGCATCTCTATAAAACAAGAAACTCTTTACTATGTTAGGTCTTTAATATTGCTTTTTCCTCTTTGAAAGAAATGGTTTTCGTATTTCTGTTTTAGAGGGTTTATCTCCTTATTGATTTAAACAGCTCTTTATACCTAATATATATTAATTATATATCTGTAATAAATGTTCCAAGGATTTTTCTACTGTTTACATTAAATTCTCAAAATGCAAACATATTCCTAAACCTTTCAGCCACCAATAGAAAAATGAGAAAAAAAATATCCTCCCAATCCACAAAAGCTCATTTGCTAAGGGCAAAGTATTGTCTTTTAAATATATAAATGATATCTTTAAAAAAGTCAGCTTAAAACTTCCCAGTGGGTTTCCACCATAATTGGAAGAAAATCCTGCAGGGTAAAAGGGCCTGATAATCTAGCCCCTCCCTAACTCTCCCAACTCACCTGTACCAGGCTTCCTCTCGTTTGCTCCACTCCAGCCACATTGACCTTCTCTCAGTTCCAAAAATACCTCAAGCTTATTTCTGTTTTTGTCTTTTTGAACTTAATGTTCCCTACTAACTTCTTCTTAGTCATTCCCATCTCAGCTCAAAAGACACTTCAACTGCTACCCTGTTTATTTTTCTTAGCGTTTTTATTCCACTATTCTAATTATCTCTTGGTTGTTGGTCTCCCCACCAGAATGAAGTTCCATAAGGGCAGGGGCTTTGTTTATTTACTGTTATAGTCAGAGTACATTGCACAGTGCTGGTGTTTACAAATTTTTTATTGAATAAATGAATTAATGGATGAATGAGAGCAGTGCCCGAGGGGGTTGTGGACGAAGGACTTTTGTTGGCTTGTATTTTTTTGTAAAATATGAGAGGTTTGCATTTTCAGTGCTGTTGGGAAGCAGCCTATATATATGAGGATAGGCTGAATATATAAAGGAGAGAAAGGAAAATTGACGGAATAAAATCCAGGGAAGATTTAAAACACAACACTATTCTCTACAGTAACCTACACTTTCTATTTCATATAAGCTACTCATACTTGCTTTAAGATGATAATTTTTCAAGCCCTGTGGTAACAATTTCAAGACAACAATTGTGTTTTTGAAATATACTATTCTTGGGAGGAAAAGAACTCAAGAAAAACCAGTGCTTGAAAATGAGGTCAATAAGGAAGACAATTTCAGAATCCTTCACTCTCACTAATATACGCCATTCAGCATGAGGCAAATGGGATTAAGGCAATACCACAGGAACTCCAGAGAAAATTATTCCTCCAATTTAAAAGAGCTAAAAGACGTAGGTATATTTCTTATTTTGACTTTCTGTACCTCTCACATCAGAACATTTTCAACAGCCTCTTGACTATTCTATAGCTAAACTGTATTTCTTAAAAATCTCAAAATGACCCCAAGATTTCTTCAAGTAACATTTATCTCTCACCCTACGTCATTAACTGTGCTAAGCATTGACAAGGGGTAGTAAAAAACATGAATTATATACATATATATGTGCTATTATATACAAATCCCCTATACCATGATTGTTATATCAAAAACAAAGATGCAATGGAATGGGAGGATGTAAAGGAGAGTTGATTTTCATCTAAAATAAAAGTTGAATCAGTAACAAATTGATCTCCACCCTTCACTGCCTAAAACACGTCATTGATTCACCAGGATTGATCTATAGTGCCCCCCCAAGGCTCTTCTTAGCCTGGCTCTTTTCTTTCTCAGCTTTATCCACCCCGCCTCCCAGCATGCATCTTATGTACTAGGTAGGCATGGTACACTGCTTACCTTGTTTGAAATAAACCATGCATTCATGTCTCTGAAACTTTTCACATATGTTCTTGTTTCTTGAAATGCTAGTGTGTCTTTTATTTTTTTTTGTAATACATGTGACCGTCTCCTATGTATTCCTAGAGTAATATCTCTACCTTCACCCTCACCCAACACTTTAGCAGGCCTTCCCCTCAGTGATTACTATAGCATACTGAACTGATCACATTTCAGTTTATTTGTTGGTAGACTTCCTTGGAGAGGCACTGTACTATGGTGGATTTTTGAGAAAAACAGACAGTTATGAAATGTAATTCCTCTAACTATTAGATGTGAATTTTTGAGCAAATTATATACACTATCTCAGCCTTCATTTCTTCATGTGGATAATGGGATTAATTATCATGAAATCATTAATTTGATGCAATAATTTGTCTCAGAACATGTGATATATATAGTAAGGCATTTAATAAGAACGCAGCATGTATTTGTCCCTGTTCCTTTATTTCCCATTGATATGCAAACTCGTAGAGAACAGTGACTGCCTTATGTGTCTTTTTGTTTTCCAACACTTGACATAGCACTGGAACATCACAGTTCTCAATAAAATTTATTGGATAGTGATTTAATTGCGATTGCTACAACCATGTGGTGAGGCATAGAAATTTGGGGGATATTGTCATAACAGGCTGCAAAATATATTTAATTCATTACACAGAGACACGGTAACTCAAAGTACGGATTTTATGTTTATTCTCACTAACTACTTGTAAATAATTTTTCTTAACATTCATTCTAAAGACTGATGTGCTTTTTTTTTTCCTGAAGAACGCTTGAACACGATTATATAGCATATTATCAGAAAAGATAAATGTCTTAATTTTAGAGCTAGTATCTTTCTTCTAATGGGTATGCTGTAAACATAGAAAGTTAGCAAAAATAATTATATATGTAATTTTAGAACTAAGTGGTTTTTGGTAGTGTCTCTGAGAAGTATATCTTTTGCCAATTTTACAGACTACTTGAAGTAGTATTGTCAAAGCAGCAATGTGTAAAGGAAAGCAAACCAAGGAAAAAACAATGCAGCCTATTTCTTAGTCAAGATTTAGATCATCTGGATTCCAGATGCAGATTGGCTGCATTCTTGTTCTGTGACTTCAAGCAGGTCCCTAAAACTCTCCTTAACTCATTATCCTCAACAACATAATGGGACTAACAACTTTACTTTTGGTTTTGTCTTATTATTAAGCCCAAATGTGATAATGAAAGTAAATGCAGTTTGAATCTTTCAAAAAGTATGCAACTTTAAAGGCCTCTAAATGCTAATAAAAGTGTAGCAACTACACTTAGAGAGGTACTAGTGTACTTGTTTACAGTGATTTTTACTAACAATGAAAGCAGGTTAGAAAATACTTTATCATTGGCTGCTTTGGTTACACTTGATTTCTTAAGGTGTATTTTTGATCAGCCTTAAGAATACAGTTTTTTTTTTAAGTGTTTGTCAACCCATGATAAGTGACTCTATGTTAAATGTGAGATTAATAAGAAAGGAATATACTTAAAAAGAGACTCTCATTCAGCAGATGAGGTATTGGTGTGCAATTTTAAATGATGAATAGTTCTTGCGTCATTGCCTCTGATATTCGTGTGTGTATGTGTGGTGTGTGTGGAGTGCATTTATTCATTCCAACAAATGAACAGTCAGTTAATGCACATGTGCAGTGTAACATAATAAAAGGCCCCTTCATACTTTGTAGGCAGTGATGGAACTAAAGCTATCTGTGAGAAGGAAAACCATAGAAATACTTCTTTTTCTCATGCCGGTCTTTATTCACACGAAACAATAATTGAACCCATAAAGACCCATCCAAATTATGCACTATTTTACAGTATAGATAGATATATTTTTAATTCTCATTGTAAAACAGTGTCATTATTATTTTATATCACCAATATTCATTTTATTTTGCCATCTTTTTTTTTTTTTTTAACCAGTCTCTGGACTTACTATTTTTCATCAAATTTCAGTTCTTCCGTCTTGGTTCATTGTCTTATTTTCTTTCTGTCTAAAATATATTCCTTGGATTTTTTTTTTTTTCAGAGTCTATTTTTGGTAAACTTTCTCTGTTTTTTTTTATCTGAAATTGTCTTTATTACTCTTTTCCTCTTAATAGTTTTACTGGGTACAGAATTCTTCATTAACAGGTATTTTCTCTCACCATAGTGAAGGTATTATTCCATTTTCTTCAGGCTTCCATTGTAACTGTTGAAATCAACATTTAGTCTAATTATCATAACTATGTAAGCAATCAATCTAATTATTATCCCTACACAAGTAATCTGTTGTTTGTAGTTGATGTTTATATCCTTTCCTTGTTTTTTTGGTATACAGTAGTTTCAATGTATTTCTAGTAGTTTACATAGTAGACATTCCCATGGTGTAAATAATATAATTTTATCTCTTCCTTTCCATATTAATTTTCTGATTTTTTTATCTTTTCTCATTGTATTTGACAAGGACATTAGATATGTAGTTACTCATATACAAATTATATTAACTTTTCTGGACATAGAGTCATGAAAAATTGCAAACAAACAAACACACAAAAAAAACATACGGTAGGTCCCATCTACCTTTCAGTCTCCCCCAATGGTGTCTTATGTTTGCCTGAAAAAATTTCCTGATGACCTAAAAGTTTTACATTCTAGTTTTTTTTTTTTTTTTTTGGTTGTTATAAATTGATTTTGTGTATATAGCTAATTTTATCTTTTCCTAACACATTCTAAAGTTATTCACCATCTCGTCTTTTATGAACAAAATAATAACCTTTGAATATATGACCATTTCCAAAATCCCTCCCCCATTTTCTATATTACAATCTAAACTTTTTGTTTCAATTTTAAAACATTCATATATACACATAAGTGTTAATTAGCTCTACTAACTTATTTGAGTCATTTTCCTATGTGCCTTATCACTTCTTATTTCCTTCTCCTTACCTGATATTTTATTTTCCCTACATGTAAAGTACCCACTTTTTAAATTATTGCAGTGAGAATGTATGAGTGGTTATTTTCTTAGTTTTTGTACAATTGAAAAATTATTAACTTTATTCTCACTATTAAATAGTAATTCATCTATATGGAGAATTCTTTGTTGACAGTTATTTCCCCTTAGCACTTTGAAGGTAAGATTTCATTATCTTTTGGCATCTATTACTGCTGAATAGAAACCTTTAAAAGGCTATTTTTTTTTTACTTTTAAGTGAAATATAAGGGATATTTCTGTAAACTCATTATTCTGAAGTTTTATTGTGATGTACAAAAGCATAAGATCCCTTCTTTCATACCTTTCTTTCTTGCTTGCTTCTTCCCTGTCTTTTATATAGTTCATTTATTGTTTTGTTTGCATTCAGTTTAAACACTGTGTCTTTCTGCAATTATGGGAAATTCACAACCATTATTTCATTAAATATTTATTCTGTACTTTTCTCTAAATTTTCTAACTTGGAGATATCTGAGTTTAAGGTTGTGCTTTTCAACTAATTCTTTATGTTTCATCACTTATCCTTAAAATATTCTGTTCATCTCTCTATGCTCTACTTAAGGAGATTTCTATAGCACCATCTACCGGTTTCCTAACTCTCTTCTCTAATGTGTTCACTTCAGCATTTATTTCAACTATTGAGTTTATAAATTTGTGACCATAATTTGCTTTTTCATGATTTATAATTGATTATTTTTGTTTCATAGATGCCTATTTTATATGAATGCTATTTTAATTGAGTAAAACACACTTTTATTCTTACTGACATAATTTTCATAGTATAAAATGCACAGATCTTAAGAACTACTATTTGGGGTGTTTTGACAAATACATACACTAAAATTCATACACACGCCTACCATGATTCAGAATATTTCCACTATCCCAGAAAGTTTTCTCATTCCTGATCCCACAGAGCTAACCAATGCTTTGATTTGTATCATGGAATTTTGCCTGTTCTATAACTTCATGTAAATAGAGTTATTTATGTCCAACATATTTCACTTAGAATACTGTATTTGAGACCCATTCATTTTTACATGTATCATAAATTTGTTCCTTTTTATTGTTGAGTAGCTGTCTAATGTATTAATATCATGCATCGTACAAATATATTTTTAATCCACTCTCCCATTGATGGACATTTAACTTATTTCAAGGTTTGAGATATTGGGGTGTAATTATCCATGAATCACTCTCCTTTTCATATACCTAGTCATTAATGGTCAATTTATTTTGAACTTTCAAAAATGTTTGTATAATTAAACAACCATTGGAGAAAAGAGACATTGATTTCCTCTGGAACAGATTCATTTACTTTCCAGAGTAACATATATAGAGATATCTCATTTTTTCCTTGGAGCAGGTTTGCTTACATTGAAGGATAATGAAGATAATGTATTTTCCAGAGAGAAAGGTTTGCTAGCAGCCTCTATATAAGATCAGGGACTCCTAATCTCAAGGGATTTCCCTTGTAATGCATTCCATTGCATGTGTAGGCAACATCTGGCCCCATCACCATGTCACCCTGTGGGAACTGATGCTCAAACATGTGCCAAGATATTATTCTGACAAATGCTGTTACTATAAGTAATGAACTATCCTTTGCCTCTAATCAAGGGACCTCATGTCGTCTTTCCAGTACCAATGAAACTGTAGAAGACTAACTATTTAGGTAACAGATAGGGGAAAATCCAAAACCCTTCACAGTTCTGGATTGACGAGTTAGCATTGACTTTTATGCATAAAGCTAGTACAAACATTCTTGTACTCTTGTCTTTTTGTAAATATGTTTTTATTTCTCTTAGGCAAATATCTATGTTTAACTTTATTTAAAAACTGTCAATTCCCAGAGTTGTTACATAATTTTATATTTTCATAAACAAACTCTGAGTGTTCCTTTTGCTTCTCACGCTAATCCACATTTGGTGTTTTCAGTCTTTTTAATTTTAGCAGTTCAAGGAGGTGTATGGTGATACTGTATTGTGCTTTTTAAAAACCTATTTTTCTTTTTTTTTTTTTAAATATTTATTTATTTATTTATTTATGGCTGTGTTGGGTCTTCGTTTCTGTGCGAGGGCTTTCTCTAGTTGTGGCAAGCGGGGGCCACTCTTCATCGCGGTGCGCGGGCCTCTCACTATCGTGGCCTCTCTTGTTGCGGAGCACAGGCTCCAGATGCGCAGGCTCAGTAATTGTGGCTCACGGGCCTAGTTGCTCCGTGGCATGTGGGATCCTCCCAGACCAGGGCTCGAACCCGTGTCCCCTGCATTGGGAGGCGGATTCTCAACCACTGCGCCACCAGGGAAGCCCTATTTTTCTTTTTAATTCATCTGTATTTGTTACAACTTTTAAAGCAGAATGTGACTTGAGCACTACATCTCCATTCACACTTGCTCCGAGTCACTTTTCAAATGGCTTTAAAACATGCCTCGATAGGCTTATAATTTTGCTACTCTCAACACTATTTCTGTTTGGAAAACAAGCCCTATGTATGGACAGTGACTCCCATCAAGTTGGTTCAGTTGAACAGACTAATTTCTAGAGTCCTGGCACATGCAGTCAATAACTACAGGCGATGGAAGGTTTAAAAAGTAAATCCCAGAGGATGAAAGTTGCTTTAACAAGTATTTTTCTTTTAAACATCAAGGTATATACTTCAGAACACTTCAGTGACAGAAGATTTGTTCTACTAAAAAAATCCGCTTGATAGCTAAACACTTCAGACCATGAAGTTAACATAGGTTACATACACCTTACAACGAACACTACTTCCATCTGTTAAAGTAAGCCAACATGAAACTAGAAAAGAAAAACTAGCTCTGCTTTTAGTGCCTAAAGTATCACAGTATCACACTTAGTAGAAAGAAATCTTATCTTCCCCTTAAGTAGTTGTCATACCATACAGGTTTTTAAATGTTAACAAAAATAAAGAGATACTTGAAAACATATTATGAGAGGAAATGAAGGTAGAGTGTTGAACACGCAGCCAGGTAATCCTCAGGCAGAGCTCAGTCTGCTTCTTCCATGCGGGACGTGTCATCATCTCCTTTGAGGTGCGGCATCTCCTCAGTTACAGCAGCACTGCTGTCGTCAGCAGTGGGGTCATCTTCATCAATACCAAGACCAAGTTTGATCATCCTATAGATCCTGTTAGCATGTGTCTGGGGATCCTCCAGACTGACGCTGGAAGACAGGAGAGCCATTTCGTACAGCAGGATCACCAGATCCTTCACAGACTTGTCATTCTTGTCAGCCTGTTTGAAATAATTGCAACTTTAAAGAAAATTTTCTCAAATAACACAAAGAGCTATTACATATCCTTCAACTATGTTTCCCAATTATAAATTTTAGCACATGTTTCCTCTCTTTCTTACTCTATCTCTTTCAAATGTTTGATTTGAGACTAAATTGCAGACATGATGTCCCAGTTGTCCTAAACACCTGTCTCTTTAAAACAAGAATATTCCCCTACTTTACCAGAGTAAAATATAAGAAGCAAGAAATTAACATTGATACATTACCCCCAAGCCAGACATTTATTCAAATCTTGCACTTCCCCAGTAATTTTCTCTGTAGATCCAAGATCCAATCCAAGATCACACATATTTAGTTGTTATGTATCTTCACCTCTTTTTACGTATTCTGAAATTGTTCCTAAGTCTTTTCTCATCTTTCATAATCTTAATATTTTTCAGTAAAAAGGAAATTGCTTTGTAGATTGTTTATCAACTTCAGTTTGCCTGATGTTTCCTCACAAGTTTTATATTTTCAGGAGAAATACCAAAAAGTTATGTTGAGTTATTCTCAGTGAATTCCCAACAGGAAACATATAACGTCAATTTGTCCCATCGCCAGTAATGTTAACTTTTAGCAATTGCTTAAAATGGTGTCATTTCTGTCAGGTTTTTCTAGTGAAATTTAATAATATTTTAATGTATTAATAAATGACTATTAATAAGTCTTAATTAATAGCTTATTAATAAGTATAATTTTATTTATACAACTTTGTAGGGAGAGACTTTGCAGTTTTTAAAATATTCCGTCCCCTATCAAACTTTCAGCCATAAGTTTTAACATCCATTAAAGATTCTTGATTGAATCAATCATTCTTTTGATGGTCACTAAATAATATTTTACTTAATTCCATCATTCCTTTTCCATTTATGAGATAGTACACTGCTATAATACAGAGCTTTCCCTTCTCCTTGATTAACTGATTGATTCATTTATTCATTCATTAATTTATATAAATGAGGATTGATGGATTTCCCTGTTTTCAGCCCTGGACTAAGCTATTTCTCCAAGAGGTACTGATTGATTTTTGATTTTAGAGGAAATAGTATCTCAAAACGACAAAGTTCTACATAGTGATAGAGATTTATGATTGTTTTTGGAACCTCTCAACGGAGAAAGCTAGGAAAAATATGTACATGTCTCTCTCTCTCTCTCTCTCTCACGCACACACACACACACACACACACACACACACACACCTATTTCTACAGACATCTATCTACATACAGTAAAAACCTCACATTTTCACTAGTATTTTCAATCCCAATTCAACACCATAAGTTTTATTCTAGCTTTTTTTACTTGAAATTTCCAATATTAAGAAAGCTGTTCCCCCACACCTTGTCTTCAATATATTTACTTATTTGAGAGTTCCTCGTATATATATAGTTAACCTCCTGGCTATGTGGACCATTTCTTCAGCTCAACAAAACTACCTCTGGACATCCCAACATATGATTTGGCTCCAACCAAAAGTATTTTGAAATAAAAAGAGAAGAATGAAGGAGCCTATGATTTAGTTTATCTTTTGAAGATATCTATTGTTTCCATTTTCTGTTAAGTAAATTCTCTGAATAATGTGTGTGTACATGCACACATGTGTGAATTCACCAAGCTAGCTTTCCTTATGTGCCATGAAATTTTAATCTCCATACTTATCTACAGTGGTAATTTTACTTTTATTTTTATTGTTGTTACTTTACTTATTTTTCTCTTCTCCTGCTCATAATTTTTTAACAATTTTGTGTTTGATTCATCATTTTTTTAGAATAAAAAGACAAATAGTTTTCAAGAAAAATAAAGCATAGCCACTCCAAAAATAAAGGTTTGTAAAACAAAATTTGCTTCACAATATAATAAAAATATGTTATGAAGTGATAGTAATTAAAATGTTAAATTGATATAAGTATTGCCTACACCGTAATTCAAATGTTTGCTATGAAATATTTTAGTAGTTTTTGTTGTATACATTTATTAATTTTTAAAATTATTTCTGGTTCTGTAAGTTATTTAAAACTTATATACATATATATAAAATCATAATTTTGTAAAACCTATTTTATTTCTTTAAACACAGGAAACATACATATGTTATTGTCTGAATATGATAATTCCATTATCTGAAATTTTGTGTGTGCTTGGCTTTGTACCAACAAACTCTTCTTTATTGATAATAAGTTTTCCCAAGTGCTTCAATCTTTTCTTTCCTTTTTTTCCCCTGTATTCATAGTCATTATTCCCAATGTGTATTCATAATGCTAAGGTAGCTTTCTCAAGAGCTGATCCAAGCTTCAGCACATTCTGAACCTCAAATGGCCAACCTCTCCATCCTGGGCACGAGTCTCTGGCAACGAGCCTGATCACCTTTAGAGAACTCTCTTCCTCAACTAAGAGTTTCGTTATGGGAAAACTTGGTGTTCTTTCCATTAGTTGATCTCAGAAGTACATGTTGATTCCTAACAGAGGCTCTAAGAATATTACACCTCAAAAATTCTATGTAAACTTGCTTATATACTCCATTGTCCAGTCAAAAAATATCCTGTTGTTGTATTCTACAAGGACAATTGGTGTCCTTCCATTTATAACACTAAGAAAGCCTATTAAGTGATTCTTTCCTAAAGTACAGATATGTACCAAATTACTCTGATGTCTCCATTTCTGGATAGGGATATGCATAGCACATTTTCAGTGATACCCATTCTCAGAAAGAAAGATGGGAAAGAGACAAATTAATACCAAGTTCTGACTCACTGAACCCTCACTTCTATAGAAGGGTTTCTACAGAATAAATCCACAGATGTTAACTTAAAAAAAAGACAAAACAACTCCACATGAAAGAGGGAGAGAGAGAACTAAATTTCTTGCCCCCTTTCCAATAAATGCTCCACTACCTCACATTTTGTCCCAAATGTGCACATGACCCAACCCCACACAAATTCTTTCCTATATTTTAGGGATAGAATGGGTGCCAGGAAAGCCTTTAGCTGTTTTCAGCCAAGAAAATGAAAAAGAAGCAGCAATAAAAAAGTTAAGGTTCATCTAATCTTGTAAAAGAGATGGTCTCTTTAATATTAAAGCAATAGAATAAACTTCAAAGAAAAAATTAGAATATTTGATTACATAAAATTCAAAACTCTGTATATCAATAATGCAAAAAGGTAATAAAAATGATAAACTATTTCCAGATTAACAATGAGTTTACAACCTTGATATATAAAGACTTTGTTAAGATTGGAATTAAAAAATAAAGATTGCGAAAGAAAGCAGGCAATTGACATATCATACCTGGTAAGCTTATTGAGAATGTTCAACCTTATTACTAATAAGTGCAGTTAAAATTCACTGGTAATTCATGTAATGCAAAAATTTATATACATAATTCAATAATATAATAAGTTCATTATAACAATTATCAATTATGGAGTACTTATGGAGCTCATACTTTTATCTCTTAAATGAGATTATTTACATAAACAAATCAATGGTTTCCATGCATCAACATTATGAGGTAAGTATATTTCCCTATTTAAAGAAGAAATGATACCTAGCATTTTCCAAGTCTTCCCAACTCCAAATCTGGTTAATTTCAGAGTCTAGCAATAACCACTAAACTTCTTATAAGCATTTACTCTTTTTTGACTAATTAGAATATGAGCACTTTTTAAAATATTTATTTAATTAATTAATTTATTTAATTTATGTTTTTGGCTGCGTCAGGTCTTAGTTGCAGCACTGGGGATCTTTGTTGAAGCATGCGGGATCTTTTGTTGTGGTGCACGGGCTTTTTTCTAGTTGTGACATGCGAACACACGGGCTCCAGAGCGCTTGGGCTCTGTAGTTTGCGACACGTGGCATGTGAGACCTTAGTTCCCGGACCAGGGATCAAGCCTGCATCCCCTGCATTGGAAGGCGGATTCTTTACCACTGGACCAGCAGGGAAGTCCCCAGAAAATGAGCACGTTTTTAATGACGTTGTGTGTTAGCTAGTGCAATAAAATAAGCTCTGTCATTAATTCTTCGTGGATTTATGTATTGATACACTTGTAGAAACAATGATCAAATCTACATTAAGAGCCATAAAATATGCTAAGAATTAGAATATACTTAGAATTATGCTAAGAGAAATAAGTCCAGAAATCTATCCTAAGATAAAATCTGATATGCAGATGAAGATTTTTGCGGAAGTATGTATATAACAGTACTATTAACAATGTTGAAAAGTTGGAAACAGACTAACAATATGGGAGTAGGTAAATAAATGATCAGATGTCTTGAAAATGAGATACTTTGCAAGTGCTACAAACCATACCTCATGAATACATAATAGTATGTAAATCCCTGCCCTCCAACTAATATTAAGTCAAATTATTTAAAAACAGCTGGTAAAAATTAGGGCAAACTGTACTATGCCCAGTTTTGCAGCATCCTGTTTGCAGAAATGAAAATGTTAGGAAAAGGTTGAAAGAGTGAGGGGGTGACTCTATAAGCAAAACGTTCCAACTAGAGTCCAGTTTCCATAATCATTAAAGGAAAATTCCAGGAGAAAATGTGATACTGGTACAATAATCTATTGTCTTTATATGTGGAAACATTTGGCTGTATTTTGTTAAGTGCTTTATGTTGCATTTATGGTTCATAATTATTGTACTTGCATTGTATTTGCACTTTTATATGGGTTAAAATACACATATACACACACATATAAAAATAAGCCAGATGTTATTGGTAGTTATTACTGGATGATAACATTATGGATTATTTTTATATTCTTTGTTACATTCTTCTGTATTTTCCAAAATTTTATTATGATTATGAATTACTTTTGCATTAAGAATAAAGGGAACATCATTTTAAATAGTTACACCACCTAATGCAAATGACTATTTTGAGGGTTGAATAAAGTGGTACACGTAAGTAATCTAGCAAAGAACTTACTGTATAACAGATCCTCAATAAGTAAATTAATTTTAGTAAATTAATTCTGAGATTAGTAAATGTATTCCTTTAAGATAACTTATGTGCAGCTGTTAGCTCTGAAACTAGCTACTGGATATTAAAAATTAGAATTTACAGACTCCTTTATAATTGTTACTCCTTTGCCATCGCATATCTCGTACTCCAGGGAGAGAGCAAGGATGAAGAGACCAAGATTAAACCCATAGAAAAATACTATTCCACTGCTTTATAATTGTTTAATGTTTCAGATACATAGGTTCTCAAGAGAGGTGGAAGGGAGGAATAACCTTCACTCGTGTAGTGTTCTCAAACTGACTAGTTCACATGTTTCCATAGGGTATATCAGAAAGGATGGTGGGGAAGGTAAAAGTGAGACTAGACAAGGTTCTTCAGGTCATTATAACATACCTCTCCTTCTCCTTAATATCCTTTCTAAGAGTTCTATTTATTATTCCCCTTCTAAAAGTCCATATTTTAGCTTTACAGAAATCTTTTCTATAGAAGTTTGAGTGAATGGGATGAATTGTAGTTTATTTACCAAGTTGATCAGTACCACAAATCTGATAGCACTAGAGCAAAGTCTATTTCATGTAGCTCACTCAGTGATAGTTAACTTTTTTAAAAAAGAGAATATTTTGTTTCTTTTTGACTTCTTGGTGTTACGCTTAGGAGAGAGACAAGCACTGAATTAGGAAAGGGTCTTACAATATTATATTTGTGATTCCTCACTCTTGCTTAATGCCTGAAAGGCTTTTCAGATGCAGACCATTAAGAGTGATAGTGTTACTCTTTCTCAGCCTGGTGCAAACATGCAGAGTTGGTGCAAAATAGTTCAGCTCTCTGATCATGGTCATTTTACAGTTCACCTACAGCCAGCCTTTTATGGGCATCTTCTTCCTGCTCTTTCTCTTTCATCTTCCTAGTCCTGTCACCTATTCTTATGGTTCTTCCTGGGTTTCTTGAAGTCCTACTGACTAAACAGACAATAGTCAGTCCCTACTGTGTAATTTTAAGGAAGCATCTTTCAGATTTTTCAGACCATAATCTATAAGACTAACAAAACCTACCATGTGCCCCACCTACCAACCTCCACTAATATTTACTGAATGTTAAATACACCTTATGAGCCATTATGGCTAACAAATTCCTTACTATTTCTTTCCAAAGACCATCTCCCTTTACTTCAACCAAGACTGAGAAGAAGAAAGAAAAGGATTAAGTGGATATAATACCCCATCCTGCCACACAAATAAC
Source organism: Balaenoptera acutorostrata (assembly GCF_949987535.1). Classification (NCBI taxonomy): domain Eukaryota; kingdom Metazoa; phylum Chordata; class Mammalia; order Artiodactyla; family Balaenopteridae; genus Balaenoptera; species Balaenoptera acutorostrata. The sequence goes on from NC_080064.1 coordinate 64,220,514, forward strand.
AATAGAGCAAACCAAATACCCATCCTACAATCCAAAACAAGAGCTCCATGTTCAACTATTGTTTCTCTGTAATTTATTAGAAAGCTCACAGTATGGGATTGTTCCAGGTTACAGCATGGTTATTTCTTTATGAAATAATTATTCTATAAATCAGTTATCAATTTTTCTAGTAGAGCAGCTATACATGACATATAGCAAGTAAATTCAATGAAAAAAAAAAGTCCTCTCTAACAAGGCAGTGAGACCCTATGACTTCCTATAGATGGCTTTCAAATTTAGTCTTACCATTAATTCTGTGTTGCTACAATTTCTGCTTCTCAACTTGAAGATTGACATTGACTTGTAATTAAGCCTTTCTGGGCTTGCAGGCTGGGTGAACTTAAGGGACTCTTCTGGTTCTAATTGTCACTGTTGTGAAGAGAGATGGCATTGGCTTAATGAGAACTATGAGGTACAAAACCACAATCAGGTCTTTTCCTATGGTTGGTGAACCATAATGTGTGTGCCAACAGGAACATAAAAAAGCTTTGAGGCTACCAGTGGAGAGGTAGTAGAAACTAATCTAAAGTGCCTCGTGAATTCATGGTTAGCCATGAGAAAACATTTCTGTAGGGCACTGGGGAGAGAATGAGAGAATATTAATCAGCTAGGATGTGTAGTATGAGAACTCAGTCACATAGTTTACTTGTTTAAATACACCTACAATCAAAAAAGATAAAGGCACCCAGCACTTATAAACATCGTTGTCCAGTCAAGAGTTGGAAAACAGCTGCTGTTACAATCCAGACAGAAGAGAGTATTCAAAAGAGAGAATGGCAGTTTTAATTGCTGGAAACCCTAAGGGCAAGCTATCCTCAGCAAAATGAATTAGATGCTGTGGGACAAAGAGAGCAGCTTCTGCATGGATAGGCCATCTGTACTACATTGATCTTGCCAAGAAACAAGAAAATTTGCAATTGACATTGCCAAAGAGGTACCAGGACCTTGACCCCTCCACAGTCTTCCAGGCCATCTTGGGTGAGACAGCTTCCAGGCCAGTCTGGCAGCCAAAGCAAGCAAAATCAGTGGATCTCAATCACTCAGCCCTAAGTGCACTCTTGAACAGGTCTGCCTCCAAGCAACTTCACCTAAGGGAAGAAGATAGCCATATTTTGGATGGGATGAATGCTACTTTGAGATCTCTCCCTCCCAAAGTGCTTACTTGACTTGAATGATGTATTAGTTTTCTATTGCTAATGTAAAAAGTATCATCACAAATTTAGTGGCTAAAACAACACACATTTGTTATAGTTCTGGAGGTCAGAAGTCTGACATGGATTTTATGTGCTAAATTCGAGGTGACCGCGGAGCTGTGTTCCTTTCTGAGGCTCTAGGGGAATGCACTTTCTTGCCTTTTCCAGCTGCTGGAGGCTTTATGAAGTCTTTGCCTCCTAGCCCCTTCCTCCACCTTCAAAGTGCATCACTCCTACTTGTCCTCCCATTGTTACCATCTCTCTGTGACCCTCCTGCCTTCTCTTGTAAGGTTCCTTCTGATTACATTGGACCATCTAGATTATCCAGAGTGATCTTCCCGTCTCAAGATCCTTAAGTCATTTTTGCCATAAGGTAACATATTCACAGTTTCCGGTAATTAGGATGAGGAAACCTTTGGCAGAGGGATGGGGGCAGACATTCTGTCTACCACAAACTATATGTTAAATAGTCTTATGTATGTATATCGCTACAGAGGAGGGAGGAATTCAGTTTCAAGGACATCAAAAAAGACAGGAGATAAAGAAGAGACAAAAAGAAAAACTGAAAAGGACTCAACATACCTCTAATAATGATGTTCACAAAATACATTTAGGTGTCCTTTAGATATGAAAGGGATGCTGCCAAACAATTGTGAATGGCATACATACTTTAAACCCCCCTTCATCTGTGGAATCAGGTAGACATGTGTGTCAGCTGCAGCTTTTCAGCAGGTCCTTCTTCTGATAGGAATGATCTGCAACCATGCACAGAACATGGCTCACTGGCTGAAATGAGGCTTGGATGCACACCCTTGAACTTGTGAGCTCCACAGCAGTCAATTAAGTTAGTAGGTTACAGTTGTGTAAAAAGTGAACATACAGTTAGACATTTACGATTTTATTCAGTTCCACTCAACAAGTATTCAGTTAAGGAGGAACAGGAGTCATGCACTAGGAGAAAGCTGCCAAGGACTGATGAAGAAACCCTCTTACACTCCTTGCTAAGTTCTAGTCCCATGAAACACCTATCTCAGTTTCCAGAACAAATTATGTCTCATTAATATTTCTCTTCCTTTGACTTAAACCATACTCTCACTCAGAATCCTTCTCCTTTTCTCTGTTTATTAAATTCTTCCTCATATTTCAATTCTCAGCTCAAAGGCACTCTCTGAGAAATTAACTCCATCCTCTCCAGGTGACATTAATCACGCCCACCCCTGAACTCACAGAGTGCTTTAGGTGGTACCACATTTTATGCATCTCTGTGCCTCCACAGTTCAAGTACTTTGCACATCCCTAATCAATACATATGATTAAATTGAATAGGATTTGTTATTTCATAACAATACCTACCTTGAAATAATTTGTTACTTATTAAAAGGAGTTTCCTACATGTGATAAAAAGGAAAGCAACTAAATTTTTCTACCCTAGAACAGTGACTCCCAAACTTTCATGTGTACAAGAATCACCCGGATGGTTTGTGAAATCAGATCCCAGAGTTTGACCATCAGAGAGTCTAAATCAGTAGGACTGAGATAGACATCAGGGACTTTCATTTTAATAAGAACTCTGGAATATACTGATCCAGGGGATCCCAGATTAAACTTTGCAATGAAAAAGTAAATGACAATTCCAATGGGCAGCAGTACCTTCATAGAAGCATCTCCTCCTTAAGAGTTAAATAAGATCCTCTTTTAGTAAATAATATGCTTAATGAACAAAGTCCTCCAGGGGGTTAGGGTAGAGATAAAGGGTGCAGAAAGCACAGTCAAGTCCCTAATACCATCTGGAAAGAAGTATTTGCTGCTGAACCTGGAATTTCCTGTCTCCTACTATATGCCATAAAGATCAGTTTTGAATCTTATATATTTCTCTACACAGAACTCTTCAAGTCAAATAAAATTCCTTCCTAGGCTATAAACATTTTAAAGTAGGAATAGAAAAAATATAAGCTAAAATGAACATCTAGTCTAAATACATTATTCTGGCAAATTCTCATTTAATTACAAATGTGGTACATACGCTATATCTCCTATCCTTGGACTAGCAAGATTTCACTACACTTGACTACTTTTTTATTATTATTTTCATTTAGCATTGGTCTACTTTCTTAAGCACAGTTATAAGTTCAGCTTCTTGTGAGCTATGATAATACTGATTCAGCACTTGAAACCATGAGAATATATTCATGAGACAGAAGGAAAATATAATGTAATTTTAAGAAAAAATATTTTTAGAGGTTTAAATTTCAAGGATTCTTACATGTAATGAATATCCTACTCATATATTTTATAGCATTTAACCATTTAACTCTTGTAATGCTACATTCTTACACATACACATACACACACACACACACACACATACGTGTGCGCACAGAGCAACTTCCTGTGTAAAAACTTTCCTTATTTTCATCACAATCCCTCCTCAAATGCCACAACTAAACCATTCTAATTACCTATGTAAAAATGACTATTCCTACTTTTGTGACTATACAATAACTTGTTTATCCCTTAATCATTATATGTTATCTAAAATTATTTGATAGACATATCTTTCTATCTAGACACTATATATATTTTCTTTTCTTTGGATCATTTGCCTATCCACTGACTCTTGCTGATTTCTTGTTAAGGAAATTTTCCATAACTTTGATGTGTCTTTTTATCCAATTCTCTTCCTATTAATAACAAACTGATAGTATGTTGCCAAGCTGGGATCTTTGGAGTTATCTAAGATCCTTCCTTCTCCATCATATCCATTTAGATAATCATTAAATCTTTTGATTATCTCTCCTAAGATCTACAAAATATTTATCCCTCTCATATATAATTAGATGGTGCATTCCCTCTATTATCACAATGCAATAGTCTTTTCTCTGTCTCCAGTAGTGCCTCTCTCATCCTTCATTTATACCATCTTCTGACACGTTAAAAATAATCACGTCGCCTATTTGCTTTGTGTTCTTTATCCATCCCACTCTCAAGTCTGTTTTTGCTGGTTCGAACTCTCACCTACATTTTATTTCTGTACCACCAACTCGCTTAAAAAGAAGTCCATAATCAGGATAAGAATACAGCTAAGGCTTCCTAAATGCCATGATAGAAAGTTAGCTTTTCTACCTGCATGTTTACAATCTAAAACATATGGATAACTCTTCACCCAACAGTGAAGAATACCACTACTCTAGTCTCTTGCCAATGTATTTGCAACTAAATTGATCTAGCACTTGCCAAAAGCTCAGCTGAGACTCCAACAGCTTTTAGAGAAGAGCATATTCAGTAAACCCTACCCTTGTATTAAGTTAAATCACATATGCAATGTATTTTAGGTACGTTATCTAACCTTTCCTATCCCTGAATTGTAATTTGATGATATGGCTTCAGCTTTATATTTCTTAAAGAAGGGTAATTTAAATTATATTTATAAAGGGTAAAATATTAATTTGTAATGTGTTTGCTTATCTATCAAAAAATCATGGCTGGAAAGGGTATGCATCATGCAACTTGCATAACGGTAATATGGTCAATTCTTCTCTAAGTAGATTCTTGGAAAAAAAGTTTGAAGACAGACTTTTTAAAACCGGAATATATTTTAGGTATTATATTGATTAATAAAATATTTTATTTTAGGGCCAAATTTAGTCAATTTTTAATTACTAAAAGTAATACCTTCAAGCTATAATTCTCCCTCCTCCTAAATAAAGTCAAACATTTCGTATCTGTTTTTACTTTTTGTAGTTGGTAACATTTTAACTGATTTATTTTGAGGTATTTTTTAAAAATCAAATCCTTTTTTTTGAAGAATAGCTGTCATAAATTTTAACAATGACAATACACATGAAAAATCAGTACATGGCTCTCCTAACATAAACTTCAAACATTCAAAACTAAAATCATTATCTTCATTAAAAAATAATTGTTTTTCTTAACTTCACTACTTTTATTAATAGTTGTAATATTTGTAATTCAAATGATCATCTTCTTTCTTTTTTTCTTCCTCTCCTACTGTCCCCATGAAATGTCTTTCACATGTGTCCTTTCTCAATTTTAACATCCACCACTCTGTCCAGGTTTAATTATTTGTGGATTCTACCAGGACCTCCCAAGAGATATCCACATCAGCGATGGACTACATTCCAAATTCATTCTACTATTATTGCCATAGTTCTTACCCTGAAATATTATTTTAATCATATTACTGTTCCAAAACCTACACCAATAAAGTCTATTCTAGCTATTGAATCTTATTTTTTCAATTCTTTTCTATCTATAGCTTTTACTTTAGCCAGACCAGTTACTGTCAAAATAGGACTTTTTAACATGGTCTTTTCAATTTCAGTAATGTTCATCTTGGCTAATTTCTTATGACATTTTTAATTTAAGGAAAAAATCTGGGCAAAAGGAAAGGTTCAAGGTTGGGGAGAGGGTAAGCGAAGAGTTGAGGAGTGTGATACAGGATGTTAATTGTGTATTTCATATGGTAATCAGTTTTATAGACCAGTTTCTTTTAAGCTGTAGAAAATAAATGTAAGTATTAAAATATTCCTTGTACCAAACATTTGCACTAAAGTTACCTTGTCAACATAACTACGTTAAAGGCCATATCCCATTTCCTGATTTGCTACTATGCTTTCTCCCAGCACCACATCTTATTTTATTTTTCTCATATAGTACTGTCTTTTCGCCAACTCTATCCCAGCCAGAACTATCCTTAGCTCTCAACTGAATCACTTCAAACAAATTTCTGAATTGAAATTAACCTTTTCCTATAACTTTTTGTAGATCCTGTCAGAAACGCTTATTTTTTCATTCTTTTTTATATCTACTTTTAAAAGTGACATATTTTGATATTTTCACTACAGTTACCTTAAAGATAAAATATGTTTGGTAAATATTTGTGTCCCTCACAGTGCTTGTCATAGTGTTGCACATATTTATATGAGTCAGTAAATATCAGATGGTTGATGAACCAATAAGGCGTTGTGCTAATAAAAGTAATCTGCAAGCTTTGATATTTTATTAGCTTTATATAATGAAAATTATTTTAGAGTGATCCATTTCTCTAATTTATTTGAAATATATAGCATACAATTTCATTTTAAATCTCACACCACCTACTCAGTACATATCATAGGTTTTTTGTTAAAGACAAGGGAATCAAACCACACAAAATTAAAGATTTGCCCAAGATCATACAGCTAATAAGTTTGTACCTGAGATCCTTCAAGTCCAGTATTCTTTCTATTGGATACCTTGTGTTTTTTCTATGCAAAATATATATCCATTATAAACACAGAAATCATTTAAAAAGTAGAGTATATAATAATAATTGAAGGGTCTCCAAAGGTTTCAGATTAAAATAATAAAAATTTCATTGGAATAACTATAAAAATACTATTATTTATTATAAACTTCATATATATATTCATAAACATATACTAAAAATGTAAGTAATTCTGTTTAAGCTGTTGCTATGTTGCATACTTCCTCAGTAAATTTGTATTCAGTAATCATAGTGTCCAAGTGATACTGTGTGAAATGTACTTCTATTTTTTACAATTTAAAAATCTGTGTCCAATGCAAAATTGTCTTGCAGCACAAAAGTATGGAAATTCAAATATCTTATATGCATGAAACATGAATACACATAGTAATTAAAACAACTGGCAAAGATAATTTCAGGGTCAGATAATAGAAGGAAAATGGATCATGAATGACTTTATGATTGTTTTGTAAAATGCATTACTAAATAACTGATTCAGTTATCTTCATTCATTCATTCAATTTTCAACAAACATGAGTTGAACACCTGTTACCTGAAAACTTTATGGTTCATATATAGTCTTTCTTTCCAACCACAAGCAATGCAATTTCTTAAAGTGACCAAAGTAGTTAGAGTAAGGTTAAGATAATGGACTTACTAATAAGTTCAAAATGACTTTAATATTATGAAATGATCAATTTTATATTGTTTCCTAAAACAGCCTTAGATTACTACAAAAAGTAAGCTCGTGCTGTTTCTTAGTCTGAGATTTTTATTTCAGGAAAATAAGCATAAATTTAGTCTTATTTTATTTGTAAATATCCTTTTTATTGTCCAAAACAGTTCTGAGCAGTCCAGAAATTCTCATTTCTACAACCATTTTAGGGTCTTTCAGTCTATATTGACAACAAACTTCCCCTCCGTAGCCGTCAGATCATTGACAATGAAGCAAGATGGAATCTGGGCTTTGAAGTTAGACAAACCCCAGTTCTTCGTCAACTGTGTGACTGTGGGCAAGTTAGTTGCCCACAATTGTATCTGTAAAATATAAATATTTATGTATAGAACTATTTCTATATACCTGAGTAATGTACAGTTATATAAATATACATAAAACATAAATAATAAAAATTACTTTGCAGAGTTCTTCCAAGGACAGAATGAGATAAGCATGTAAGAGGATTAGTAGAGTTCCAGGGACACAGTAAAATTTAAACAATTGCCCTTATTGCTATGCCTAATTTTCAAATTCTCTTAATCTAATTTGTTACTTTATATGCTTCTTCCTGTTTAATGTCATTTCTCCAGCACTACTAGAACATATTATACCGCTTAGTGAGAGGTTTGAAGTTGTTTTCCCTTTTTTTTCTTTTCATATTTTGCATTAATTATTAACCTTGAACCTTTTAATATTTAAAAATAAAATTGCAATTTCTCTAAGATAGGCTACCTGAATATATCAATATTGGCCCATAGAAAGTCATATTGTATTTTTAAAAGATCAATCAAATTATTAGGTATGTATTAGAAGCAGATGAATAAGTATGAATTTTTAAAAATTAAGATGTTGACACTTTCAATTGTTACTTTAAGTATAGAATTGGTTTAAATTAATTAGGAAAACAACTCATCAATTAAACAGAGTTCCTTCACAGACTGACTTGTAGAAATTGAAGAAAGTACACCTTGAAGAGTCAATAAAGGTTATTTCTATTCTATCAGATCACTATAATTCTAAAAAATAAAAACAAAGGAAATATCTCAAGCTTTGGTTGTAATCCAACAATAATCTCTAAAGATTAAAGGCCTAATAGAGTACTATTTTTATTTGGAACTATTTGACTTAGGTGTGTGTGTGTGTGTATGCACATATAATAAAAGAAAGACACTTGGTCATTTGAATTTTCAGCTTTAAAAAAATATTTTCTCACTTTGATCTAAATGTGTTCTCAAGAATATCTTTCCAAATTCTTGCTTCAAAAGGATGTTTTTTCTGTCATTTTGTGCCAGCATTATGAGAAAACATTAGAACCAGTGCCTAAAGAAAAATAAGTGACTTAGTCTTCATTCATTAAGCTGGGAAAAAAATCCCACAAAATTTTGTATGCATTAAAACTGCATAAATGATAATACGGTAATCCTAGCTCTAATTTTAACATGAGCTGTTAAGAACAAACCATATGTTATGTTCATAAATGTATTAAATACACACAAATGAGTCTCACTTATGTAAGGCAATTTCTAAATTATAATTTTTAGATTGTGAATAGAGTGCTGATCAGAATTAAAAAAAACAAAATTCTAGAAATATGCATACTCTGTGATATCTTTAGTATTCCAGTGTGAGTAAGCAACAAACAACCAGTTTGCCATGTGCCCTTTATATCTGAAAGGCCACCTGCCAGCTTATTCCCATTTTCCCCTCAATGGGTTATCAGATGAATATAAATTAGTACAGTTAGGAGATTTTCAATAAGTGCTGCATTTCCTACTCCACTGTGAAATAGGTCAGATGGCAGCATTTACTTTGATACTGCCATTCAGATCCAAAGTCATGAAGTGCAACTTGCAAACCATTGTTCCCCAAATGACTATCACACATGGGCTAAGCAGCATGACAATGACTGAGTGTCAATTAGTCCAGTCCAAAGGCAACCAGTCCAAAATGTTAGGAATTTTTAAAACAAAACATGTGTTCCCAATTCCCTTTAATACCCAATTGGCAGCAAGTCACTGACAAAATCTGCTGCTCAGGGCAAGCTGTTAATGTGTCTTTCTCAAAGGTAACAAACAGATGTGGAAAGAGCTGGTCAAGAAGGTGTACATACAGTTTGCTGTCGTTTTAGTTGATGCAAATCAAACTCAACAGGAGTGGAAACATATGCAGATAATCTATTGTGATGGCTGTGACAACCATCAACTTTGAAATAACAAAGAGGAATTAAGGTTCCTATCCTCAAAATCTGTAACACATTGCATCAACTATTAAGAATATTTTTATGTACATATTTATAATCGTGTAAAGGTTTTTAAAATATCATAAATTGTTGTGCATTCTCTTAGTGCCTGTTGTCTTCTTTCTCAGGTTACTATGGACTTAATTTAATGCTACAAAATGATTAAGAAATTGGTTTAAAAAAAATCCGCCAAATGACTCTAAAGTAAAAGTGAGGGAAATACCAAGCGTTAGCAAAAATATGAAGAAATAGGAACTCTAATTATACTCTGCTTGTGGGGAGACAAATTATTACAACCACTTATAATAATAGTTGAAGATGCACAGACCCTACAACCTAGAAATTCCACTCCTATGTATATACCATACAGCAATCCGTATTAAAGATTAGAGAACCCAATGCAGTAAAGTCCTTCCCCTGGAACATAAACTCTGCTGGTCCCTGTCCCTAACTATATACTCTCTAGGAGATGATGAGAAAATCAAGATCACCCATGCCTTCTCCTGCTGACCTTTGACCTCTGTAAATTCCCAGTAAAGTTTCTTAGTATTTTCTTGTGATTTGGAATTTGTCTTGTACCCTGATATGTGAGATTTGGAGAACAAGATGAAACTCATCTGGCATAAAAAGTCAAGATCCAGACAAACTCCACTTTATTCTATAACAACAAATACTATGTACCTCATTTTGATTTGTGTAGTGCAAAAGGTCAATTTAGTGTAAGGGAAAGCTTATGGAGTCTAGAAAGAAGATAGTTACCAGTTCTAGGTAAGACAGAAACTGGTTTCCTGTATAGAGTTTCTTACAATTCGACTGAAGGGAGAAGGCACATATACCTTGAATATATGTTGTAGGAGTTTTCAAAACCTGATTTAGAAAGATGAAGAGCAAGAAGAAAAAAGGAGGGAAATAGGAAGGGATCAAAAGTATTTGAAACGAAGCATATGTTTATCTTCTCTAAACTTTATGTTGGTAAAGAATGATAGCAATATGGTGGGGAGATAACAAAAAGGCTTTTAAAACGATGAGTTTAGATCTAAGTCAGGGATCAGCAAAACATGGTCCTTAGGCTAAATCCAGCCCTCTGCCTTTTTTTTTTTTTTTTTTTTTTTTGTAAATAAGTTTAATTTAACGCAGCTGCATTCTTATAGTTTACATTCTGTCTATTGTTTTCTTATTCAGGTTCTAACCCCATGTTAGAAGGTGGTGTTGTTTGTTGCTGAGTCTCTATAATAAGAAGAAAGATGTGAGTCAGAAGACCAGGCTAGCAGGAGGAGCCCACCAAGAAGATGTTCTTAGACTGGCCTCCACTGGGTTGGTCCTGGTTTTGATCTCCAGCTTCCAGCAAGAACCCATGCAAGAGATACTTACACTCATGTTTATTTATGTAACAACCACTTTGCATGATAATTCATCAAAGATGTCACCTTCTCAAAGAAGCCTGCAATACTGGGTTGGGTGCCTATATTATAGTAAGTGGGCTAATGCTACCTGCAATAACACATAAACAAAAATAATTGCATTTAAAATTAAAATTTAAAAACTTGGCTTGTCTACAGCAGAACTGAGTAGCTGTAACTCAGACAGTATTGAGCACAAAGCCTAGAATATTTACTATCTGCCCCTTAACAGAAAAAAAGATTGACCATCCCTGGTGTATGCTCTTAAACATTAAAGACACATTAAATGGGAAAAAGACAAAATGATAACTGCAACTAAACAAAGCAAGAGAAATGGAAAAAATCTTGTAGTTTATGGGAGAAAAACAGTTATTCTTAAGAAACAATAAGAAATGACTTTGAAAAAATAGAAGAAAGAAAGAAAGAAATGATAGAGAACCTTGAAAGTCAGAAAACTTGAGACCCAATTTTATAAGATTGAAGAACACATGGTCATTTATTCTTTTTTTATTTTTGAATTAAAATTGATTTAAAAAAAATTTTATTGAAGTATAGTTGATTTACAATGTTATGTTAGCTTCAGGTGTACAGCAAAGTGATTCAGATATATATATATTGATAAGCCTGGTGAACTCTATTAATAAAAGTGATTTTCAAGTGGTAAAAAACTAAACTATTAGGTACACTAACATTCATATTCTAAGTTAGTTTTTCTTAAATCTATGATAAAAAGATGACCTTTTCTACTCTTCTTTCATAATATTCTCTTTTAGTTATAAAGTAAAATAAATTGCTATTTTATGAGCTGAAGAATATAATTGAAGTAGGGCACATAAAATTGCTCTAAATATATTTAGCAGAATTTTGCATAATCTGATACCTTGTCATAGTCATTTGTGGATTTATCTTCATTGCAAACAACAGTCACATAAGAAATCAGATTTCATCTATTCTGAAATAGAACATATGTTCTCATAAGTTGGTAAACCCTTCATTAACTGAGAAAATATTGAGGAGGGAATAAAACTTAAGTTCATTATAAATTTTGTTGAACAACCTTAATATTGCATAGTCTGACAAATAATTGTATCCAGAACTTCAACTGCATGGTGCTTTTATTTGTAAGAGATGGGTAAAAAGAGGAAGAATCACTTTTACTGGGTATTTGGGAGATTAAAATCTTGAAGTTTTAAACTAAATACGAGAACGAAGTCATCATATACTTGTTCAATTATTAGTTGAATTTTCAGTGCTTGAACACATGAATATTAGTTCTCAGACAGCATTTTTAGTGACAGAAAGAGATCAAATATAGTCTCACTGTTTCCTGCCAATGAATGTTGCCTAAAATCTTGATTTTTTTAAACCTAGAGTTGAATCTTTTCCTCTGATGCCAAGTTGAGGAATTGAAACTAACTGTTCCTTTCAAGCAACATTTGTCAGTAGGCAAATTCTTCTTCTACATTCAAAGTCAGTTGCATAACTGACACGGAGACTGTAAGAGTGTATTAGAGGACACTCATTGCAATTGGAAACTGGAGCTTAGAGATTCTCCTGAATGTACAATCAGGAAGTGCCTTCTATGTTAGTGGCATCTCTCCAAATGTTATACGTTTGCTTGTCATTTGTGCACAACGACTGACCAGGGAAAAGAATACTTAACTCTAAAAACCAAGTGTAACATTCCCGTTAAAAGTTTTTGAAATCTTTAGCTTTACTATTGTGGTTTCTCAGTAGCTGTAACAAGTTTTGGCATGAGCAAATCAAGTTCACATATACTTCTTGAGATCTGGACGACAACTTAATGTTATTTGGCAACATGCTTTGGTGGGGACAAGAGCCAATATGTTTCTAGATCATATATTTTAAAGCAGCATGTTATGAAGAATTGAAGACAAGTTCATCCTGATCAATGGACACAAGAAAGGGCATTTAAAAGACCAAAGCTGTCTTTCTCTATTTCCTCTACCGACTTTAATGAGCAAAATTTGGTTATGTTATCCTTTCCTTTTTAAGTCATCATTCACCCTTTAATGATGTTTATATTTCTCTAAATTCCCTCTAGTGAATATATGTTTTTCCTCCATGTTGACATAACCTTTAATACAGTTTCACTTCTGTGTGTATTCTACAATCACTATGCTGTCCTTTTAATAAAATGTTCTCCCAGAGTCTGGAACATTTTTTAGGAGTTACACTGTTTATAATGTTTAGCAAGAGGTCATCTACATTGTTTTCAGATAGTTTGTTCCTCCCTCAGACTTCTGGAATGTAAGTAAAGAAATTAAAGCTATTGAGACTCTGCTACATTCACCTTGTTTCACCATTTCCAATAAAACTGTGCGAAAACACTGGGCTAAGCTCCTCTACCCTCCGTCACTGAGCTTTACAACCATCACCATTACCACCAGCAGCACACTGTCACCCCACAGACAACACACAATGCCTCTCAGATTTTCCAGGAAGAATACTCCTCACTTCCACAATTAGGTAAATTAGCTTCGTAGCCAGTAATAAGTTCCTGAAGAAACTAAGAAAGAGAAAATTCTTTGTTATATTGGTGGAAAATATACATTGGCCATAAGATATTCAAAGAAAAATAACAAAATCCATCAAAGAAGTAACTGAAGCTGGCTAACATATTACCTTGAAGAGACTATTTGATTTCATTATATCTCAGTATTTTTCCAAAAGATGTAAGTCTACAAGTATTAGGTTAAAACAATTTGGGACTTAAATACATTTTAAAATTCAATTCAACTTGGGGCTTCTACAAGAAATGACTCATAACAATGATTAGTTTAGGGCTAGAGTTCAATTCCCTGGCTAAATGGATAAGGGATGACTCCAAAGTGAAGATCAATGTTCTACATTGAAGAGAAATGATTTTTGTTGGCTACCAAATTTGACAGATATTCATAAAAGAGGAGAAATGATGCCATCCTATTGGACATCTCTCTGACATAGTATTCCAACAAAAGATCCTGGCTATTTCATAGAGTGACACAATAATACAGATTTTCTGCATAGTTAAGAATAACATTGGAAATCTATGTCATAAAATGCCAGGATATTTTAATGAACTGTCTCAGAGTTATCTGTAAACAAATGAAACAGTGGATTTGGGGGAAAGTAAATTACCTCCTCATTTTGTAGAATAGAGAAAGTAAAAATCGTTGCAGGAATAGGGGGTATTTTTCCAGGTTTTGGTACCTTTTTAAAATTCCATAGAAAAATTTTAAAAATATGCAAATATCATTATTGCAAAGCTTGAATATAATAAAAATTCTGGTATAGTCATTTAAAATAATTTAAAATAAAAATATCTTACAATATGACCAGAAATCTCATATCTAGTGTTTGCCCAATAGAAAAAAGATATATATCCACACAAAAATCTAAGCATGATACTTATAGAAGTTTTATCCATCACTGCCAAAACTAGAACAACTCATATCTTCATTATCTGATAAATGGATAAATTATGGCATATCCATACAATGGGATACTACTCGGCAGTGAAAATAATGTACCAGTTGATACATTCAGTAAGGTGGATGCATCTTGAAAGCATTATGCTAAGTGAAAGAAATCATACATAAAGGTCTAATTACTATATGATTCCATTTATATGACAATCTGAGAAAAGCAAAAGTATAGGATTAAGATCTAACTTTGATATTAATTTAAAAATACTTTTAAGACATAAATTTCAACATTTTAAAATAAATGTTGGTGAAAGTCAGTGAAGTATGCCTTCTCTACAGAATAAGCTAAAACACACAGAGCTATTAATAACATATAGTATCAATGACATTCCCCAAACCAAAGCTAATAAAGAAGGGTTTGTTTGCATATGGAAGTGCAGTTATTTTATACGTAAAATTAATGTGCCAACTCCAAAATGATCACCAAGTAATATTCTAATAATGAGACACTAAAAAAACAAGCATAAAGATCAAACATACCTCATTATCAGTGACTGTAAGTTGAAATAAGAATATATCAATGTGCCATGCTGAGAAGATAAACATCATGTTATCTCTGAATTTTTTATATTCTCCAAAGGTCAAAACTACTACATCATAAAAATTGTAATATCACAAAGCTTATAAGTTGTGTGCTTTTTTGTTCAAGTTTTGCACATACATTATTGAAACCTGAAGTTGCTGAAACATGAATTTCCAAAATCAGGTCATGTTAGTTGTGATCTCGACACTAGATATTTTAGAAAAACCTAATCATTTATCAATGATTACAGTGGATGTAAAATTACTTATAAAACTAGTTTGTTGATGTACCCACAATTTAAACAGAATTGCATTCACCATTCTGTATATGCTAAGAGGAAAGATGGTATAGATTTCTGTTAACTATTTGGATTTTACTGAGGTTTTGATCTTTCTTTGAAATGTGTTAGTGAAGGTGGTCTTCCCCAAAACACAGATTTTTATTTAAAATATTATGGAATTTTACTTATAATGTTTATTTTAGGTAAAGTCACTGAGGAATACCTACTTTAATGGTCTTTTATCTTAGTTGCCTAAGGAAAGATTAGCTTCAATAATAAATGATAATAGCTACTATTTCCTGTTACTATGAAGTAGACCCTAGTTCCATTTTATAGATAAGTAAACCAAACACAGAGGTATAAGTAACTTGGCCAGTATAGCACCACTAGTATAGGTTAAACCTTGCTGTCTCATTCCACTTTTGTAATCTTAATTGGTACTGTATTCCGCCTGATTTTCTAAGCAAAAAGCAAATTCTTCAATGTTCACTCAAAGGAAAAGACTTTCCAAATTTGACTCTTAAACTGAAATCTTTCCATTCATACCACTGCCCTCACTTCATGATATGTACACTTTATGATCTGTACATATTCACTCCAACACTTTTTTATTAGAATGTTTATTGGATCATATATAACAGAGTAGCATATTAAGTATTTTTTCTTTGATCCTGGAGTTTTCTAAACAGAACATATCATAAAATATATATACACAGTTATTCATTGCATTTAAGTCTTATAGGGCAATAGACAAACAAAAGTATAAGATTATTGATAAACATTCACTTAAGGTTTTGATAGATTTGTTGACATTCTGAATGATATATGATAACATAATATAATTTCCATACATATAACTATCAAGATTCTATAGATACAAGGCTCCTAAAGTGCTAGATTCATTATCTCCTACAAGATATGATAACGTTGGCTTAAAATATCAGCTATTTACACTCTCAATTGTACTACATTTGATTGACCTTTTGTCAAAGTAGTATGTTTAATATGCTGTTTTTCTAGAGTAATCAGATGCTCTGCATGTTACATTAGAAGTGCTATTATTGAGTTATTGATGGTTTCTCTTTAAAACATGGGGTTTTTACATTGCTTACACCTCCTCCCTTAATAGAGTCTTTCAAAATGTCATTGAGGAACATTTGCTTGTTTTGTTTCATGGTTAATATTTTTGTCCTTTCACATAATTGCATATTGACATATGTTCATTATTATTATTACATATATAACCTCTTTAAATTGTAGAAAATATTAACTTCAAATAAAATGTGATTTACCCAAATGTTGTTTAGAACTGTAATAAAAATTTTTTCAGTAAATTCTTAAAATTTCAGGGACAGAAGGAATTTAAAGGACATAAGTTCCAATCATTCAACTTACACTTGCATAACCTGAGCAATATTCCTGCAAAATGGCTCTTTAACCTTTCCTTTAATGCCTCAATAAAGGCAATATTTTCTACCTTCATACCTCTTTGGCTATTTAAAAGGATTCCATTTCACTATACTCACTTGGCTTAGTTCTCACTTTTAAAACCATATATATCTGAAAAAGATATTTAATATAAAACTATCACCATAAAATATATTACTTTTTCTATATTAAATTCTAGGCCCACCTCTCAACAGCTTGAAAAAAATGAATCTTTTTCCTAATTAAAGATAACTAGTATCCAGAAATATCACAAAATTTCCTAGAGTTCTGCAGTAGAACTCAACTAACCAAGAGACTTGATATAATTTACAATAAGTAAGTTTTATCTATTATGACATTTCTTTACAAAGAGAGAAAATTCAACTCAAGCTGATTTAAATTAAAAAGTAATGCATTGGGGACTTCCCTGGCGGTCCAGTGGTTGAGACTTCACCTTCCAATGCAGGGGTGAGGGTTCGATCCCTGGTCAGGGAGCTAAGATCCCACATGCCTCAGGGCCAAAAAATCAAAACGTAAAACAGAAGCAATATTGTAACAAATTCAATAAAAACTTTTTTTTTTTAAAGCAATGTGTTGGCTTATGTATCGTAAGGGCTAACTAACCATCTGATTTAGAAGCTCAAATAATATTATCAGCACCTATTTCTCATCCCTAGGCTTTGCATTCCGTTATGTTTGCCGCATTCTCAGGATCCATGTGGAGACTCCTTAACATTGAGAAAGAGGTTTGTTTGTTTGTTTGTTTCCTACCAAGTTTAAGTCAATCAAAATATAAAGCACCTCTTCTTGAGATAATCCTGTTAGGCTTGATTTGAGACAGCTGCTTATGCTCATTTACAGGTGGTTAGAAAAATGTGATGCTGTGAATAATCTAAATCTTATAATATTTCCTGGAACATTCCAAGAACTCAATAGATGCTCACGATTTGTATTATTAACCAAGCCCAGGTTCTATGCTCCTCTGGAATGGAAAACAAATGAATTAACAAAAGGGATACCATAAGGGAGCTTTCTATTACTACTTAAACTGGTGGCTTGACTAACTTTGGGCTTTTATTCTTTTCTAATCTAAGAACATATATTTTAAAATATTCCTCTCTATATTGATTTATTTGTATCCCACAAATTTGATTTGCTGTTTTTTTCATATTTTTCAAATATTAATTGTTTTCTAATTTGTATTATGGTGGGTATTTTGTCCCAGGGGTCGTTTAGACCTTTTTAATTTAAACATGAGTTTTTTTCTAATTACTTTTATTATAGTGGTTTGTGTGAACCAATTCTTAATATTTTGAAGATAGGTGTGTGGACTAATATGTGGTCTATTTTTATAAATATTTTAAAATATTTTTAAAAGAATGTGTATTCTCTAACTATTGGATGCAATTTTAGATACATTTATAAAATTGTGCAGCAAGCAATTTGTATTATTTGTGGAGGTGAAAATTTCTATGTTCTCATTGTTTTTTTTATTGGTCACTTTTATTACCCATTCATGAGAGATGTGATAAAACAGTTATGGTGATAATTTGTTAAGTTTTTGTAGGGCTTTCTACAAAAAGATATCTGCATTTTTTTGATATCTGCATTTTTTCTATCTGAGGTTAATTTTTCTAAAATTTTTTATGATAAAATATCTTAGTTTCTTTTAAATCTGAAAATGTTTTTTCATCATTCTTGATAGATGTATTATCCAGATATAAAACTCTAGTTTGATAATTTTTGTTTCTTCCTAAACATTTTAATCTATTATTTTAGTTCTTCTAGATTTTCTTTTTTACAGCTGAGAATTTAGCTTTCAACTAAATTAACTTTTCTTTCAAATGTAATTTGTCTTTTTTTTCTTTAGCTAACTTTAAAATATATTTGTCTTTGGTGTTCTATACTATCAGTACAAAGAGTCTATATGTAGATTTCCAACATATGAAGGCTTCATATGCCTATTCTTTGTCTATTGTTGGTTTTGGTTCTCATATGTGGCTCTTTTTTTTTTTTATGTCTGTGGTGATTTTTGATTGAAAACTACTCATTTTTCTCAAACTTAATGTGATAATTTTTTTTCAGATCTGGATTTAAAGTTGAGCTCCTCCAGAGAGGATTTGTGGAATTTTTTTCTGCTCCTTTCTGGCATGCAGGCAACCTAAGAAATTTTCCAAAAAAAATTGCCTGCTTGATCTTTATTTGTTTGTTTGTCTGGATCAAAAGAGAGGTATGAATTCAAACTCCAACTACAACTGAGGATTTGTGGTTTCAAACATCAAAGGACATATTTCTGCTTCTTTCCATGTCAGAGTTAAGACAAGCAAGTTTCCCAATGTCATTTCCTAAATACTAGGGCTTATTTCTCATTTAATTTTGTAATATAAGTGTATCATTTTTAATTTTCAGCTTTATGTGGGGATTCTACTTTCAGATTCTTCACTTTGAACTGACCTTTGACTTTATCTTCAGTTATTCGCATATCGTGAAGCTGCCAGTGTGGAACCTCTGGTAACCTGTATTCATCACAAAATTTCAGGTTGAAGGCAAGCTGTGAATCTCACTTTACTCTCAGATTCCTTGCTTTCCCATGGTTTTGAGGATTGAAATATTCTCTCATCTTGTGCCAGATCAATGATTCTTTAACAAAAATAATTTTAATATTCTCTCTACAGCTTTAGTGTGTGTGTGTGTGTTTAATTCTTTTTTTCTTTTTTTTTTAAAATTTTTATTTATTTATTTATTTATTTTTGGCTGTGTTGGGTCTTCGTTTCTGTGCGAGGGCTTTCTCTAGCTGCGGCGAGCGGGGGCCACTCTTCATCACGGTGCGCGGGCCTCTCACTGTCGTGGCCTCTCTTGTTGTGGAGCACAAGCTCCAGACGCGCAGGCTCAGTAGTTGTGGCTCACGGGCCTAGATGCTCCGCGGCATGTGGGATCTTCCCAGACCAGGGCTCGAACCCGTGTCCCCTGCGTTGGCAAGCAGACTCTCAACCACTGTGCCACCAGGGAAGCCCGAAAGTCTTGACTGAGTGTTTTCAATCTGTTTCCTCACAATGTGAAAAATAGAACATGAAAACTTATTTTTTTCCTGAAGGATTTTACATTAAGTTTTGTGAGGACCGATTCTGAGTTATTCTTTCATCAACATTTAAAAATTATTTTAATAAATATCTTGAGAATATCTATCTTCCTTTTTATTTTTATTTGTTTTTAGTACTCTCATGTTCCAAAAGGGTTATCCAATATAGGGATTCTATTGGAAACCTCTAAAATTTGCTTTCATAAAAACTGTACTTATTTGCATTTAAATGCATTCAGTGAATCAGTTGTCATTGAAACAGATGGTTCCAGTAGTTAAGATTATGATAGGTTTGATATCGTCTGGGCTAACTAAATTTCATTTGTTAATATATGAGGCGTACTTTAATGAAAACAATTTGATTTGTAAATATCATGGTACTTTCTGAATGCATCTAGTTATGACTTGACTTTTTCTTTGGTAGGTTTCTTTCACAGCCACATGTCACCATCGTCTAAGTACTATACATTCAGAAAGTGATACGTTAAGTTTTCATATACTTGTATTGCTAAGATTTTTGTAGTTGTTTAAAATCTATTAATAAGAAGTGCATGAGGGGAATTCCCTGGTGGTCCAGTAGTTAGGACTCGGTGCTTTCACTGAGGGGGCCTGGGTTCGGTCCTTGGTCGGGAACTATAATCTCGAAAGGTGCGAGGAGCGGCCAAAAAAACAAAAAAGTGCATGAGACTAGGTTTTAACTAAATTTATTTTTTAAAGTTTTAGTTTTAATTAAGCTAGGTTATAAAGTTTGCATGAAAATTTGTCACATTTTCCAATGAGAAACAAAAAATGGACAGTGGTATGGGTTCCAATTTTAGGTATTAGCTGATTTGAAGACAGAACTTTTAAGAACTTTGTTTTACCTTTCCTCTTCTCCCTAAATGAAGCTTGTTCCTGATAGTGTTAGAAAACACCTTTCATAAGCTATAAATATTATAGAGCCTAAAGCGTTTCTGTTTCATATAGAATGAGAAGGCATCCCACATCTCCCTATAGTCCTCATAACCATAGGGCTTCTGAAAAATATAATTTTTATATAAAATATATGTATAAAAATATATTTCCTAGAATATATTCAGAGACCCACATCTAGTGTTTAATCACTAGCTATTCACAGGACAAATACTGCAGTAAATACTGTCTTTCTAAATGGGTTTCTTAATTCTCCAAATGGATAAGCTATTCACTGAATAAGCTCATGTTTATGAAGGGTGAAAACTTGTCCCTAAATAATTTTCATTAAAAAGGAGGTAAGTTTTTTATAATCAGCAAGACTCCTCAAAGGACATGAAACTTCATATTATCAAATCAGCAGTGAACTTTTCTAACCAGTTTGATATTTACACAGTTCATTTTATTTATTTTTATTAGAAAAACTAAATTTCCATGTCCATTAAGATAGTAGAGCCTTAACAAATATTTCTTTATCATGCTTTTTCATTTCTGTACATGGATCCTCTTAATAGTTCTCCTTTTAATATAAAGAAATACAGGATTGATGTCTGGACACAGAATGATAAACTATGGATTAAAAACATTTCACACCATTGCATCATTACTTTCAAGAAGACATGCTGAATATTGCCATGCCATATGTTAAATAGAAATGTTAATTGAATGCAAATAGTAAATGCATATTATCATATACCTCTGCAGGTGTATGACATACTTTAGTTTACTTAGCTTACTCCATATTTTAGTTTTCTTAGCTTAAATTATTAAACCTGTTAGCTTGTGCAAACTGAGCAACAGATAATGGCAGAATAAGACCATATTCTCAAAAGATTATTTCTTTTCTTTCATAAATAGTGCACATCAATGCCAAGTTACTCTAGCTTGAACTTTCTCTCTGTACATATATAGGTTTAAATCAAGGCTGAGTGACTGCCAAACCAGCACTGACCTCTCAATAGGGGTGACATTAAGAATTTTTTGTGGTTTGTGCTTTTGAACAAAATAACATATAACTTCCAGAAGCTCCCATCCAATGCATATATTCATAGCTCTTTGTTCATCTTCTTCTTTTGTGTCAGTGACTTTTAGATAGGAAAAATATAGCCCTAGCTTTAAGCTTTGCTCTTTTAGCACTTGCAGATTGTAATATATATTTTTTCATGACATCTACTAACACATAAAGATGATGTTATTATGACACATGGGAAACAGAAAGAGAATGAGTGTGAGAATAAGACTTTGAATACTTTGAGGGTAAAATACATACATTGTTGAATTTTTACAATAAAAACACTCCCTCTTGAGAGGAATGAATATTATTTTTAAATACGTATGGTGTCCTATTTTATTTTTTTCCCAAAGTTTGATGATTTCCTACACTCTATGTAATATAATCTTACAAGGCAAAGGCAGAGTCTTGTAAACTATATTCCTCCTTGAATAATATAATATTCAGTTTCTTGTATTTTAAATGTCAGTAAGGACTGATTTATTAAAACTCATGCAAGTAAATGCATTTATCCTTTCATCATAAATTGCATAGATGCTTAATTTTATTTACTACTGTAAAATACCTGTAACATCACTGCAGATATGGCAAGCAGGAATTAAAATGCACACACATTTTATAGATCTCTCAAACAAACAAAAAGTGTGTATCCATGACAACCAAACCAGTAAGACACATGGGTATGTGAATAAGATACTTTTAGCATTATGTAGATATTCTTTTTAAAAAATGGCATGTAGTTACTAAGATAGAATTTATGAATGTGTAAATGACAATGCATTATGGGTTGCTGAATTTGTTTATGATTTACTTGACCAAAAGCACTAGAAATTTTCAACCCCAAGAATGACATTGGCTAGTATCCAATTTTTCTATTTTTTGCGTTGATTTTCATTTTAGGGGAAGTGACTTTGGGAGCTTTATTTTATTTATTTTGTTTTTTAGGTTTTTGATGGAGGAGGAGGAAGTCAGAGGGAAAAAATATCTTGAATAGATTGTCAAAAAACAAACAAACAAACTATAAGTGTTAAGCTCTTGACCTCCTGCTCCTAAGGAGGGGAAACATGGGGGAATGAATTTGAATTACACTAACACTTTGAAAAATAGCCAAAACTTTCTTTGCCTTAGCTGTTTTCACGATTCTCATTCCATCACTAGTAATATGTGCTCCATATTTTGCTGATCTAGTCTAATTCTAGCTAATTTTATTGGTAAGTTTGAGGCTAGGTAATGCCTACTTGTTCTCTTTTCCTAATAATAAAACCATTGTAGACTTCCCTGGTGGCACAGTGGTTAAGAATCCGCCTGCCAATGCAGGGGACATGGGTTTGAGCCCTGGTCTGGGAAGATCCCACATGCCGCGGAGCATCTAGGCCCGTGAGCCACAACTACTGAAGCCCACACACCTAGAGCCAGTGCTCCACATCAAGAGAGGACACCACAATGAGAAGCTCATGCACCACAACGAAGAGTAGCCCCCACTCGCCACAACTAGAGAAAGCCTGCGTGCAGCAACGAAGACCGAACACAGCCAAAATAAATAAATAAATTTATTTTAAAAAACCAAACATTTTATTTTTTTAAGAAACTTTTTTGGTCTGTATATGTCTTTATAACAGTCTAATTCCTTAATTATTATAAAGTATATACAGTTCATGTTACTTTAATTTATCTAGAAATTTGGAGCAAACTATGTGTAAAAAGATCAGGAAATATTTATGAGAATAAAGAATATCAAAAGAGGCCAAACTGGTTTTAAAGTATCCCACTTTCATCATTTATATTAAATTGTCTACCCTAACTTATTTAGGTCTCAAAAGTTAAAGTGTCTTGAAAGGCTCTGCCTTGTCTCTTATATTTAAGTAGAATAAAGCTTGGTTCTAAAATTCAAGGCCATGCATTTACTTACCTCAAACGTCTATTTCATTTTTATTTTCATACCCCTATACTTATAGCCTATATTTCAACCAAACTGGATTAATAATTTATGAATTTATCTCCCAGGTCCAATGCAGTTATTGACGCATAGTGATAAATTTTAAACACATGAGGAATTTACATAAAAGATGAAGCAAATCTTGGAATATAAGAGCAGTTGGTTATTTTTTGCTAATGAAAAAATTTCCACATTATAGATTTACAATTTTCATTGTAGGAGCTCCCACTTGGCCTTAGGATAATGGTGGTTGGCTAAATGTAAATCTTTTTCTCACCTTCTCCCCCCAAATCTAAACTATCAATGAAGTATGCAAATAAAATCACACATAATCCACACTTTCCCTATTCCAAGGAGAAAGAACACATGAATTTCAATATACAAAAAGTTGAGAAATAAACACACCAACACTTCTATCCATAGAGCTTGTGCAGTCACTACATGAATGTACAGCAGGGGATGGAAAGAGAGGGTGTATGAAAGACTTTGCCATGGAGAATAAGATCATGGAACTGAAGGACAGCTAAGCAGAGATAAAACCTCCAGGAAGACAAAGTTTATCAAAGTGCTAAAATACTGAATACAGTTCTGGAACTTGGTAATATACAACATTGACTACAGGGAGATAATAAAAATATGCAAAGGACTAAGCAGCAGTCTCATAGAAGCATCAGTTTTGGGGTAGAATAAAACAGAAAGGAGGAAGTATCATTTTCAGCTGATAAACAATCCATTCCACAAAACCAAATATAAAGGTAAGAAACTGTAACATAGCTCTCCAAACAAAATTGAACATAAATTTAAAAATTATAAATGCTAAGAAAAAATGTTGAGTTAGATATTCCAATAATAAGAACAGGAATGGATAAAAAAAGAAATAAATGACATGTGATCATCTCAAAGTAAGGTAGAATTTTTTGTAAATGCAAAACAACATCAATGCCAAAGGATAAAATACAAGATATCCAAACCAGAATATATTTGACTAAAAATTTAATAAGGTCATTGAATAAAGAGTGGTAAACATAAGTTGAAAGAATTAGAAAGAAAATAATTGAATAAGTCAGACAAAGAAGATCAAGCAGACATAAAATTGGAGTCACTAAAGCAGAATGAGAAAACAAACAAAAAAACCCAGAAATAATATTTAAGCTACAATTTTTAAAGATTACCCAAAAATAAGAGAAAAAATCAAATCTAAATATTGAAATGATCCATCGTATATCTGAGATAATTGACCCAGAACAGTCACTACAAACACATCCTATAATCAATTTAGGCTTTAAAGACAGGGAAACAATTCTTCAGAGCCTCTAAAGAGAAAAGATAATTTTTTAGTAATAGTACATAAATAAGACTAGAATAATAACTCAAAACCAACAATTCAAAAAGTTAGAAGGTAAACAGCATTTTCAAGAAACTCAAGGAAAGTGTAAGACAAACATTTTATATATTCAGTATATTTCAAGACTATAGAAGACTATTTCAACACTGCAGTTTAAGCATGCAAAAATTCAAGACATTCTGAACTGCAGAATTTTTCCTGAAAAATCTGTTGGAGAATGAACTTCATCCAACTAAGGATGTATGCAGAAGACTTTAGCAAAATGATTGTGGGTGAGCATTTAACATATTTACGTATAGATTAATTGTAGATTAAAGCAGTGTTTGCAAAGGGGCTAGAAGAGAACTATGTAAATGGAATGATAAAATATGAAGAATGGAAATAAGAAAAAGGGGAGAAAAAGAGCAAAGTATAATAAATTCATTGATGTGTAAGAAATAGGTAAGAATTAAAGGAAATTTGGCTATACTGGAAAAGGGAGAGATCTGTAGCTTAAAAGAGATATGGAGTTTAAGAAAGAATTATTTCTTAAGCATGGTAGATATTTAACATGTTTACATACTAAAAATAAATAGCCATTGATGGCTCTAAAATAAATAAATAAAGACCCCAATCTTTACCATTTGCTGATTTTGGTAATATGAGTATTCCCACTATGGAGGTTTTCACCTCTTAAAAATTCCTGAATATTTAACAGAAGCAGCAGAGTTTAGAGATATCATTATTAGAATCCAAAGCATAGTTGGAGGAAGTAGCACCTCTTATGCTGAAGAAGAAGAAAAGCATAAATGCAAATAAAAGTGTATGTGTGTGTATCACAAAAAGAAGTCATGTTACTTCTTCACTAAAATCTTTAATTATCTAGATAAATACAGGGCAAAGTTTTCTAGTAAGATCAAAAGAAAACACTATAGATCAGATGTTTGAGGAGAGAGGTGAATGTCATGAATAGCTAACAAGGTAAAAGTAAAGAAACTAAATAGTAGATTAGAAAGGTTCCCAATTAAACTGCCACTGGTGATCTTCTACCATGATATATTTTCTTCAACAACCTTTAGAAGCCAGGATGTAGGAGAAAAGTCAAATAGTTTGATCCAAGGTGAGAGTCTACAGAGTAGGTAAAATGGGAGGACAAGGTGTGGTAGAGCTAGGAGCAACAGAGAGCATTTTATTTAGTACCACAGTACTTAACTTGGATAGGAAAACAGGAATCAACAGGAGCGTGAGCACAGGGTAGTATTATTTAGACATGGGAGCCATTCATTAATTTATTCACAAAATGAAAATAACTTGAGTTTACGGGTACCTGTATCTAATTTACTTCCTGTTTCGATGGAGAAAGTTTCCTGCATGCGTCTAAGACCAAGTCTCCCCCCCTACACTACCATAATCAATCCCATCTCTGATTGTCTCTCATGTTTCATCTCTGATTGTCTCTCAAAGATTTGTTTCTGTACTTACCCAGTCTCTTAATTCTCAAATTTTCCCTCTCTACAGAATCATACATTGGCAAACAAATACTTTTTTACACCCATTTCTAATCAAACCCTCTCACACGCCCATCCCCTTCCAGCTACTATCCTTTTTCTCTGCTTCTCTTTATGTCAAAGCTCTTTTATATATATATATATATCTTCTTGATTTATGTTTTACATTTCCCACAAACATTTACAGTGTTTGTAGTACATGTCAATGACTGATCTGTGCTCTGAGAGTGTGGAAGTAAACCAAACAGATTAAGTCTATGATCTCATGATGCTTATATTTCAGTTGGGAATCAGGGAGAAAAACAATGAGCACATAAATATTTGTCCGGTCGTAGTTAATGCTTTTTTTGTAAAGTAATTATGTAACAAATATTAAATAAATGACTAAAAGATAAATTAAATTTTAAAGAAGAAAAAAGTTTATCATTGGTGTTAGAAATTGTTGAAATAGTCAAATAGTGAAATAGTCAAAGTTGCATGTGATGTATGTGGAGCTTCACTATAAATAAATATTTGAACAGTGTGTAATAAAATACTATCTTTGTCTCTTTTTATTTACAAATAATAATATACCCAAGAGAATTATAAGCAGCATGTAGACAAAAATAAATGATAAGTACTTGAGAGTCCATTACTCAAAGATCAAAATGAATAATGTCAATATGTCAGAAACCTCTCCCATGCTTTTCCATGATGGGATCTCCCCAGGAGTGGCTACATAATTTGTGGGGCCCAGTTTAAAATGAAAATTTGGGGTCTCTCATTTAAAAATTACTGTGACTTTCAAGATACCAATAGCAGATCACTAAACTAAAGAGGCTCTTCTGAACACAGGGCCCTGTGAAGTTGTCAGGTTGCACACCCAGCTGGCCCTGCATCCCTCTTTCTCCACCCCAGAAGTAACACTATACTAATATTTATAATAATAATTTCTTCAGTCTCTTTATAGATTTACCGCCATTCATATTAAGACAAATCATATAAAACTGTCATTTTTGTAGGTCACTTAATATATTGGCTAATGTATTCTGTTTTTTGAAATTTAAGCAAAAACATGTACCATATTAATTGCTCTATCTTATTCTTTTTGCTTAATGAGTATGAGAGTCATAATATTGCCACATGTGGTTGTATTTTACTTGTTTCCATTGCTGTGTCGTATTACACTCTAGGAATATACTAAAATTCATTTACCCAATCCACAATTAATGAGCATTTGGATTGTTAAAAGTATTTCACTATTATGAGCTCAGCTGTTATGAACATATATGTGCTTTTTTCTTTTCTTTTGCATAAAAGCAAACATTTTTCTAAGGCAAAAACCTAAGTGAAATTGCTGGCCAAAAATTTTGTATATGTTCACTTTTATTAGATTATATCAAGCTTTCTTTCAAATTTGTTGCTCCAGTTTACACGAACTCTAATGATGTATGGGAGTTTCCATTACTGCACACTCATAGTAAGACCTGAAACCGTTAGAATTTTTAATGTTTGCCAGTCTGATGGACGTGGCATTTAAAAAATTTTTGTTATCAATTTCAATTTCCTTGATTACTAATTTGGTGGAGGGTGTTTTTATATATTTATGGCCCATTTTGATTTTTTTATTTGTGAAATATCTAATCACTCAAAATGATGTTTCTCATTTGTCTGTTAGGTTTTTTGAATCACATAAATTTTACAAATGCAATATAGGTACCAATCCTCTGCCATTTATTTGTGTTACAAATAATTTCTTTCACTCTGGATTTTGTTTCTGTTTTCCACTATTATGCTATCTATTAGTAAATATAAGTTTTTATTTTTAGCATACCATTATTTATTAACATACTCTTTGTGTCTATGCTTATGCTGTCTTTCTTAAGAAGATATTATCCTATATTATATTGTTAATGCTTTCTAGTTTTGCCTTTCACATTTGGGATGTTTTCCTTTACTTAGAACTGATGTTTGTGTGAAGTAGGAGGTAAGATTCTAATTTTTTTCATTATAAATATGGATTCTAAATTTCCCCAGCACCATTATTAAGAAATGGATAGCAGATATTGAAAAATGTGTAGGCTTTTTACTAGGCTCTATATTCTGTTGCATTGGATTATTTGCCTATTACTGAAGGAGTAATACACCAACAGGATTAATTAGTTCTAAAAAGAGTTTTGATTTCTAATAGGTATGAACCTACTTTGTTCTACAGATATTTTGTCTATTTTCATCCTTGACATTTTAAATATATATTGTAATCAGTTTATCAATTTTTGTACATGAATGTTAGTTTTTAATTGGGATTACATTGCATCTGTGTATCAATTTGGGGAGTATTGACATCTTTACAACATTAGTCATCCAAGTTATGAACATTGGACACACTGACATTGATTTAGGTTTTCTTTAATGTTTTCCAAAAGCTTCACTATCTTTTCTGTAAAAGACTTGCACACATATTAGAATTTTTCTTATTGAATTCATATTCTGATGGTATTAAAGTGATATCTTTTATAAAATTTTATTTCCCAACTCTTTTTTAATGGTATACAGAAAGACATAGATTTTTTTCTTCACTCGTCTTGTAGTTTGTAAACTTGCAATTTATCACATTTAATATTTTAATAATATTATATTCAAATAAATGCAGGCTTTTTCTTCCTTTTATGATCCACTTTTAAAAATTTATTTTCATTTACTCTGTTTCAAGGAGGATATGTCATTACTTACATACTAAAGTAAAATTATTATAACCTTGTGGTGAATGTTATTTTTACTTTAGAATAAGATGCTAATTGTCTATAGTAATGCATTTGGCTCTAAATCTATTTTCTCTAATGTTAATAGCACAGAATCAACTAATGTTTGTTAGGATTGGCTTAATATGACCTATCCCATTATTTTTCTTTCAATCACTTTAACAATACTTTTTATTCTGAAAATCTTTCTTTTTTTAACCAGAGCAGTTAGTCCATTTGCATTTTTTGTAATTAAGTTTTTTGGTTATATCATTTATCTTCTTTCATTTTTGTCCCACTTGTGATTTTCTGGGTGGTTTCTATCTATTTTTTATAGCTTTACTGAGGTATAACTCATATATGAAAACTGTACATATTTAATGCGTATAACTTGATGAGTTTGGACATACACATACCCTGTGATACCATCCTCAAAGTCAAGATAATAAATGTATCAAACATCTCCAAAAGTTTTTTGTGTCCCTTTGTGTGTGTGTGTGTATGTGTGTGTAAGAACACTTAATGTGAGATAAACAGCCTCATAAATTTTAAGTGCATAATACCATATTGTTAACTATAGGCACTAGGTTGTACAGTAACTCTCTAGAACTTATTCATTCTGCAAAACTGGAACTTTATCCATTGACAAATGACTCTGCATTTCCCCCTTCCTCCAGTCCCTGAAAACTATTATTCTATTTTCTTTTTTCATAAGTTAGACTATTTTGTATAACTTATATAAGTGGGATCATGTAGTATTTGTCCTTCTGTGACTGGCTTATTTTACTTACAATAATGTCTTCCAGGCTCATCCATGTTGCCACAAAAAGTAGGATTTCCTTTCCTTTTAAGGCAGAATAATATTCCATTACACATATATACAACATTCTCTCTATCCTTTCATCTGTGGGTGGACATTTCTGTTGTTTCCCTATCTGAGCTATTGTGAATAATGCTGCAATAAACATGGGAGTGCTGATTTCTCTTCAAGATAGTGATTTTATTTCCTTTGAATAAATACCAGAAGTGGACTTGCTAGATTATATTATAGTTTTATTTCTATTTTTTTAAGGAATCTCCATGTTGTTTTCCACAGGGGCTGTACCAACTTACATTACCATCAACTGTGTACAAAGGCTCCCTTTACACCACATCCTTATCAACACTTGTCATCCCTTCTCCTTTTGATGTTAGCCATCCTAATAGTTGTGAGTGATGTTGAGCATTTTTTCATGTGCCTGTCAGCCATAAGTATATCTACTTTGGAAAATTGTCTCTTCAGTTCCTCTGCCCATTTTTCAACTGAACCGTTTGCACATTATTTTGTTGTTGTTGTTTTTTGTTTGTTTGTTTGCTATTGAGTTGTATGATATCTTTATATATTTTGAATATTAACCCCTTGTCAGATACATGATTTGCAAATATTTTCTCCCATTCCATAGGTTGCTTTTTCTTTTTGTTGATGGTTTCCTTTGCTGTGCAGAAGCCTTTTAGTTTGTTGTGGTCCCACTTGCTTTGGTTGCCTCAAATCATCACCAAGAGTGATGTCAAGAAGCTTAACCCTTATGTTTTCTTCTAGTTTTATGGTTTCAAGTCTTACATTCAAGTCTTTAATTCATTTTGAGTTGATTTTTGTATATAGTGTAAGATAGTGGTCAAGTTTCATTCTTTTGCATGTGTCTGTACAGTTTTCCCAATACCATTTATTGAAGAACTATCTTTTCCTCATTGTATAATCTTGGATCCTTTGCCATTAATTAATTGAACATATATGTATGGGTTTATTTCTAGGCTCTCTATTCTGTTCCATTGATCTATGTGTCTGTTTTTATGCCAATACTATACTGTTTTGATTACTATAGCTTTGTAAATAGTTTGAAATCAGTAAGTGTGATGCCTCCAGCTTTTTTTTTTTTCTTGGCTGTTTTGTTCTCTTTTTTTGCTTGCTTGTTTCTCCTCTTTTTCTTCTTGCATTTCAGTTGGCTGATTTTTATTAACCTATCTTCAGATTCACTGATTCTTTCCTTGCTTGGGTCAAGTCAAGATGAGCCTATTGAAGGCATTCTTTATCTCTCTTACTATGTTTTATATTTCTAATATTTCCAGTTGACTTTTCTTATAGCTTCCTTCTCTCTGCTGAAATTACTTATCTATCATATTGTCTACCTTGTCTCTAGAGCCTTTAACATATTTGTCATTATTTTATACATTTGCCTGACAGTTCCTACATTTGTACCATATTTGAATCTCATTCTGGTGATTGCTTTATCTTTTCAGACTGTGCTTTTTGTATGCCTCAAATTTTTATTTTCTGTTTTTTGTTGAAAGCTGTACATGTTATGTAGGATAGTAGATACGAGGGAAATATTTTTATACTTGGAGTTGACTGTACCTTTCTTTCTTCTAGGCCTTTAGTGTAGGGGTTTGTTTTCTCCTATTGAGAAGTTGCTTTAGGTTTGAAGCTTATTGTTGCTATGGTTATCCTCAGTGCACCTGAGGCCTCAGATTCCTTTGATGAATTTGCTGCTCACTTGACTTTGGATCTTCCCTGTGTACTGCTTCCCAGAGAAAATTCTTTTGTAGCTCTCCTGTATTCCACTTTAGTTTTATATGATACTTTTTATTGTGCTGGGGGTGGGTGGGAATGGAATGACATTCTTTGATTAGGCCACAGTTTTAGGCAGGCAGTGTAAACCTGATTCTTAGTTTTGACCTTCACAAATGTTCCTATCCTCTTCCAGATGTAATGCTGGCATATATTCTTGTCCATTTCCTAAAAATAGAACTTTTTCTTTTTCCCTGTTGCCATCTCCAAGCTGCAGTAGGTTTCCACCAGTGCACACACGCTAGAGATTTGGGGTTTTTCGTTTTGTTTGTTTGAAGTTTTTTGGTTCTTCCACTACATATTAAAGCTCTTATTCCTTAAGAAACAGGAAGATGGTCATGGGTGAAGTTTCAACAAAGTTTGCTTCCATTTCGTCCCATCAACACCTCAAAGAAAACTTTCTCTGGATTCTCTTTTCTCTTTCATGTGAGCTTGTGACTTCTTAGAGGATTACTAAAGAAAAAAGCCTGAAAGAGGATGTAAATTTCCTGTCTGAAACTTGTAAGCTTTTCACATTCTCATGCTAGCCCACTCAACCTTAACAGTTTCTTCAGATTCCTAGCTGAAACTTTTTTCTAGGTTCTGTGATGGTCTGTGTCTTCTGCTTTAGGTAAGCACCTGTTTAAGTCTTGTTTCTCCCTGCAGGTTCCTGTCTCTCACCATATTCTGGGATTATTTATTTGCTCTGAAATCTCAATTCCCTAATAGAATCAAGAAAATTAAATTGCAGTTTGTTCACCCACGTTCTAGTAATGTGTGGAAGCAATGCTCTTTCAGCTATCTACGTCTCAAAGCTGAAACTGAAACTGAACGATCGATTTCTTGTTCAGTTTAATACTCAAAATCCATGTTATAAAAGAAGAGATTTCCATTTAGTTGGTCGTTTTGTGAATAGAATGCAAAAAATTCATAGGCATTGGTACTTATGGAATAACATTTATACAGCAGCAATGAGGATAATTGGTCTTATGAGTTAAATTTAGTCATGGAAAACAATTGGTGGTCAAAACCATACCTCCTGAGTTGAGTCAGTTTTAACTATATTATTGTGTAGTTGTAAAATATAAACAGTGGCCACTAGGGTTACTTCTCAGTGTGCTGTGTGAGGAAATAGGAAACAAAAATGAAGAAATACTTTTCCAATGTGATATTTTATTTTATTATTTTTATTGAAATATAATTGATACACAACATTGTATAAGTTTAAGGTGTACACTAAGTTGATCTAATACACATATATTGCAAAATGATTACCATTGTAGCTGAGCTAACACCTCTGTCATGTCACATAATTATCATTTCTTTTTTGCAGTGGAAACAATTAAGATCTAGTCTCTTGGCATCTTTGAATAATACTGTATTATTGGCTATAATTACTATGTTGTGCTTTAGCTCTCCAGGACTTATTTATCTACCAGTTCTAAGTTTGTATTAAACAGCATATCCCCAATTCCCCCAGCCCCAGCCTCTGATAGCCACTATCCTACTCTCTGTTTTTACAAGTTCAATTTTTTAAATTCCACATATAAGTGATATCATATGGTGTTTGTCTTTCCATATCTGGCTTCATTTAGCAAAATTCCCTCAAGGTCCATCCACGTTGTTACAAATGGCACGATTACCTTCTTTCCCATGACTGAATAATGTTTAAAATAAGAATGCATTATTCAGCCCTGATACATTCATATTTTAAAGAATCTAAGCCTTTCACTTCAAGTCAAAAATATCGTTATGCATACTGCTGAGAATATCTGTGTTTCTAAAGAATACTGATTCTGATGCAAATCACAATCAGAAAGACTTTAATTCTTTCCTAAGAATTGGTGCTTTTTTCACTCCTAGATTAAATGAGGTATATTGAGAATATATATATATATATATATATATGAATTTGAAATGTTGCAAATGAATTTGAAAAATACATCCAGAAATAAATGGATGACAACAAAAATTGAAGTAAGAATACTGATATTGTCAATTCACATATAATAGGAACCAGAGTTTATTCTTGACTCCTCCCTGCCAACAATTAACCATATCTCAAATCCATCTGCAACACTCTATCTCCAATACCATTACTCTAGTCCAAGGCATCCTCATCTCTCCCTCATTCAACCCCAATAGATTCCTGGCTCCTTTCCTCACATCTGCTCTTATTCTCCTTAAATTCATTATCTGCAGTCTTCTGAGCAATATTTCTTAATGTCAAATGTCCTAATACCACTCATCTTCAATGTTTTGTTGTTGTTGTTGTTTTAATTGCCTTTGGAATTCAGTTCAGTAGCCTTTACCTTGCATACAAGGTCTTGAGTACCTAACTCTCAAGTTGAGTACAGTACAACTACATATTCTTCCCCACCTCCTCCCCATGTCACTCTCTTCCAACTACACTTATTTCAAATACTTAAATATCCCGTCCTATTCCTTTAGGAAATTCACACTTGTTCCTCCTCGTATACCCTGCATCTAGATAATTTTTGCTCCTCCTGCTGTAGGGTGATACATAAATGCACTTTATCAGGGTAACCTTCTGTGACTTTCCAATCTGGAATGTGTTATTCTCCTAGGACATCTTCCTATTTC
The DNA here is from genome assembly GCF_949987535.1 of Balaenoptera acutorostrata. Taxonomy (NCBI): domain Eukaryota; kingdom Metazoa; phylum Chordata; class Mammalia; order Artiodactyla; family Balaenopteridae; genus Balaenoptera; species Balaenoptera acutorostrata. The sequence goes on from NC_080064.1 coordinate 64,254,806, forward strand.
ATAAACTTCTTCTTTATAACAGTTGACACTTAAAAGTTCTCCATCAATATTTGTCATCCACTCTAAATTACAAACACTAGGAACATATAAAATTTGAATGTTTTGTTTATCTTTGTAATCTCAATGACTGGCATATAGTGGACAATCAATAAAAGGCAGGAGCCTACCCTGTTTCCAAGATTGGTTGGGTCTTGACAGAATATCAAGCAGAGTAGCAGTCAATACGGCTGAGATTCAAAGAAGGAATAGTGTTTCAAGAAAGAAGTAAAGTTCGAAAGAAGAATTGATTGTCAGTGGAGGAAGTTGAGATATATCTCAGCAGTGGGCTAAGCCAAAGCACTGATGAAGGTGGTGGTGAAGGTCACTGACAAGGAATGAGCTAGTGGGAAAAGGAATGTCCAGTGCTCATGGAAGGGAAATCATATTTCAGGTCCACGCAATAAGACTTACTACAGGACACACCTATTTTCTCTCTTTCCTTGATAGAGCTGGTTTTAAAATTGCACTTGGTTGAACTGACATGTTGAAATTAATGGCATCACCTGACAGAAATTGAGGATAGGAAGCTGGTGCATACTTTTTACACCAGGGGTTTTCAAATTTTAGCATATATAAAATTACATAGATTTGTTGAAACAGATTTGGAGGCTCCACTCCCAGAGTCTCTGATTCAGCCAGGTTTGAGGTGAGGCTGAGGACTGGCATTTTAAGCAATTTTCTAGGTCATGCAGTTGCTGCTTATCTAGAGACCACACTTTGGCAAACACTGTTCTTTACTGGACATGCGGTTTCAGTAGAATTGCATGAATTCTCTAATCTTTCATTCCTTGCCTTCCTTCCCCAACATTTTAAATAAGGAAGAAAACAAATGGAATAAGGTTTAAGACACTAACAGGGAGTTTTACTTTGAGGTTAGAGAGGTAACACCAACAGTGAATCATACAGTCCGCAGCTGAGAGGAATTAGAGTAGGAGGGTATTTTTGGTCTCAATTTATGTTTCCTTTAGAATTACTGTGGGAGGGAATTTGTAGTCTCAAAGCATTAGCATAGTTTATGCCTTACCTTGAATATCTATAGCAATGATAAATCCACAAAGTTTTTTTTTTTTTTTTTTTACAAGATACTGCAATTCTCTAATTTATCCTAGAGTAGTGATTATTTTTCTGCTTTTCAAATAAGGTGGGTTTTTTTTTTCATTTTAAGGATTATAGCCATTATTTTTTGTTCTACTGTGTTTTAAATAATCCAATTTATTCTCCTGTATCATATTTTCTGTGGAGCAAATGTAAAGAGCTAATATAATTTCAGTGCATAGGATATGGATTTTATATTTACACTTTTATTTGGATGAATTCAAAAGGCTCTAGGTCATTTTGTTCATGTAATTCCAAAAGTCATGGGTATATACTTAACATGGTATAATTTGAAGAGGTCAGTATGAAATTTTTGAGACATTGCAAATTCAGATCCCTCTGGAGGGATATTGCCTAGACAAAGTTACAACCTCTGTCCACATATTGTCTTCTTTGAAAGCTGGGTAATTAGACTTACCTCTCTTTTCCTGAGTGTTTTCATGTACGAAATAACATGATAATATTACCTGCTTCATAAGATGGTATTCAGAATTTAACATAAACAATTTTAAACCCTGGAACATAAATTGGTAGTTGAAAAGAATAAGGATCATTATTATTGGTTGGATTCCCATCTAGTTTTATTCTTGACATTAGTTTTTGCTCTTTCTCTCTTCCAGTTTTTTTTCTACTGAAATCTTTTGAAGTTGCAATTCCTATTTGTAGAGCTACAGTTTACTGAATACTTATTAAACTCCAGGCACTGTGCCAAAATCTTTACTTAATGCATGTGATTTATTATTCATAGCAATCTTGGGCTATAAATATTATTATCCCAATTTTACAAATGTAGGTAAGGAGATTTAGCAAATTCTTATATTATCATATATTGAGCAAGAACTTTCTGCACATAACTTCACTGAGAGGATAAAAGGCAGGTTAAAAACATGGACACTGGGTTTTAAAATGATGGTGCAGACTACTTTTCCCTATTCCTCTTGTTAAATATGGCTAAAAACTATGGATATTCTGTATAAAACAAACATAAATAAGACTCAGAAATGTGGAGAGAAGAAGGAAGACTGGCTAGCAACCTCAGGACACAAGAAACAAAATGGCAATGTTTTTCCTGGATTTTCTTTTTGCCTCACATATTCAGACTGAGTGCAGGAAAAGTAGGCACCTGGAAATGCCAAAGAGTCTAGACAATAAAAAGCCACAAGAAAAACCTACTGTGCTAAATAAAGGCCCTGAAGGGGAGTTGTCAAGCAAAATATAAAAGTTTTAGAAATTAACCACTCTACTCTAGTCATATACCCCAGAAAAAACTGTGGCCTCATTTACAGCCACCTCAGCAAAGGTCAAGTGGGAAACCTAGACTTCCATTCCTGCTAAACTCTAAGGAAGTATGCCAAGCTTCAGCCAGCATAGTGTCAAAGAAGACTGAGTGCAGAGCCAGAATTTTCATCCCTATCTAGTGATGATGAAACCCCCCACCTTACATGATATACACAGAAACTACTTGGGAAGTGTGGCTTTCCATCATTTGGCAGGAATAAGGTACTTCTCCCTCTCCCTGCTGGGATAATGTCAGAAGAGGCCTAGTGAAGAATCAGGACTATCACCACCCAGTGGTAAGAAGACCCCCTTGCATTGTCAATGGAAGCTGCATTGGGAACATGGTCTCCTAGCAGTTATGAGGTAGAGACATTTCCTTTGCCAGAATTGTTAGAGGAGTCCTGCTAAAACCAAAGATTCAAATAAGATCTAGAACATCATGACATAATATTCAAATTTTCAGGTTTCAAAAAAAATTCCTCATCATACCAAAACAAGGAAAATCTCAACTTGAATGAGAAAGGACAATTAATAGATGCCAACACCAATATTACACTCTTTCTGAATGACAGGAAAAAAGAAACTGAAAGAAATAACTCAAGTTAAGAACTTATGGTTTGACCACAAACAATTTTTTTTTTTTAACATTTTTACTGGAGTATAATTTCTTTACAATGGTGAGTTAGTTTCTGCTTTATAACAAAGTGAATGAGCTATACATAAACATATATCCCCATATTTCCTCCCTCTTTCATCTCCCCCACCCCTTCCCTATCCCACCCCTCTAGGTGGTCACAAAGCACCAAGCTGATCTCCCTGTGTTATGCAGCTGCTTCCCACTAGCTATCTATTTTACATTTGGTAGTGTATATATGTACATGCCACTATCTTTGTCCCAGCTTACCCTTCCCCCTCCCCATGTCCTCAAGTCCATTCTCTACATGTGTGTCTTTATTCCTGTCATGCTCCTAGGTTCTTCAGAACCATTTTTGGTTTTTTTGATACCATATATATTTGTTAGCATATGGTATTTGTTTTTCTCTTTCTGACTTACTTCACTCCGTATGACAGACTCTAGGTCCATCCACCTCACTACAAATAACTCAATTTTGTTTTTTTATGACTGAGTAATATTCCATTGTATATATTTGCCATATCTTCTTTATCCATTCACCTGTCAATGAACACATAGGTTGCTTCCATGTCCTGGCTATTGGAAATAGAGCTGCAATGAACATTTTAGTACATGACTCTTTTTGAACTATGGTTTTCTCAGGGTTTATGCCCAGTAGTGGGATTGCTGGGTCGTATGGTTGTTCTATTTTTAGATTTTTAAGGAACCTCCATACTGTTCTCCATAGTGGCTGTATCAATTTACACTCCAACCAACAGTGCAAGAGGGTTCCCTTTTCTCCACACCCTCTCCAGCATTTATTGTTTGTAGATTTTTTGATGATGGCCCTTCTGACTGGTGTGAGGTGATACCTCATTGTAGTTTTGATTTGCATTTCTCTAATGGTTAGTGACATTGACCATCCTTTCTTGTGTTTGTTGGCAATCTGTATATCTTCTTTGGAGAAATGTCAATTTAAGTCTTCTGCCCAATTTTGGATTGGGTTGTTTGTTTTTTGATATTGAGCTGCTTGTAAATTTTGGAGATTAATCCTTTGTCAGTTGCTTTGATAGCAAATATTTTCTCCCAGTCTGCAGGTTGTCTTTTTGTCTTGTTTATGTTTTCCTTTGCTGTGCAAAAGCTTTTAAGTTTCATTAGGTCCCATTTGTATATTTTTGTTTTTATTTCCATTTCTCTAGGAGGTGGGTCAAAAAGGATCTTGCTGTGATTTATATCATAGAGTGTTCTACCTATGTTTTCCTCTAAGAGTTTGATAGTGTCTGGCCTTATATTTAGGTCTTTAATCCATTTTGAGTTTATTTTTGTTTATGGTGTTAGGGAGTGTTCTAATTTCATTCTTTTACATGTAGCTGTCCAGTTTTCCCAGCACCACTTATTGAAGAGACTGTCTTTTCTCCATTGCATATTCTTGTCTCCTTTATCAAAGATAAGGTGACCATAGGTGCATTGGTTTATCTCTGGGCTTTCTAGTCCATTCCATTGATTTATATTTCTGTTTTTGTGCCAGGAGCATACTGTCTCAATTACTGTAGCTTTGTAGTATAGTCTGAAGTCCAGTAGCCTGATTCCTCCAGCTCCATTTTTCTTTCTCAAGATTGCTTTGACTATTCGGGGTCTTTTGTGTTTCCATATAAATTGTGAAAATTTTTGTGCTAGTTCTGTGAAAAATGCCATTGGTAGTTTGATAGGGATTGCATTGAATCTGTAGATTGCTTTGAGTAGTATAGTCATTTTCACATTGTTGATTCTTCCAATCAAAGAACATGATATATCTCTCCATGGTATATCTGTTTGTAATGTCTTTAATTCCTTTAATCAGTGTCTTATAGTTTTTTGCATACAGGTCTTTTGTCTCCTTAGGTAGGTCTATTCGTAGGTATTTTATTCTTTTTATTGCAATGGTAAATGGGAGTGTTTCCTTAATTTCTCTTACAGATTTTTCATCATTAGTCCATACGAATATAAGAGATTTCTGTGCATTCATTTTCTATCCTGTTACTTTACCAAATTCATTGATTAGCTTTAGTTGTTTTCTGGTAGCATCTTTAGGATTCTCTATGTATAGTATCATGTCATATGCAAACATGGACAACATCTCTCAAGGGCTAAAAGAGAACAGCTGTCAATCTAGAATTCTATATTTACTGAAATATCCTCCAGGAAAGAAGGGGGAATCAATACATTTCAAATGAAGGAAAAGTAAAAAGAATTTGTTGCCAGCAGGCCTAACTTAAAATGATAAATAAAATAATTTCTCTAAACACAAAGGAAATAATAAAGGAAGACATCTTGGCATGTCAGGAAGGAAGACCAGTGTAAAGAGCAAACATATGGATAAGTATAATAGACTATCCTTCTCTGCTTTAGTTTACTAAAATGTTTGGTGTTTAAAACAAAAATTTCAGTACTCTGTGTTATGGCTCTCCAAGTATGTAGATGAAATATATCAAGACAATTATAAATAAGAGAAGGTCAAGGGGCAGAAAAGGAGGTAAGATTTCCAAACTTAACTTGAACTGGTAAAATTTTGACACCAGTAGACTGTGATATTATGTATTATATGTGAAATTTGATATGTAGAGCAACCATTAAATAATCTATACAAGGAGATATGCTGAAAAACACTATAGATAAGTAAAAATAAAGTACTAAAATATACTTAAGTAACCAACAGAAGATAGGAAAAACAAACAAACAAACAAAAAACAAACATAAATGGCTAAATTAAGTTCTAACATGGCAATAATTACATTACATATACATGGTCTAAGTGCACCAATTAAAAGAGATTGTTGGGACTTCCCTGGCCGTCCAGTGCTTAAGACTTCACCTTCCAATGCAGGGAGTGAGAGTTCAATCCCTGGTTGGGGAGCTAAGATCCCACATGCTTCGGGGCCAAAAAAACAAAACATTAAAAAAAAAAAGCAATATTGTAACAAATTCAATAAACACTTTAAAAATGGTCCACATCAAAAAAAAAAAAAAAAAAAGAGAGAGAGAGAGAGAGATTGTCAAAGTAGATTTTTAAAAAATGAGCGATCCAACCAAATGCTGTTTACAAGAAATTCACCTCAAATATAATGATCTCATGCATATTATGCTGAGTGAAAAAAAAATCTCAAAGGTTATATACTGTATGATTTTATTTATATAACATTCTGAAAGTGACAAAATTATACAGATGGAGAACAGATTAGCAGTTGTCAGGGGTTAGGGATGTTGCAGGGCAGGGTGCAGATTTGAGTATACAGGAAGGAGTTGCACAAAAGAGATTTCTGTGGTGGTCATTGACTATTTTTCTATCTATTGCTGTAATGGCTATATGAATCTATACTTGTGATAAAAATGACATAGCATGAACTGTATGCACTATATACATATATACATTATATCAAAGTCAATTTCCTGGTTTTAATATTTATTATAGTTACATGAGATGTGACCATGTTGGAAATTGGATGAATGAACATCTCTATACTAATAATACAACATCCTGGGAATCTATAATTTTCCTCCTAAAAATTACCATGTTAAGAAAATGAAAGCTAAAACTCATATGATCTAATAGATGAGAAAATCATTTGACAATATTCAACATACATTTATGATAAAAACTCAACAAATTGTGTATAGAGGGAATGTATATCAACATAATAAAGGTCATATATGACAAGTTCACATCTAATATCATACTCAATGGTGAAGATCAGGAACAAGACAAGAATACCCACTCTTGCCACTTTCACGCAACATAGTACTGGAAGTGCTAGCCAGAACAATTAGTCAAGGCAAAGAAATAAAAGACAACCAAATCAAAAAAGAAGAAATAAAACTGCCTCTGTTTGTGGATAACATGACATTACATATAGAAAATCATAAAGACTCCACCAAAAAACTCTAAGAATGGATTAACAAATTCAGTAAAGTTGCAGGACACAAAATCAATATACAGAAATCCGTTGCATTTCTATACTCTAATAATGAACTATCAGAGGGAAGTTAAGAAAACAATCACGTTTACAACTGTATCAAAAAGAATAAAATACCTAGGAATAAGTTGAACCAAGGAGTTGAAAAATCAGCACACTGAAAACTAAAAGATGTTGATGCAAGAAATTTTTCATAATAAGAAGATACAACAAGAAAACACAAATGAATGAAAAAATAGTCCATGCTCATGGATTGGAAGAATTACTATTGTTAAAATGTCCATACTACCCAAGGAAATCTAGAGATTCAATTCGAGCTCTATCAAAATTCCCATGTCATTTTTCACAGAAATTCCCATGGTATTTTTCACAAACAATCCTAAAATTTGTATGGAACCATAAAAGACTCCAAATAGCCAAAGCTATTTGGTCTCTAAAAAAATTAAAACTAGACTAGCATATGATCTCAAAATTCCACTTTTGGGTATTTATCCAAAGGAAATGAAAACACTAACTCAAAATGATATCTACAACCCGGTGTTTATTGCTGTATTATTTACAATAGCCAAGGAATGGACATGGAAACAACCTAAAGGTACATCAATAGATGAATAGATAAGGAAATACCATGCAAAATTCTATATATAATATACACAATGGAATATTATGTAGCCATAAAAAGGAAGGGAATCCTGCCATTTGTGACAACATGGAATGACTCTAAGTGTATTATGCTAAGTGAAATAAGTCAAACAGAGAGAGACAAATACTGTATGATCTCACTTATTTGTGGAATCTAAAAAAAAAAAAAAACTAAACCAAACCCTGTACTCATAGATAGAGAGAAAGAACAGATTGGCGATTGCCAGAGGTGGGGGATGGGAGGGGCATGAAATAGGTGAAGGTTGTCAAAAGGTACAAACTTCCAATTATAAAATAAGTAGGTCCTGGGGATATTATGTACAACATGGTGACTATAGTTAATAATACTGTATTATATATTTGCAAGTTGCTAAGAGAGATCTTAATCCTTATCACAAGAAAAAAATATTGTAACTACATGTGGTGACAGATGTTAACTACACTTACTGTGTTTGCTGTGTCACAATATTTACATATATTGAATCATTATGTTGTACACCTGAAACTAATACAATGTTATATGTCAATTATATCTCAATAAAAATAAAACAGAGAAACAATAGAGTAAATCAATAAAACCAAAGGCTGATTATTTGAGAAGATCAATAAAGTTAATGAACCTCTGGCCAGGTTAACCCAGAAAAGAAAAAGTAGATTCAAATTACCAATACCAGGAAGAAAATATGAGACTTTACTACTGATCCCACAGACATTAAAAGCATAGTAAGTGGATACTATAGATGACTCTAGCTCTGTAAAATCAACAATTTACATGAAAAACACAAATTATCAGAAATTCCAGAAGAAATAGATCATCTGAACAGTCATATATAAAGAAGCCATTTAATTAGAGTAAACACCTTCCAAAAAAAAAAAAAAGAAAAGAAAATTTAGAACCATATACTTTCACTGGTGAATTCTACCCAACATTTACATAATAAATAATACCAATTCTACACGTCTCTTCCTGAATGGAAAAGAGGTGGGAATACTTGCCAACTCATTTTATAAGGTCAGATTCACCCTACTACCCAAACCAGACAAAGACAAGAACTATAGAACAATAACCCTCATGGACATAGACACAAAAATTCACAACAATATATAAGCAAATCCAATTCAGCAATATATTAAGAAGGGTAAAATAAATTACAATCCGGTGGAGTTCAGCACAGGAAAGCAAGGCTAATTTGACATTTAGAAACCAAGTCATGGGTTGTGGACTGAATTGGGTGTCCCCACAATCCATGTATTGAAGTCTTAGCTATCTATGTAACTGTATTTGGAGATAGGGCCTTTAAGAAGTAATTAAGGTTAAATAAGGTCATAAGGATGGAACCTTAATCCAATATGACTGATGTCCTTATAAGAAAAGGAAGACACATCAGAGATGTGCATGTACAGAGAGAAGGGTATGTGAGGATACAGAGAGAAGTTGCCTATTTGAAAATTAAGGAAAGAGGCCTCAGGAGAAACCAACTTTGTCAGTACCTTGATCTTGATCTTGCAGCCTCTGGAACTGTGAGAAAATAAAATTATGTTGTTTAAACCTGTGGTGTTTTGTTATGGCAGATGTAGCAAATTAATACACCATGTAATTCACCATATTAGCAGACTAAATTTTAAAAAAATGCTTATGATCATCTCATTAGGGACAGAAAAAAACATTAGCAAAATCCATGCTTATTTATGACAAAAAAATTTAATTCTCCAAATTCTAAGAATCAAAGGGAACTTCTTTAACTTGGTAAAAGACATCCACAAACCTACAGGTAACATCATATTTAATGGTAATATACTGAATGCTTTCCCTCCAAGTTAAAGATTTCCTTTCTCCTCACTCATATTCAACATCATAATGGAAGTTCTATCCATGCAATTAGCCAAGAATAAAAAGGTATACAGGTTAAAAATGAAGAAGTAAAATTGTCTCTATTTACAAAGGACATGATTGCCTATGTAGAAAAATCCCAAAGACTCATAAAAAATCTCCTATAACTATGAGTTTAGCAAGACCATAAGATATAAGGTCAATATACAAAGAACAATTCTATTTCTAGATGCCAGCAATGAACAAATGGAGTTTGATAGTTTTAAAAATCCATTTATAATAGCACCAAAGAATGAAGGAGTTAGATATAACTAACACAACATGTGGCAGATCAGTGTGTTGAAAATAACAAAGCACTACTGAAAGAAATCAAAGGAAAGCTAAAAAATGGAGATACATACAATGTTCATGGATTGGAAAGCTCAGTGTTATTAAGATTCCAATTCTCCCTTACTTTGATCCATATATTCAACACAATCCCAAACAAAATCCTTGCTAGAATTTTGTTAGTTATGTACAGGATGATTCTAAAATTTATATGGAAATGTGAAAGAAGTAGAAAAACTAAAACAATTCTGACAATGAGGAACATTTTGGAGGATTCACATTATCTGATTTCAAGATGTAATATAAAGCTACAGTAATCAAGTAATCAAGATATGGTCTTGGTGAAAGTATAGACACATAGATCAATGGAACAGAATAAAAAAGTCAAGAATAGACTCATGAAAACATAGGCAGAACTGCCATTTTCTGGCTCCACATGTTAAATATTTGGAAGCTGCCACTCCATCTGAAAGATAGTAAAAAGCTGAACACACTGAAAAAGCAACAACTCTTCCTGGATCCATAAGAGAGGAGAACACCTGACAAACTGCTGTCCCCAAGAATTGAGAAACAGACAGGGGAATAGAATGAGTCACGGCTCATGGGATCAGATTCATGAGCTTGAACCACCACAGGAACCAGTGTTGGGGTAGGAAAACCTGAACTGGAATTGATGAATTGCTGGAAGCTCAGTGTGAATAATGTTGAGAGTTAAAAACTCCAGCAGGACAATATTGTGAAATTTACATCTAGGAGCTCCACCAGTTTAACTAAGGAAATATTTGAGAAAATCCCCTTGGGCTTCTGGCAGGAGAAGGGGAAAAGGAACCATTTTGATCAGAGAGCACTCTGTTCTTTTTAACAAGGCCAACCCTCAGGGGAAACTAGTTAAGCAGAACCTAACCTTCTGGGGTATTATCAGGGCATAACTGACTTGGAGGAAAAGAAACACCCAACTCCAGCCCATTCTAGCCACCCTGTCCCATTTAAGGGAAGAGAAAAATACTGAGAAACATTTGTAATATTTACAGTCCAGAAGCACAGGCTTACTAAAAATGCCTTTTCAGATACAGCACGAAAGGCAGGATCCATGAAAGAAATAATTGATAATATTAAAATTAAAACATCTGGTCTGCAAAAGACAGTATCGAGATAAACAGAAGACAAGGCACAGACTGGAAGAAAATATTTGCAGAAGACTCATGGGATAAAAGACTGTTATTCAAAAATATATAAAGAACTCTTAAAGCTCAACAATAAGAAGACAAACAACTCTACTGAAAATGGTTCAATAACCTTAATATACACCTCAAGAAAAAGGAATGCATACATATGGCTAATAAGGATATGAAAAGGTATTCTGCATTAAAAGTCATCAGTGCAATGCAAATTAAAGCAACAATGAGATACTACTACACAGCTATTAGAATGTCCAGATCAAGAACACTGACAATGGCAGATGCTTATGAGAATGTAGAGCAAAAGGAATTTTCATACATGGCTGGTGGGAATGTATGCACAATGGTACAGCCACTTTGGAATACAGTCTGGTGTTTTCTTACAAAATTAGACATAATTTTACCATAGCATCCAGTGTTTGTGCTTCTTGGTATTGACCCAAAGGAATTGAAAACTTATGTCTACACAAAATCCCACACATGAATGTTTACAGCAGCTTTATTCATAATTTCCAAACTTGGAAGCACACAAGATATTCTTCATTCACTTCTGATGAATGCATAAATAGTCTTACAGCCATACAATGAAATATTATTCAGTACTAGAAAGAAACGATCTATCAAACCATGAAAAGACATAGAAGATACTTAAATATGTATGACTACGAGAAAGAAGCCAATCTGAAAAAGCTACATACTATGTGATTCCAACTCTATGATATTGTGGAAAAGGCAAAACTACAGAAACAATAAAAAGACCAGTGGTTACCAGGGTTGGTGCAGGAAGAAATGAATAGGCAGAGAACAGAGTATTTTTAGGGCAATAAAAATACTCTGTATGATATATATATATATATATATATATATATATATATATATATATCATTAAACATTTCTCCAAACCCATAGAATTCACACCACCAAGAGTGAGCCCTCAGGTAAACTTAAACTTTGGCTTATTATGGGATGTCAGCGTAGGTTCATCCTTTGCAATAAAGTGTACCATTCTGGTGAGTGATGTTGATAATGGGTGAGGCTAACCATGTGAGGGAGCAAGGGGCATTTCAAAATCTCTCTAACATTCCTCTTAATTTTGTTGTAAACCTAAAATTTCTCTAAAAAATAATCTTTCAAGAGAAGGAAAAAAAATAGGCAACTGATTTTCTTTTACATATTTAAAATAAGCTTTTAATTTTAGAACAATTTTAATATCACAAAGATAATTTTAAAGTTCCCATTTATTCCACACACAGTTTCCTCAGTTATTAACATCTTAAATGGTACATTTGTCACAATTCATGAACCAGTATTGCTAGATATTGTTATTATCTGCAGTCCATAGTTTATTCAGTTTTCCATACTTTTTACCATATGTCCTATTTCTTTTCCAGGATCCCAAGTACATTTAGTTGTCGTGTCTTCTTAGGATTCTCTTGGCTGTAACAGTTCCTCAAATTTTCCTTGTTTATAATGACCTTGACAATTTCAAGGAGTACTGGTCATATATTTTGCAGACTTCTCCTCAGATGAGCCTTGTGTGATGTATTTTTAAAATGTTTGTTATTAAGACAATATTTTTAGTCAACTGATTTTTGACCAAAATACACAAGCAATTTGATGGAGGAAGTATAGTCTTTTCAACAAATGTTGTGAGCCAACTAAGTGTTCATATGCAAAGTAGTGAACTTCAATACATGTCTCATACTTTATACAAATGTTAACTCAAAATAGATCATTAGCCCTCAATATAAAATGTAAAACTATACAACTTCAAGAAGAAGAGATAGAAGAAAATCTGCCATGACTCTGGATTTGATAATTAGTGTTTAGGTATACCAGCAAAAGCACAATCCACAGAGAAAATATCAATAGTTTGGACTAATCTTTTGCTTTGCAAAATAAACTTGTAAGAGAATAAAACTACAGCTCACGTATTGGGAGAATGTATTTGCCAATCACCTGTATTCTAAAGGACTTATATCCAAAAGTACAAAAGAACACTTACAACTCAACAATAAAAACAAAACACACACACAAAACTCAAGGTAAATAATAGGCAAAAGATCTGAATAAACACTGCTCTAAGAGATACACAGATGAACAATAAGCATACGAAAAAATGCTGAACGTGATTGCTCGTTAGGAAATATAAATTAAAGCCACGATGATATATCACAGCATACCTTCAAAAGGACAAAAAAAATTTTAAGGAGAAAACTATCAATATGAAATTCTGGGGAAAATACAGTGCAGAGTATCAGGAATTTTTATTCATTGCTCGTGGGAATGCAAAATGATACAGGCGCTTTAGAAAATGGCTTCACAGTTTTACACTGTGATGTTAAGCATACACTTACCAAACAGTCTGGCAATCCCACTCTTAGATATTTACCTAAGTGAATTGAAACCTTCTGTTAATATAAAACCTGCATGTGAATATTTATAGCAGTTTTATTGATAATGCCCAAAGTCTGAGAATCACAAGGTGTCTTTCAACAGGTGAATGAGGTGAATGAATAAACTGTTGTACATTTATAAAATGGATTACTACTCAGGCTTAAGAAAATGATCTACTGGTTCATACAACAACATGAATTAACCTTAAATGCATTTTGCTATTTGAAAGAAGCCAGACTCCAAAGCTACATAATGTATCATTCCACTTACATGGCATTCTGGAAAAGACAAAACAATAGGGATGGAAGACTGATCAGTGATTGCCAGAGGTTTACTGGGTAGTAACTGAGTAAAAGAGGGCCACACCAGAGAATTTTTAGATGATGGAACTGTTTTGTATGATACTTTCATTCTGGGTACATGACTCTATGCATTTTCAAACTGATAGAGCAGTACAACACAAACAATGAAATTTATGTAAATTATAAAGAAAATGAAACATGATATATCAATCACTGTATGGAATGTTAAGATGTGACAAAGGAATCTAACTCTATGACAAATGTGTCCATAGCTTCCAGAAAGGTAAGAGGGAGATGGATGACCTAAGTAACTTTAGAAAACAGTGTTTTGACAAGATAAAGGCTGAAGACTAAAAAAAATAAAACTCTATAATAACAGTATACTTTAGTTGGTAAATTTGTTACTCACAGGGATTCATTTACCAATTCTGAAATTAATTTACATATATACTAGGGTTGAAAAAATAGATAAATAAATTGTACATGATGGGGACTAGGTTTCTCATAATCAGAGAAAAAAGTTATATAAATACATATATAAGCAAGGCGGAAAGCCTGAATGAACCCTATCTTTGGTAATGGACTAAAGTTGGATATATCAGCATGAACTCATGTTTATTTTAATACACTAACAGATAAATAGATGCAGAATTAAATATATATGTATATACATATACATATATATCTAAGTATATACATAGGTTAGAATACCTGTATATATTTCTTTTTTTTTTTTTTTTTTTTATTTATTTTTATTTTTTGGCTGTGTTGGGTCTTCGTTTCTGTGCGAGGGCTTTCTCTAGTTGCGGCAAGCGGGGGCCACTCTTCATAGCGGTGCGCGGGCCTCTCACTGTCGCGGCCTCTCCCGTTGGGGAGCACAGGCTCCAGACGCGCAGGCTCAGTAATTGTGGCTCACGGGCCCAGTTGCTCCGCGGCATGTGGGATCTTCCCGGACCAGGGCGCGAACCCGTGTCCCCTGCATTAGCAGGCAGACTCTCAACCACTGCGCCACCAGGGAAGCCCCTGTATATATTTCTTAACTCTATCATCTGAGAGACCTAGAACCTGTGACTCCCCAAGTGAAGTGAGTGCACTTAGTGCCAAGACCTTGGATTCTAAAATTCCAATTGCCAATAAAAGGAGCAGGGCTCTTTAGAGCAATGGCTGATTCTAAGGCAGTGACTTGCAATATACAAGATGAACCCAGCCTCCTGTAGTGTCAAGAATAAGAAAATACTGAAAAGGAAAAAAAAAGACTGAGTACATTTCAAAAGGATGCAGCAGTCAACCTGAAATTGCTCCCAATGTCCAAAGCTGGAATATCTAATGAGCAAAATAACTCATTATAGTATTGTATTATAATTCAAAGAATAAAATAAATATACAATTACCCTAGAACAACTAGGGGCTTAGGGACACCAGCTCTAAATTGAAAATCTGCGTATAACTTATAGTTGGCCCTCCATATTCATGGTTTCTAGGTATCTGAGGTTCCACGTTCGCAGATTCAACCAACCGGGGATAGTGTAGTACTACTATAGTATTTACTACTGAAAAAAATCTGCCTGTAAATGGACCCGCACAATTCGAACTCATTTTGTTCAAAGGTCAATTGTACATGAGTGCATACTGATATAAATAAATCATTGAATAAAAAATAGAGGAAAGGGAAAAATCTTTACAGATGAGTTCCAAGTAATAAATGTAGAAGAAATGAGGGAAATAGAAAAATCACCATTAAAACACCACAGTAATAATTGCTTCAGGCAAATTCCAAAAATGAATGATATAATTAGCAAGTAAACTTTAAGGAAAAACAGAATAGTTTCATAACCTCAGAGTATCTCCCTGCAAATATTTCTAAATTACTATGGTTGTTTAACCTGTATCCATAAATTTTTGATACTTCTCCCTCCAAGAGGTGGAGCTTAATTCCCCTCACATTAAATGTGGAATAGAATGAGTGACTGACTTCTAAGAAATAGAATATGGAAAGGAAAAAGTAATAACATTACAGTGGAGAAATTTGGCAGACATCACGTTAACCATATCCACAAGGTTAAAATGACCAGCAAGAAGTCATGTTGAAATCATATACTCATGCAATGAGAAGGACATTTCTCCTCTATCGTAATCTTCCCCCAAATTTTTAACCTCAGTTTAATTATGGGAAAACATTAAACAGACCCAAATTGAGAGACGTTCTACAAAATACCTGACCAATAATCTTCAAAGCTGTCAGTGTTGTGAAGGACAAGTAAAGACTGAGAAACCTTCACAGATTCAAGGAAACTATGGTGAAATGATTATTTAAAGCAACGTGGTAAACTGGATTGTATGCTGGGACATAAAAAGGGACAGGAGTGAAAAAATAAAGACTGAAATCTGAATAAAGTATAATTTAGTTAATATCACTTTCCAGTAAGATTTTCCTAATTTTGATAAATTTATTATAGTTATATGAGATGGAAACTGAGATATAGGGGAGCTCGCTGTACAATCTTTGCAAACCTTCTATACATCTAAAATTCTTTCAAAATAAAAACTTAAAAAATAAATCCTTGAACCTTATATAGGTTCCAAACATATACCTAGTGCTGATTCATATTTTTGATATTAGTTGTTTTAGACAACCCTAATTTGATATATTTATTAAGACACATATGGGCTATTAATTTTTCTTCTATATTATATTCCACTGATAGTGCATGATGGCAAAGTACCATTTGATACAGTAATCCTGCCAACTGCTAATTCTGTTTTCTCTCTGAGCATATTTGTCTAGTTTTCTAAGACTCCTGGCAGTAATTTATGTCATGTCAATTAATGCTATAAGTGGAGTGCAACTTTGAATGATTCTTCTATAGTTTGTCTTTCTTCTGTATTTACTGACAAAACTCCTTTTTTTAACTAGAAAATATTCATTTACAGTTTTGTGGGGGAAAATAAAATAACTTAATGGGCTTACCAAAGAAATGACTATGCTTAATTTTTTTAAAAAATGAAAATATGTAATGATAAATTACGATTTTTTGGAAAAGTTTCATAAGAGGCAATAATTACAAAGTGCTGCTTCAATATTTTTTCTCTTCAGTAAATTCTTTCTTGGTTAATATTTCAGTGAATGTAAAAAAACATGTGGTAAAATTGTTGCAATGAGCGGCATCTTATTGTCTTCTGGGGAAATAATTTATGTGCAAAGATGAATGCATAACATTTTTTGATACATGACTATGCTGGAACTTCAGCTAAGTTGTGAAAATGTAGCGAGATGAGTAAGACATGATCCCAGATTTTCTGGCTATTTAAAGCAGGTAATATTAAAATATGCCATGGCAACTTTTTATATAAAAGATGGGCAAGAAGTGATCCCAGAAGGAAAATAAAGTTAATCACTTATCGTGAAGTTGATTTGGAGTAGATCTATTTAACTCAATTAGTAGGAGCAAATACCATCTTAAGTTTAGTTTAAATAATAACGAAAGGAATATACTACACTTGTAGGTCTTTTCACAAAGACCTATTGTTTTCTATGCTAACTGGCCCATTTCAAACACAGACATTTAGTCAGCTGTAGGGCACTCTATTGTCCTTAATTATTTCTTTTTCTTGGCCTACAAAGCCCAAGTATGCAATTAAACTACATACAGAAATAGATATGAAAGACATTACAAATATAAATGGAGTACTTTGAATATGGCATTATAATGAGAAAATGATATATCTCTTTTTATTGGCCTAGATGAAGCACAAAAGAAGATAAATATAGCCATAGATTCATGGAATGTTGCAGGAAGTTTTTTTGTGAGTTTTTTAACATATAGTTTTTCATCTGCCTTCAACAAACTACTACTTCAGGTGGTGGAACTAACACATAACGCTATTTTATTTCCATAACTTTAATTTTAAATAGCATAAAAATGTATTCCTCTGAAATATGTTTTCATTATTTTCTGTGTATCCACAACATTATCAAGACATTGATAGCTTACCTAGATATGCTTAAGTCATATCACATAAAGACTTCTTTACTTATATATTCACTTTTGCTCAAATTCATTAGCTATATACAATAAATCTCATCTAACTATGGCAGAAAATAAGAAAATTATGTATTAATGTTATATAATGGGTTTATAGTTAAATAAATTTCACAAAGGCATAGGTCTCTCCTTGTTACGAAGCAAGCTTTCCCTTTAACAATAGTTCCCTGTGATTAAGTTAGAGATCAGATAACCTTCATATGCAGTATATGCCCAATAGCAATATAAAATCAATATCAGCTGCATTATTCTATAGACTTATCCCATTCTACATGCAAAATGAATACAAATAAATAGATAAAGCAAATATAAAATGTAAAACAGGGAAAATTTATCACTTCTGAATATAAACAGAGAGGGCAGAATAAAGAGAACAAAACTTGTATTAGCAATAGAAGAATATAGCAAATAGAGAAATCTGAAACTTTACCTTTTCAGTAAGCATTTTAGATGGACTTTGTTAAGGCACCAATGCTCTGAAATGAGAAGTGTGAATTGTATAATCATCTCCATTAATATACATTGTTGCTGCTGGCTAGATATTGCATTCATTTATATAATTTTCTTTCTCCTAAAAATTTCAGCAGTATTTTATTCAAACAAAATCAAAGCATTAGTTCAACAACTAAAGCTACATCTGGATGATTTACTTGCTTTATTGCAGAAAAAAAGTGGTTGCAGTTTATTCATGGATTTGAAAGTGATCAATTAGCTTCTAAAAAATTGACTTTCCAGTCATGTTACAGATCATTATTGTCATTGTCAGATAATATTCACTAAATATTGGTTGAGACATTGTGATGGGGTGGAAGCAACTGTAGACTCTTTTAGTGTTATCTAGTACAAATGCAGCAGTTGAGTCAGAGTTGTTTAGAAAAGTATTTATTTTATATAATTTATTGAACCATGTATAAGCTAATGCTATAGCCTTTAGATACCTAACACTTTTTAAGAGCTTTATTTCCCTTAGATCTTCTGAAGCTGGACGAGGATGGGATGTGTATTACACAGACAAAAATCAAATACACTTGGAAAAATCAGTTTGTTCTACTTTCAGAACAAATTTAGTCAAAATTCACATGGAGAATTGCCAAGTTGAAGGTTGCTATTTTAAAATTCTTATTTCCTCCCCTTACTTGGCAATTTAGACTGAGGTAAGTAAATACATCCCTGAACATTGCATGGTTTTGATTCCTTTTCATAGCTTTCTATTCCTTCTCATCTTTATGTATAATAATTCTTCTCCAGTTTTAACAACAAGAGTTGATTTTAATAAAGTTTACTTTAAATTTTCCTCTCAGGAACAGTATCTGTTAAATCTGTTTATTTTTATTCTGTTTCTTCTAACTAGGTTTGGTTTATCCCTGTAGGAAGCAGCCATTAACCACACTTCCCATTCTTGCAGCATGATTTTCAGATAAGCCTTTAGAAGCAAAGATAAGTAAGTATATGCTGTGCTACTTCCTTAAGCAGATATAAGTTATGCAACTTGAAAATTAAGAAAAAAGAATATTTTCCAGCTCTCAAAATCATAGATTTGAAAACAATAAATTCTCTGTTTCAGGATTTTTCATAAAATGGTTGACACCTATTTGTCCTGCGATAATTTGCCATTTATCTTCCCGGAGATGTTTGGTAGGGAAATCATTTAGCCAACTTTGTGTTGGGAAATTTGGTTGATGCTATGTATGCACTTGAGTGGTACTGTTTTGTTCCATCAAGGACCATACTACCCATTTCAAGAGGCAGAAACATTCAGTGTTTTAAATGTTAATTTTGAGATAAGCACAGTGTATATGGCGAAAACAGGAAACTCTATCCTAGGTTGGGTAGGGCGGGTAGAACCAGAAAAAGATACTCAGACAGGGCACTATCTGAGATTTACTGGCATCAAGGAAAAATAATGCACTGAGTATCAGCTGTAGTCTTCTAACTTCATAAAAAACCACTGAGTTCAAAAATAATACAGCAAGTTTAGTTAATGCATATCCATACTCAGATATGGCCATAAAAACTGAGAAATCCAAGCTTAGAAAGCTTAGGAAGCTTAAGAAGGAACGTTAGCAGGTACCCAACCAGGCATGAAAAAGGGCCAAAGACGATTGACTGGTTGCAGTTGCGAATTTTAACCATCTCTTTTCCTTATTCTCTCACTGCTTTAGGTTGTCCAGAGCTTAGCAATGTAATTTGGAAAGGTTCTTTAGTGGGCATCCTTGCCATTAAAGGTAAGCATTCAGCTCATATTTTCCAACTAGCACTCTCCAAATGGTGGTAGTGTTGGGGGGCATTACTAAATAGCTACCCAAAAGGTCATAACCATGAATCAGAAGCACTAGCAGCTCTCCTCAACACTTGACACAATAGATGTCCACCTTACCTGATATAGCAGTAAAACAGTAACAGCAAAAGAGGCAGTAGGCAAACCAGAGGGGGTGCATGGGAAGAGTGGTCAGGAAACACCAATAGGTGCAGACCAGTTGGCTAGTGTCTGGCCATTACTCATGGCCCAAACCATGTAGTTTCAGCAGCTGTAACATGACTCTCCCTGTATGAGTACAATGCCTGAAATTTTAAAAATACTGAGCAAGTCTATTGCTGGAGTGTGGGTGATGGAGTTTATCTACAACAAATAGTGAGTGGTTTAGCTTAGCGTAACAGTAGTAGAAGCACTCTTGGAATAGAAAAAGATGTTCTTTCCATCCACTAAGTTAACCAGAGGAGAAAAATCCCATACCCTCTTTTGTGTCTTGCCCAGAAATGGCTTATATTATATAAGAGAATAGCAGAAAAAAAAAAAAAAAACAAATAAATTGAAAGAAGAAAATATGGTACATCTAATTGATATTTCCAATGGAAAGCTTTCAACAGAGAGAGGAAAAAAAGTATGATACATTAAAAATTAAGATAAAATGTAAGGGAAAGGGAGGAGCTTAAAGATGGCAGAAGAGTAACACGCAGAGATCACCTTCCTCTCCACAAATACATCAGAAATACATCTACATGTGGAACAACTCCTATAGAACACCTACTGAACACTGGCAGAAGACCTCAGACTTCCCAAAAGGCAAGAAACTCCCCATGTACCTGGGTAGGGCAAAAAAAAAATAGAAAAAACAGAGACAAAAGAATAGAGACGGGACCTGCACATCTGGGAGGGAACTGTGAAGGAGGAAAGGATTCTACACACTAGGAAGCCCCTTCATGGGCGGAGACTGTGGGTGGTGGAGGGGAGGAGCTTCAGAGCCACGGAGGAGAGCTCAGCAACAGGGGTGCAGAGGGCAAAGCAGAGAGATTCCCGCACAGAGGAACAGTGCCAACCAGCACTCACCAGCCCGAGAGGCTTGTCTGCTCACCCGCTGGGGCGGGCAGGGGCTGGGAGCTGAGGCTGGGGCTTTGGTCGGATCGCAGGGAGAGGACTGGGGTGGGCTGCGTGAACACAGCCTGAAGGGGTTAGAGCGCCATGGCTAGCCGGGAGGGAGTCCGGGGAAAGGTCTGGAGCTGCCTAAGAGGAAAGAGACTTTTTCTTCCCTCTTTGTTTCCTGGTGCGCAAGGAGAGGGGATTAAGAGCGCTGCTTAAAGGAGCTCCAGAGACGAGCATGAGATGCTAAGGCTGCTGCTACCGCCACCAAGAAGCCTGTGAGCAAACACAGGTCACTATCCACACCTCCCCTCCCAGGAGCCTGTACAGCCTGCGACTGCCAGGGTCTCGTGATCCAGGGACAACTTCTGTGGGAAAACACATGGCGCGCCTCAGGCTGGTGCAATGTCATGCAGGCCTCTGCCGCTGCAGGCTCGCCCTGCATCCGTACCCCTCCCTTCCCCCCGGCCTGAGTGAGCCAGAGCCCCTGAATCAGCTGCTCTTTTAACCCCGTCCTGTCTGAGCGAAGAACAGATGCCCTCAGGCAACCTACAAGCAGAGGCAGGGCCACATCCAAAGCTGAACCCTGGAAGCTGTGCGAACAAAGAGGAGAAAGAGAAATCTCTCCCAGCAGCCTCAGGAGCAGCAGATTAAATCTCCACAATCAATTTGATGTACCCATATCTGTGGAATACCTGAATAGACAACGAATCATCCAAATTGAGGATGTGGACTTTGGGAGCAAAGATATATATTTTTGTCCTTCTTTCTCTTTTTGTGAGTGTGTATGTGTATGTGTCTGTGTGTGATTTTCTCTCTATAGCTTTGTTTTTACCATTTGCCCTAGGGTTCTGTCCATCTATTTTTCTTTTTTTTTTTTTTACTTTAAAAAATGTTTTTTCTTAATAATTATTTTTTATTTTAATAACTTTTTATTTTATTTTATTTTATCTTCTTTCTTTCTTTCTTCTTTCTTTCTTTCATTTTTTATCCCTTTTATTCTGAGCCATGTGGATGAAAGGCTCTTGGTGCTCCAGCCAGGTGTCAGGGCTGAGCCTCTGAGGTGGGAGAGCCAACTTCAGGACACTGGTCCAAAAGAGAGCTCCCAGCTCCACGTAATATCAAATGGCGAAAATCTCCCAGAGATCTCCATCTCAATGTCAAGACCCAGCTTCACTCAAAGACCAGCAAGCTACAGTGCTGGACACCCTATGACAAACAACTAGCAAGACAGGAACACAACCCCACCCATTAGCAAAGAGGCTGCCTAAAATCATAATAAGGTCACAGACATGACAACACAACACCGCACACAGACATGTACACCAGAAGGACAAGATCCAGCCTCATCCACCAGAACACAGGCACTAGTCCCCTCCACCAGTAAGCCTACACAAGCCAATGAACCAACCTTAGCCACTGGGGGCAGACACCAAAAACAATGGGAACTACAAACCTGCAGCCTGTGAAAAGGAGACCCCAAATACAGTAAGTTAAGCAAAATGACTACTATTCAGCAGAGCAGAATAAAGAAAACAGAATGAAAAGAACTGAGGACAGTCTCAGAGACCTCTGGGACAACATTAAATGCACCAACATTTGAATTATAGGGGTCCCAGAGGAAGAAGAGAAAAAGAAAGTGACTGAGAAAATATTTAAAGAGATTATAGTTGAAAACTTCCCTAATATGGGAAAGGAAATAGTTAATCAAGTCCAGGAAGCACAGAGAGTCTCATACAGGATTAATCCAACTAGAAACGCTCCAAGACATATTAATCAAACTATCAAAAATAAAATACAAAGAAAAAAATATTAAAAGCAGCAAGGGGAAAACAACAAATAACACACAATGGACTCCCCATAAGGTTAACAGCTGATCTTTCAGCAGAAACTCTGGAAGCCGGAAGGCAGTGGCAGGACATATTTAAAGTGATGAAGGGGAAAAAACTACAACCAAGATTACTCTACCCAGCAAGGATCTCATTCAGATTTGATGGAGAAATTAAAAACTTTACAGACAAGCAAAAGCTAACAGAATTCAGCACCACCAAACCAGCTTTACAACAAATGCTAAAGGAACTTCTCTAGGCAGGAAACACAACAGAAGGAAAAGACCTACAATAACAAACCCAAAACAATTAAGAAAATGGGAATAGGAACATACATATCGATAATTACCTTAAATGTAAATGGATTAAATGCTCCAACTAAAAGACATAGACTGGCTGAATGGATACAAAAACAATACCTATATATATATATGGTGTCTACAAGAGATCCACTTCAGACCTAGGGACACATACAGACTGAAAGTGAGGGGATGGAAAAAGATATTCCATGCAAATGGAAATCAAAAGAAAGCTAGAGTAGCAATTCTCATATCAGACAAAATGTACTTTAAAATAAAGATTATTACAAGAGACAAAGAAGGACACTACATAATGATCAAGGGATTGATCCAAGAAGAAGATATAACAATTGTAAATATTTATGCACCCAACATAGGAGCAACTCAATACATAAGGCAAATACTAACAGGCATAAAAGGGGAAATCAACAATAATACAATCATAGTAGGAGACTTTAACACCCACTTTCACCAATGGACAGATCATCCAAAATGAAAATAAAAAAGGAAACACAAGCTTTAAATGATACATTAAACAAGATGGACTTAATTGCTATTTATAGGACCTTCCATCCAAAAACAACAGAATACGCATTCTTCTCAAGTGCTCATGGAACATTCTCCAGGATAGATCATATCTTGGGTCACAAATCCAGCCTTGGTAAATTTAAGAAATTTGAAATCGTATCAAGTATCTTTTCCAACCACAATGCCATGAGACTAGATATCAATTACAGGAAAAAATCTGTAAAAAATACAAGCATATGGAGGCTAAACAATACACTACATAATAACCAAGAGATCACTGAAGAAATCAAAGAGGAAATCAAAAAATACCTAGAAACAAATGACAATGAAAACACGATGACCCAAAACCAATGGGATGCAGCAAAAGCAGTTATAAGAGGGAAGTTTATAGCAATACAATCCTACCTTAAGAAACAAGAAACATCTCAAATAAACAACCTACCCTTACACTTAAAGCAATTAGAGAAAGAAGAACAAAAAATCCCAAAGTTAGCAGAAGGAAAGAACTCAGAAAGATCAGATCAGAAATAAATGAAAAAGAACTGAAGAAACAATAGCAGAGATCAATAAAACTAAAAGCTGGTTCTTTGAGAAGATAAACAAAATGGATAAACCATTAGCCAGACTCATCAAGAGAAAAAGGAAGAAGACTCATATCAATAGAATTAGAAATGAAAAAGGAGAAGTAACAACTGACACTGCAGAAATACAAAGGATCATGAGAGATAACTACAAGCAACTATATGCCAATAAAATGGACAACCTGGAAGAAATAGACAAGTTCTTAGAAATGCACAACCTTCTGAGACTGAGCCAGGAAGAAATAGAAAATATGAACAGACCAAACACAAGCACTGAAATTGAAACTGTGATTTAAAATCTTCCAACAAACAAAAGCCCAGGACTAGATGGCTTCACAGGGGAATTCTTTCAAACATTTAGAGAAGAGCTAACGTCTATCCTTCTCAAAATCTTCCAAAATATAGCAGAGGGAGGAACACTCCCAAACTCATTCTAGGAGGCCACCATCACTCTGATACTAAAACCAGACAAAGATGTCACAAAGAAAGAAAACTACAGGTCAATAACACTGATGAAGATAGATGCAAAAATCCTCAACAAAGTACTAGCAAACAGAATCCAACAGCACATTAAAAGGATCATACACCATGATCAAGTGGGGTTTATCCCAGGAATGCAAGGATTATTCAATATACACAAATCAATCAATGTGATACACCATATTAACAAAATGAAGGAGAAAAACCATATGATCATCTCAATCGATGCAGAGAAAGCTTTCAACAAAATATAACACCTATTTATGATAAAAACCCTGCAGAAAGTAGGCATAGAGGGAAATTTCCTCAACATAACAAAGGCCATATATGACAAACCCACAGCCAACATCATCCTCAATGGTGAAAACTGAAACCATTTCCACTAAGATCAGGAACAAGACAAGGTAGCCCACTCTCACCACTATTATTCAACATAGTTTTGGAAGTTTTAGCCACAGCAATCAGAGAAGAAAAAGAAATAAAAGGGATCCAAATTGGAAAAGAAGAAGTAAAGCTGTCACTGTTTGAAGATGGCATGATACTATACATAGAGAATCCTAAAGATGCTACCAGAAAACTACTAGAGCTAATCAATGACTTTAGTAAAGTAGCAGGATATACAATTAATGCACAGAAATCTCTTGCATTTCTATACACGAATGATGAAAAATCTGAAAGAGAAATTAAGAAAACACTGCCGTTTATCATTGCAACAAAAAAGAATAAAATATCTAGGAATAAATCTACCTAAGGAGAGAAAAGACCTGTATGCAGAAAATTATAAGACACTCATGAAAGAAATTAAAGATGATACAAATAGATGGAGAGATATACCATGTTCTTGGATTGGAAGAATCAACATTGTGAAAATGACTCTACTACCCAAAGCAAACTACAGATTCAATGCAATCCCTATCAAACTACCACTGGCATTTTTCACAGAACTAGAACAAAAAATTTCAAAATTTGTATGGAGACACAAAAGACTCCGAATAGCCAAAGCAATCTTGAGAAAGAAAAACAGAGCTGGGAGAATCAGGCTCCCTGACTTCAGACTATACTACAAAGCTACAGTAATCAAGACAGTATGGTACTGGCACAAAAACAGAAATATAGATCAATGGAACAAGATAGAAAGCCCAGAGATAAACCCACGCACATATGGTAAACTTATCTTTGATAAAGGAGGCAAGAATATACAGTGGAGAAAACACAGCCTTTTCAATAAGTGGTGCTGGGAAAACTGGACAGGTACATGTAAAAGTATGAAATTAGATCACTCCTTAACACCATACACAAAAATAAACTCAAAATGGATTAAAGACCTAAATGTAAGACCAGACACTACAAAACTCTTAGAGGAAAACATAGGCAGAACACTCTATGACATAAATCACAGCAAGATCCTTTTTGACTCACCTCCTAGAGAAATGGAAATAAAAACACAAATAAACAAATGGGACCTAATGAAACTTAAAAGCTTTTGCACAGCAAAGGAAACCATAAAGTAGACGAAAAGACAACCCTCAGAATGGGAGAAAATATTTGCAAATGAAGCAACTGACAGAGGATTAACCTCCAAAATTTACAAGCAGCTCATGCAGCTCAATATCAAAAAAACAAACAACCCAATCCAAAAATGGGCAGAAGACCTAAACAGACATTTCTCCAAAGAAGATATACAGAATGCCAACAAACACATGAAAGAATGCTCAACATCATTAATCATTAGAGAAATGGAAATCAAAACTACAATGAGATATCATCTCACACTGGTCAGAATGGCCATCATCAAGAAATCTACAAACAATTAATGCTGGAGAAGGTGTGGAGAAAAGTGAACCCTCTTGCACTGTTGGTGGGAATGTAAATTGATAAAGCCACTATGGAGAACAGTATGGACGTTCCTTAAAAAACTAAAAATAGAAGTACCATACTATCCAGCAGTCCCACTACTGGGCATATACCCTGAGAAAACCATAATTCAAAAAGAGTCATGTACCACAATGTTCATTGCAGCTCTATTTACAATAGCCAGGACATGGAAGCAACCTAAGTGTCCATCAACTGATGAATGGATAAAGAAGATGTGGCATATATATACAATGGAATATTATTCAGTCATAAAAAGAAACTAAATTGAGTTATTTGTAGTGAGGTGGATGGACCTAGAGTCTGTCATACAGAGTGAAGTAAGTCAGAAAGAGAAAAACAAATTCTGTATGCTAACACATATATATGGAATCTAAGAAAAAAAAAAAAAAAAAGGTCATGAAGAACCTAGGGGCAAGACGGGAATAAAGACACAGACCTACTAAAGAATGAACTTGAGGATATGGGGAGGGGGAAGTGTAAGCTGTGACAAAGTGAGAGAGTGGCATGGACATATATACTTTACCAAATGTAAAATAGATAGCTAGTGGGAAGCAGCCGCATAGCACAGGGAGATCAACTCGGTGCTTTGTCACCACCTAGAGGGGTGGGATAGGGAGGGTGGGAGGGAGGGAGATGCAAGAGGGAAGAGATATGGTAACATATGTATATGTATAACTGATTTACTTTGTTATAAAGCAGAAACTAACACACCATTATGAAGCAATTATACTCCAATAAAGATGTTAAAAAAAAATGAAGATGTGGCACATATATACAATGGAATATTACTCAGCCATAAAAAGGAATGAAATAGAGTAATTTGTAGTGAGGTGGTTGGACGTAGAGTCTGTCATACAGAGTGAAGTAAGTCAGAAAGAGAAAAATAAATACCATATGCTAACACATATATATGGAATCAAAAAAAAAAAGTTCTGAAGAACCTAGGGGAAGGACAGGAATAAAGATGCAGACGTAGAGAATGGACTTGTGGACATGGGGAGGGGGAAGTGTAAGCTGGGACGAAGTGAGAGAGTGGCATGGACATATATACACTACCAAATGTAAAATGGCACAGGGAGATCAGCTCAGTACTTTGTGACCACCTAGAGGGGTAGGATGGGGGGGGGGGGTGGAAAGAGAGGCAAGAGGGAGGAGATATTGGGGATGTATGTATATGTATAGCTGATTCACTTTGTGACACAGCAGAAACTAACACACCATTGTAAAGTAATCATACTCCAATAAAGATGTTTAAAAAAAATAGAATAATGTGGATTTATAGGTTAAAAATCTGAGAATTATGTGGAGGGCCACAGAAGAGTATATCAAATAAACTATTCTACATGAATATGAGTCAAAAGTAGTTATTTTGTTTTTTGCTTTGGTAACTAGGGAACTATGTTGAATTGGACACATTCACTTTTTTTTTCCAGATTTATTGAGGTATAATATGATATTTAAAGTGTACAACGTGATTATTTGATATACATTGGACACATTCACTTTAAAATTTAAGGCAGTCACTAGGAGAGTTAAAAACTGGTTTCTATCTTCAAAATCACTATAGAATGTGATTCATTTTCAGGTTCCCAAGAAAGTGACCAACAAATATATTAAAAAAAAAAGATGAAAAATCTGAATACTTGCTGAAAACTAAGAAAGAATGCAAGAATTTTTTTTTAAGGTAAAAATAGGATCATACTGAAGAACTACAAAGGACTTATTCTCATTCTCTCCCTTATTTAAAAGAGAAGAATATCTTGGAGAATGAAGAAGACAGTTAAAACGTTGCTATCCCAGCCAAACTTGAAGAGTGAGGCTAGGTCCTGGGACAGGCACATAAAAATGTAAACAGTTGAGTGTTTCAGGAATGGGTGACTGCATAAAGGAATTCCTAGATGGAAACTATACCCCTGGGAGCAATCAGCCATAAGCAATGTTTACCAAGTTAGGGGTGAGGTGGTGGTAGAAGCACTCTGTACTGGAATTTACAGGAGGTAGATAAAGACAAAGGAATAAAAATTATGTAAATATGGGTATACCTACATAGATAAATAGATTTGCACACACATGCAATGTTGTATTATATCTTATTATATTACTTTGTATTTTTAAAACTCCTCTCAAATTTTAAGCAAACAACGAAAACAAAAAAAAATTCAGAGAGTAAAACAAAACTTTGTAACAATAAATCTTCTAAGAATCTCTCCTACAAGTATATTTGTACATGTAGAAAATATTTATGCACAAGGATGTAAATGGTAGGTCTATGCATAGTAGCAAACATCTGGAAACAATCTAGAAGCGTATTAATACAGACTAATTACATAAATGATGGTACATCTATACAATGAAATAATGTAGCCCTTCAGGTAAACTGGATTAAATCTTGTTGCACTAGAATATGTGTGATTAAATGAAAAAAAAAAACAAGGTATGGAACAATGCCAGTGGTATATTCCTCCATGTTCATTAAAGATGACAGAAATGCATATCTAAGCATGAAACTTTTCTGTACTGGAAACCACCAAACTATTAAAATTATCTATCTTTGAGCTGTACTGCTGAAGTCTGGGGTAACAAAAGTCTTTTCCATTGCATTATGTTTGTATTGGTTAAATTTCATGTGTCACATTTATTTTAATATATATTTTAAAAGAAAACTTGATTACACTAAAATTTAGAGTTGACCACATATAAAATGACTATGAAAGCTGAAAAACTGCACAGTACATGTCTAATACATGTACTAGTGTTATGTATGATTACTTAGAATTATTATATAAGTAGAAATACTTGGAATAAAGTCATATTTAATATTTGAGATTATTTGTTTTTCACTATAGTTAATACCCATTATCAAAAGCAAAATTTTATCCATCAAGAGGAAACCTACAGGTTTTGTCTCTAACTCAGGCTTTACAAAAACAATTGGCTAAATGAAAGTAATTAGCTAACTGTAACTTCACTGTGTAAGCAATTGGGGGTGGGGATGGGGACAGTTGCCAACACATACCAGATAATGTTGGGGAAATTGACCACAGCTCTGCAAATACTACAGAACCATTTCAGTACACTGCCTACCAGGAGTCATACAACTGTAAAATATGACCTTGGATGTAGAGAGGGTGAAGAGGACAAATCCTTTTTAGTGAAATGATTTTTCTAAAATAAAAGAGATTTTAAAATAGTGTGTATATATATATATATATACACCCCAGAAATGTCGTCTTGAGGCAGAAGTGTCTTGCCTCCTAAAAAGCAAGAAATAGTTAGGCATTTGTTCTTGGTGCCTGCTAGAAATTCCTTGCCTTTACAAGTCAATGAGAGAACTATCAGCTCTGTAGTGGTAGACTGCATATTGTCACCCCAAGTCAATTAGTCCCTTCTTCTACAACTATTAAGTTTTATTGGGACATATGACCATCCAATTAGTCTAACAATTCCTAGTCTCTTTAGTAACTCAGTATGGTCAAATGACTAAGTTCTCACCAATGGAATGAAAAAAGAAATAATGAATGCAAAGGACACCACAGATGCTTGAAAGGGAAATGGTTTGCCCTAGACTCCATTCCCCCCACCCCCTTTTTTTTTACAGTCTGGAGCTCAGACATGGTATCAACATAAGAACATAACTACAACCAAGAAGGTGTGAAAAATCCCTTAGGTGATAGTGGAGCAAAAGTGTGTAAGAAACGCAGGTCCCTGAATTCTTCCTAGAGCAAAATTTTTAGGATGAGAAATAAATTTCTATTGCACTGCAACCACTATATTTATAGGTGCTTTTGCAGCAATTTAGCCATTATTCTACCTAATAAACCTTTATTCTAAATCAAGATATTGAGCCTCTGATGCAGTGACTTGACTAACGTCAGAGGCAGAATCAGCAGTTATCTCCAGGTATTCTGATTATATTCCTCAACACTGCTCAATGTCTTTTTCCTAGGGATATTTAAACCCAGATATTTGTATGTCTCTGATACCTTTGGAATAACCACCTGTCTCAGTATCAATTTCTAATTTTTTCTAAGTCTTTTTCTAAGACTGTATGAAACAGTACTAGTACATTGCCTGAATTGATCATTCAGGAAAACAAAACAAAACAAAACAACACAGCCTGAAAGGCTTATATGGATCCTTGCCTCTGAATTCAGACACTCATTATCTTTTTAAGCTTATAATTGTGTTCATGTCATCAGAGCTATAAAAGCTGAATTAAAATAATGTGTGAAAATACCTGGCACAGTATCTGGCACCTAGGGAGACCCTATAATCTAGTTAATCCCTTTTTTCCCTTTCTCTACTCCCCAACCTGATCACCAAAAATTTAATCCAAATATTTTCTTTAAAAATACTGCAACTAAAATTATTGTATCTATTCTATTTCTTAGGGAGGGGAAAAAGAAATAAAAATATAAAACAACAGATCTTATTAATTGATAATTTTTCCTAAAATATAAACAATTCATAAATTGTGTTTAACAGTACCTGATTTGAGTCAAAAAATGAAACAGTATCCATGGAAACTGTATGAACTGATATTCCAGTTAACAATGAATTAAGTACAATTGAATCTGAATATTTATTCAAGGGATTCAGTCTTGGATTTGCAGATTCAAGATATATGTTCCCCCAACAACTATAACTCATCATTTATTCATGGCTAGTATACATGTATATGTACACAAACAACCACATAATACATATTTTATATATGATATATATAATATTTTTAATGGTTATAATTTATTTATAATACTTATAACAAAATTAGTTATTTACTACCATGGCAATGATAATACAATATAGTATATTCATGTGAATGCAGAAACTAAATTAATATATGGATATAGTAATTTGCAAAATTCAGGTTCTTTTCTTTTGTAAAATAAAGCACATTAGCAAACTCCAAGTTGTAGGTAGATTAGCATAAGAATTAAGAATCTCCCTGATTTCTGCCTCATTTTTTGCCATATTTCCCATAAGTATCTTTTAAGTTATACTCTAAATAAAGTCTTCTAATCTGGTAAAACTTTTTTACCCTTAATACACCAAAGAAGTCTTTCATTTTCCACACATGTGTCCTTAATAGCACAGTTCTCACTGCTTAAAATTTATTATTCTATTCTCTATAGAAATCCTTTCAACCCAGCTTGCCCCTTTACTTCACCCCTGAGCCTTCCTTGGCTATCTTTCCAGGACTAGGCTTTGGTACTTATTTGAATCTCTTTTGTGATATTACACATAAAAATAGCTCTGAAATATTGAGTGTCAGGCAGTATGCCAGTCATTTGTCAGATTGTCATACTATGTTTAGGAAGTCTTTTGATAAAGAAATTGAGTCAAAGAGCCCAACATCACAAACTCGGTAAATGGTGGAACTAGAATTTTAGATCAGGCCTGTTTGACTTCCTTTTCCAATATAGCATAGATAGAAGAAAATGATTCAGACGTCCAAATCAGCTTGAAAATTGCAACTGGAAATCAAGTGTGTGTTTTTTTATAACCCTACCTATCAATGGCATGAAATAATTTGAAATATGTTTTTTGACTAGGTTTGGGGTTAGAGCAGTGAAGAGTACTAGCAAAATCTCTGCCATCCTGAGATTTGATTCTTATGGGAAGAAAGAGTAAATAAATTAGATGATTTCAAAAAGCAATAAGTGCCAAAAAGATTAAAAAACAGTAACATGACAGAAAGTAATGGAGGTTGTAGAATTGTTATATATATCTGAGAAGCCTCTCTGACACCTAAATGATTAGTAAGATCCAACCATGGAGTTTCCTAGAGGAGGAGCTTTGCAAGCAGAGGGCACAGCAAGTACAAATGCCCTGAGATAAGAACACGGCTGAAAGATTTGAGAAACAAGCAGGAGGCCCGTGCAACTGGAGAATTCTGTGTAAGAGCAAGATAACATGACATGAGGTCAGGGACAAAGGCTGGGGCCAGTTTACATAGGCCTTGTATTTTATTGTAATCTCCGTAGGAAACCACTGGAAGGCTTTAAGCAGAAGGTAACATGGGAATATCTGTGTCTCTGGGTGTGTGTGTGTTTTAAATATTCTAGGAATGAGTAAAGAATAAGATGTGGAGTAAGGAGCAAGAGTAAGTACAGGTAGATCAGTGATGAGGTTACTACCATAGTCTAGGTAAGAAATGATGGTAGTTAGGACTAAAATAGAGATGGGCAAAAACACATGGACTTGGGACTTTATCCAGAGAGGTAGTATCAACAAGACTTGCCAATGCATTGGATATGGAGAGTAAAGAATAGAGAGGAATTGAGGAGGATTCATATAGATTGGAACCAAATAAGCTTGAATTCCAACCCAGGCTATACCATTAATTAACTCTGATATCTTGATCAACCAATTTGTCCCCTCTCAGCTTCATTTTCCTCAACCGCAAATTGAGACAATACTCACTTTCAGATATAATAAATGGATTGAGTTAAATAATACTAAAATCATGAGCATAGTGCCAAGTACATAGTGAGCATTCAAGAAAGGTAGTTTTTAGTATTAATACTATGTTTACCTCATACTGAAAAGTACCAATTAAATTGTGACTTTTTGCTGGAATCACAATTGTCTCAAATCAGTTCCATTGTCTCAATTCTGCTAAAAACAAACAAAAACAACATTAAAATAATTACCAGAAATTCAGTACCATCCATCAAATATTGAGTGGTCACTTAGTACAAATAAGAACTGTGGAAGGCACAAGAAAATTAAAAATAAACAAGAAATATTCCTTGATCTTAAAGATCTCAAAGTCTAGCAAGGGAAACACACAGGTAAAAATTACATTAAAGTGCATTAAATACAACAATGTAGTTATATACACACTATTATGGCAGCTTACATATGACTGAGGGAACATGTATTTCTGGGGAAGGAGAGAAATGTAAGAGAAAGCTATAGGAAAGAGTTTTTCTGGGTCATCTGTAAAAAAAGGGGTATAAAAGGGAAGGACATTCTAAGCTGAAGGAACAGCATCAGCAAAGAAAGTATGAAGGAGATGCTTGAAATGTTTCCTGGACAGAGAGTAGTTCAACGTAACAAGTACAGAGGGTAGAGGAGAGAAAGGCAGGGGGTTAAGAGATGAGGGAAGAAAGAGAATGACCCTGCTCTGTCCATGTTTGCTCAGTTCTGAGGTAGGCTGAGGCAAGATTTGTGAAGGGCTTTGAATGCCATTCTATGGGGTTTAGGAGTTATTCCGATAGGCAATGCAGTGTCAGAATTATCAGAGACTTTTAAGCATGATCAAATTTATGTTTAAAAAATATTACCCTTTTGGCTTTTGAAGTTTTAAATTGAGTAAAAGCTGCTAAAGGAGTAAAATGAATTCAGAGACTGTGGGATTTTTTTTTCTTTTCTTTTTTTTTTTTTTTTCTTTTCTTTTTGATGGAAGTGGAAGTGGTACATACTTGATCATTATTAAGCATACCGAGTTTTTGTTATGCTTTTTTTTTCCTCATAGTCAGTCATGGGCTAAGTCAAAGTCAAAAAAACAAGTCAGAGACATAAACCAAACCCACAGTTCCTGATTCTCAGTTCAGTACTTATGCAGCTAAATAATGTGAAAATGTGCCTGGATGCTGCCTGATAGAGGAAGGTTCCATTTTTATATGTAAAAATTACCTTTATATGCACAAAATAAATGATAAGAGCTGTGCTACTTTAATCTATCTGTATTGCTAGAACTAGGCTCTATAGCTATTAAAAGACTTCTACTTCCTGAGACTTCCTCATGCCATGCAGCTTAGTCATGCCTCCTTGAGCACGTGGAGGCATGAATAAACTTTAAAGGAGAAAGAGGAATATGCCTTCACTGGTTTTGTAAACACAGCAGCCAGTGGATGTGTTTGCCCTGAAGGGAGAGATCTGCCACTTTGTAAGTTAAGCCTGAGTGAATCGCAGGGCTTCCAGACAGATACTCAGGAAATATGTCTTCAAAGTTTTAAAATAAAATCATTACCCTCCTCCCAAAGCACAGGATATAGGTCAGCTGGCTATTTGGGAAGAAGGGCTAAAAGGTTCAAACAGAATGGTCCGTGCCTTTCATTATCATGAGTCTGTGAGAGTAGCTTTATACAAAGACCTATATTTAAAATGAGGAATAGGAATTAAAGTGTCTTTTCCAAGGTCAAACAGTTATTAAGTGTAAGACCTGCAAACCGCACCCCTGGCCTCGTGATGGCACATGCGGTGGATTTTTCTACCTGGTCACTGCACATGCGATGAAAGCAGGGGCTGGTGATTAGGCATGCTTTCACCCTGTTTCCAGATTATGTGTCCCAAGAAGTCTTTTACTGTGCATTTCTCCTCTTTGCCTCGTTCCTTCCACAGACAAATTATTTCTGTGCAATCACAAACTAAATTTCCTATTAATTCATCCACTCATCCATTCAGCAAATATCTGTTAAGCATCTATGAAGTAAGTACTGTGACAAAAGCCCCAAGAAATTCATAATTGAAAGACAGAGCAGGAGAGAAAGATACTAAGATATAACTACCAGAATATAGGGGAAATACTTGTTTTTTGTTTTTTCAAAGAACAAGAGAATCATAGATGAGATGAAATGAAATTATCAGCACTTATTCCTCCCCTTTAAATCACTGAAAATATACGCTTAAGGTTTTCTAAAGCTCTTAAGAAACACCAGTGGACACACTGACATATTCAAAATCACTTCTAAATCTTGCCATAAGTTAAATGAGATGTCAACTATGTGATGAGATTTGGGAGTTTCCCCAAAACACCTGCTGTTCTGCCAAAATTTGTAATTCTCATAATTTGTATCAAGTTATTAGGCCACAGAAGCAGCAACATTATTTAAAAAGAGTGAATTCCAGTTAAAAGCACATTAATTCACTAGCAGGATTCATTTATTTCGATTAGCTTGTTGCTAGATCAGACCCTTCAGACATTGATGCTAAAAAAGGTGACTTCAGTGAGCTTTTGGATTGTCAGTAGATTCCTCTTCAACACTCTTCCCTGGTGTCTGTAAAAGGAGTTCTCAAGACTTAGCTGCAGTAGAAGCATGACAAAAGATCTTTGAAATGAATAGTTTCTAGAAATCATTCCCTCTCAAGAGACAGGAAAAAAAAAAAAAAAACAATGGGCCTA
The DNA here is from genome assembly GCF_949987535.1 of Balaenoptera acutorostrata. Classification (NCBI taxonomy): domain Eukaryota; kingdom Metazoa; phylum Chordata; class Mammalia; order Artiodactyla; family Balaenopteridae; genus Balaenoptera; species Balaenoptera acutorostrata. Next base: position 64,290,584 of record NC_080064.1, read on the forward strand.
TCCTTTTCCTCAAACTATACAAAGACAAAAGACCAATAAAGTAAACTACCTGAATTTAAAAATCCGCTTGCCTCCAAAAAACAGTGTAATTAAATGTCATTTAAAATTTGCACAAAGAATTTGCTCTGGCCTGATATAAAACCTTGAAGTTATGAATAAGTTACTACTTATCTACGAAAGAGACTTTAGAGCAGCACAAATCTTTCAAATTGTCTTCAATACATTTTTCTTCTGACTTTTTCCATTTAGAATGAAGTCAACAAAGAACATTTTATAAGCAAAAAAAGTATTTGCATTCAATGTAATACACTAAATAATATATTTAGGTTTATGGATTATGTCTCAAGTGAATTCAAAGAGATCATTATAATGTTTTTTTTTTTTTTAAAATCCTGAATGTTTCTCTTATTTTTGTGTATGCCATCTTCTTCAAAGCCTGTGATGCTTGAAAATTTCTAACCCTTAGAATTGGATAAAAACAGGATGCTTACACTTTATTTAAAATTAGTCTGTGGTCATTGACATTAAAAGTAATGTGGTCATGACCTGTTCTCCAGGTTTAGGAAGAGGTTTGTTCAAGGCTTATGATGATTGTGTCTCTGATGAGCAGGGAACTGAGGATCCCCTGAGTGATGAAATCCAATGGAGTCCTGAGCCCAGCGACTGGACTTTGGACATAGATCAACAGACACAAATCAACTAGTACTGTCTGAGATTAAAAAAATGTCAAGGTCAAGGTTGCATCCTTACCTTTTCAGTGTTCTAACTCATCAAGAGCTCTCTTTGATGCTGCACTTTCTTGGCCCTGTTCATGCCTGTCTCGTCTGATGGACCCATTAGCTTAATTACTGACGGTCTCCCTTAACATTTTGCAGACCTTACTACTATCAAATACATTTCACAAAGCTGGGCTCACAAGTCATCTGCATCAGACTCACTCAAGAAATTTTTTTAAATGCAGATTATCACAGACCTACTGTCTGAAGACAGAGCTGAAAATCTTTCTTTTAAGCAGTACCCAAAGTGTTTTTTTTCCAAGCTAATGCTGGAGAGTAAACTTATGAGAAATGAGAAATGTTGATTCCAGAACTTGGCATCATGCCACAAAATATGGACCAATACTTCATTGAACTCTTTTTATTGATGAGTTTCCCTATTTCCCTTGATAAAATGCAGAAATGACAACTACGAAAATCACAGGATCTAAAGTGGAGTAAACCTAAGTTCAATCTGCCTTAGTTCCTTCACCTATAGAACAGAAAAATCAATAGTACCTCATGTGGTTTGGTTATTTTCTACTCTAGGATGTAAACACCTTGAAAGAAAGTCTTATCTGCATTACTCTGTATACTCAGCACCTTGGACAGCACCAGCTCAGAGTAATTGTTCAAAAATATATTAATTATAAGCTTGTTGTAGAAGTTAATTTGATGAAACGTTACATAAAATTGTAATGAGACCTGTAAACTGAGCTGTTATTATTATTACTTTAAAATATGAGAATGTTCAAAATAGGAGAAATTAGTAATGATAGACAGGTGGACTCTGGTTTTCTTAAGAAGAAAACTAGGGGAAGATCAAATTTTCTTCAAGAATGCATATGTCAGTTCAGCAAGATATAAAGGTGATGCTGATTCAGAGAAGAAACCTGTTATGTAATAGAAACTATGCAATTGGACTGCAACTATTCTTAGAGTTATGAGTGCTTAGAAAAGCATACACTGAGCTAAGAAATTCTTCCTTTTATGAATAGCTTAAGTTTAGACTTAAAGCTCTATTGAAAAAAATCAGAGTGATACCAACTAGCATTTTGTTAATGGCTTGATGCATTTTTTAAAGAGGGAAAGACATATCCATACCTTTCCAAATAAATGAACTTGAACTATGAAAATAATGATATACCTTACTGCTAGGGATTTTCAAATGGAGAGTAATGGTGGTTCTGAAAAAACAAAAAACCAAAAAACGTTGCACTCAAAGTTACCATCAGTCCCATCTAATCTACTTTCATCTGTTATCATCAGTTCACTTAGGTACCCCTAGTAGCTCTCTGTCCAAATATCACCTAAATAGAGAAGTCATTTCTGGCCTCCTTACATAAAATAATAACTCGTCCTTCACTTCTTTTACTACTTATTCTTCTTTATTTTTCTCTATAGCAGTGATCACCATTCAGCATACTATTCTATCCATTTATTATCTGTCTCCTCACCCAATGTAATACAAGTAGAACACCTGGGTCAGTGAGAAACTTAGACCACAGGCAGAATGCTGGTCCAGGGTTTAGGCAAGGTTGTAAAAAAGAAAAAAATATGGGCCAAGATAGGGTTCACAAAGAGGGGTCAGGACTGGTCTTGTGTGGAGGTAGACTCATTGATGAGGTTGTCTCCAGCAGGATGCTAACAGGTACTGAGAACCACATGAAAAGAATCTATTTGAATATCATAGCCTAGGCCAGCATTTCCTAAAGCATGTTCTATGAAATGCTTTGGAAAACAAAAACAAAGAAAAAATACAAATAAAAAATCAGATAGGGTAAGAAAATATGATCAGTAACTATTCCTCCAAACCACACCTCTCTTTAAGGTTTTCTTTGGGTATTAACACATCAAACACTATGAGAAATCTTGGAGCAAAGAAACCTCCTTACCTGAATACCCCTTGTTTTCCACACTTATTTCATCAATGACTAATTCTTCTTCCCTACACCACATGCACTCACAACAAGTTTGAAATAAGTAAATAAGGAGAATTAAGAACACAGCAGGTTTAGCCAAGTAGGAGAGGAATTAAATTCTTTGGGAGGACTCCAATGAAAAACATGTCAGTAGTGACTTTGAAGCCCTTTTCTTTGTCAGTAACTTAAGCTATTGTTTCCCACAAATTAAAGCTATAAAGATGTGACCCCACCCTGAGAGATTCAGTCTCACAGGTATATCTTCAGATACTTCCACTTGCTGGGTCTGAGTTTGGATTCTGGATGGGGACCTATAATGCCCAATGACATCTTATATGTAATATTTCTTTTCTTCCCTGTAATTCAAAAAAAGACGAAGGTCACAATATTCAAACTTAACCTAAATGTACAGTGATATCCCTGAAGTGATGCTGTTTATTTCACTGATATGTAAAACAGATCATATGGATTCATGTTCAATCTAAAACCTGAGGGGAAACCTGGAAAATCTATTAATATTCTTTTTTTTAGTAAGTATCTGTGATATTTTGGAAAATATCAAATTTAAATGACCTGTCTTTTGCTAGGTCCGGAAACAGAAAAAAGAATTTTAGAATTCTAGGAGAGAACTGAGCCTGGGCCAGTAAATCTCTGCCATGTCCCTTCCCAGATCCTTACCATCAACCTTGATGGGTCTTTGAAGTCAGAGTAGAGATGGAAATGGTGCCGTGTTGGAAACGGCAGCAACACAAGCTCCAGATGTTCTGACAGGTGGCCTCTAGGAAGGTTTCACTATAAGGGCAATTAATATGGATGTGACCTTCATCCTGAAATGAACAAAAGAGGCTTTTTGATATATTCCACGTTTCAGGTCTGAGACTATTTCACAGCAGTCAAGATCGGATAAAACAAGCCTATTAAGGCTCTCTGGATTCAAATTTACAAGAGTGTGTTGAGAGGAGAGAACATTTATCATGAAGGGTCCAAAGTATTTTAAGCGTTTTCCCCTCCACAAATGACAAAACTGTATCTTAGAAACCTCTCTCAATCCCCACTCCAGTTCATACCTCACACACCCACACACACCTCTACAAATCTACAAATACACACACCTGCATACACAGATGTACATTTCATACAATCATAATATAATAAATATAATATATAAATAAATATAAATTCCATTTGGAGTTATGTAACACACACTGCATTGTTCTTCACCTCATGAAGTTCACATAGAATATATATACCCACTTTTAACTTGAAATATCCAACCCATATTTCAAATTTTAACTTCACTTTTACTCTCTCCAAATATCTTCCCATACTTTACTTTAGAATGAGTTAAGTAGTATTGTCCCTGGGTTTCCAAAGCATCCTAAAACATCTGTGTATCTTGGAGCCCTTATTGTATTACATTGAAATATGATTAGCATCTTATGGTCTGAGCAAGGACCTAGTCTTGTATTCCCAGAACAAAGCAGTTTCTGACACACACCATATTCCCAATACTGCTCATAGAATTCATCCTTACCTGAACCTGTGTACACAGTTAAATGGTAATCTATCCAGACAAGATTGTTTAAAACCTAAGAGAGGGCAGGCAAGTGAAAATATAATGAGTCAATGTACTAATTGTAATTCTGTGTGTATGAGAGAGACCTTTCTTAAACTCACATTTGACTGATACTTTCAAACAGTTGGTCACCTGATTAAATATGTTTAAAAAATAAATGTAGTTCATCATTGTGGGGTGCCAAATCTCTCTCAAAATTTTATTTCATGGTAAGAGGGGACAGTTTTTTAGTCTAATAATTTAATTTTAGTTTGAATTAAGTAGTCTTTTGATTAAATATTTAGGACAATATGATAAAAATTTGCTCACATTGTTTTTTTATAGTATTGAACACAATATCTCACTCAAGAATATTTGCTATCACCAAATAAGTATGATATTTACAAATGGTTTATAATTGGCTTGCAACCATCTTTTAACATTATGTGTTTCTCTTAACTTGAAACACCTACTCTCTCTGGTTTTTCTCAGATGAAATAATCACATATAAAAAAGGGCACTCCTTTTGAGAGGTGAGATCATAGAATTATGGCAGCTGTCATCTGAATTATGAATTTCTTACAAAGTATTGTTGATTTTCATTATTGTCACACTTTAAACACCTATTTGACTCTAGCTCCCACAGGGACTGATTGAATGGTCAGAAGGTTGAAAGTGTCTGCATATATAAATGAGGCTATTTTTTTAATGACACACATTATTTTAGGCCCATCTAATATTTTCTGGGAGCATGCTATCTAATACTCCATCTGAAGTTTCTCACAATCATCCAAAGTGTTTACTCTCAGAGACAACTTAGTATAATAGACAAATTTTACCAACTTAATATCTACTTCCTCTTCCAAATCATTAATAAATATAGCATATAAACCATCAGTACTTCTAATCCACTGTTGTTAAATAACCTGAGGCTTAGTCTCTTTTCCAAAGTTGTTTCAACTGTACTTCATATTGTTGTTATTGTTGTTCTCTAAGTGCAAAGAGTCTCATTTTTAAGTCCATTGTTCATCACTAGGTATAAGAAAATGACTCATCCACCTCCCTCACGGAATAGCACTCCACTGTGGAAGAAACCTCTTCTTTCATAATCACAGTGAAAACTACCATGCTATCATCCATTACTCAATATTACACAGCATGAAACTAACTGGATGCTTCCACACTCCTTTCTAGGCACCAAACAAACTATTCAAAGCAGCCATTTATTCATGAGAACAGGAAACTGGTTCTTCCTATAATCTTTCCAATGTATTGCTGACGTCGTAATTCTGCAACAATTAAACTCATCCTTTATTATTCTCAATGTAAGATGATTTTGCACGCTATTTTTATTTGATTTATAAACTTTGCCTTTCAACCACAATGAGCATTACACACATTTTATGAGTCTCTCCTCTACTTTTAGAGGAAGAAACCCCATAAAATCAAAAGACAAGCTTTAGCAAGGATACATCACACATAACCAGTTATGATGTCAGTTTTCTTAAGATGGTAACTACAGGGTTAAAAAGTAAACCATTGGAGGATTTTTTTTAAAGGCATCTGCGTCATCTCCTTTGTTATTTTAGAACAATGTGCTGAAAATAAATAAGGCATAAAATCCAAAGACCTAATTTTCAACACTTTATCCTTTCCGTTGGCTGTGTGACTTTTGGAAAGCCCCAACTCTTAAATTTGGTTTCTTTAACTATAATGCAGATGATGACAGCTGCCTGTTTACCTTGGCATACCAGTATAAAACTTAAATCATATATTATATGAAGGAACTTTGTAAGATGTAGAGCAGAATGCAAAGGTGATGCAATATTAGCAGTCTTACCAGAAAATGAATAACGCTGAAGAAAATTGAAAATTAAGGTAATATCATGATATTTTAAACAAGCATGTGTAAGAGCATAATTTTTCTTTTCCTGAATGTTAAAAGACAATATTAAAAATTAAGCTTGAAGGAGGGAGAAGATGGCGGAAGAGTAAGACGCGGAGATCACCTTCCTTCCCACATATACAGTAGAAATACATCTACACGTGGAACTGCTCCTACAGAACACCCACTGAATGCTGGCAGAAAACGTCCGACCTCCAAAAAGGCAAGAAACTCCCCCCGTACTTGGGTAGGGCAAAAGAAAAAAGAAATAACAGAGACAAAAGAATAGGGACGGCACCTGCACCAGTGGGAGGGAGCTGTGAAGGAGGAAAGGTTTCCACGCACTAGGAAGCCCCTTCACGGGCGGAGACTGTGGGTGGCGGAGCGGGGAAGCTTTGGAGCCACAGAGGAGAGCGCAGCCACAGGGGTGCGGAGGGCAAAGCGGAGAGGTTCCCGCACGGAGGATCGGCGCCGAGCAGCACTCACCAGCCCGAGAGGCTTGTCTGCTTCCCCGCCGGGGCGGGCGGGGCTGGGAGCTGAGGCTCGGGCTTCGGTTGGATCGCAGGGAGAGGACTGGGGCTGGCGGCGTGAACACAGCCTGAAGGGGTTAGCGCACCACAGCTAGCCGGGAGGGAGTCCGGGGAAAAAGTCTGCAGCTGCCGAAGAGGCAAGAGAATTTTTCTTCCCTCTGTGTTTCCTGGTGCGCAAGGAGAGGGGATTCAGAGCGCCGCCTAAACGAACTTCAGAGACTGGCGCGAGCCGCAGCTATCAGCGCGGATCCCACAGCAACAGGGGCGCAGAGGAAAAAACGGAGAGATTCCCGCACAGAGGCTCGGCGCCGAGTAGCACTCAGCAGCCCGAGAGGCTTGTCTGCTCACCCGCCGGGGCGGGCGGGGCTGGGAGCTGAGGCTCGGCTTCGGTCGGATCGCAGGGAGACGACTGGGGCTGGCGGCGTGAACACAGCCTGAAGGGTTTAGTGCACCACAGGTAGCCGGAAGTGGGTCCGGGAAAAAGTCTGCAGCTGCTGAAGAGGCAAGAGACTTTTTCTTGCCTCTTAGTTTCGCTGCGCGCAAGGAGAGGGGATTCAGAGCGCCGCCTAAACGAACTCCAGAGAAGGGCGCGAGCCGCGGCGATCAGCGCGGACCCCAGAGACGGGCGTGAGACGCTGGGGCTGCTGCTGCCGCATCCAAAAAGCCTGTGTGTGAGCACAGGTCACTCTCCACACCGCCCCTCCCGGGAGCCTGTGCAGCCCGCCACTGCCAGGGTCCCGGGATCCGGGGACAACATCCCCGGGAGAACGCACTGCGCGCCTCGAGCTGGTGCAACGTCACGCCGGCCTCGGCCGCCGCAGGCTCGCCCCGCCTCCTCCGTACCCCTCCCTCCCCGCGGCCTGGGTGAGCCAGAGCCCCCGAAGCAGCTGCTCCTTTAACCCGGTCCTGTCTGGGCGGGGAACAGACGCCCTCAGGCGACCTACACGCAGAGGCGGGTCCAAATCCAAAGCTGAACCCCAGGAGCTGTGTGAACAGGGAAGAGAAGGGGAAATCTCTCCCAGCAGCCTCAGAAGCAGCGGATTAAAGCTCCACAAACAACTTGATGTACCTGCATCTGCTGAATACCTGAACAGACAACGAATCATCCCAAATTCAGGAGGTGGACTTTGGGAGCAGGAGATATTAATTTTTCCCCTTTTCCTTTTTTTTGTGAGTGTATATGTATATGCTTCTGGGTGAGATTTTGTCTGTATAGCTTTGCTTTACAATAGCTTTATTTTACTTCACTATATTATAGCCTCTTTCTTTCTTTCTTTCTATTTTTTCTCCCTTTTACTCTGAGCTGTGTGGACGAAAGGCTCTTGGTGCTCCAGCCAGGCATCAGGGCCGTGCCTCTGAGGTGGGAGAGCCAACTTCAGAACACTGGTCCACAAGAGACCTCCCAGCTCCACGTAATACCAAACGGCAAAAATCTCCCAGAGATCTCCATCTCAACATCAAGACCCAGCTTCACCCAACGACCAGCAAGCTACAGTGCTGGACACCCTATGCCAAACAACTAGCTAGACAGGAACACAACCCCATCCATTAGCAGAGAGGCTGCCTAAAATCATAATAAGGCCACAGACACCCCAAAATACACCACCAGACGTGGACGTGCCCACCAGAAAGACAAGATCTAGCCTCATCCACCAGAACTCAGGCACTAGTCCCCTCCACCAGGAAGCCTACACAACCCACTGAACCAACCTTAGCCACTGGGGACAGATACCAAAAACAACGGGAACTACGAACCTGCAGCCTGTGAAAAGGAGACCCCAAACACAGTAAGATAGGCAAAATGAGACGACAGAAAAACACACAGCAGATGAAGGAGCAGGCTCAAAACACACTGGACTTAACAAATGAAGAGGAAATAGGTAGTCTACCTGAAAAAGAATTCAGAATAATGATAGTAAGGATGATCCAAAATCTTGGAAATAGAATAGACAAAATGCAAGAAACATTTAACAAGGATGTAGAAGAACTAAAGAGGAACCAAGCAATGATGAAGAACACAATAAATGAAATTAAGAATACTCTAGATGGGATCAATAGTAGAATAACTGAGGCAGAAGAAAGGATAAGTGACCTGAAAGATAAAATGGTGGAAATAACTACTACAGAGCAGGATAAAGAAAAAAGAATGAAAAGAACTGAGGACAGTCTCAGGGACCTCTGGGACAACATTAAACGCTCCAACATTCGAATTATAGGGGTACCAGAAGAAGAAGAGAAAAAGAAAGGGACTGAAAAAATTTTTGAAGAGATTATAGTTGAAAACTTCCCTAATATGGGAAAGGAAATAGTTAATCAAGTCCTGGAAGCACAGAGAGTCCCATACAGGATAAACCCAAGCAGGAACACGCCAAGACACATATTAATCAAACTGTCAAAAATTAAATATAAGGAAAACATATTAAAGGCAGCAAGGGAAAAACAACAAATAACACACAAGGGAATCCCCATAAGGTTAACATCTGATCTATCAGCAGAAACTCTGCAAGCCAGAAGGGAGTGGCAGGATATACTTAAAGTGATGAAGGAGAAAAACCTACAACCAAGATTACTCTACCCAGCAAGGATCTCATTCAGATTCGATGGAGAAATTAAAACCTTTACAGACAAGCAAAAGCTGAGAGAGTTCAGCACCACCAAACCAGCTTTACAACAAATGCTAAAGGAACTTCTCTAGGCAAGAAACAAGAGAAGGAAAACACCTACAATAACAAACCCAATACATTTAAGAAAATGGGAATAGGAACATACATATCGATAATTACCTTGAATGTAAATGGATTAAATGCTCCCACCAAAAGACACAGGCTGGCTGAATGGATACAAAAACAAGACCCATATATATGCTGTCTACAAGAGACCCACTTCAGACCTAGAGACACATACAGACTGAAAGTGAGGGGATGGAAAAAGATATTCCATGCAAATGGAAATCAAAAGAAAGCTGGAGTAGCAATTCTCATATCAGACAAAATAGACTTTAAAATAAAGACTATTACAAGAGACAAAGAAGGACACTATATAATGATCAAGGGATCGATCCAAGAGGAAGGTATAACAATTGTAAATATTTATGCACCCAACATAGGAGCACCTCAATACATAAGGCAAATACTAACAGCGATAAAAGGGGAAATTGACAGCAACACAATCATAGTAGGGGACTTTAACACCCCACTTTCACCAATGGACAGATCATCCAAAATGAAAATAAATAAGGAAACACAAACTTTAAATGATACATTAAACAAGATGGACTTAATTGATATTTATAGGACATTCCACCCAAAAACAACAGAATACACATTTTTCTCAAGTGCTCATGGAACATTCTCCAGGATAGATCATATCTTGGGTCACAAATCAAGCCTTGGTAAATTTAAGAAAATTGAAATCGTATCAAGTATCTTTTCCGACCACAACGCTATGAGACTAGATATCAATTACAGGAAAAGATCTGTAAAAAATACAAACACATGGAGGCTACACAATACATTACTTAAAAACGAAGTGATTACTGAAGAAATCAAAGGGGAAATCAAAAAATACCTAGAAACATATGACAACGGAGACACGACGACCCAAAACCTATGGGACGCAGCAAAAGCAGTGCTAAGAGGGAAGTTTATAGCAATACAAGCCTATCTCAAGAAACAGGAAACATCTCAAATAAACAACCTAACCTTGCACCTAAAGCATTTAGAGAAAGAAGAACAAAAAAACCCCAAAGCCAGCAGAAGGAAAGAAATTATAAAGATCAGGTCAGAAATAAATGAAAAAGAAATGAAGGAAACAATAGCAAAAATCAATGAAACTAAAAGCTGGTTCTTTGAGAAGATAAACAAAATTGATAAACCATTAGCCAGACTCATCAAGAGAAAAAGGGAGAAGACTCAGATCAATAGAATTAGAAATGAAAAAGAAGTAACCACTGACACTGCAGAAATACAAAAGATCATGAGAGATTACTACAAGCAACTATATGCCAATAAAATGGACAACCTGGAAGAAATGGACAGATTCTTAGAAATGCACAAACTGCCGAGACTGAACCAGGAAGAAATAGAAAATATGAACAGACCAATCACAAGCACTGAAATTGAAACTGTGATTAAAAACCTTCCAACAAACAAAAGCCCAGGACCAGATGGCTTCACAGGTGAATTCTATCAAACATTTAGAGAAGAGCTAACACCTATCCTTCTCAAACTCTTCCAAAATATTGCAGAGGGAGGAACACTCCCAAACTCATTCTACGAGGCCACCATCACCCTGATACCAAAACCAGACAAAGATGTCACAAAGAAAGAAAACTACAGGCCAATATCACTGATGAACATAGATGCAAAAATCCTCAACAAAATACTAGCAAACAGAATCCAACAGCACATTAAAAGGATCATACACCATGATCAAGTGGGGTTTATCCCAGGAATGCAAGGATTCTTCAATATACGCAAATCAATCAACGTGATACACCATATTAACAAATTGAAGGAGAAAAACCATATGATCATCTCAATAGATGCAGAGAAAGCTTTCGACAAAATTCAACACCCATTTATGATAAAAGCCCTGCAGAAAGTAGGCATAGAGGGAACTTTCCTCAACATAATAAAGGCCATATATGACAAACCCACAGCCAACATTTTCCTCAATGGTGAAAAACTGAAACCATTTCCACTAAGATCAGGAACAAGACAAGGTTGCCCACTCTCACCACTATTATTCAACATAGTTCTGGAAGTCCTAGCCACAGCAATCAGAGAAGACAAAGAAATAAAAGGAATCCAAATCGGAAAAGAAGAAGTAAAGCTGTCACTATTTGCAGATGACATGATACTATACATAGAGAATCCTAAAGATGCTACCAGAAAACTCCTAGAGCTAATCAATGAATTTGGTAAAGTAGCAGGATACAAAATTAATGCACAGAAATCTCTTGCATTTCTATACACTAATGACGAAAAATCTGAAAGTGAAATTAAGAAAACACTCCCATTTACCACTGCAACAAAAAGAATAAAATATCTAGGAATAAACCTACCTAAGGAGACAAAAGACCTGTATGCAGAAAATTGTAAGACACTGATGAAAGAAATTAAAGATGATACAAATAGATGGAGAGATATACCATGTTCCTGGATTGGAAGAATCAACATTGTGAAAATGACTCTACTTCCCAAAGCAATCTACAGATTCAATGCAATCCCTATCAAACTACCACTGGCATTTTTCACAGAACTAGAACAAAAAATTTCACAATTTGTATGGAAACACAAAAGACCGCGAATAGCCAAAGCCATCTTGAGAACGAAAAATGGAGCTGGGGGAATCAGGCTCCCTGACTTCAGACTATATTACAAAGCTTCAGTAATCAAGACAGTTTGGTACTGGCACAAAAACAGAAATATAGATCAATGGAACAGGATAGAAAGCCCAGAGATAAACCCACACACATATGGTCAACTTATCTTTGATAAAGGAGGCAAGCATATACAGTGGAGAAAAGACAGCCTCTTCAATAAGTGGTGCTGGGAAAATTGGACAGGAACATGTAAAAGTATGAAATTAGAACACTCCTTGACACCATGCTCAAAAATAAACTCAAAATGGATTAAAGACCTAAGTGTAAGGGCAGACACTATCAAACTCTTAGAGGAAAACATAGGCAGAACACTCTATGACATACATCACAGCAAGATTCTTTTTGACCCAGCTCCCAGAGAAATGGAAATAAGAACACAAATAAACAAATGGGACCTAATGAAACTGAAAAGCTTTTGCACAGCAAAGGAAACCATAAACAAGACCAAAAGACAACCCTCAGAATGGGAGAAAATATTTGCAAATGAAGCAACTGACAAAGGATTAATCTCCAAGATTTACAAGCAGCTCATGCAGCTCAATAACAAAAAAACGAACAACCCAATCCAAAAATGGGCAGAAGATCTAAATAGACATTTCTCCAAAGAAGATATACAGATGGCCTACAGACACATGAAAGAATGCTCAACATCATTAATCATTAGAGAAATGCAAATCAAAACTACAATGAGATATCATCTCACACCGGTCAGAATGGCCATCATCAAAAAATCTAGAAACAATAAATGCTGGAGAGGGTGTGGAGGAAAGGGAACACTCTTGCACTGTTGGTGGGAATGTAAATGGATACAGCCACTATGGAGAACAGTATGGAGGTTCCTTAAAAAACTACAAATAGAACTACCATACGACCAAGCAATCCCACTACTGGGCATATACCCTGAGAAAACCATAGGTCAAAAAGAGTCATGTACCAAAATGTTCATTGCAGCTCTATTTACAATAGCCAGGACATGGAAGCAACCTAAATGTCCATCGACAGATGAATGGATGAAGAAGATGTGGCACATATATACAATGGAATATTACTCAGCCATAAAAAGAAATGAAATGGAGGTATTTGTAATGAGGTGGATGGAGTTAGAGTCTGTCATACAGAGTGAAGTAAGTCAGAAAGAGAAAAACAAATACAGTATGCTAACACATATATACGGAATCTAAGGGAAAAAAAAAAAAAAAAGGCCATGAAGAACCTAGTGGCAAGACGGGAATAAAGACACAGACCTACTAGAGAATGGACTTGAGGATATGGGGAGGGGGTGGGGTGAGATGTGACAGGGTAAGAGAGTGTCATGGACATATGTACACTACCAAATGTAAAATAGATACCTAGCGGGAAGCAGCCGCACAGCACAGGGAGATCAGCTTGGTGCTTTGTGACCACCTAGAGGGGTGGGATGGGGAGGGTGGGAGGGAGGGAGATGCAAGAGGGAAGAGAAATGGGAACATATTGTATATGTATAACTGATTCACTTTGTTATAAAGCAGAAGCTAACACACTATTGTAAGGCAATTATACTTCAATAAAGATGTTTAAAAAAAAAAAAAACTGTCACTGTTTGCAGATGACATGATACTATACATAGAGAATCCTAAAGATGCCACCAGAAAACTACTAGAGCTAATCAATGAATCTGGTAAAGTTGCAGGATACTAAATTAATGCACAGAAATCTCTTGCATTCCTATACACTACCAATGAAAAATCAGAAAGAGAAATTAAGGAAATGATCCCATTTGTCACTGCATCAAAAAGAATAAAATACCTAGGAATAAACCTACCTAGGGAGACAAAAGGACTGTATGCAGAAAACTATAGGACACTGATGAAAGAAATTAAAGATGATACCAACAGATAGAGAGATATACCATGTTCTTGGATTGGGAGAATCAACATTGTGAAAATGACTCTACTTCCCAAAGCAATCTACAGATTCAATGCAATCCCTATCAAATTACCAATGGCATTTTTCACAGAACTAGAACAAAAAATCTTCAAATTTGTTTGGAGACACAAAAGACCCCGAATAGCCAAAGCAGTCTGGAAGGAAAAAAACAGAGCTGGAGGAATCAGACTCCCTGACTTCAGACTATACTACAAAGCTATAGTAATCAAGACAATATGGTACTGGCACAAAAACAGAAACATAGATCAATGGAACAAGATAGAAAACCCAGAGATAAACCCACGCACCTATGGTCAACTAATCTATGACAAAGGAGGTAAGGATATGCAATGCAGAAAAGACAGTCTCTTCAATAAGTGGTGCTGGGAAAACTGGACAGCTACATGTTAGAACACTACCTAACACCATACACAAAAATAAACTCAAAATGGATTAGAGACGTAAATGTTAAGACCGGACACTATAAAACTCTTAGAGGAAAACATAGGAAGAACACTCTTTGACATAAATCACAGTAAGATCTTTTTTGATCCACCTCCTAGAGTAATGGAAATAAAAACCAAAATAAACAAATGGGACCTAATGAAACTTCAAAGCTTTTGCACAGCAAAGGAAACCATAAACAAGACGAAAAGACAACCCTCAGAATGGGAGAAAATATTTGCAAACGAATCAACGGACAAAGGATTAATCTCCAAAATATATAAAGAGCTCATGCAGCTCAATATTAAAGAAACAAACAACCCAATCCAAAAATGGGCAGAAGACCTAAATAGACATTTCTCTGAAGAAGACATACAGATGGCCAAGAAGCACATGAAAAGCTGCTCAACATCACTAATTATTTGAGAAATGCAAGTCAAAACGACAGTGAGGTATCACCTCACACCAATTAGAATGGGCATCATCAGAAAATCTACAAACAACAAATGCTGGAGAGGGTGTGGAGAAAAGGGAACCCTCTTGCACTGTTGGTGGGAATGTAAATTGATACAGCCACTATGGAGAACAGTATGGAGGTTCCTTAAAAAACTAAAAATAGAATTACCATATGACCCAGCAATCCCACTACTGGGCATATACCCTGAGAAAACCATAATTCAGAGACACATGCACCCCAATGTTCATTGCAGCACTATTTACAATAGCCAGGTCATGGAAGCAACCTAAATGCCCATTGACAGATGAATGGATAAAGAAGAGGTGGTACATATATACAATGGAATATTACTCAGCCATAAAAAGGAACGAAATTGGGTCATTTGTAGAGACGTGGATGGATCTAGAGACTGTCATACAGAGTGAAGTAAGTCAGAAAGAGAAAAACAAATATCATATGTTAGCGCATATATGTGGAACCTAGAAAAATGGTACAGATGAACTGGTTTGCGGGGCAGAAATTGAGACACAGATGTAGAGAACAAACGTATGGACAGCAAGGGGGGAAAGCAGGGGGTGTGGGGGTGGTGGTGTGCTGAATTGGGCGATTGGGATTGACATGTATACACTGATGTGTATAAAATTGATGACTAATAAGGACCTGCTGTATAAAAAAAAAATAAAATAAAATTCAAAAATTAAAAAAAAAAAAAATTAAGCTTGACACATTTAAATTGAAGTATTAAGTTTAAGAGGTTGTGGTTATAGCAAAACTATGCTTCTCTTTAATGGACATAATAATCTAGCAATAAAAAATGAGGCAGGCAAATACTTTTCCCACAAAATAGAGTCAAATGATTCTTCCTAACAAGACTATATATACATAAAGGTGGTCATCCACTAGAAGGGAGCCAAAGAATAAACTAGAAATTTGAGTAGCAGTCCTTAAAAAGCACTCTGAATCTGTTGTCCCTTTATGTCTTTGACTTCAAAACAGTTAGAGAAACAGAGCACTCAATTATAAATTATATCAATAAACTTTGCTTAAAGAAAAACAGTTTAGTGTCCCAGCTGTGAGGTGGAATGAATTGCTTCAAAGACAATTGCTGTGAACTGGGTTTCTGCAAGCTGGCCATGGTCAAAAGGAAGAATTGACACATTTAAGAAGGGACAGAGCTTATTGAATATAGTCAGGCCTTGTGATAGTTCTGTTAATCTCTTGTCCGTTTCTTTCCCTTCTCCTAATTCACTAAGAATATAGGTAATAAAAGAACTGAAATCTAGTTAAATCCTCACTGATAAATTAGATCTGAACCTTTGACAAGACCATGAAGTGCTAACTCTGTTACTTGATCTGTAAAATGGGGAAGTCAGATTCTTCCAAGCTTTATGTTAATTTTATTTTCTAATAATCCTTCTTCTCTGAAGTGCTCCTCATGTATGTGCTAAAGCTAATTTGTACTGGTTTGCTTGTTTTCAGGATATGACTTGAGACTTAATGCTTCTACTTTTAGTCACCAATGTCCAATATTGCTTATATTCCACTCTGTGAATTTCCTACACAGCTGCTCATTGCTACATTTTCCCCCTCTGTTTGCTTTTGAGCATCCATTGCTGCATTAAGAAGATTCTTTGATGCTTTAAGTTTCTGAAAGGTTAACCAGTCTAAACCTTTGTACCAAGGGGTGACTTGAGATTTTGGAAACCTGGTATAGCTGTGTTCAATAATTATACCCATGAAAATAACAGTATGGATCTTTGAATGCTTGCTGGGACCAGACATAACTGGGGGAAGGGAGAAGGCACATCCTCCATGATCTTCTTTCTTTTTTTTTTTTAAATGTAGCTTCTTTGTTTTTCTTTTTTTTAAAAATTTTATTTATTTATTTATTTATTTATTTATGGCTGTGTTGGGTCGTTGTTTCTGTGCAAGGGCTTTCTCTAGTTGCGGCAGGCGGGGGCCACTCTTCATCACGGTGCGCGGGCCTCTCATTATCACAGCCTCTCTTGTTGCGGAGCACAGGCTCCAGACGCGCAGGCTCAGTAGTTGTGGTTCACGGGCCCAGTTGCTCTGCGGCATGTGGGATCTTCCCGGAACAGGGCTCGAACCCGTGTCCCCTGTATTGGCAGGCAGATTCTCAACCACTGCGCCACCAGGGAAGCCCCATGATTTTCTCAGGCAGGCAACACCTTGACTTCTGGTCAGGTATTTCTGAAATACTTGGTTTATAATGAAAATATATCAGGTACCAATGTCATGAAGAAATGAGTCCTATCATGATCCTAGTAGTATTTTTGGCTCTAAGAGGAGGCATGATAACTGTAAGGAATAGATTCTCAACCATATACCATCCTATCCATCCATCAATTAATTAAGCAGGAAAATTCATGAGAATACTTTGTTCCTTTAACATATTTTAGGCCTATGCTGTATGCAAACACATGAACTAATCAACCACATGTAAATATTTATTTAAATATTCTGAAATATAGTGTATTTCTTAACCATTGATATAGTTCAGCAATACCTACACTGTTGTTGTTTGTTTGTTTGTCTGGTTGGGGCAGTAATTGTAGTTTGAGGTACTCAGTTCAGTGTACACTAAATTAGCATTCCTCACTTGGCTTCCCTTGTTTGCTCCTAAACATGATCAACACTCTCGACTTTAATGAAAGAAGGAAAAGAAGAGGAAAAAACAATAAACCCAGCATTCAACAAAGCTGTAGAAGCTTGAATGACAAACATGTTACATCTCTAACACAAAGGTCACCTTTGAGTTGAGAATCTGAAATGCTCTCCGAGGTTGTCTCATCCTAAGAAGGCAGCCAGAACAAACAGGAAAAAGTACTGGCATGCTCTATGGTCAAAGAGAAAAGTAAAGGAGACACAGGCACTCAGCATGACAGCTACAATGCATTGCAGGCCTAAAATATAATAGAATATTTTCTTCACTACTGATAATTTTTCTTTACTATTGATTATCTTACAAAGGGGAAAACAGGCTCAGAGGGGCTCAGTAACCTCTCTAAATTCATGCAACTAATAAGAAGTAATGTTGTAGATTTTATGCCAGATCCATCTGAGCACAGGTATTATGTAAGCTAATAGGAATTGAACACTTACTACTTGCCAGGCAGTAGCCTATGCATTTTACATATATTACCTTATTTATTCCTTTACAAGATTTTTATATAGATATTATTATAATCCAATGATTTAGATTAAAAAATGAAGACTTAATAATTTAATTAACTTGCTCAATGCTACCCATCTACTAAGTGGCAAAAACCTGACTGTGAATACTCTCATTTGACCTCAAAGTCTATATTCTTAGCCACTATTTTTTTTTTTTTAATATACACCATCTGAATTCTAAAAGATTATATTCTACTTTGGAATCAGAAATACATACTTGTAGGGGCTTCCCTGGTGGCGCAGCTTTTGGGAATCCGCCTGCCAGTGCAGGGGACACAGTTCAAGCCCTGGTCCAGGAAGATCCCACATGCCACAGAGCAACTAAGCCCATGCACCACAACTACTGAGCCCACGTGCCACAACTACTGAAGCCCACCCACCTAGAGCCCGTGCTCCACAACAAGATAAGCCACCGCAACGAGAAACCCGCACACCGCAGTGAAGAGCAGCCCCTGCTCACCACAACTAGGGAAAGCCTGCACTCAGCAATGAAGACCCAACATAGACAAAAATAAATAAATAAATAAATTTATTTTTTAAAAAAAGAAATACATACTTGTAATACTCAATGCATTCATTTATTAAGTGCTGACTATAGGATATACTTTATTAGAAACTGGAGATCCAAAGAAAAGTTAATCCATGCCTGTCTCTGCCTTTGGGAACATAACAGTAGCAACAACCAAACCCAATCATAGAAAGCTGTCTATAGTTACACAGCCACATGTGATACAAATTTCTACATGCGGTAGAAATAGGAAAGAAACAATACTAAATGCAAGATGAAAATGATAGTAGCACTTATTTCAGGTATGTGTAGAGTCATGTTATATGTCTAGTTAATTAATTAGTAAACACTCAATGAAACATCCTGTACCAAACCTTTTGTAGGTGCTCAGGAAACTGCAAGTAAAGAAAAAAGAGAAAAACATTACCTATCCTAATGGAGTTCACATTTGATAAAGTCCCAATTATATTTACTGTATTACCTTTATCAGTAGAAACACTATTAGTCTAATTGATATATAAATAGAAGAAACTTGCTATTGACTTCAGGCATACATAGAAAGATAAAAGAATATGTGATTTTATACATAACTACTATTCACTCTTCATATCTATTGATTTTTAAAATATTTAACATTGGATATTAATGATTGTTATATCTCCTAGCTAGTTTGAAAATCATAATTTTTCTCTGGTAGATAGCAAAATAATACCTATTTCTACTGTGTTGAGCTGTTGATTTGAAATCCAGCAGTGTATATGCATGTGGGACTGCATGTCAATCAAACCCTCTCTTACAGCCTGGCACTCCACCTCCCCCAGCCCCACCCTCATAGCTCTCTTAGATCAGTTAATGTCAAGTATAAAATAGGATGCTGTATCTCTAATCTAAATCCACACCACCTTACTTTACCTTAAACTGTTTCTCTTCTCCTGCCATTTCTGATATATTTTTTTCCCAAATGTATTGTGCTTTTGACCTTATGGCAAACAGACAAATTAAACATGAGGAAATAAAGGCACTGCCCAATCTGGCTTAACTGCGGAAGTCCATTTAATTCTATTGCTCTTCTCAAGTATTTCCCAGGGTCCACACTGAATGGATATAATTTTGCAGCTACTGATCTAAGGGATTCAAAACAAATCATGAGAAAATATGCACATGGCCCAAAAAAGGAGCACTTTAATTCATTTTGCAATTTATACAAATCTACACCTACTATAGCTTGCCATTTAGGAAATTACCTTAAACCATTTTCCAGTCACCAACCATTAACCTAGCTTGACGAATGTCCACTAACTTCCCTACAGTTAAGGCACTATAAAATCCCCATTTATCCCACCAGCTAGATTTTATTTCACTCAAAAGACTCCTGCCACCCACAATGGTTGTCAGCTACCATGCAGAGCCTTCCTACTTTTGTTTTAGTGAAAACCTTTCAAATAAGTACTCAGAAGCGTTTGTCTCAGAATCCTCCCCCACCCCATGTCTTACATGTATTGCTGAAGACAAAGCTCAAAGATATTTTCTTCTCATTATTTTTTTTTTCTTTTTAAAATACAATTGGACTTAAAGGTTGTTAAGTTTGGGAACAAATTGACACAAATCATTTCTGACATAGAAGCATGCCTGAGTGATGCATATGCTATTACCTGTTGGCATCTTTCTCTACCTGCTTGAGCTTACCTGTCAGCTTTGAGAGAGGCAATGGCTGATTTTCCATGCAAGCTTATCTACAAGCAGAGGCTCAAAAAGAAACTCTCTGGAAGGGGGATCTGTTTTGAGAGCTTTCACATGATGTCTTGTTCCTACGGAAACCATTTTTGTCTTGTTTGTGCAAGAACAGACCTGTTTCTGTCATATGAAAAAGGGTGTACATGTTTTATTTTGCTTTTTGATCTCAGATTATAATTTTAAACCTAATTCAATCATGTCGAAGTGACATTATTTTACATATTTTCTCTGTTTATCCTTTACTCAGTGAGAGGGTTTGAATTTGATCTGAAGAGATTAGAGATAACCTTTGATATTATAAAAATTTTAAATGTTTCTTAATATAAATCACTATGAATTTACTAAGGTCAGGAAGGTAAACATAATAGTATAATTGTGTTAAAGTTTATTGATATAGTATCTTAATAAAGAGGTAGTTATTCTAAGCTTCACAAAAGAAAGAAAAGTGCTTTTTATAAAATGTTCATAAATTTGTATTTCTCAATGTTCAGGAAAAGATGTTGACATTCACACACTTCAAGTGCATTTAGTCAAAAGTTATTGTCTTCTATGTATTGTGAGGATCACTTTGTAAATCATTTTTTTGATCCTAAAACTTCATTTTTCTTTTTCTTCTTGGGAAAAACACCCATATATTCTTCAATGATTTTCAACAGAAATGCTAGTTACTTCAGACAGTCCACTTCTGGAATAAGGGAATCAGCCTCAAACTGAGGCTGTGGAATAAGGGAATCAGCCCCAAACTGAAATTTTCTTTTTCTATCTGTAATATATTTTTTTAAATCATGGCTCTGATGTCAATGTATCTTGGGAAGTAAAAATGAAATCAGTAATTCTTTGTTTCTGAGATGAATTCCAAAATGCAGACTCTATCTCAGGGGCAACCCCAGGTTTAATTTTCTCATCGATTACAAAATCCATGGAATTAGGAATCTGAGAGTCATAAAATAGTTGTGTATTATAGGGATAACTCTCCTCCTTCACTGTCCCACTTCCTATCAGTGTGCATGAGGTAATCACCTCCTTCTTTCCTTATAAATAACACCTAACAGCTTGAGAGGCATGGTTCGTGCTATTCATTCTCAGGACTGTGTCTCTTACAGTTGCTGCTGTGGGCACACGATGAGAGGGAGATTTGTTCACCACTCCTTCATCTGTGCTGCCTCTCTAGTAAGGCTATCACTCAAACAAAGATACGGTATAATTAAAGCACTATGTTCTCTCCAAGGACAGAAGAGCCCAACGTCAGGACAGTTCCCATTATAAATTTGGTTTGTCCATGTCTGTTCCACTTCTGTTGTTACTTTTTAATCATCACTCCCAGCAGGCATTGTTTGCCTATTGAGACAGTATCTAAATGAGTTGAGAATTCTGTCAGGTTTACATCAGCCATGGGTACCGCAGACACTACTAACTCATTAAAAAAAAAGAAATTCAAAAGAAACAAATACGAATTTTTCCCTAACTTTCAGATACTGCTATCTAACAATGATTGTTCATGGTTTAAGATGTGGAGATACAAACTACAGCTCCACAGTAGACCAACTTGTTATTTTTGTTTAAACAGACTTCATAAATGTTTAAGAAAACGTTGCCCTATAATTTCATTTTTTGTTTATTAAGGATATGTGTATTATATGCCTCAAGGAGTTTGAATGACTCTATATTAGCTAAAGTACACAGTATTTATTCTAACAAAATTTAAAAACAAAATCAAATCATCATAATCTGTGACATATTTTATACATACAATCATTTCCAGTTAAGACAGAGATGGAAAATCCAGATAATTGCACACTGCAAATAAAAATTGCACACTGAGTTTGGCATCAGGTTGCCTTCTGCATGGCTAAAGCTATCATTTGAGCCCACTGTAGAATGACGTTTATTGACATATTCAGTAATTTTTCTTCTATTCAAAATTTACCTCCCTCAGCACAATCTTTAAAAAAATGGCTTTCTTTTGTAATCTTAGAGCTCTGTTTCTGCATTGGCAAACCACTACACTTTCAGGCACTTATAGAATAAAAATAATCATAATAAAATCTTGTGTTTAGAATTATCACAAAGCTTTTAGGCAAAGACAGTGCCCAATTAAGTATTCTCCAATCGGAAAAGAATTTTAATGGCGTCCCTTTGCTTACACTTTTACATTATCAAGATTTATTGTATTATTTTAATATAAAAATATGTAACCATTACAGCTACCTTTTTAAAATATAACACAAAGACTAAAATGATTTACCTTGACAGCTGTATCAATTAACTATAAGCAATTTACTTAATAGCCCTCCATCTAAATTTTGTTTCCTTTGACCTTAAAGATTAGAGAAAATAATTGTCTGTAATAGGACATTCTTATTTAGCTTACATCAGGTTCTTTTTTCTTCCCATTGCTTAAGAGTGAAACTTACCAAATACATTATTTACAAATATAGATATTTTCTAAATATTTGTTAACCCTTCAACCATTTAACAAAAGAAGGCAGGCCTTTCTGGAAAACATTCTAATTTATATTTTAAAATATATTAATCCCTCAATAATGGCAATTATTTCTTATAAAGTATTTTTTTCTACTGTAGTACAGTTATAAACCTATCACAGCTAGTAACCTAATAAGGGGAGAAATAAATACCTCCCTCACAATCCCCCAAACCCATCAAATCCAACTCATTTCCTTAACTCTTGATTTATTAACTTTGGAATTGTAAGCCTTCTCATAGCTGGTAAATACTAAAAGCAAAATGAATATCTTTGTAAAGGATCTATGTCAATATTTTTCAAAAATCCACTGAAATATTTACATACAAGAATATATCCTTCTCTGGAGTAGTTACCTTCAGAACCTGCACTTATCTCAAAGTGTTATCAGTCTGAAAACATTTTGGGACTGCTCTAAAAGATTTCCATTCTGAGAGATGGCATGCAGAATGAACGAAAAGTCTAGGGTTTTTAACTGGAGAGGCCTGAGTTTAAGTTCTAGCTTCATTGTGTCAGTAGCTCTGTGAAAAATTACTTACTCTCTCTATGTCTGTTGTTGAACTGTAAAAGGAAGTCCACAATAATAGTGTTGATATCTAGATTGCGGTGAGGATTAAATTTTTTAAAGTTCAAAAAATGTCAAGTGCTGAGCAGTCTGTTTGACAAATAGTATGACCTCAATAAATATAAGCTATTATATCTGAAAGAGTGACGCTTTCAAAAATAACCTCTCCCTTAAAAGAAAAATACAGATATGCCACCATTGAAGGAAATTAAAACTATGTATTGGAGGCTTAGAAGAGAATTTCAAATAAGGAGATCCAAATTGTTTTTAAAAATGACTTAATCTTTAAAATTCAAATGTATTGGATTTTTAAGGTGAAATGGTCGTAAATGTTTATAAGCCCAAGTTCTGACATGTTTGTGAAAAATTATCACTTTTATTCTAAAAGTGTATTCTAAAACTTTTGTTTATAGAGTTTTGGGTCTCAATTGTGTTGCCTCAATACCTGCCACTAGGAATTGGGGAACAGGAATTAGGAAGGGGGTGGTTCATATGCAGGAGGGCTGAAGCACTCAGCATAGAAACCAAATGTTAAGAAGAATCTTGGAGAGAAATATGTGGTAAGGATTTTCCAAATCACTTATTGTTATTAAAAGATAATACATGATGACAATGCAAAATGAAGGGCAGTGGGTAGGATACAGTTGAAAGAGCATTGACTTCAGCAACGAAAAGATTGGGCTTGATTACTGCCATTATTATTTAAAAATGCTGCAATCCTAGACAAGTTATTAAGCCTGTAAGACTGCTTATCCATCCATAAAGTAATAAATACTTCTAAGAGCTGTTGTAATGAGCATACTAAGTAACAATAAGTGAAAATTTCAATATAGTGTGTGGACCATCCAAACATAAATCTTATACTTTTTAAGACAGCCTTGTGAGCATATTCAGCTGAGGTGAAAATAACAAGATGATAAAGTAAGTGTTACTTACAAATATAAAGAGAAATGAAGATTAAATTTAAATTATCAGAACCAGAGCTAAGATAAGATTAATAACAGTATATAAAATATTTCTCTTTCATTTTCAGACTAAAATGTCTAAATGAAAGTAATTTCCCACTTTTATGTGTGAATATCAATAAAAAGATATAAAAAAAGATACTGTGTTATTGCTATTGGGAAGACAGGCAGTAAGCAGCATGCTATAATAAAGATTCTGCTGTCATTTTGGGGAACATGAACGTTTTAAAATCTCATGGGTTGGGTCAGTAGAAGGGCTGTTGCAAACTCTCGTGTGCCATGATGTTTCTGTAGCATTTGACATCATTAACAATTTCCATAAATTATCTTTTCACATTTTAATCCCTTCCAAATTTCCCCAACAAAAATCGAAACCCTTTATCATACCAACTGCCTACCTATTTCCTTCTTTACCTAGTATAAGGAACATTGAGAAAAAAATAAAAGACAACTGAGTGGATTAAAACTTCTGTAGGACTGTAGTTCCCAGCTTCAGTTGGGACCTTGGTTATGACCATCAATCCTGTCCATGCACATCTGTTCTGCTTCCTCTTTAATTCCTGCTGAAGCCGTTCCAAACTTTCCCCAGTCTCCTTAAGACACTCACACCTCAGTTTCACTTTTAGCAGATACCTTTAATTTTACTTCAGAAAAAAAGGTGACTTTTCTGTCATCTAAGATGACAAGAATCCCATCAACTTTTTCTTCTGCCACCCACATATATGTATATGTACATCAAAAATCACTCTATTTTATTTTTCCTCCTATTTCAGTAAAAGAGGTGTTATTCTTCACTCTGGATGTACCTTTTCAGAGACCTGTCTTCCTATTTCCTTACATTCTTCCCCTCTACTGATTCTTGAAGATATAAACACGTTTAAGTAGCTTTGATCTTAAAATTAAAACCAGTTAAAAAAGCAGCAAAGAACCATTACCTAATTAATAATGAAGTGAGATGACAAAAGTGTCTATAGTCATTTTTACCCTTTTTATTACCATTCATTTAGTCTTCAAGTCACTGTAATCTGGATGTTTTTTCCCACCCATCAGTGAAACTGCTGTAGCAGGGTTAAACGTCACACACTAATTACAATTTATAACGGAAACTTTTAAGTTCTGATCATATTTGATTCCTCTGCAGTATTGACATTGTTAACTGTTTTCTTTCTCTCTTTGTTTTTGAAGTATAATTGACCTACAACACTATGCTAGTTCGTGTTATACAATATAGTGATTTGATACTTCTGTACCTTTTTAAACGATCACTACCATAAGTCTAGTTATAATATGTCACCATACAAAGATATTACAGGGTTATTGATTACATTCCCCACACTGTACATTTCATACCCCTGACTCATTGATTTTGTAACTGGAAGCTTGTAGCTCTTATCTCCTTCACCTATTTCTTTCCTCCTCCGACCCCTTTCCCTCTGGCAACCACCTGTTTGTTCTCTGATTCTGTAACTCTGTTTTCTTTTATTTATCCCTTTAACATTTATTCTGTAATGGAGTGTTTAAAAACCTTTTCTGATATAAATTTGCAGTTTTCTGTTTGTGTCTACTTATCACCCCACTCATCGTTTTGTATATTTTGGCCTTTTTGTTTCTGGTAGAAGAGCTCCTTTCAACATTTCTGTAAGGCAGGTTTAGTGTTGATGAATTCCCTCAGCTTTTGTTTTCTTGTTATTTGCCTCACTTTATTACCTTACTCTAAATTTCCTAGGTAGTGTTATCTTCCTCCACCTAACTTTTGAAAATCAGTGTCCTGCAAGATTTAATTCATGGTCCTCTCCTTAAAGTCTGTGATATACACATGCTGATGACATTCAAATCTTTATTGCTGAATCAAGTGATTCTCTTCAATGTCATTTTCTGAACATTTTCATTTAACTGTCTCACAACTGCACTAAACAACTTCTAAATGGAACTCAATATATTAGTACCAAACTTTGACTTTTGCCTATATACGTTAATTTTAATAAATGACATCAGTCAGACGTTCAAGTTTGAGTGTCTACCCCTTTATCACTCTCCAAATTCAATCATTCAACACATCTTTTCAGTTTATACTCCAAGCCATTCTTGCTTTCCTTATCCCTTCTGCCCCATTCCTACTTTAGCTTTCACCATAGTTTGTTTGGAATTCTGCACCAGTTTGAAAATGACTACTTGTTTCTGCACATCTTTCATCTGTACTACTATCAAAGGTTTCCTGCCCAGGCACTCCTTTCTGGATTTGAACATAATCCCTGGGTATCTTGCAAAAAAGAGTAAGCAGGCTGAGATGATCATACTTTCACTGCCACTTACATAGCCTTCCCCTAACTCCCATGGTCCCACCCCTGGAGCTCCAACTAATAATTCCATTGTCAAAGTCCATTCCACAGCATGCACACTCTTGAAATGAGCATGCTATGCCATGCCCCAACCTTCACATAAGAGTAAGAAGCAGAAAAAAAAAAAAAAGAGTAAGAAGCAGAGAGATGGGGGGAAATATCATAAGTGAGTGATGACTAAATTAAGTTTGTATGATCCCCTACCAATTTATTTCCAGGCCCCCCATATGCATACCCATAGCCCTGGAGCTTTCTTGGCATCAATGACTCACCATAAGTATCACATATTTACTAGGTCCAGGCCCCCATTCTAAATTTAGCTGATCTTGATTTATATTTCTTATTTTTATCCATAGCACAGACACTCTCAGTCCTATCCCATGTCAGTACACAGAACCTGGACCCCCTTGGCACTATCCAATTACCCTCTGTTCCTTTAGTTTTGCCCAAGGCCCAACCATTTCTTCAAAAAAGGATAAAAGGAAGCAAACACATGATACCTGCTACTTATGTGTGTCAACACAGTCTTCCATTGACCATAGAACTTTCCAGGCAACCCCTACCCTCCCATGTGAATATGGTCTCAAATGTCTTCATTGCCTATCTATAACTTTAAGATTATTAAGTATAGCCTTTCCAAAGCATACAGATTATTTCATTTTTTGCCTATATTTCTAGCAACATCTCTTGATATTTTCTAAAACTCAATGGGGAGATGAACATAACTGGGTTATTCTTCATTACTTCTCCATCACATGAGATATTGATGGAACATGCCAGGTACCCAATAAATATTCTTAAATTAACAAATTAAGAAATTACTAAGACTTCTGGGACAAATATTTTGCAAAGATCTGTAGTTTCCTTATTCCTTTTCAGGAAATCATCATAAAATAAAATGGACTAAAATGGATTAAAAGTTAAATTACAACCTCCAGAGTGGGGTCATCTTTTTGTTCTGGTCATGGTGAATTAATAGATATCTGACTTATCTTCTTTCATAAGCAACTAAACAAAGGACAAAATATATGAAACTATTGTGTTCAGGAAATTAATAACAGACTGTGCAAAGTTTTTATTCCATAAACCTTGCAAGAAGAAAACACATGAGTTTTGCCCCACAAGTGTAATGACTTTCTGCCTGGCAGCACTTTCCAAGCTAAGCACAGAGAAATGGAGCTCAGGGATTATGGATCTTGCTATTTAGAAAAAAACAAAGGTTAGATCTCAGTGCTGTGGAGGTGGCATGATTTTTCAGGGCAGGGTACAGAAAACAGGGAGATACTTAGAAAAGGAGACACAGAAATATGTATAGTTTCAATTAACTCTGGCCAAACACTAATCTTGATGTCATAGGCTTACTTCTCTGTTCTAGGTATGTCTTACTCTTTCCTTCAGAAAATAAAAACATTCCTAGCTAACACAAATGTTGGAAATTATCAAACAAAGTCATTAAATTGTGGGCTATCAATACACTCAAATAATGAGTGAATGTATAGTTAATCTCAACAGAGAGATGGAAAAACAATACAAAAAAGGTAACCAAATGGAAATTCTACACCTGAAAGGTACAAAATCTGATATTTAATAAAAATTAATGGAAGGGCTTACAGAAGAATAAGCACTAAAGAACAAAAAATAAATTACCTGACGGCAAAGCAAAAAAAAATTTATCCAAACTGAGGCATAAAGAGAATTAAAGACTGAAAATAATTTGGAAAGAACCTCAGTAATCTGAGGGATAATATCAAACAGTATAACAAACGACTGAAGTTCTAGAAAGATAGGAATGAGAGAGAGACATTTTGGCAAAACAAATATTTAAACATATATAACAGCCCCAAACTTTACAAATTTGATGGAAGCCATAAATCTAAATACCCAAGAATTTGAATGAAACAAAACTGGGGTCAACACAATGAACAACACACATAAGCATAATGTAGTCAATTGCTCAAACCAAATTTAAAAAGAAAATTTTAAAAAGAGACAAAGAATAAAAAGAAGCATTGCATATTGAAGAGAGTAATAAGAATGCCCATTAACTTCTTATCAAAAACAACACAAACCCTAAAACAAATGAATAAGTCCTTCACATAGCTGCGGGGAAAAGTTAACTTAATATTCCTTATCCAGTAACACTACTTTTCAAATATAAAGGCAAAATAAAGACATTTTCATATAAAAAAAAAAAGGTGAGAGAATTTGTCACTATCAAATCAGCACAACAAGAAATGTATAACAAAGTTCCTTAGGGATATGATACCAGATAGATAACAGTAAAACCTAGACATACTGGGAAGATCCCACATGCTGCGGAGCAACTGGGCCCGTGAGCCACAACTACTGAGCCTGTGTGTCTGGAGCGTGTGCTCCGCAACAAGAGAGGCCATGATAGTGAGAGGCCCGTGCACCGTGATGAAGAGTGGCCCCCACTCGCTGCAACTAGAGAAAACCCTTGCACAGAAACGAAGACCTAACACAGCCAAAAATAAATAAATAAATAAATAAAAATTAAAAAAAAAAAAAAGACACCACTGGTGTAGCTTACTATAAAAAACAAAAACAAAAACAAAACAAGACAAAACCTAGACATACATAAAGGAACCTTTGTTTCAGAAATAATAAACATATATGGGGTGGGGGTGGAATCAAGATGGCACCTGAACTCATCTCCTCCCACGGGGACACCAAAATTACAACTACTTACAGAGCAACTGTCTATGAGAATGACCTGAAGACTAGCAGAAAAGATTTTACACAACTGAAGATATAAAGAAAGAGCCACCGTGAGAACAGTAGGAGGGGTGAAGACACAGTCTAGTAAGAATGCATACCCCCAGGTCGGCAACCCACAAATGGGAGGAATATCACAACAGTAGAGGTCCTCTCCAAGGAGCAAGGAGTCTGAGCCCCACATTGGGCTTCCCAGCCCTGGGGTTCTATACCAGGAAATGAGCCCCCAGGATGTCTGACTTTGAAAACCAGTGGGGTTTAATTTCAGGAGAACAAGAGGGCTATAGGAAATAGAGCCTCTGCTCTAAAAAGTGCATGCAATATCTCGCACACTCTGGGTCCCAGTGCAGAGGGAATTATAAAATAAATAAGTCATGGAGATGTAATATACAACCTAAGGAATATGGTCAATAATATTGTAGTAAATTTGTATGAGTCCAAGAGGTAACTAGACTTATCATGGTGATTTTTTTTTTTTTTTTTTTAGAAATTCACGTTCTTTTTTATTTTATTTATTTATTTATTTATGACTGTGTTGAGTCTTCATTTCTGTGCGAGGGCTTTCTCTAGTTGCGGCAAGTGGGGACCACTCTTCATCGCGGTGCGCGGGCCTCTCACTATCGCGGCCTCTCTTGTTGCGGAGCATAGGCTCCAGGTGCGCAGGCTCAGTAATTGTGGC
This sequence comes from Balaenoptera acutorostrata, assembly GCF_949987535.1. Classification (NCBI taxonomy): domain Eukaryota; kingdom Metazoa; phylum Chordata; class Mammalia; order Artiodactyla; family Balaenopteridae; genus Balaenoptera; species Balaenoptera acutorostrata. The sequence continues at coordinate 64,320,626 of NC_080064.1, forward strand.
TCACGGGCCCAGTTGCTCAGCGGCATGTGGGATCTTCCCAGACCAGGGCTCGAACCCGTGTCCCCTGCATTGGCAGGCAGATTCTCAACCACTGCGCCACCAGGGAAGCCCCCATGGTGATTTTTGTAATGTATTTAAATGTTGAATCACTATGTTGTACACCTGAAACTAACATGATATTATACATCAAATATAATTTAATAAAAATAATAATAAAATATAATTTGATTTTTTAACAATTTAAAAAATCGATGTGCTACCAGAAGATGTAATAGACATATTTTTCCTCATTTCTCCCATTAAAAACAACTAAAACATTGAATAAAATTTAAAAAACAAACAAAAAAATCTCTGAAAGGTGAAGAGAAGATAGACAGGCTATGAACTTGGGACCCAAGGAATGACATGGTGGTGATTTTCCTGGGTTTTCTTTTTGCCTCATAGATCTTAGACTAGGAGCTGAATAAGGTGGCATCCTTGAAAGTCATATAGGAACAGAAGAGAAAATACACAACAAAAATTGTTCTCTATAGCAGAGAACTCGTTAAGGAGCAGCCCAGAAAGACAGAGATATTTTAGACAATAACCACTAAAGTGTAGTGCCCCCCCCCAAAAAAAACCACACAGAAAACAAACAAACTGTGGTTCAGCCCACCTCTTGTTAGCCAAGGGAAAGTAGAGAGCCTACACTTCCACTTTAAGAGGCTGTAACAAGATGATCCAACATCTCCACTTGGGTAGTAACAGAGAACACCAAGGAGGAAGCCAAAATTTTCTTTCTCATCAACGAGTAATAAACCCTCCTCCCTGAGGTGTAAGTAGAGACATAAAATGTCACTATACCCTTATCAGAATGACTAAAAAAAAAAAAGAAATGTGGCAATACCAATGCTGGAGGATGCAGAGAAACTGGATAATCATGAAATGCTGGTGAGAATATAAAGTGGTACAGCCAATTCTGGGAAACAGTTTGACAGCTTCATCAAGAATTAAACAAGTAACTACTGTCCAACCCAATAATTACACTCCTGGGCATTTATTCCAAAGAAATAAAGACATGTTCCAACAAAAAGCTGCACACAAATATTTATAGCAGCTTTATTTGTAACAGCCCCAAACTGGAAACAGCTCAGATTTCCCTAAAAGCATGAAACGTGCAGCTGAGGCCCCAGTAAGTCCTTGCCTGAAAAAAAAAAAAAAAAAAAAAAAGCATGAAACTTTGATACGCCCATACCAGGGAACATTACTCAACAGCAAAATATTGATACAGGCAAAACTGGGATAGATCTCCAGAGAAATATGCTGCAAGAACTGGCTGAGGGAAGAAAAGCCAATCCCAACAGGTCAATTACTGTATAATTCCATTTAAATGACTTTTTGAACTGAAAAAATTTTAGAAATGGAAAGCAGATTAGTGATTGCCAGGGGTTAAGCAGGGATGGGGGGTGGGAGGGAAGTAAGTGTGACTATAAAATGGCAATTCAAGGGTTAAATATATTGATGGAAATGTTCTGTATATGAACTGTATGCATGTCAATATCCTGGTTGTGATATACTATAGTTTTGAAACTGTTATCATTGAGAGAAACTGGATAAAAGATATATGGAATCTCTGTACTATTGGGACTGCAAGGAATAATGTGAAAAGTTGTAAAACTTTTGAATTTTGCATCACATGCATGTATTACTTATTTTAAAATAAAAGAAAATAGGTTCAAACCTGTGTAAAAACAAAACACAAACTTCATTTTGATTAAACTAGGAGCTAATTATAATTGCTATATATTGTAAGGGCTACCAATGGGGCAGGAGCAAAGTGAGAGGAAGAGGACAGACATCTCCTTGGAAGAGGTTTCACAAGTGGCAAAAACAGCAGATTTCAAAGAGTACCAACCAGGATGCTTCATAAAGGTAAGGGAAACAGTTGATATGTTGATTCATTTTCAAATTAATAAATATAAATGAGTTTAGCTCATATTTTAAAAAACATATCTGATTATATCACAAAGTAAACCACAGCTTTGTAATAAATAAATGTTATGTCAAAATGATCAAGAAGTTTTGAAAACAAACAGATGGGCAAAAGTATACACACAGACAAAAGCAAAGGCAATTATTACTTTTGGACATGGTGAAAATCGGTGCAAAAGAGCATCATGGGAAAAGTAGAGAACCTTAAAATTCTAAAAGATACAGGGGTTTCCCTGGTGGCGCAGTGGTTAAGAATCTGCCTGCAAATGCAGGGGACACGGGTTCGAGCCCTGGTCTGGGAAGATCCCACATGCCGCGGAGCAACTGGGCCCGTGAACCACAACTACTGAGCCTGCGCGTCTGGAGCCTGTGCTCCGCAACGGGAGAGGCCACGACAGTGAGAGGCCCACGCACCGCGATGAAGAGTGGCCCCCACTTGCCGCAACTAGAGAAAGCCCTCACACAGCAACGAAGACCCAACACAGCCGAAAATAAATAAATAAATTTTAAAAAAAAACAAACAAAAAAAGATACAACTCAAAATGAAGACATAAGAGTTAACAACATATATGACTTTTTATAATATAGCAACATTTGCAAAGCTGAAAACACAGAAAATTAGAGGAGAAATAGACAAAACAAACTTGAAATGGGAGATTTTAAGTCACAGCTAACTTGTCTTAATCTAGTACAGATTACATAGGCCAAACATTAATTAGGATGTAGTACATTAGGATGCAATTCTAAATAATAATAAGAAAGACCTAATTATAGGGTTCACAGCCCCTAAAGATGAGGACCACACTTGAAGAGTAAAGCACACCTTTAAATCTTTTCAAGGCAACTTTAGGAAGTGGATGAACCAGCTGGCTTCAGAAGTTTTCCTCAGTTCACTTTGGTTCAATGAAGCAGGGGAGGTAAATTCAGAACCACACATACAAAAAATATTTGCAAGAAATAGTCTGCTTCTCTGGCAGCAGAGCAGAAGGGACCTTTGAGTTAAAAGAGCCACCTAGTCTGGAATACTATTCTGGCTCTTTATTATCTCGTCACCCCTCCCCAAATATCATCATAAATTTCTTACCAATTCATTTCCTGTCATGAAAACTCAATTCATTCAATGATGATTAATAAAGAAGGATCAAACACATATATAATATCTAAAATAAGAAACAGGCAAAAGACTAGTGGTAAACACTGTATTTAACCCTTGAATTCAAGAGTAAACAAATTTATCAGAGTGATAGAATGTAAATGTTATATGTTCTAACAATGTAGAAATAATGTAGAAATTATATGACAAGTAAAAATGGATAAGATAAGGGAAGAGAAGGTGGGAGATAGAATAAGATAACTGGTTGCATTACCTGATAAAACTAAGTATTTAAAAATCACTTCCAGCTGAAAAATCAAGTAAAGGAAATCTACCATATCCTGAAATAAAATGGGCCTTCTTTTCAATTTTCGATGTAGCAGATATTAAAATTTTTCATTTACTAGGTACCAAAGAAAATCTCCCAAAGTAGAAATAGCACACTCACACACACACACACACACACACACACACACACACACACAGAAAATAGTCTCTAAACAAAATGGAATAAAACTAGAAATTAATGATTAAAACATAAAACAAAAAGTTTTACCAACTAGGAATTTAAAACCCTTTCTTAAACATCTCTTTTTTAAGAAGAGTGAAACAAAACACAAGTTACAGAATATCTAGAAAATAACTTGAATAGACATACTACACATGAGCATCAATGTGATGAAAGACAAATCTGGATAGACAAATTCTGAAATTCAGTAAGACAAATTATCCCTGGAATATACTTCTTACTTCTGTTTGGGGGATAGCTCAGCAAAGAACTGGCACAGCTGAAATGAGTTCATCTGCAGATAGGCACCATAATCTTTCTGTGAAGTCATCAATCCTAACAAACAAGGCAGCTCTCAGGGCCCCTTGTATGCTGCCCTTGGTGTTTGGTTTGCATTCTTTCTAATGAAGCCCCTGGATGCAGAGATCTCTTGATTGATCTCTTGTTATTTAGAAGAGGATGATGATGATGGTGTTCCCTAGCCCCTCTTATGCTCACCTATAAATATGAATCACAGCATGGATGCAGGGCATGTTCTTGCCTACGTGGGCTTCTGATTCCGGTCCTGTCTACTAGAAAAGGCAAACTCTGCTCTGTAGCTAAGTTGGCCATGGTGCATAAAGAATATTTATGGTGAGGAATAACAAGAATTCAGGAACATTCTGCACTCTGCTACTTCTCTAGCTATGTTTTTCCCTGACAAGACCTTTGTTATATTTGCATGAGAGTTTGTGGACAATGTGGGGTTTCATGTTTAGGGAGTTATAGAATTTAACTGGACCACCCCAGAGTTTGAAAGCTTTTCCACCTAGGGACAACAAACAAATGTTCACCAGTAAGCCTAATGACCCAAGAGTGGACAGTGTGGCCATAGTGTCCATTAGCCCAGAATGTTCTAGAGTGGCTACTGAGGCATCATCCGTTTTGATCTTGAAAGGGGAATGAGCAGCCATGGTTGTTCATTGGTCCAGGATGCAGCAAGATGTTGAAGATAGCTGCTTCACAACCCAGAGGAGATGGAGCCATAGCTGGAAACTGTAAGGGACTAAAAGCCCCACACAAGCAGACTATCTAAAAGACATGAGAGAGAAGATGGCGGAAGAGTAAGACGCGGAGATCACATTCCTTCCCACAGATACAGTAGAAATACACCTACACGTGGAACTGCTCCTACAGAACACCCACTGAACGCTGGCAGAAAACGTCTGACCTCCAAAAAAGCAAGAAACTCCCCCCGTACTTGGGTAGGGCAAAAGAAAAAAGAAATAACAGAGACAAAAGAATAGGGACGGCACCTGCACCAGTGGGAGGGAGCCGTGAAGGAGGAAAGGTTTCCACGCACTAGGAGCCCCTTCGCGGGCGGAGACTGCGGGGGGCGGAGGGGGGAAGCTTCAGAGCCACGGAGGAGAGCGCAGCCACAGAGGTGCGGAGGGCAAAGCGGAGAGGTTCCCACACAGAGGCTCGGCGCCGAGCAGCACTCACCAGCCCGAGAGGCTTGTCTGCTTCCCCGCCGGGGCGGGCGGGGCTGGGAGCTGAGGCTCGGGCTTCGGTCGGATCGCAGGGAGAGGACTGGGGCTGGCAGCGTGAACACAGCCTGAAGGGGTTAGCGCACCACAGCTAGCCGGGAGGGAGTCCGGGGAAAAAGTCTGCAGCTGCCGAAGAGGCAAGAGACTTTTTCTTGCCTCTTTGTTTCGCGGCGGGCAAAGAGAGGGGATTCAGAGCGCCGCCTAAACGAACTCCAGAGAAGGGCGCGAGCCGCGGCTATCAGCGCGGATCCCACAGCAACAGGGGCGCAGAGGGAAAATCGGAGAGACTCCCGCACAGAGGCTCGGCGCCGAGCAGCACTCACCAGCCCGAGAGGCTTGTCTGCTCCCCCGCCGGGGCGGGCAGGGCTGGGAGCTGAGGCTCGGGCTGCGGTCGGATCGCAGGGAGAGGACTGGGGCTGGCGGCGTGAACACAGCCTGAAGGGGTTGGCGCACCACAGCTAGCCGGGAGGGAGACCGGGAAAAGGTCTGCAGCTGCCGAAGAGGCAAGAGACTTTTTCTTGCCTCTTTGTTTCGCTGCGCGCAAGGAGAGGGGATTCAGAGCGCCGCCTAAACGAACTCCAGAGAAGGGCGCAAGCCACGGCGATCAGCGCGGACCCCAGAGACAGGCGTGAGACGCTGGGGCTGCTGCTGCCGCCTCCAAAAACCCTGTGTGTGAGCACAGGTCACTCTCCACGCCTCCCCTCCCGGGAGCCTGTGCAGCCCGCCACTGCCAGGGTCCCGGGATCCGGGGACAACATCCCCGGGAGAACGCACTGCGCGCCTCGAGCTGGTGCAACGTCACGCCGGCCTCGGCCGCCGCAGGCTCGCCCCGCCTCCTCCGTACCGCTCCCTCCCCGCGGCCTGGGTGAGCCAGAGCCCCCGAAGCAGCTGCTCCTTTAACCCCGTCCTGTCTGGGCGGGGAACAGACGCCCCCAGGCGACCTACACGCAGAGGCGGGTCCAAATCCAAAGCTGAACCCCAGGAGCTGTGCGAACAGGGAAGAGAAGGGGAAATCTCTCCCAGCAGCCTCAGAAGCAGCGGATTAAAGCTCCACAAGCACCTTGATGTGCCTGCATCTGCTGAACACCTGAATAGACAACGAATCAGCCCAGATTCAGGAGGGGGACTCTGGGAGCAGGAGATATTAATTCTTCCCCTTTTCCTTTTTTTTGTGAGTGTATATGTATATGCTTCTGGGTGAGATTTTGTCTGTATAGCTTTGCTTTACAATAGCTCTATTTTACTTCACTATATTATAGCCTCTTTCTTTCTTTCTTTCTATTTTTTCTCCCTTTTACTCTGAGCTGTGTGGACGAAAGGCTCTTGGTGCTCCAGCCAGGCATCAGGGCCGTGCCTCTGAGGTGGGAGAGCCAACTTCAGAACACTGGTCCACAAGAGACCTCCCAGCTCCACGTAATACCAAACGGCAAAAATCTCCCAGAGATCTCCATCTCAACATCAAGACCCAGCTTCACTCAACGACCAGCAAGCTACAGTGCTGGACACCCTATGCCAAACAACTAGCTAGACAGGAACACAACCCCATCCATTAGCAGAGAGGCTGCCTAAAATCATAATAAGGCCACAGACACCCCAAAATACACCACCAGACGTGGACGTGCCCACCAGAAAGACAAGATCTAGCCTCATCCACCAGAACTCAGGCACTAGTTCCCTCCACCAGGAAGCCTACACAACCCACTGAACCAACCTTAGCCGCTGGGGACAGATACCAAAAACAACGGGAACTACGAACCTGCAGCCTGTGAAAAGGAGACCCCAAACACAGTAAGATAGGCAAAATGAGATGACAGAAAAACACACAGCAGATGAAGGAGCAGGCTCAAAACACACTGGACTTAACAAATGAAGAGGAAATAGGTAGTCTACCTGAAAAAGAATTCAGAATAATGATAGTAAGGATGATCCAAAATCTTGGAAATAGAATAGACAAAATGCAAGAAACATTTAACAAGGATGTAGAAGAACTAAAGAGGAACCAAGCAATGATGAAAAACACAATAAATGAAATTAAAAATACTCTAGATGGGATCAATAGTAGAATAACTGAGGCAGAAGAAAGGATAAGTGACCTGGAAGATAAAATGGTGGAAATAACTACTACAGAGCAGGATAAAGAAAAAAGAATGAAAAGAACTGAGGACAGTCTCAGGGACCTCTGGGACAACATTAAACGTGCCAACATTAGAATTATAGGGGTACCAGAAGAAGAAGAGAAAAAGAAAGGGACTGAGAAAATTTTTGAAGAGATTATAGTGGAAAACTTCCCTAATATGGGAAAGGAAATAGTTAATCAAGTCCTGGAAGCAGAGAGTCCCATACAGGATAAACCCAAGGAGGAACACGCCAAGACACATATTAATCAAACTGTCAAAAATTAAATATAAGGAAAACATATTAAAGGCAGCAAGGGAAAAAAAACAAATAACACACAAGGGAATCCCCATAAGGTTAACATCTGATCTCTCAGCAGAAACTCTGCAAGCCAGAAGGGAGTGGCAGGATATACTTAAAGTGATGAAGGAGAAAAACCTACAACCAAGATTACTCTACCCAGCAAGGATCTCATTCAGATTCGATGGAGAAATTAAAACCTTTACAGACAAGCAAAAGCTGAGAGAGTTCAGCACCACCAAACCAGCTTTACAACAAATGCTAAAGGAACTTCTCTAGGCAAGAAACACAAGAGAAGGAAAACACCTACAATAACAAACCCAATACATTTAAGAAAATGGGAATAGGAACATACATATCGATAATTACCTTGAATGTAAATGGACTAAATGCTCCCACCAAAAGACACAGGCTGGCTGAATGGATACAAAAACAAGACCCATACATATGCTGTCTACAAGAGACCCACTTCAGACCTAGGGACACATACAGACTGAAAGTGAGGGGATGGAAAAAGATATTCCATGCAAATGGAAATCAAAAGAAAGCTGGAGTAGCAATTCTCATATCAGACAAAATAGACTTTAAAATAAAGACTATTGCAAGAGACAAAGAAGGACACTATATAATGATCAAGGGATCGATCCAAGAGGAAGGTATAACAATTGTAAATATTTATGCACCCAACATAGGAGCACCTCAATACATAAGGCAAATACTAACAGCCATGAAAGGGGAAATTGACAGCAACACAATCATAGTAGGGGACTTTAACACCCCACTTTCACCAATGGACAGATCATCCAAAATGAAAATAAATAAGGAAACACAAGCTTTAAATGATACATTAAACAATATGGACTTAATTGATATTTATAGGACATTCCACCCCAAAACAACAGAATACACATTTTTCTCAAGTGCTCATGGAACATTCTCCAGGATAGATCATATCTTGGGTCACAAATCAAGCCTTGGTAAATTTAAGAAAATTGAAATCGTATCAAGTATCTTTTCCGACCACAACGCTATGAGACTAGATATCAATTACAGGAAAAGATCTGTAAAAAATACAAACACATGGAGGCTACACAATACATTACTTAATAACGAAGTGATTACTGAAGAAATCAAAGGGGAAATCAAAAAATACCTAGAAACAAATGACAATGGAGACACGACGACCTAAAACCTATGGGACACAGCAAAAGCAGTGCTAAGAGGGAAGTTTATAGCAATACAAGCCTACCTCAAGAAACAGGAAACATCTCGAATAAACAACCTAACCTTGCACCTAAAGCAATTAGAGAAAGAAGAACAAAAAAACCCCAAAGCCAGCAGAAGGAAAGAAATTATAAAGATCAGGTCAGAAATAAATGAAAAAGAAATGAAGGAAACAATAGCAAAAATCAATGAAACTAAAAGCTGGTTCTTTGAGAAGATAAACAAAATTGATAAACCATTAGCCAGACTCATCAAGAGAAAAAGGGAGAAGACTCAGATCAATAGAATTAGAAATGAAAAAGGAGAAGTAACCACTGACACTGCAGAAATACAAAAGATCATGAGAGATTACTACAAGCAACTCTATGCCAATAAAATGGACAACCTGGAAGAAATGGACAGATTCTTAGAAATGCACAAACTGCCGAGACTGAACCAGGAAGAAACAGAAAATATGAACAGACCAATCACAAGCACTGAAATTGAGACTGTGATTAAAAATCTTCCAACAAACAAAAGCCCAGGACCAGATGGCTTCACAGGCGAATTCTATCAAACATTTAGAGAAGAGCTAACACCTATCCTTCTCAAACTCTTCCAAAATATTGCAGAGGGAGGAACACTCCCAAACTCATTCTACGAGGCCACCATCACCCTGATACCAAAACCAGACAAAGATATCACAAAGAAAGAAAACTACAGGCCAATATCACTGATGAACATAGATGCAAAAATCCTCAACAAAATACTAGCAAACAGAATCCAACAGCACATTAAAAGGATCATACACCATGATCAAGTGGGGTTTATCCCAGGAATGCAAGGATTCTTCAATATACGCAAATCAATCAATGTGATACACCATATTAACAAATTGAAGGAGAAAAACCATATGATCATCTCAATAGATGCAGAGAAAGCTTTTGACAAAATTCAACACCCATTTATGATAAAAGCCCTGCAGAAAGTAGGCATAGAGGGAACTTTCCTCAACATAATAAAGGCCATATATGACAAACCCACAGCCAACATTGTCCTCAATGGTGAAAAACTGAAACCATTTCCACTAAGATCAGGAACAAGACAAGGTTGCCCACTCTCACCACTATTATTCAACATAGTTCTGGAAGTCCTAGCCACAGCAATCAGAGAAGACAAAGAAATAAAAGGAATCCAAATCGGAAAAGAAGAAGTAAAGCTGTCACTATTTGCAGATGACATGATACTATACATAGAGAATCCTAAAGATGCTACCAGAAAACTCCTAGAGCTAATCAATGAATTTGGTAAAGTAGCAGGATACAAAATTAATGCACAGAAATCTCTTGCATTTCTATACACTAATGACGAAAAATCTGAAAGTGAAATTAAGAAAACACTCCCATTTACCTTTGCAACAAAAAGAATAAAATATCTAGGAATAAACCTACCTAAGGAGACAAAAGACCTGTATGCAGAAAATTATAAGACACTGATGAAAGAAATTAAAGATGATACAAATAGATGGAGGAATATACCATGTTCCTGGATTGGAAGAATCAACATTGTGAAAATGTCTCTACTACCCAAAGCAATCTACAGATTCAATGCAATCCCTATCAAACTACCACTGGCATTTTTCACAGAACTAGAACAAAAAATTTCACAATTTGTATGGAAACACAAAAGACCCTGAATAGCCAAAGCCATCTTGAGAACGAAAAATGGAGCTGGGGGAATCAGGCTCCCTGACTTCAGACTATATTACAAAGCTTCAGTAATCAAGACAGTTTGGTATTGGCACAAAAACAGAAATATAGATCAATGGAACAGGATAGAAAGCCCAGAGATAAACCCACACACATATGGTCAACTTATCTTTGATAAAGGAGGCAAGCATATACAGTGGAGAAAAGACAGCCTCTTCAATAAGTGGTGCTGGGAAAATTGGACAGGAACATGTAAAAGTATGAAATTAGAACACTCCCTGACACCATGCACAAAAATAAACTCAAAATGGATTAAAGACCTAAGTGTAAGGGCAGACACTATCAAACTCTTAGAGGAAAACATAGGCAGAACACTCTATGACATACATCACAGCAAGATTCTTTTTGACCCAGCTCCCAGAGAAATGGAAATAAGAACACAAATAAACAAATGGGACCTAATGAAACTTAAAAGCTTTTGCACAGCAAAGGAAACCATAAACAAGACGAAAAGACAACCCTCAGAATGGGAGAAAATATTTGCAAATGAAGCAACTGACAAAGGATTAATCTCCAAGATTTACAAGCAGCTCATGCAGCTCAATAACAAAAAAACGAACAACCCAATCCAAAAATGGGCAGAAGATCTAAATAGACATTTCTCCAAAGAAGATATACAGATGGCCTACAGACACATGAAAGAATGCTCAACATCATTAATCATTAGAGAAATGCAAATCAAAACTACAATGAGATATCATCTCACACCGGTCAGAATGGCCATCATCAAAAAATCTAGAAACAATAAATGCTGGAGAGGGTGTGGAGGAAAGGGAACACTCTTGCACTGTTGGTGGGAATGTAAATTGATACAGCCACTATGGAGAACAGTATGGAGGTTCCTTAAAAAACTACAAATAGAACTACCATACGACCCAGCAATCCCACTACTGGGCATATACCCTGAGAAAACCATAGGTCAAAAAGAGTCATGTACCAAAATGTTCATTGCAGCTCTATTTACAATAGCCAGGACATGGAAGCAACCTAAATGTCCATCGACAGATGAATGGATAAAGAAGATGTGGCACATATATACAATGGAATATTACTCAGCCATAAAAAGAAATGAAATGGAGTTATTTGTAGTGAGGTGGATGGACCTAGAGTCTGTCATACAGAGTGAAGTAAGTCAGAAAGAGAAAAACAAATACAGTATGCTAACACATATATATGGAATCTAAGGGAAAAAAAAAAAAAAAAGCCATGAAGAACCTAGTGGCAAGACGGGAATAAAGACACAGACCTACTAGAGAATGGATTTGAGGATATGGGGAGGGGGTGGGGTGAGATGTGACAGGGTAAGAGAGTGTCATGGACATATATACACTACCAAATGTAAAATAGATAACTAGTGGGAAGCAGCCGCATAGCACAGGGAGATCAGCTCGGTGCTTTGTGACCACCTAGAGGGGTGGGATGGGGAGGGTGGGAGGGAGGGAGATGCAAGAGGGAAGAGAAATGGGAACATATTGTATATGTATAACAGATTCACTTTGTTATAAAGCAGATGCTAACACACTATTGTAAGGCAATTATACTTCAATAAAGATGTTTGAAAAAAAAATAAATAAATAAAGTGCACAACCATAAAAAAAAAAAATAAAAATAAAAAAAAAATAAAAAAAATAAATAAATAAAAGACATGAGGATATATATATATACCACAAAAGAAAAAACCCAGGTGGTGATACTTTTGATAGGTGGAAAATAAGAGGCCGAGTTCTTTGAGGAGATGCTAAAACATATATGCATTATTTCTGAAGGCTGGGAAACTGATAAAATTACAAAGACCAGTGAGACTAGCTGATATGCTCTTAATAGCAATAGAGAAGATGGGCCAATACTAAAACTTACAATGAATTTCAAAACATTTTGAAGATGAGAAGAATAGGGACAAGGACCAGGTCTGGGACCTGAGCTTGCACTCCTCTCCCAGGTGAACATTCCAAACATTCTTGAACTTGCTGGATACTGGTTTACATGGCTAGTATTATGTTTTATTTTTCTGTATGAAATATACTTGCTAGCTTTTTGCCACCCTGTTCTTTCATTTTGATAAGGATGCTCTGATTACTTGAGTGCTCTATTAGTTTTCTAGCGTTGCATAAAAATTACTACAAACATAGAAGCTTAAAACAACACTCATTTATTAGCTCCAAGTTCTATAAGTCAGAAGTTCAGGTGCAGCCTGGTTGGATTCTCCTCTGAGTGTCTTACAAGACTGAAATCAAGGTGTCTGCAAGTTATGTTCTCATATGGAGTTCTGAGCCCTCTTCCAAGCTCATTCAGTCTGTGGACAGACATCAGTTCTTTGCAGATGTAGGATCAAATACCTGTTCTCTTGTTTACTGTCAAGCAAATTCTTAGAGGGCATTCTCAGTCCCTATCCACATGGCCCCTTCCAACTTCCAAGTGAGCAAAGAGAATTCCCGTATTTAGAATTTTTTTCATGCTTCAAATCTGACTTCTTCTACCACCAGATAGGAAAAAACTCTCTGCTTTTAAAAGGCTCATGTGGTTAGGTCAGGCCCACCCAGATTACCTCTCTATCTTAAGGTCAACTGGTTTGTCACCTTAATTACATCTTCAAAATCCCTCCAGAGAGATACCTAGATTAATGTTTGACTGAGTAACTGAGAGGTGGTGTTAGTACCCCTCTTAGATTCCTAAGATTTGGGAATCTTCAGGGCATCTTAGGATTCTGTTTACCACATGCATGAACAAGTTGATTAGATACGGTTATTCTTTGGATTCAATGGAATGCATGGCCAAAAGTGGTGTGTATGTTGCCCAGATTGTACAGTTGAAACCATAACTCAGACTAAGAGAAAAAAAACTACTTGGTTTTCTCAGAGGATAGCTAGTTCAGGCAGTTGTGTTACTCAAAGTCATTTCTAAATTTAATATCCTGACTGACTAGTGGAAGACATTGGTGCTTGGAGCCTTACTATGGGCCATAGAGACTTAAATAAGAAAACAGTTCTGTTGTTCTCTTTTACCTGACATCTTAACAGTGACTGAATGTGCTACCACTACTGACACTTAGCACTGAGGCTTGGACTTTTTTTACGTGCCTATGGAGAGGAAAACAAAATCAATTTTCCTTTATTACAGGGTATCAATGAGTTAGATAAATTCTAGTACAAATGTGAACTGTAGGTGGATGTACAATCCATACGAAGATGACTTTATGACAACGGCCTCTGCTGAGAAAACTGCTTACATTGCATTGAATGCTATCTAAACACAACTAACTAAAGATGAATGGACCTTGTTGGAGGACATAATCTAGGACACACCACCCAAGTGTTCACCTTGGGAGCTATCTAAACTATAACCCAAGAATATTAAAGGCAAGCTGTTAAAGCTACTCAGGAGGTCCAACTCCTGATTAGTCACTTTGGGTATTAGAGACAGCACATCTTACTCCCTGGAATTCTATAACAACCTCTATGTCAAGTCAACAGACATATGGTCAAATTTACGTGGAAGTCCTTACAGCAAGAAACTTTGAAAGCAGTACAGACAATAACAAAATAAGTTCAGTCCTGGAATTTTCTCTGTTATTTCTTAACAATGAACTCAGAGCTAACTACAACTCTATTCCAAATTAGTTCTCACCCAAATTATTTCAATATCTTCCTAAATTGTCTCCCTGCTTTGCCTTGCTTTCTTACAATCTATTCTCCATTCAGCATCCAGTGTGATCTTTTAAAATATAGGTCTGATCATCTCACTTATCTGCTAAAAACCCTCCCTGACTTCCCATCTCGCTCAGTAAAATGAAAGATTCCTACACAGAGATCTCACAACCTGGTACCTAATCAAGTGTCAGACGTTATTTCCTGCTGTTCTCCCTTTGCTTATTCTGCTTCAGTCATGTAGGTCTTCTTATTTTAAAGAGAATGAACGGAATGTACCAGGTGAGCTCCAGGTTCAGAGCTTTCTGCTGTTTCTTCTTCCTGGGCTTCCTCTTATCCCTTAAACTCCCAAACCTCACTTCCTCACTCCTTGAGGTTTTTTGTTTCTCAAATTCCATTTTGCCATGAAATATTTCACTCTATTTTAAAAAGCACCAGCACTTCTCCCTCAGAAATCTATCCTATTTTCTTGTTTTATTTTCTCCGTAGTGTTTGAGAATTCACATTATGTGTTACTTTCCAATTTGGGGGTCTATCTCCTCCTTTAAAATATAAGCTCTCTGAGGGCAGAGTTTTGCATGTTTTATGCCCTGATGAATTACCAGTTTCTAGAGCCATATCTGACACATAGCTTGTTAATAATTTGTTGAATGAATTGAGTTAATAAACAAAAGGTAGCATCTCAAATCACAGAGAAATCTAATTGCCTGCCCAATAAATGATATTGGAACAGCACCACAGCCATTTCAGAAAAATAAAATTGTATCTGTACTTTACACCTTATAACATGACAATATCTAAAAGTCAAAGATATAAATATGGAACAAAAAAACCATACAAGGGAGACCTTCAAGATGGCGGAGGAGTAAGCCATGGAGATCACCTTCCTCCCCACAAATACATCAAAAATACATCTACATGTGGAACAATTCCTACAGAACACCTACTGAACACTGGCAGAAGACCTCAGACATCCCAAAAGACAAGAAACTCCCCACGTACCTGGGTAGGGCAAAAGAAAAAAGAAAAAACAGAGACAAAAGAATAGGGACAGGACCTGTACCTCTGGGAGGGAGCTGTGAAGGAAGAAAAGTATCCACACACTAGGAAGCCCCTTCACTGGTGGAGACAGAGGGTGGCGGGGAGAAGCTTCGGGGCCACGGAGGAGAGCACAGCAACAGGGGTGCGGAGGGCAAAGCGGAGAGATTCCCGCACAGAGGATCGGTGCAGACCAGCACTCACCAGCCCAAGAGGCTTGTCTGCTCACCCGCCGGGGCGGGCGGGGGCTGGGAGCTGAGGCTCAGGCTTCAGAGGTCAGATCCCAAGGAAAGGACTGGGGTTGGCTGCATGAACACAGCCTGAAGGGGGCTAGTGCACCACAGCTAGCCGGGAGGGAGTCCGGGAAAAAGTCTGGAGCTGCCGAAGAGGCAAGAGACCATTGTTTCGGGGTGTGCAAGGAGAGGGGATTCAGAGTACCACCTAAATGAGCTCCACAGATGGGCGAGAGCCGCGGCTATCACTGTGGACCCCAAAGATGGGCATGAGATGCTAAGGCTGCTGCTGCAGCCACCAAGAAGCCTGTGTGCAAGCACAGGTCACTCTCCACACCTCCCCTCCCGGGATCCTGTGCAGCCTGCACTGCCAGGGTCCCGTGATCCAGGGACAACTCCCCTGGGAGAACACACGGCTTGCCTCAGGCTGATGCAATGTCATGCCGACCTCTGCCGCCGCAGGCTCACCCCGCACTCCATACCCCCAGCCTGAGTGAGCCAGAGCCCCCTAATCAACTGCTACTTTAACCCAATCCTGTCTGAGCATGGAACAGATGCCCTCAGGCGACCTACAAACAGAGGCAGGGCCAAATCCAAAGCTGAACCCCAGGAGCTGTGCTAACAAAGAAAAGAAAGTGAAATCTCGCCCAGCAGCCTCAGGAGCAGTGGATTAAATCTCCACAATCATCTTGATGTATCCTGTATCCCTGGAACACCTGAATAGACAACAAAGCATCCCAAAATTGAGGCAGTGGGCTTTGGGAGCAACTGTAGACTTGGGGTTTGTTTTCTGCATCTAATTTGTTTCTGGTTTTATGTTTATATTAGTTTACTATTTAGAGTTTATTATCATTGGTAGATTTGTTTATTGATTTGGTTGCTCTCTTCCTTTTTTTTAATATATAAACATATATAATTTTTTCCTTTTTCTCTTTTTGTGCGTGTGTATG
This sequence comes from Balaenoptera acutorostrata, assembly GCF_949987535.1. Classification (NCBI taxonomy): domain Eukaryota; kingdom Metazoa; phylum Chordata; class Mammalia; order Artiodactyla; family Balaenopteridae; genus Balaenoptera; species Balaenoptera acutorostrata. The sequence continues at coordinate 64,336,976 of NC_080064.1, forward strand.
TATATGCTTCTTTGTGTGATTTTGCCAGTATAGCTTTGCTTTTATTATTTGTCCTAGGGTTCTGTCTCTCCACTTTTTTTATTACGTTTTAATTTTCTTTTTGATAATTTTTTTTTTTAGTTTTTATTTTAACTATTTTATTTATTTATTTTTTTCTTTCTTTTCTTTTTTCTCCCTTTTCTTCTGAGCTCGTGTGGCTGACAGGGTCTTGGTGTTCTGGCTGGCTGTCAGGCCTGTGCCTCTGAGGTGGGAGAGCCGAGTTCAGGACATAGGTCCACCAGAGACCTCCTGGGGCCACGTAATATCAAAAGCAAAAGCTGTCCCAGAGATATCCATCTCAATGTTAAGACCCAGCTCCAGTTAACGACCAGCAAGCTACAGTGCTAAACACCCTATGACAAACAACTAGCAAGACAGGAACACAACCACATCCATTAGCAGAGAGGCTGCCTAAAATCATAGTAATGTCACAGACACCCCAAAACACACCACTGGACACAGTCCTGCCCACCAGAAAGACAAGATCCAGTCTCATCCACCAGAACACAGGCACAAGTACCTTCCACCAGGAAGCCTACACAATCCACTGAACCAACCTTAGCCACTGGGGAGGGACACCAAAAACAACAGGAACTACAAACCTGAAGCCTGGGAAAAGGAGACCCCAAAAACAGCAAGTTAAGCAAAATGAGAAGACAGAGAAACACAGAGCAGATGATGGAGCAAGGTAAAAACCCACCTGACCAAACAAAGAGGAAATAGGCAGTCTACCTGAAAAAGAATTCAGAGTAATGATAGTAGAGATGATCCAAAATCTTTGAAATGGAATGAAGAAAATACAATAAAAGTTCAACAAGGACCTAGAAGAACTAAAGAGCAAACAAACAGTGATGAACAGCACAATAAGTGAAATTAAAAATTCTCTAGAAGGAATCAATAGCACAATAACTGAGGTAGAAGAATGGAAAAGTGACCTGGAAGGTTAAATAGTGGAAATAACTACCACAGAGCAGAATAAAGAAAAAATAATGAAAAGAATGGAGGACAGTCTCAAAGACCTCTGGGACAATATTAAACACACCAACATTCGAATTATACGGGTTCCAGAAGAAGAGAAAAAGAAAGGGACTGAGAAAATATTTGAAGAGATTATAGTTGAAAACTTCCCTAATATGGGAAAGGAAATAGTCAATCAAGTCCGGGAAGTGCAGAGAGTTGCATACAGGATAAATCCAAGGAGAAACACGCCAAGACACATATTAATCTAACTATCAAAAATTAAATGCAAAGGAATAATATTAAAAGCAGCAAAGGAAAAACAAAAAGTAACATACAAGGGAATCCTCATTAGGTTAACAGCTGATCTTTCAGCAGAAACTCTGCAAGCCAGAAAGGAGTGGCAGGATATACTTAAAGTGATGAAAGTGAAAACCTACAACCAAGGTTACTCTACCCAGCAAGGATCTCATTCAGATACAATGGAGAAATTAAAACCTTTACAGACTAGCAAAAGCTAAGAGAATTTAGCACCACCAAACCAGCTTTACAACAAATGCTAAAAGATTGTGTCCAGATCTCCTCTTCTTATAAAGGCCACTGAGATGCTTACAGATCCTATGGTCAGAGCATTGTCTACTGCAAGAGTCCCTTTCCTCCAGTCGCAAGAATCCTTTTAAATAATGTCTCTTCTTACCTATGTCCAGATTGCTTTTTGTTTGATATTTCCTTCCGGCCTACTATGTGTTCAGCAGTGGACCAATATAGTAGGAATTAAGCTAGTAAGTAGCCAATTACAAGCTAGTAATGAAAGTATTATGCAGGTCCAGCTACATAAATTTTGGGACCCAGTGCAAAATGAAAATGCAGGACGCCTTGTTCAAAAAAGTAGGGGAAAAGTGTTATTAAAGGTATGAAAATATGCTTTCCCTTTTCTTCCATGGTCTCTTTCAACTTGTTCTGGGGTCTTTTATTTTTTATTTAATGTCATTCTAAATAAAGAACAATTAAAAAAAAAAAAAGACTGCTCTAAGCAGGAAACACAAGACAAGAAAAAAACCTACAAAACAAATCCAAAACAATTAAGAAAATGGTATTAGGAATATGCTTATTGATAATTACATTAAATGTAAATGGATTAAATGCTCCAACCAAAAGACATATACTGGCTGAATGGATACAAAAACAAGACCTGTATGTATGCTGTCTACAAGAGACCCACTTCAGACCTAGGGACACAAACAGACTGAAAGTGAGGAGGTGGGAAAAAGATATTCCATGCAAATGGAAATCAAAAGAAAGCTGGAGTAGCAATTCTCATATCAAACAAAGTAGACTTTAAAATAAAGACTATTACAAGAGAAAAAGAAGGACACTACATAATGATCAAGGGATCAATCCAAGAAGAAGGTATAACAATTGTAAATATGTATGCACCCAACATAAGAGCACCTCAATACATAACGCAAATGCTAACAGCCATAAAAGGGGAGATTGACAGTAACACAATCATAGTAGGGGACATTAACACCCCACTTTTACCAATGGACAGATCATCCAAAATGAAAATAAATAAGGAAACACAAGCTTTAAATGATACATAAAATAAGATGGACTTAAATGATATTTATAGGACATTCCACCCAAAAAAAAACAGAATACACATTCTTCTCAAGTGCTCATGGAACATTCTCCAGGATAGATCATATCTTGGGCACAAATCAAGCCTTGGTAAATTTAAGAAAATTGGAATCATATGAAGTATCTTTTCTGACCACAATGCTATGAGACTAGATATCAACTACAGGAAAAAAAATCTGTAAAAAATAGATATCAACTACAGGAAAAAAATCCGTAAAAAATACAAACACATGGAGGCTAAACAATACACTACTAAATAACCAAGAGATCACTGAAGAAATCAAAGAGGAAATCAAAAACTATGTAGAAACAAATGACAATGAAAACACAATGACCCAAAACCTATGGGATGCAACAAAAACAGTTCTAAGAGGGAAGTTTATAGCAATACAATCCTACCTCAAGAAACTAGAAACATCTCAAATAAAAAATCTAAACTTACACCTAAATCAATTAGAGAAAGAAGAACAAACCCCAAAGTTAGCAGAAGGAAAGAGGTCATAAGTGTCAGATCAGAAATAATGAAAAAGAAGTTAAAGAAACGATAGCAAAAATAAATAAAACTAAAAGCTTCTTCTTTGAGAAGATAAACAAAATTGATAAACCATTAGCCAGACTCATCAAGAAAAATAGGGAGAAGATTCAAATCAGTAGAATTAGAAATGAATAAAGAGAAGTAACAACTGACACTGCAGAAATACAAAGGAATATGAGAGATTACTACAAGTAACTGTATGCCAATAAAATGGACAACCTGGAAGGAATGGACAAATTCTTAGAAAAGCACAACCTTCTGAGACTGAACCAGGAAGAAATAGAAAATTATGAACAGACCAATCAAAAGCACTGAAATTGAGACTGTGATTAAAAATCTTCCAACAAACAAAAGCCCAGGACCAGATGGCTTCACAGATGAATTCTATCAAACATTTAGAGAAGAGCTAACACCTATCCTTCTCAAACTCTTCCAAAATTTAGCAGAGGGAGGGACTCTCCCAAACTCATTCTACGAGGCCACCATCACCCTGATACCAAAACCAGATGAAGATGTCACAAAGAAAGAAAACTACATGCCAATATCACTGATGAACATAGATGTAAAAATCCTCAACAAAATACCAGCAAACAGAATCCAACAGCACATTAAAAGGATCATACACCATGATCAAGTGGGGTTTATCCCAGGAATGCAAGGATTCTTCAATATACGCAAATCAATCAATGTGATACACCATATTAACCAATTGAAGGAGAAAAACTATATGATCACCTCAATATATGCAGAAAAAACAAACAAAAAAAAAACTTTTGACAAATTTCAACACTCCTTTATGATAAAAACACTCCAGAAAATAGGCATAAAAGGAACTTACCTCAACATAATAAAGGCCATATATGAGAAACCCACAGCCAACATTGTTCTTAATGGTGAAAAACTGAAACCATTTCCTCTAAGATATGGAAGAAGAGAAGGTTGCCCATTCTCACCACTATTATTCAACATAGTTTTGGAAGTGTTAGCCACAGCAATCAGAGAATAAAAACAAATACAAGGATTCCAAATCAGAAAAGAAGAAGTAAAGCTGTCACTGTTTGCAGCTGACATGGTACTATACATAGAGAATCCTCAAGATGCAACCAGAAAACTATTAGAGCTAATCAATGAATTTGGTAAAGTAGCAGGATACAAAATTAATGCACAGAAATCTCTTGCATTCCAATACACTAATTATGAAATATCTGAAAGAGAAATTAAGGAAACACTCCTATTTACCATTGCAACAAAAAGAATAAAATACCTGGGAATAAACCTACCTAAGGAGACGAAAGACCTGTATGCAGAAAACTATAAGACACTGATGAAAGAAATTAAAGACATTACAAACAGATGGAGAGATATACCATGTTCTTGGATTGGAAGAATCAACATTGTCAAAATGACTATACCACTCAAAGCAATCTACAGATTCAATGCAATCTCTATCAAACTACCAATGGCATTTTTCACAGGACTAGAACAAAATTTTTCACAATTTCTATGGAAACACAAAGGACCCCGAATAGCCAAAGCAACCTTGAGAAAGAAAAACAGAGCTGGAGGACTCAGGCTCCCAAACTTCAGACTATACTATAAAGCTACAGTAATCAAGACAGTATGATACTGGCACAGAAACAGAAATACAGATCAATGGAACAGAATAGAAAGCCCAGAGATAAACCCACGCACCTCTGGTCACCTTATCTTTGATAAAGGAGACAAGAATACAATAGAGAAAAGACAGCCTCTTCAATAAATGGTGCTGGGAAAACTGGACAGCTACATGTAAAAGAATGAAATTAGAACACTCCCTAACACCATACACAAAAATAAACTCAAAATGGATTATAGGCTAAATGTAAGACCAGACACTCTAAAACTCTTAGAGGAAAACATAGGCAGAACATTCTATGACATAAATCACAGCAAGATCCTTTTTGACCCAGCTCCTAGAGAAATGGAAATAAAAACAAAAATAAACAAATGGGACCTAATGAAGCTTAAAAGCTTTTGCACAACAAAGGAAACCATAAACAAGACGAAAAGACAACCCTCAGAATGGGAGAAAATATTTGCAAATGATGCAACTGACAAAGGATTAATCTCCAAAATTTACAAGCAGCTTATTCAGCTCAATACCAAAAACACAAACAACCCAATCCAAAAATGGGCAGAAGACCTAAATAGACATTTCTCCAAAGAAGATATACAGATTGTCAACAAACACATGAAAGGATGGTCAATGCCACTAATCATTAGAGAAATGCACATCAAAACTACAATGAGGTATCACCCCACACCAGTCAGAATGGCCATTATCAAAAAATCTACAAACAGTAAATGCTGGAGAGGGTGTGGAGTAAAGGGAATCCTTTTGCACTGTTGGTGGGAATGTAAATTGATACAGCCACTATGGAAAACAGTATGGAGGTTCGTTTAAAAACTAAAAATAAAACTACCATATGACCCAGCAATCCCACTACTGGGCATATACCCTGAGAAAATCATAATTCAAAAAGAGTCATGTACCACAATGTTCATTGCAGCTCTATTTACAATAGCCAGGACATGGAAGCAACCTAAGTGTCCATCGACAGATGAATAGATAAAGAAGATGTGGCACATATATACAATGGACTATTACTCAGCCATAAAAAGAAATGAAATTGAGTTATTTGTAGTTAGGTAGATGGAACTAGAGTCTGTCATACAGAATGAAGTAAGTCAGAAAGAGTAAAACAAATGCCGTATGTTAACACATGTATATGGAATCTAAAAAAAAAAAAAAAAGAAAATGGTTCTGAAAAACCCAGGGGCAAGACAGGAATAAAGACGGAGATGTAGAGAATGGACTTGAGGACACAGGGAGTGGGAAGCGTAAGCTGGGACGACGTGAGAGGGTGGCATGGACATATATACACTAACAAATGTAAAATAGATAGCTAGTGGGAAGCAGCCACATAGCACAGGGAGATCAGCTTGGTTCTTTGTGACCACCTAGAGTGGTGGGATAGGGAGGGTGGGAGGGAGATGAAAGAGAGAGGAGATATGGGGATATATGTATATGTATAGCTGATTCACTTTTTTATAAAGCAGAAAGTAACACACAATTGTAAAGCAATTATACTCCAATAAAGATGTAAAAATATATATATAGAATACTAGAAGAAAATTTAGGGATATTATTTTATATTTCAGAGTGAGGAACTTTTTAACCATGATACAAATTCCAAAAGGTTTGGAATAAAAGATTTATAAATTATATCACAAAATCTAAACTCTAACCATAGTGCAAAAATTATGATAAATAAACGCAAAAGGCAAAAGACAAAGTGGGAAAAATATTACAATTCGCAGAGTAGAAAAAAATGATTAATCTCCCTAATATGTGTGCCTATAAGTGGGTGTGAATATGACCAGTAGAAATTATGGGCAAATTATATAAATAAACAATTCATTGTAAAGGAGAAACAAAGGGTTTTTAAATGTGAAAATATGCTCAATAACTGAACAGCAAAATCCAAATATATAGGGGTTCAGTAAAGACCTGACAGTTTGATAGCCACTTTATTTTCAAGGGTGTGAGAAAACAGTCCCATTAAAGGCCAGTAAGAACATATATAAATACAACCCCTATAGAGGAAAGTTTAGCAAGATCTATACAAATTATAAATTTGTGTGCCCTTTGCCTCAGTGACTCCATTTCTAGGAATATATACTTCAGATATTCTAGTAAGTGCACAAACGTATGCATATTCAAGTGTAAAGTATATTCATTAAAGCATTGTCTGTAATAGAAAAATATTGACAACTTTTTAAATGGACATTGATCGGATAAAGTGGGTTAAATATATTTCATGAAAGTAAATGAAGAATAAAAAAGTTCTTTATATATAATATACAAAAATTGCCAAGTAGAGAAGCCAACTGTAAAACAGAGGTATACAACTGTTTGTGTTAAGAAAGCAAGGGTAAAAATGGCATCTTTGTATTTTCTTGTATATATGCTTTAAAAGCTTTGGAAGAACATTCAGGATATCAAAACAAAGAGCTACCTGTATGATCAGATGATGAAATGGGTTGATGAGGCAATGGTGAAGGGGGAATGCTTCACTACATAACTTAGTTTTTGAACTGTGTAAATATTAATTGTTCAACTGTGTGAATTTTCCTGTTTAAAAACATAAATATTGAATTTAAAAATAAGTTCTACAGAGTATAGACAAGTTGTTCTAATTATACTAAGCCACATGCCATTCCCCAACATTAGTTCTCAGTTCTTCATGCTCTTGCAAATGTGCCCAAGTAAGTCCCAGAAGAATATTCCAACACTACTGGTACAGTATGAGGTTATCTAGCAGCTCTTATTGAAGCACTACCAATTTCTCACTCATATACAAAAAAAAATCATAAATAGCTGAAAAGAAATTATAGAAACTAAAACAGAATGAAAAAATACCAGAACCCTAGAAGAATGTCCACCAACATAACTACATTAAAAGGCAGACCCAGATTCTAAATATGGCTCAAAAGAGCTTACTTTTAATCATTAAAATCTATTTTAAACATAAAAATTAAACACAATACACCAGAAGAACAAACAGGGGTTATAAAGCTTCATTCAATAAACAAATCAATGGGCTATTATATGTTAAAAGAATTGAGAATGCTGTTAGTATGTAAAAATGCTTAATCAATTTCTCTATCTTCCTTATCACATATTCCAATGGATAAAATCAATAAGTGCCTTCCCAATTAGACTACATCAAGCAAGATTATTTAAAATAAAATACCTGGTATTTTAGCAAGATCAATATCAGTTACCATATTGTTTAATTTTTATTATCACAAAAGAGTATGTCCTATAACACCCTTCATGTGACTTTGTAACATATGTTAAAATGTTTGCATCACATGTCATTGGTAGCTTCAGATAAATATTCATAAGAAAGATGAAATAGTTGGATACATGACGACCGATGTAGTCTTGGGTAGAAAATTTTCAAAATAGAACAGCTAAATTCACTAAGTTTATTTAATTGATTTTGAAACCTTTTAAAGCTATCTTCTTGAAAATGTCCCAAAAAGCAAAGTTTTAATCAGATGACTTTAAAATAATCTGAAAACATAAGAATAAGTTTTATGTCTACATTACTCAGTATCTTAAAATTAAAGATAAAACTGACTGACATATTGTTGCATTGAATTTTAGAAAGATCTTTCATTTGAAAATATTTCCAGACATATAACAAGTCCAAAATGTGACAGGATTTATCCTTTCCCAATTGAGATGTCTGATTTGACTAATGAGGCAAGGCTTTTCATTTAAAAACATTTTCATTTTGGATTTATTTTGGCTTAATCTTCCTTAAGATCAAGGCAGTGACACAGAGAACTCATCTTGACATAACTGTCCCTTGTCTCCTATTCTGTACCTAGCATTCTATTGTTTTTCATTGCTTGGGCAGCTATGGCCACTGAGAATATTCGTCAGTTGTTGTACTGTTACGTAATTTATTTAAAGGTCCTGACTTCTGATTCTTGAAGTTCAATCAGCATCCATAAACAGAAGGCATAATCTTTCCTTTCCTTTCCCCACACCTAAAGAAAACCATTAGAAGAAAGTTTCTTGGGATGGTACCCAACAGAAGCCAGGAAAAATAAAAATACAACATCGAATAGTTAGCATCTAGCCCTTTTATGTGATATAAATTGTATATCCCCTGGGAAAGCCTTCTTTCATCTTTCCAGTGTATTTTTTAACCTTTACATAAACAGCCAATAAATCATAATGATAATATAGTCTGTAGATAAAGCTACCATTCTGATAATCTTCCCAAATTGACAGCCCACCTGGAGCTGCATTACTTCAACCAATGTAATTTTTGCATAATATTATCCCAAATACAATTAGATGATTAGAAATGACAGCTACTTTTTGTTTGTTTGTTTGTTCTTCTGTTTGTTTTTTGTTTTGTTTTGTTTTTATACATCTTCATTGGAGTATAATTGCTTCACAATGCTGTGTTAGTTTCTGTTGTACAACAAAGTGAATCAGCCATGTGCATACATATATCCCCTTATCCCCTCCCTCTTGAGCCTCCCTCCCACCCTCCCTATCAAAAAACAAATGACAGCTACTTTTAAAAGAAGAGTGTAACAGGGTCAGAAGAAGGGAGCAATAGAGAAATGCTCTCAGCAGGATAAAAGAGAGTCAGTGATGAAGGCTTCATCAGTCATTTCATAATTCATAGAGTGACTTCTACAAAACAAGAAGGAAAAGTACTTAAATGTAAATCTTCAGAAAAAGAAGAAGAAAATGTGAAAGTGAGCTACTCTAAGCAAGCATATTCCCAAAGGAAATTGTAGGTTTTTTGGTAAGCTGCTTGTAGCACACAAAACGAAGTGACCTTAGCCAAATTCTGCAGCCGGTGCTTTTACATTTCCCCTAGCATTTTCTCTTTGACAGTGAGCTGATAGACATAAACACCTGATTCCAAGTTCATTGACAGACCTTCACTGAAATGGACATAGGAAACCACAATCTACAAGGCAAATTCCCCCATAATGCAGGGTAGTGATAATAATGGGATGGAAACATTTATATTAGCATTCAAAAGGCAAGTTTATATATAGAACATGCAAAAGATTCATTATCAAGTTACAAAGATTATTACAAAATCAAGAAATTGCAATATCAACCATCAACTATGATGCTGGAATTTTTAATGACTCAATATCTGTGAAAGTGAGTGAAAAAAGCTTATGCATTTTTTGTCTAAAATGCTTGTCTAATTCATTTTTTAAAGCATGTCTGTGATTGTTAGCTTTTTAATGGAATACATATAATCTAAAGATGAGTCTGCACTCCTTATCTCACCAGAAATATTTAGCAGTGAGAATGAAGAAAGGTGAATTTTAGCTTTAAGTCTTCTGGCCTATATTTGTTTTTTGTTAGTTACTCATTGGGTTTCTTTATGTAGAATGTACAAAGCCATGGCATACTCTACTTTAAGATACTTTCTAGCTTCCTATTTTGTAATTGCCTGTTTGGTTATCATATAGCCAAGTGAGGCAGCATGATCAGCAGTTCTTAAAAGACACACTCTAGCAGACTGAGACACCGACTGCATTTTATAACATTAATAAAATCAGATTTTTTTCAAATATTTGAGTTTTCTCCTCCAGAATACTACTTTGATGGTGTGGTGAAAGATCACTGGACTCAGACTCTGACATCTGGGCTCAAACTGGCTATATCTTAGCAAGAGCTTTGTGTCTTGGTGTAAATTTCATCTTCAATTTCCTCATCTATAAAATTAAAGTACCCTTAGGTTCCCTTCCAGGTCTAGCATCCTGTAACGTTATGTGGCAAATCTGCATATAAGTCATTTGAGCTGTTTTATGAAGAGGATGGTGATGTCAAAAAGGGTAAAGGCACACAGGAAAAGAAATGTGTGATCATGGTGGCAAGCGATTTTGTTGCTAACTGTGACGTACTATTGTCATAACTGTAAAACCTGAAATAGGTATTTTAAGCTCTGTTCTCACTGGTTTCCTTCACTGTAAAATATGAAAGTGCTCTAGATAAGAGGCTTACAACACTTCAGTTCACATGTCATTTGTCTACCACAAGTTGTTAATGAGCAATACATAACTACCACATCAATGTTTTACAGCATATCTAAAGGATGACAAGACACATGACACAATGACCCCATGCTATTAAGCAATCCTGAAATGTGTATGGTCTTAACATTGCTATAACAATAGAAAACAGAATCATAGAATTTTAAAACTAGAAGGGAGTAGATGTCATCTAGTTTAATTATATGTTACATAATATTCTTTGCATATTTCTAATAAATCATCACTTCAGTCTCTAATTTGAAAAAAATCTGTTATACATATTTAGGGTATATTTTCTTGGTTTCTGCAGTTGGCCATGGTCACATGCCAATCTCATGGATCCCAAAGATAGAGGTATCTGAAATTCCCTCCTCAGAGTTCTGGCTACTGCCTTGAAAGTACTCCATTACAAATTAAATGAGTTACTTTCATCTAGTAGAGTGACAATGATCCCATAAACATGGTTAGTCAGGATTCTTGGACACTTCTTCATAAGTACTTTTGGATGGATTAGGGAAAGAGCCCTTAAAGTTCTTAGTTGAGATCATGGAGGTGACTCCTCCAGGGAAGCAGTTGTGAGTTGTTGTGAAGTTTCCTAGACAGAATTTTGTTCACTTCTGAAAATATTTACTGATTACTTTTAATACACCAGAAATTGTTGGGTTGGAAAATTAGGAGGTCAAGACTTTGGATGAAGAAGAGGTGATAAACAATAAATGTAGTACTACCAGAGAGCAAGGACGTTGAATTAAAGGACTCAGAGAGATAAGTTGGAAGGGTCTTGGAGTTAGTGAAAACTGAATTCGTAAATCCATACACTAACCCAAAATAGAGCACAGAAGGCAGATGTGTAGAAGGTAGGAGATGGCATAGAAACATTAAAGTCTGGCTATAGTGTGTGGAGTCTCTACCATGAACCTTAGTGGTAGGTTAATCTCTACATTATCAGTGTACCTGAGTCTCTACAACCTGTTTGTAGTTACCTTAAGAGAGAGAAATGAGGTCAATGCTTAAAGATGAAAGAGATAGTCATACATACAGAGGCTCTACTGGTAAATGTGGACATGAAGAGACACCACAGTGGGAAACTACAAGATTCCTGTTATGGGGGCTTGGGGCATGAGACTAACCACAAAGTTCTTTAAATTTCTATGTTCATTCTTAGGAGGCAATCAACCTCAATAGTTAACCACAAAGATGTCAGACTTTGATTAAATCCTGTCTCTATCAATAAACAGCTTTGAATTTTAGATTGTTACTTAATTAACTCAATACCCCACATGTAAAATGGAATAAATAGAGTACCTACCTTATAGGGTTGTTGTCAGGATTACATGAGATAATCTATATAAGGCAGTTAGAACTGTGCTTGCAAAGAGGCAAGAGCTGAATAAATGTTAGCTATCATTTACATAGAAATTGTGTACCATGCTTTCCATCCTCCATGCAATTTTTGTTTGATGAAGGCTCTCTGGACTTTAGTTCCGTGGCTCTAGGTCCATGTAACCAGTAGTCTTCTGAAATTATAGTTGACATATTATTTTAGTATTATAGTAGTTGCTTTATAAGGTACTATTCTTTCAGGAGTCAAGACCGTATGATGAATTCACTCTAAAGGCATAGCAACCATGGCTGTGTGGCAACTGCTGAATTAGACATGCATTGTTCTCAAACACTAAAATCAAATTAAGTGGCTGTACTATTAATAGCACTACTTATTCAGCTCCTTCCACTTTAAAGCACTTTATAAACATTAACTAATTAATCCTCACACTCTTATGAGGTAGGTAAATAATTGTTAGCTCCCAGTTTGAGGAAACCAAGGTTGAGGTTAAGTGGTTTGCTTGCTCAGGGCAATAGAGTGAGACAAAATTTAAGTCCCCAAATAGGGCATTTTAATTTATATTAATTTATTTTGGACACTATATTGAATTTTTAATTATAATTTAAATATACAATATAATATAATTTATTATATTGTATTACCTCATACTATTTCTGCCATATAACAGATGGAAAAATGTAATTCAGTGCTAAGTGAATGGAAATAAGTAGAAAATACTCCAGAACTACTGTCCCCCATAGCTCACTATGACATGAAGAATTTACAGGCCATGCAGCTAAGTAGCCAGAGATTGTCAATCATTTTCATTTGACATCTATTTCCTTTACAGGCACACACACACACAGACACACACACACGCACGTCTTATTTCCCATAATAGAGTACAGGCTCCTTCATGTTAGGAATCATGTCTTATACCTTGATATCTCCAAAACCATATGTTAGTAAAGTACTACCTTGGGGTATGCTAAGTGTTTAAAAAACAAATCTTTGCCATAACCTCCCAACTCTTTTTTATTTCACTCTCAAACCTCATCTTGCCCATCCTTCATATTGCTCTCCAAATTATAAATGGCAGAACATAAACGCAATCATCTTGCTGCCTTGCTCAAAGTCACAAATGCCTCCAGGTTTCTGCCCCCACCTTCAAGTCCTTCTTTGTCTTTTTACAGTAATTTTGTAATATGGAATTCATTGAAACATATTTTTACCATAACACTTAAAACCTTAGACTATGACTACACATATGTTTTATGATTGTCCCGTGAGGGTAGAAAAGGTATATCCCGAAATAAATGTTGTGTCTCAGTGCATGACCCAAAGTAAGTGCTCAGTAACTATTTGGCAAATGAAGAAATAATGGTAGAAATACAGATGTTGTGCTGCCTTCTTCCAGGGCAAATTTTGCTACTAGCTTATTACTTGTGAATTTCTTCATGTTTAACTTTGATATCCACCAAAGGAAAACCTTGGCTGTGACCTGTGACCTCCCGTAATCTCACTTCTGGCAAACTATGTCAGAGTGGATATATATTGGGTCAAGAGGTTAAGGAGAAAGTTTGTGAACGCAAAGGAATTCTTCCAACAGAAATTTCTAACACAGCATCCATATGATTAACATTTTACACTACCTCTGTGTAGAGCCAAATAGAGTCTTACTCATTTTATCTGCTGGATTAATTATAGAAATAATAAAAACTATTTTTTGAAACCCTTGAAAGTTCCGTGGCACTTTTTGTGCTGCTCTACAAATGGCTACTTGAACTTAAAGCTGGGAAGAAAATTGTTTCAAGTCTTGTGTGGCTACATTACCCCAGCCATCATCCCAGACCCTGTCTAACCCCTGGGCTATATAAGTGCATGAGGACAAGCGATCAGGGGAAATTTTCAGTCCAGTGGGGAAGTACCAAACCAAGTGAAGGGAGCTCCAGGAGAATTCCATATAAAGACTGTTGACTGTAAGATGGCAAGACTGGTATCTCAAACCCTGAATAAAGGTGTGATTATGTAACATCCTCTCTGATCTACTTTTTGTATCTATATAAATAATGGTAGATGAGAATGCAGATAATATGGAGGTGGATGGAGGGAGTCTTCAGTGGAGAAGCTTGCACTCCCACAGTTTGACATGACATGGACACATGAGTTTCACATGCATCAAGTAAACACCATGCAAAGTACTCAGCCATCTTGTCAGTACTCCACCCCTGAAAAAGAAGACCCTGGCAGCTAGAGAAAGTGGAGTGGATTGACTGGGGTGGCCTCTCGAAGAGATTGAGTTGAGGCGTTGTACAGAGACCTCCGAAATTTTAAAGAGCTCACACATGTGCCCCAGAGGATTTGGTTGCTTGCTATAAAGAGGTCTGGGGGATGTCAGCAGAACAAACTGAGGACAAAAACAGCTCTGATGAAGCACATCCCAAAGCACCAGTGGGCAAAAGAGCCCAGAGGGAAGGGAGAAAAACTAAAGTCATAGCTCACTTCCCATGATAACAGAAGAGAGGTGAAGAAACTCCTACTAATTACTGGGGTTCAGTGGTCCACGAAGGTACGTAGTCTCAAGCATTTTGCACAGCAGTACAAGTTCACCCTCGCTGGGAGCCCTGAAAATTTTCTTCACTGAGGCTTTCTTACTAGCTTACTACATCCAGTCCCTCAAGCAGAAACCTGGGCTGGTCTGGGGAATGGAATGAAGTTACCACTAAACTGTATATAAGATTGAAGTTTCCAACCAGAGTAAAGTAAACATGACTGAAAATGACTGGGAAGCTATGAGATCTGCCTGAGGTATCATTAATGGCCTAGAAAGACAGGTCTGGCAGTATATGGATGAAAGTATTGATTGGCAAAACATAAAACCATTTCACACTTAATATCTTTACTGAATTCAACCTGTTCAAGTACACTGGTTAGAGTGGCATTTAGCAATTACTCAACAAAATTGTTAATTAATGATTTTTAATATCTACTTCTTCTAACATTAGAAGCCACTTAGGATGTTGCTTATGAAAAATAACCGTGTTTCAGATTTTTAATTACATTGGCATGGTACTTTTCCTTACAATGTTTGCTTCTTCTGGTAATTTCTGCTGTCTTTCTTAGATGTTCTGCTGGTAGTGAACATTTAATATGAATGAATGAATGAATAAATGAATGAATTGATAGTCAAGGAATATAAGATTACAATGAAATATTCATGATTGTTTAGTAAATTGTAAGCCACCTCTTTTCAGGAGCCAATGAAAGGGTGCTCTCATGCTACCCACACCCAACAAGTTTGCTTTAAATCCCTTCATACTCTTCCTGTCAATCTTCTGTCCTAAGAATGTCAAGGACACAAGAAATATGATATAACTTTGTCACATAGAGTTCCTGAAGCCAATGAGCCTGCAAGACAGTCTGCCATTGTTCCCCTTACTATATATGCAGATGCTTACCTAATGCCTCTGACTTCATGGTAATTCTATAATCAGTTCTATAGCCTTTCCCTCTATTAAGTTACAAATCTGTCTACAACATCTGTATAATATTTTTGTTTGTTCTTTGTACGTTTTGAAATCACCACAGCATTTATTGGATATTTCTATCCACAACTTGCTCCACACTAAAAACAGAGAAATCAAGACAATATGGCCAGGTCCCAGGGAACACAGTACAGTCTCTCCCCAACCACTGTGCTGACCTTACAGTGTCTGGAAAACTAAATGGGGATGAAAGCGATGAAAATAATAATGATGATTCTTGAATAAATTTTAAAAATATGAGATATGGACCAAAAAAAAGCCTTTCCAGTAATCAAACACATGTCTTATTATTTCTTAACCCCAGAGTGATACAAGTTCAATGCATTCAATTTTAGAAATCTAATTGCAGCAAATTCAAGAAGATTCATTTTTTCTAAGCAATAAATAAAGCCATTTCTTTTCCTTCTTGGAAGGATAAAAGAACCGGTGCTAGAAAACAGCTGCAACTCCAAAAAGATAGACTCAGTATCTCAGAATACACGGTTTGGGCTTTTTCTAAGTGGACTAAATGAATAGACAGTTCCATTTCTCTGCCCCCAGGAAAAGGATGGGAATAAAGCATCCTCTCAAACAACTACAAATATGAACGATTAAAGTGACAGACAATGGAAGAAAGAAACCTGCATTTGCAGATGTCACCTTCAACATAGTGTGGAGTTGACAGCTTTGTTTTTATCTGCTCCCACCTCCTAAGAACAAGCAAACTGATTTTAAGATGAGGAACCAATATATTCATTTTCATGAAAAATACCAGTCAAGTCTTGACTCTGTATTTTTGTTTTTTATCCAGAGGCCAGTGCACACAGCGATATTATTTTTTATAACCATAGAGTTGATTTCACCTTTCGCAGTCACCTGAATGCAAAGATATGTAAAGAGTTCTCAGCAATTTTAATTCTCATGTAATTTCACAGGGCTTTAGTATCTCTTCAAGATTATTACTTTTAGTGCGTTTTTCTGATCTCCAATTTGATTTGGAAAGCTTTTTGTTTGTTTGTTTGTTTTTTTAGGATTGCCCCATATGAACTATGCCAGTAGCAGTCATCATCAATGATTGGCCAATACCAATATATCATCAGTGTAGGGAGGATCTGTTTTTACGAAGTTTAATTCTCATTGTTTCTAGGATAAAAGGAGGTATTTTGTGGGGGTGGAAGGCGAGATTGTGTAATAGCAGAGAGTCTTTTCGCCCCCCTGCTTCTTAAGGTATCTGCAAGATTTTCTGGAACTAAGGTTTCTGTGAATGCCAGGGTTCCCTTACTCTACTTCACTTCCGTTTCTGGTTTTTGTGGAATTCTTAGTCTCCATTTTATATCCTACAGCTGTTTTTCTTATCTCCATGCCCACACAGGCAGCTGTATGTAGTAGAATTTTAATGGAAACTGAGATGTAATGGTTAGGTGAAAGCAAATAGCCCCATTCAAGGCTCCATCCTTCTGATTCTGGACTCTACAGTTTAGTAGAATTTCTTTAATAATAAATGATTAGTGGTGATCATTTTGCAATATATACGAATATCAAATGATTATGTCCTACACCTGAAATTAATATGTTGTATGTCAATTATACCCTAATAAAATAATAATGATAATAATAATATTATTATTCCCTTTTCTTCCAAATTTACATTTATTCCTCATGCCAAGATTGTTTCTTCTTTGCCTTCCTCCAAATATACTCTCAACTTCTAACCTAACCTTTCCAAGAAGATTGATGGATATTTTAATAGATCAAGAGAATTTTCTTTTCTTTAGGAACAATTCTGATGACTGTTGTTAATACAATAATTTTTCTTACACTACACAGCAAGTAAACCGTATTTCATGCCATTCAGCTTCACTCTTACTATGCATTGGTCTTTATTTTTTCTTCTCTGGATCACACCAACCTCATTTCCTTCGTAGACTCTTTGCACTTGGCATATCTTCCATTTGATTCACTTGACCTCAAATTATTCTCATGGCTTGTATCATCTTGTGATTCAAATATCACCTCAAAAGACACTTTCTCAGGGAATTATTCTTTGACCATTCTATTTAAATCACACTCCCATCACATACTCATATTGGCTTTTTATCACTTAATTCTGTTTAGAGTACTAATTCTTACATAAAATTATTCTGCTTATTTGCTTTTATTCTAATTTATTTTCTGGAAGTAAGAACAACATAGCCAAAGTTCTAATATCACCACCAACTGTTACTGACACCACAGTCTGCTTCAGCTCATGTGGTATCAGCACACCACCACCATGACACATGTGAATCCTAACCACTTCTTCATACCCACATCTGTCACTCCAAGCCAAAACTCCTGTACAGGATTTCAGATTGTCCTAAGCCTATGTCATGGGCCCTCATCTTGGCTATCAATGCAGTGAATGGACAAACACTGATAAGAGGGGATACTGTAATGGGCAAGTAGAATATTGTGCCCCAAATGCAAATAATTAACATGGTAGGTTGGTTTTACAGTATTTTCCTCTTGAATTAGAGAAATTAACAGAGCAACACATTTTCTTTAACTTTTACTCTTTGACTAAGTGAGTAGTCTACAGACTCCGTTACATAATTGGAGTTGGGATAAAGCAAATATTTAGAACACATTGTCCATATTTTGCTAAAAATATATTTGTGACCTCTACCTCATAGTAATACTACCTTTGGACACAAAATTAGTTTTCTAAGTATAAAATTTAAAAGCACTGGGCATTCTCCATCATTTGAAAGTAGTCATCTGTTCTGCAGCAACCAATGGGAAGAAAAACGAAACAAATTCACTTTTAAGGTGTCAGGACAGTTTTTAGATGAAATTAGTCAAGAGCTGTTTCAAAACCGAAGTTATAAAATCTACCAGTTTATATTATGTACTGAAGGAATTTGCAATTTGTAGTTATGCAAAAAAAAGTCAAGTTCATGATAAGATAGCTGCAGTTACCTATTATGTAAATTTCACCTGAACACTTCATTTGTATTCACAGAAGTTATAGAGGAAAGGTCTGCACAATTACTAGGTCCCCAGAACAAGAGAAGGCCATTCCTTACACTGTGTTTTCTAGAAGTTTGTGATCAGTATGTGACCAGACCTAAATCTTTCCATTTTTCCACAAATCTCTAAAGTTATCTCTCATTCCTAAGCTTTGGAAAGGTGAAAGAAATGCTTATGCATGCACAAAGGAAATGATCCTCATCTGAGTCTCCTTGGTTTGTGATTTAATATGTCTGTGCTATCTAAAATTATTAGACTATATGTACTTGAACAAAGACAGCTGGTATTTTGTTATCACATCTAGTTAAAATTACCATTCTCTGCACTTTGGAATGATAAGGAAATAGCTTAATTATTAGGAGAAGTCCATTTTACATATAATGTAATAAAAACTAACATATTATTCTACACAAGGTACTTTGTGAAGTACCTTGCATAGAATACTTTATTAATATTCATAACATATTTAATCCTCACAACAAACCTAAAAGGTTGATATTTTTCTTCCCATATTAGAACTAAAAAAAAGATAAACAGTTTTGCAAACAGCATTTGCCAACAATACACAGCTAGCTTTTCTCATGATGACTTCAAGAATTTAGATGCTGCAATAGGAGTGTCTGAATAGATAAACTTAGATGTTAAGTAGATATATCAAAATCAGTATATCCCAAAGTTCCTAATGACCCACCTCCTCAAATTGCCCCCTCCACAGCTTTTCTGCATTTTAGCTGATGGCCATTTCATCTGCCCGGTTGCTCTGGTCAAAAACCTGGGGTTCACCCAGGATTACTCTCTTCTTTTCTCCCATACTTTATAACCAATCTATCAGGAGCAAGGAATTACTTCCTGATTAGTAATCATAAAATAAACCAGAGAAATGGCCAGCAATGTATGATAAAAATACAAATATACAATATTTATAATCTTCAATTACTAAAAATATTTCAAGTGTCATAAAATAGATGTAAATGTTTAACTAACGTTGAATTTCAGATTGGGGGTTTCATTATATTTTATGATGAACATACAGAATATAAAATGTAATATAACCAAATATTTGATCCCAAACTATTTGGCAGGCTACCACAAAGATTAAGTGAAGATTCAACTTATTCTATCTTTACTTCTTGTAAAATTTAGAAAAGCTTTGGGTACATTGATTTGTTTAGGAGAAGTTTAAAGCTGATGACATCATTATATTAGGTGACTTTTTATTTTTTATTTTAAGCAGCACTTTAAATCATCCATACTTTCCCCTTGAACCACTCATTTAACCCTTCATTTGACAAATATAACCAAGTGCATCATATGAATCAGGCATCTTTAAGGTACCTAGGGTAGAGGGATAATCAAAAATATCCGTGTCCTCATGGTGGTAATATTGGAAAAGAGAGGGGAAAAACAAGCGTATGACACATAAATACATCATTACATATAGTATGTTACAATGCCATAATTGCTTTGACACAAAGAAAACGCAGATCCGGGTAAAGGGGATGCCAGAGGTGGCAGTGTTGTGTAACACAGTGATTAGGGTAGATAGACCCCATTGAAGGAGGTGAGGGAGACAGCCACGGTGATACACAGGCAAAGCTTTCCTGGTGCAAGCAGCAGTCAGTCAGAGGCTCTAAGTTAGGAACCTGGTGGGATCAAGGAAGAGCAAGTCAGAGTGGCTGAAACAGCATGAGGAAGGTAAAGAGGAATATGTGAGAATGACAAGAGGAAGGGTGTGGTAAAGACGAACTTTCACTTTGAGTCAAAAGGGGAGCAATTGTGAGGCTTTCAGCGGAAAGTTATGTTTTAAAAATACTACTCTAACTGCTTCACTGAAGATAAATTCTAAGGGTTGAGGAGAGTATATAGAGAGCTGTTGCATTTATCCCCTAAAATACTGCTTATGACACAAATTAAATATAAATAGGGGTGACATGCAAAACTTTTAATGATGATGTGCAACAGTTTAATTAAAGTCCTATGAGAGGAGATTCTGTTAGTAACTGTGGGTCCCAGTTATCTACTGTAAAGTTGCCCACCAATCCAAAACTTAGTGGTTTTCAAATAATTTATCTCTTACAGTCTGTGAATTGACTGGCTCAGTAGGATGGTTCTTGGTTGGGGTCTCTTCTGAGATTGCGGCTAGATAATGGCTGGAATAAACTGGAATCATTGGAAGGCTAAACTGAGCAGGATTCCAAGCTGACCTCTTCCTGCACATGTCTGGTTCCACACGCCCCTCCTGCAGCTTCTATCTCCAGTAGTGTAGCCTGGACTGCTTACGTGGTGTTCAAGTCTCCCAGAGGCAGGGAGCAAAACCTGCCAAGGTTCTTAGAGGCTAGACTTGGAACTAGCACAGCAGTCACAAACGAGGGCAGATTCAAGGGGTTGGAGGAAAAAAGACTCCATTTTTCATTCAGGAGTTACATGCGTGCACGGGGAGGCACAGGATAGATGTCAGCCATCTTTAATTATAATGCCCAAACTCTAGACAGATGGGGTTTAAAGCAGGTTGCCCTCAAATATGCCATATATTGATATTTGAATATTGAGAAATAAGTCTCTTATGTGAAAGGTACCCTTTCTACATGAGGAGGTAGAGAGGCAACCTTATCCCCAGAGATAGGGAATGCAGGGCTGAGAAAACTATGTAAATAAACTCTGCTAAATTTCTTCACTAATTAGTACCCAAGTCGTTTATTTGTCTCGTCAGTTCTTCACAAATTTATTATATCTTTGACTAAAAGGCATAAATGCTGCCTGTTTGGGTCATTTCTTTGAGTCTCATATTGTACATACAAAATTAAAATCTGATTTTCTCCTTTTAATCTTTCTTATGTCAATTTAATTATTAGACTAACCAAAAGAACCTGGAAGGGTAGAGGAAATTATTTTTTCCTCACTAAGAGGACCAAATGAAATAATGCATGTAAAGTCCCTAGCAGTTTGCATGGCACGTACACTCTAAACAAATTCTAGTGAGCATTACCTTTATTTCCTATTAACCTGGGACCTCCTTAAGGGAAATGTGTCTCAGCATAATATGGTATCTGATAAATTGCAAACCACTAATAAATGTTATTTAATCAATATATTAATAAATATATATTAATAACATTAAGCAAGAATATCTTCAAACTATGTCTTAATATTTATGAATGAAATATGGGTAATAGACCACATCCAGTGAGCAGCAACGTACTAAATAGACATAGACAACCTATTAAAAATCACTTTAGAAATGAGAGGACCACACTGAGAGTAGCTTCCAACACCACCTCTTCTGCCCACTAACTCTTCTGTTGCTGTTAAGGCTCCCATTCCCAGAGCAAACCTGAGTCTGTTGCTATATTCTTGCTTTATTCTAGATGCAGGCATCTACAACACTTCCCAGGCACCCACCCACTTTCCATCTCAACCTCTCTTTTCCACTGTGCATTAAATGTCTCAAAATTTAGGATTTCAGTGTCCTCAAACTCAGGGTCAGACCTAGTAAGCCGTCTGGGAAAAGCCCCCCTATAAGACTTGGGCTTCTTCCCACTAGCTATCTGTTTTACGTTTGGTAGTGTATATATGTCCATGCCACTCTCTCACTTTGTCAGCTCTGTGCTTTGTGACCACCTAGAGGGGTGGGATAGGGAGGGTGGGAGGGAGGGAGATGCAAGAGGGAAGAGATATGGGAACATATGTATAACTGATTCACTTTGTTATAAAGCAGAAACTAACACACCATTGTAAAGCAATTATACTCCAATAAAGATGTTAAAAAAAAAAAAAAGACTTGGGCTTCTTAAAGACAAAATAAGCAGGTGTTAGAACTACGATAACCATTACGTATATGCTTGTTATCATCATACGTATATATATGAACATACACATTTTTTTAAAGTCCATCAATACCTTTTCTTTCAAACATAGATATTTTCCATACGATAGATTTTATCTCCTTGAACAACAGTAGAGTATAAGGTATGAAATCAAACTACTTGGGTATGAAAGCTACCCCTGTCACTTATTAGCCGCCTGACTTTGAACAAGTTTTGTAAACTTTATATGCTTCAGTTTCTTTATCTGTAAAATGGAGGTAATATATTACTATTTTTATGGAGTTGTTGGGAGAATTCATTGAGTTAATACGTTTAAAATGCTCAGAAATATGTTTGAAATTAGATTAAATTATAAATAATTGCTAGTTAATAAGCTTCCAGGAAATCAACTAGCTTTGAAAAACCTGTGACTTTGTTTTTTTAATTATTATAAAAATGCATTATTTTATGGTCTTTAAGTTCTGAGGGCCTGGATATTATGGAAATTCTCAGTCCTGGATTGTGCATACTTATTTTAGCACAAACTTACAGTATAAGGAGAGATGTGTGAAAGGATAAGCATCTGGGAGAAGTATTACGAAATCAAACCATTTGACCCACTGACCTATGAAACAATAGCAATTTGAGTACATTGACAATTTGCACTTATTTAAAAAAAGATGGTTTTTTTAACCCCATTTAATTTTTGCTGCTCTGAATGTTATGCTTTTCTGCAAGAAAATGGGCTGCCTTGGAAGCCTTCACATCTCCTGTTTGAACGAGCAACTCTTCTCATTTATACTTGTCATTAAGGGTAAGGAAATCTTCTCAACATAGACTAACCCACCAGGACACTTAATTAGAGCCATAACATGGTTTGTGTCAAAATTAATCATACTTTGTGTTTAAAACAATCCCTCCTGAAGTAGAATATATCTGCTTATTTTGTGATAATTTTGATGGCACACTTGACAGATACCAATAACTTTCTCCTCAGGGACAGGTCTAAAGACAATTTATGTGGCCAGAGAAGGGTTGATGTATGTCATTATGTCATCAATAAAATAAACCTGAACCTAAACAATGCTGAATGTAGAATTCATTTATTGCTTTGGGCAAGTGTCCAATTGGGAACCATTTTTTTCCTATTAAGTGTATATTTTATCTATTAAAAGAAATATTTTTAGAATATTGTGAGTAGTTTTAGAGTATTATGCATAGAATTGAAAAAGTCTTTCTTTCTCTAAACAAACCACATTGCTGATCCCAGAATAACTCTAAGTAACTATAATATTAATGTATTAAAATGAAGGTGGTAAATAAAAAATAAACTAGTTATTTGGAAACACGCAAATATACATTTTTTTCCTTCAAAATATTAGGGATTTTTCCTGTAGTACTGAAGGAGTAGTTGGTTCTAGGCTTGGCTGCTGATGGGGCTCACGGGGCCGCCCCCAAATATGTCACTTTGGCATACTGATTACTTTGAATTAAAGTTACTTAAGAAATAGTTGGTGCAAGAAAAACACTCTGACCACCCTGAAAGCAGGAAATAAATCTCCCATATGAAAGGTCCTCTCCCTATACTAGGAAGTAGAGAGGCATCCTTATCACCAGAGATAGAGAATTTAAAGCCAAGAAGGCTGTATAAACAAACCTTGTTACTTCTTTACTAATTTACTACCCCAAGCCCAAACTTATCTGTCTTGTCAATCTTCACAAATTTATTGTTTCTTTGTCTAAAAGGTAAAAAAGCTGCCTGCTCTGGCCACTTCTTTGGGTCTTACATCTATGAGACTGCCATATGTACAAAATTGTTTTTTTCTCCTGTTAATCTGTCTTGTATGAATTTAATTATTTACTAGCCAAAAGAACCAAGCAGGATAGGAGGAAATTTTCCCCTCCCTGACACTTCCAATGTTGCCAATAAACCACTGCCATTTCACTGCTTATAGAATGGGATAAAGGCAGAGTTCAGAGTAACCATTTTAAAGAGATTACCCAGAAGTTTCAAACATAACATCTGCTCTTACTCACTAGGCTCAGAATAACTCATATAGCTTCAAGAGAGACTAGGAGATACCGTCTACACCCAGGGGATTATACGTATGGCTGATATTCAAAGGTTCTATTACCTGAGAAAAGAAGGGATATTGGCTACTGAGGCTTAGTGTGTAGTTTATACCTCATGGACATTTGAAGTTTTTTGGCTGCCAGGCATCTAACTCCTTTCTTCAGCATAATGAATTTTCTGTGTGGAATCATGCCTTTTCTACTCTCTCTCTTTAAAATTCAATTTGGTTTCTATTCCCTGACTCCAGGAGTTGGGCATTTTACCCAGGTCATATTAATTAGAATAACTTTTTCTTGCTGGCCTGGTGATTGGTTCTGGGATGGGTGTTAAGTCTACCTAGGTACAAATAAATAGTCCTTGGTCCTGAGCAAGAACTACATTCTCTTTTCCATTTGATGTGAACACAAGGCACAATTGTCTTGGAGCTCTTGGCAGTCATTTAAGTACCACATGGAGCCTGAGAATGAAGCCAATTCAGAGTAAAGCCAAATCAAAGAATGGAGATAGACAAGATTTTAATTACCTTCCATGAGCCTTGTATCCAGCCCTATTTAAACTCATATTTATCTCTAGACTTTTTAGCTATATAAGCCAATACATTCCTTTCAAGATTTAACTGATGCAAAACAATACAAGGAAATACACAAGCGAGAAAATAATTCATTTATTGGTAATTTTTTATAACTCTAAAATATAGTAGAGTAATACTAAATGTTTACCCTCTGAACATTTATTCCAAATATGCAGTATTTTGGAATTTTTTCATGAGTGTTAAAAAATATTTTCAGCAATGACACTCCAGTCTACCTTATATAAACTTAAGATATCGAAAGAGTATTTTTGCTCAAGTTATAAAGGGAAACGATCTTCCATTTTTCTCATATTAGTGAAAATTCTATACTATTGTGCTATATCACACAATTCTAAAACTTTAGTTCAAGCAGAAAGCAAATTCTCCTCCAAGAAGCTTTCTCTGGCTTTTCCTTTTGCTTATTTATCTTCCCTTTTCTGGGCTTTATGTATACAGCTATCTTATCACTCAAAAAAGTATGTTGAAAGTATCTGTTTAATTATCTATCTTTATCACTATCATGTGCTTAATACATCTTTACACTCCAAGGCCAATAACGGTGCCTGACGCATAGCAGGAGTTCAATGTATGTTTTTAAGTTTTAGAACAGCTTTAGTTTCACAGCAAAATTGAGCAGGAAGTACAGAGTTCCCATATACCCCTTGCACCTGCACTCACACAGCCTCCCCGCTATCAGTTTCATGGACCAAAGTGGTACACTTTTTTATAGTCAGTGAACCTAAGCTGATTCATTACTATCACCCAAAGTCCATAGTTTACAACAGCATTCACTCTTGGTGTTGTACATTCTATGGGTTTTGACAAATGTGTAATGACATGTATCTATCATTCTGGTATCACACAGAGTATTCTCATTGCCCTTAAAATCCTCTGTGCTCTGCCTATTTATACCCCTCTCCCCTCCCCAAACCCAAGAAACCACTGATATTTTTACCTGTCTCCATAGTTTTGCCTTTTCCAGAATGTCACATAGTTAGAATCATACAATATATAGCATTTTCAGATTGGCTTCTTTCACTTATTAAGGTATATTTAAGTTTCCTCCATGTCGTTTCATGACTTTATAGCTCATTTCTTTTTAGCACAAAATAATATTCCATTGTCTGGATTATCACAGTTTATTGATCCATTCACCAACTGAAGGACATCTTGGTTACTTCCAAGTTTTGGCAATTATGAATAAAACTCCTATAAAAACATCATGTGCAAGTTCTTGTGTGGATATAACTTTTAACTAATTTGGATAAATACTAAGGAGTGTAATTCCTAGAACATAAGGTAAAATCATGTTTCGTTTTGTAAGAGGTGGCCAAACTTTCTTCCAAAGTGGCTGTACCATTTTGCATTCCTACCAGCAATGAATAAGAGTTCCTTTTGCTCTACGTCTTGCTCAGCATTTGATGTTGTAAGTGTTTTGGATTTTGGTCATTCTAGTAAATAGGTAGTAGTATCTTGTTTTAATTTTCATTTCCCTGACGGCACACCATGTGGAGGATTTTTTCATGTGCCTGTTTGCCATCTGTATATCTTCTTTAATGAGGTGTTTGTTTAAGGTCTTTGGCCCATTTTTTAATTAAGTTGTTTGTTTTCTTTTTGCTGAGTTTTCAGAGTTTTTATATATTTTGGGTAGCAGTCTTTTGTTAAATGTATCTTTTGCAAAGATTTTCTCCCAGTTTGTGGCTTCTCACTCTCTTTCACAGAACACAAGTTTTTAATTTTAAGGAAATCTAGCTTATCAATTATTTCTTTCATGGACCATGTCTTTGGTGCTCTATCTAAAATGTTATCACCATATCCAAGGTCATGTAGATTTTCTCCTGTTATCTTCGAGAACTTTTATACTTTTGCATTTTACATTTAAGCCTATGATCCATTTTGAATTAATTTTTGTTAAGGGTGTAAGATCTGTGCTTAGATTTTTTTTTTTTTTTTTTTTTTGCATGTGGATGTCCAGTTTTTCCAGCACCATTTGTTGAAAAGAACGTCTTTCCACTATTGTATTGTCTTTGCTCCTTTGTCAAACATCACTTGACTACATTTATGTGTGTCTGTTTCTGGGCTTCTTAGTCTGTTCCATTGATCTATTTGTCTGCTCTTTCACCAATATCATACGGTCTTGATTACTGTAGCTTTATAGCAAGACGATGCTGGGTAGTGTCTTTGTCCTCCTTCATTATTGTGTTGGCTATTCTGGATCTTTTGCCTCTTTATGTAAACTGAGTTTAATACATGTCATTTAAGTGGAATAAAGCACTTGCCAGTACTATGTCACCCATTCTAAATAGTCTTTGCAATAACAATGGGCTTTACTTCATAGAAAAGACAATACTCCAGACTCATCATCAGTGGGGTAGGGGAGTTAAAATTTTGTAACCACTTTGTCAATATTAGTAAAACAGGTGTCCTGTTTTCTCTCAGTTAAGAGCCTTGCACCTTATTTTTGAGCTAGTTGGCTAGGCTTAGAGATTAATCAATGTACAAGTAATGTAAAAAAATTAATGTGAATATAGACTGCAACCTTTTATGTTAGTAGAAATGATTACACTTACACTTTAATTATTTCTACTTGAAGATAGCTATGGTAAATAAACTGGTGTAAAGAGAGTCCTGCACCGTCATTTAGAAGACCTAGGTCCAGCCCATCCATTCTTTGTTGTAATGTGCTACTTGTTCTTGGAAAAGCCACTTACCTATTCTTACTCAGCTCACCCCCCAAGAAAAAAGTCTATAGTCTCATGGTCTGGAACAACGCGCTTTTTTCCCCCATAAAATAGACCATCTTTCTTCTTGGCATTGTAATAGATACTGCATGTAAAATTGCATTCCTTGGAAGGTACACATGAGTAAGTAATTTTTATTTGAGTCTTAGTAGTATTCCTGAATCCTCTATTCTCTCCTGAAATAATCTAGCTTCTTAATCAATAGTAAATTATATTCCTAAAGTCCCAAACTCCACCAGGTATATGAGGGGTGGCAACAACTGGCATCTTAAAACAGAATGGTGGGTTTTTTCTTCTACTGTCATTTTGAAAATTTAGTTTCTGAAGAAAGTAAACTGTATATAATAGGTTTTGTCAACATTTTTAAATGGGCTACTCTGCTCTGGAGAATTTAACTCTAAAACTATTATCTGTATTGAAAGGAGATGTTTTTATGAAAAAGTGGTGTATGTATGTCTTTTTATGGGCTTTTGTACCGTTTTTTTTTTTGATATATGCTTTAATAAGAAGTATATGCATGAAAAAGATGGCTTTGGTATCCTTTCCTTTATCTTCTTTTATTATTCATACCTTTGTTGATTTTAAGCCATGAGTTGTTTATCCTAGGTGTGCTATTTTATTCAGTGACTTGAACATTGTGAAAAAGGAATAAAAAAAGAAAAAAAAAAGCATAAGCAAAGTTAACTGTTCGATGTTTGAGATTTGGAAATGCAAGCTTTTTCATAAATTAATATAAAATGATGTGTTTTCTAATTTGTTAGTCATGGAAAGACAAATAATGGATTTAAAATTGTTTACTCAAAACATCAGATAGAAACCATTCCTCTGTCTTTGTCTTATTCTATATGTTCAATGTTAAATAAATAAAATAAATTCTTTATAATTATTTCTAAATAAAACACATTTTTTTTTTATTTAGAAAGTTTCCCCATTCCTCTTAACCAAAGAGAAAAGACAGGATAGCTTTACAAAAATAGACAATGAGAAATGATAATTTAGAAATAATCTTCTGATATCCAGATAATCACTCATTAAAAATAAAATAATATATGGCAGCTGTTGCAAGCTCTTATTAAATATCAGGCATTCTGCTAAACAGTTTATAACTGAACATGACTTTTTGAAAAGATTTGAAGCTGAATCTAGAAATATGAAAGAGTATTTGTGCCTGGGAAATATGATAATAAAAACATTTTAGAATAGAGGTTTTGCGTCCCAGGGCCATAAGTATAGCATATATGAATGCTCCAGAGAAAGCTATAAATGGATATAAGGCTGAAAAAACCCCCACAGGGGTCAGGAGGTTAAATTTGATCTTAGATGAGAGAGAGGAACTCTACAGGTCTTGGTGGACACACATAAATCCATATACACAAATTTGTATTTGGAGATGACAATTTGTTCTACTGCAACAATCCAAGTATATAGCCTGAACTAAAGCATAGTCATAAGAATTAAAAGGAGAGGATATATTATTTAATAATTTCAAAGCAGAAGTGAAAATTGGTTATAGAATGGATATGAATGTTAAGAGTGGGGAGAGATGACTCTGGACATTCTAATTTGCCTGACTGGTATTTGTTGTTATTAAAAAATATTAAAATAAAGTATATTAATGATACAACACACAATTTCTTTTGAGGAATCTTAGGTTTTTATGTAGACTAGATCAAAGCCAACAGTAATAAACAACATCACAAGAGCATAAATGCTTTCTCTGATTTGCCTTCTTGAATTGTAATATAATATTCTCAGAATATAGCTTTATTCCTAAACTACAAAATGTGATTATGGGAGAATTTTGTAGGGTATTTGTCAAGAATTATATAAGAAGCTTTTTAAAAAATATACAGTCAATTTCTAAGTCATGTCCAGATTCTGTTGTACCCTAAGAGGTAAGTGTGAGGTGGGAGAGGCAATGAGTGGTGATATTTATGTATATTTCCCCTTCTCATTCTGGTTGGGAAACACCATGCTAGAACCATAGAAAATGAAACATAGGATGTGTATTAATCATGCCAAGTACAAGTATGAACATGTATTTTAATGATCTAGTCAACTTGTGAATTAAAAACACGTGGTGAAGATAGAAAAGATCTGACTATTAATTTGCTGATTAATTGGTACTCAATATATTGCTCTACACAACTTAGGCACTTGAGAAATGTTTATTTAAAAATGAAATTGATCATGGAAAAGACTCTGACAAGTACAGGTTTCTGGTAACTGACTGTACTGCTGAACTGAATGAATAAGCATTTTCAGAACTCTAATGAAAAACTGATGAACTCATAAAAGTGCTAACAAAAGATCAAGATGAAAAAAAAAATTAATTACATGGAACTGAGTGAACTGATGAGGATGAGTATAATTTTTGTGACTCTCTGTCTGAATTAAAAAAAAAAAAAATCCCACAAGGACTCAGAAGCAAAGAATATACAAATCAATTTTCACTGCAAAGTAAAGGAGCTGTTACAGTGGAGGATTACTGGACTGAATGTCAATATTATGACATAGTATGAGTGTGTTTCATGTTTGATAATTGCAATCATTGTTGCTTTTGTTGTGGTCATCCATGTACAATGCTTGGTGTCAGTCTATTTATCTCTTGTAAAAATAAAATACAGTGTGTGTGGGAAAAAAAAAATTTTCCGTAAAAACAAAAAAAAAAAAAAAATGAAATTGAAAACCTCTTTTTGTGGTATGTTCCCTTATCACAGTCATACTTATTTTTGACATAGAGCATATAGCATATGTATTAAAATTAAAAATTGTAAATAAGAAATTTAATTCTGAGATGAAACTGTACTGAAAGACCATTGACTTTAAGTCAGATAGCTTTGGATTCCAATGTTGACTCATTTACTAGAATTGCATGACCCTGAAAAAAATATGTACTGAAAGCCATTTTCTTCATTTAAAATATTGAGACAATACCACAGAAATCATTGTGTTATTAGAAAGATTAAATTAGGTAATACAAATGAAAACACTAGCAAAAATCTGGATCTAATAAGCAATCACTAAATACCTACCTCATTTATCTTTTAATTTAAAGCAAAACATTATGAAAGGTGGATCAGAATTAGAACTTCCCAATAATGTAGTCATTAATACTAGATATTTACAGTTAAAATAATCAGAATTAATCACGCACATGATCATGTTTAATACAAACATGAAGACACAAAGAAAAATAGACAAACAAAACAACAGCACACACGCAAAAAAAATGACCACCTCAGTAGTTTTAATAGTCTCAAAAACGTATTTCAAGCTTCTCTAATAAGAATACCACTGGGAATTTATTCTGAAATATGTCCAAAAGTCAATCATAATTATTTTTTTAACTTTTATTTTGAAATAATATTGAACTTACTGAAACGTTTTTAAAATATTAAAGGGAAATTTCACATGCCGTGTATTCCAATTAATCAGTTTTTATTTTGCCGCATTTGCATCTGAATGTGTTACCCTAAACAGGTCACAACAAAGCTTTTGTAGTATATCCACTGGAGAAGCATAACTTGAATCTAACCACAAAAAAACATTGAACTGTTCAATTTTTCAAAGAAATTTGTAGTGTCAATTCAACTCTTATCATTGTATTTTCCAGTCTTATCACCAGAGACACTTCCCAGAGGAGAATCTGGCTTTTCTCTTGTCCCTGACAGACAAGCATTTGACATCACACTGGATGCAGATTATGACTGGATTCTGGAAGAATTACTCAAGGATTCAGGGTGGCAGTTGCTTATAATACTCGAGCTATATGACTTATTATAGGCCTTTTCCCCAACTTGGAAAATCCAAACTAGGGAGTAAGAATATAGTTGTTCCTAAAAAAATGGCATATATTCATAACCATTTTCTCATTAACAGTTGCTTCAGAGACGAAAATTTCAGTCAACATTTATTCAATGTTGGGTGTGTGGAGAAGGGTATATGGTTGGGTATATGATTCAGTCTGCCTGTCAAGTTCATGAGTAAAACAACAGTCCATCATGTGAATTTAAAAAACAAACAAACAAACAAACAAAAAACACAAGGAGTGGTCAACTATATTCTCTCCTTCAAGCACGTCATAGTCTTATCCACTTGAAAAGAGAATATCACTAAAATTAATTTAAAAATATAACTACATCTTTCAAAATCAACATTCTTGGGGATCTATTGGACACTTACCTACCTATCAGAGGACAACAAACTTCTCTGACCTCAAAATTTAGCCATTTATAGGAATTATTAATGAGAGCAGAGAATCAGCTCCCACCAAAATGCTCTGAGATATTCAAGCCAGCTCATATCCTCTGAGATTGCCAGACTAACATCTTCCTGCAAACAGCTTATTCTTATCCCTGGGAGCAAGTTTAGCTCTGGGTCTTCCTACCTCGCTGTACCTACCACTCATCTCTTGGTAGAAGTAATGTAAGGTTCTGGGTGTTTCTTCCTTTCTGTATCTGTCCCACTTACTTGTCGAGGCCTAGTAGAGCTTAGGAGTAGAACAGAGGGCAGCTAGCCTCTGACTAACATTTACAGTGGTAACCACCACATTATGGTTCTGATAAAGAGCTGCTCAGTTGTATATCTCCCTCTGACTTAATTTTGGGGATCTAAATATTGACAATGATCTGCTTATTAGGACTTTGGACCCTGTAATTTATTTTGTTTTTTCTGCTTTCACTTCCTTAAGGCCTACCGTAACATGCTTATTTTCTGTCTATCTTTCTATCGCCTTAAGACTGAAATGGCACTGCTTAAGCTAAACTGACAGCATCAATGTGTGCACCTTTCCTGAAATTTACATATAAACCTCCTGGCTGTAATCTCATTTCTGATAGATAAAAATGATTCACCTGCTCTAACCGATAAGTGACCTTCTTTTCTTCTTATCCTCACAGCAGTTACCTACTGTATATGACTAAAACAAGAGCATCTTTGTAAAACCAAAATGGTGATTCATACATATTAGATGCATAACTTCATTGCTTTCAGGTTAGTAACTATGGGAAGACTGTATCCTTGTCTGTTTAATTAATGATGTAGGCTTTTATATTTGGCTTTCATAAGAAATCAGTTGTTGCCTGGTAACCGACTTGCCTGTGGGCTCCCAGAAGAAGCTGGGTTTTCTAAGCGAAGCACCCCTGTTGTCTTATAAATAGGGCAGTAAAGCTTGCTCAGACATGCCTTAGGCATTCAGCAGCTCTTTTACTGTACAAGTATCTGATTTTGACTGAGAAGTTCTCTTCGCTGGAGATACACTCAAGTGGACAAAGAGGAAGCAGAAGAAAAGCCCCAGTTTCCATTTCCATTTAATAGTATGAAGGAAGGCAAGAGACCAGCGAGATATTTGCTCTCATTTCCCAACCTGGGAAAGTAAACTACATTAGAGGGGTATTAATTAGCTGAAGATAAAAATCGATTATGATTCCTGGACAATTTAGCTTTGGGACAAACTAAAGCACAGCAGGACAATGGCAAACAGTACCACCAAAACAGAGACATTGAAAAAATACAGCTTACAAAAATGGATTCTGTAAGGTATGTAGCTCTGATCATGAGGAAAGGTTTTGCTCAGTTAGGGTAACTATGTCCCCTATGCTGCCTTTTATACACTCTATTAGTGCTAGTATAAAATTTTATTCTATTTATTCAATATACTTGTTGTTTTTTTTTCTATGACAATATAAGCTCCAAGAAAGGAGGGTACTTTTCTTCTTCCTCACCTACGTTCACAACACTTAGAGAACTGACCTGTAGACACAGTGGGAGATTAAGTATGACATAAATACACTACCATATGTAAAATAGATAGCTAGTGGGAACCTGCTGTATAGTACAGGGAGCTCAGCTCAGTGCTGCATGATGACATAGATGGGTGGGATCGGGGGGGTGGGAGGTAGGTCCAAGAGGGAGAGGATATATGCATACATATAGCTGATTCACTTCATTGTATAGCAGAAACTGACACAACATTGTAAAGCAGCTATACTTCAATAAAAAATAAAATAAAATTAAATTAAATTAAATTAAAAAGAGCCTGACACAAGATTTGCACCCAATAAATGTTTGCTGAATAAAAGCCAAAAGTAATTTGAGTTCTCTATGAGCTCTTCAAGGGCAGGGCAACATTAATATTTTTTATTGTACATAACTGTTTCTCAGTAAAGTTTTATTAAGTGAAGGATGTATGAGTGAATGGATGCAAAAGATGAGATGAATGAATGAAAGAATGAATGAACAAATGAATGAATAATAGAAAAGAAGAAAGGAAGAACAAAACTTCTTAACTGCCAAAAGACAGTTAAAAGCCACTAAAACATAAGAGCATCATTTGGTGGTGACTAAATACTCAGATAAAACAGCTCAAAGAGTACTGAGGATGTACTTGGGAAAGCAATTTTGGCACAATTAACTAAATAACTATGGATATCCAGTAGGATAAAAATTATTGCCACATATGTCTTAAGAATCCATTATGCTATATATAATTTTTCACTAAAATCTGACTCAAAGAACTTTTGGCATTTTAAATTTAGCTACTATTTATTGAGCGCCTACTATATTCCAGGCACTTTCCTCAAACTATTTCTAATTATTAACATATAAAATTTAGGCATTACCTTCCCTTTTTCAAGCTAAGCAAACCAAGGCAGAAAGAGGCTACAAGACTTGTAAATGCTCCATGTAAGTTAAATAAAATATATTTATGTTATTGTAGGGGACAAAATTTGTCACCTCAAAATGTCTCTTTGGCATGTAGATTATTTCAAACTGAAAACAATCAAGGTCCAAAAGACTCAGGAAGAAACTTTGACCTTCCCCCTAACTGCCTAAGGAATGTTGGTAAAGGACCTGTTCCAGGAAGGGAGCTATCACCATTTGTAACTATTGTACAAATTAGGTGTATAGACAGGGAGGAACCTAGTAAATTCTGTTTGTTAAAATTTTTCTCTGTGTCCTACTGTCTCTTCATGGCCCAGAAAACATTTGTTTACAAAGCATTTGCTTTTCCATCTCCATGTCAATTGCTTTCCTCCCTTTTGAGGTCACAAACCACTAATCCCAACATCTTCTTTTGTCTTTAGCTGAAAATGATATTTAAGGTGAGGGTTTCAGCCATTTTGACAAGTTACTCAGTTTTCTTGGGTCTCTCCCATGTTTATATGTTTTTAAATTTTTGTTTAATTTTCTCTTGCTAATCTGTCTCATGTCAATTTAATTCTTAGACCAGCCAGAAGAACCTAGAAGGGTAGAGGAAAATTTCTTACTCCCTGACACTATGCAAAATAAATTGAAGAAAAATATCCTATATTTATTAAAATAATACCAAAAGTCCAAATAAATGTTTGTCTGGAGTCAATTTAATATTTACAGTTTATCTACACAGAAAATAAAATATTGACTGTGAAATGCCAAATCTTCCCTTACCAGTACCCTGGAATATTTAGTCAAGAAGGGAGAAATAATCCTATGACAATTATACACTAGGGGACATGTTTGGCTTTTGTTGTCTCTATTCTTATTTTTTGTGACAATGAGTAAAAAATTCCAGAAATTTTATTACAGTGATGTTCTACTTCATGGAAACAACAACAAACAAATTGTTTGGTAAAATACATGGCAAAAATAGAGTATTTATTAGGGAGGGTTAAACTATCAATTTCAGAACGGTGAAAATTTTTTTGTATATCTAATAATATTTCAATGCTATCTTCAATTCCCTTGATTACATCTTAGAGTTCCACAAGTAGTGATTGAAAACATAAAAGGGAGGGGAGGACATTTTATGAAAATAAATGTAAATCAGACTTTAATGTTTTCCATTCTGGCAACAGAGTAATGATTTATGTTATTATTATTTGAGTCTCAAAATAAATAATACATTTCTTAAAGCAAGAATTGTTTCTTGAAGTATATTTGTTTTCTAAAATATATAATTTATTTTTTGTTAAAACAATGGAATTGAAAGAAGTAAAAAAATCAAACCCATTAAACAGAGAATATTTTCTCTGTCCTTGAAAATAACCAATCATATCCTATACACTAGTGTTATAACCTGCATGAAGTAGCAAATAAACTACAAAATGAACTGCTCATCTTTCTATGTATTTATAATAGTTTTCTCCTAAAATAGTTAGTCATTTCACTGCATCTGTCATATTGGAAACATATCAACTTCGAGGAACTTTCGAGGGGATAGTAAGCAATGATGGCACAGCAATGGTTTTGAAAATATAATGTCACAGTTGGAGCTAAGTGAAACAGAGCAACCCAACGTATTTAACGTAGTATAACTAAAACTATTTTATATGAGTTTATTTCTTGAAATTCATACTCCTAACTTTGAAGAAAAGCCCATAAAACCTAAAACTCAGTACCCTATAAAAGTGCACTGTCATATTTCTATTAGATGTCTCTTTAAAAATAGGACTCTTTATTATTACTTGAATTTTTAAAAATCTGTTCACCCAAATATTTATCATCATCAATAATTGGTTAATATGCATCTGCCAGATAAGACTAAAAATCTCCAGGTTGCTTTCATTGAGCCCTGTACTGATGTCTCTTTGTACAGATGAAAGCCACTACAGTAGTTGCAATGTATCATGGTGCTTAAGCATGCAGACTCTAGAATCAAACTGCCTGGGTTCCAGCACTTGGTAACTCTGTGACCTCATCATAACCCCTTTGTACTAAAGTAGACTCATAAAATAGAGATAATAAT
The DNA here is from genome assembly GCF_949987535.1 of Balaenoptera acutorostrata. Lineage (NCBI taxonomy): Eukaryota > Metazoa > Chordata > Mammalia > Artiodactyla > Balaenopteridae > Balaenoptera > Balaenoptera acutorostrata. Next base: position 64,373,554 of record NC_080064.1, read on the forward strand.
AGTGCCTATCTTATAAAACTGCTGTAAGAATTAAGATCAACGATGTTATATATCACTATTAGTTAAATTTGGTAGAATAAATTTAAGTTCCACAAGGGTGAGAACCATACATATTTTTGCTTATTACTGACTCCTAATGCCTAGTAAAATTTCCAGAAAACAATACATGCTCAACAAATATTTATTGAATAAGTGGAAGAATGTATGAATAAAAAGATGAAAGATAGAATAGATGGAAAAAAGACCATCACTTCACCAGCTATTATTTTTGTAAGTTGCAAAACTGAATATTCAACCAATATTTTTCTCCCCAGTAAACTGTTCTACTGTTGGGCTAAGTAAACAAAATATTATGTATGATCTCTGAGCATGATATTTTCCACTGTTGCAAGGTACAGGCAATTTTCTCAGGAAATAACCTACAATGTTCCTTTACATTATTAAGCTTTTGGAATGATATGTGAAAGTGATGGAAATGCTTTTGACAACTTAGAACGGCTGCTTCCTTATAATTCATATTGTGAAGCATCAAAGGTACACGTTCATGTCTTCCAGGTGACCTACTGTTCATACTGGGTGGACACAGGTATATGTTTTTGTACCTTGAGAGCTAGAGATGCTGTCTGTAATCTAGTGACTGACATCAAGACCTAGAGTCTTTAAACCTTTCTTATTTTGATTTGAAAAAAAAGTAAAAGTTGAAATGAAAATAGTTAAATTAACATTTATTAAGGAACCGCTGTACTTTGTGTTCTGCACAATTGTTTCTTACATGTTCCTTAACTAATTGTAACAACAATTTTACTTTATGGTTTGGGAATATGATGTCCAGAGAGATTAGGAAATTCACTTTAAATTAGGCAGATATAACATGGCAAAGGAAGAATCCAAACTCAATTGTGTCACATTCTGAAACCCATTCTTATCTTATTATATAGGGTAAGATTCCTTCAATTGTATCTGTTGCATTATATATAAAGATGATATTTCCTAAAGAGTGTTCTGAGTAATACTAATGCTCCTTGGAGTGCTGGTAAGTTAAAACAGGTTTTTTAAAAAGGGACTGTGTCAATTAATTTTGGGAAACACTGCATCTTGGAAATTTACAAAAAGTTTTATTAATCTTTGTATTCTTCATACCTGGTACTGAGATTAGCACATGAAACAAATACACGACAAACATCTGTCAAGTGAAGAGATAAAATGGTTATCATATATTCAAATTGTAGTGGTAGGCAAACATAGTGGTAGTAAGAAAGATTAATATTAGCATATAAAAGGGTTTTTTGGTATATCCTACAGGAAATAACCTCATATAATTTCATCTAACAGAGATTTTGCAAACGTCTAGTGCCTTGTAATTTCTTGGCATGTAGACATCAATCAATAAATTATTTGGCAAAAATAATAACATGGGTTAGTTCTCTTAAACTCTAGACGCTGTGTCGGTGCATGTTTGGGTTCAAAAACAAAACACTCAGACTCGTATTTGACTATAACTGAGCCAGAATTGTGAGCCCATTTGTCACAGAAGAACAGAAATCACATGTGAGGAGCAATTGCAGATGAAATCAGCTTTTCACAGATACTTTGTCTTGGATTAAGGGCAAGACAAAATTCCAATGTCTTGTACTAATTTTCTAAACTTTAAATAAAACCTATATTTTTTATACTGGACCATGACTTAAAACATATTTCCTCTAAAACAACAATAAAATTCAGGGAACCAGACATAATTGTGGATTTTCTAGATCTATTAAGTGGTCTATTATAAATTTTAAAGTCCTACCCAAATTAAAGAGAACACTTTTGGAAGGAATAGTTTATTCAATCCATAGTTAATTATGCCTCTTCTTTAGTCATCTACAGATGCATTTTTGGTGGGTTCAAATTCTCTTCAATAATCAGATCCTAGCTTCAGGATAATAACTACTATTTACAGGTATTTAAGCCAGTTCACTTGTGTGACACAGAGGGCTAACGGACCACCAATATCCATAATCTCTATAGTATAAGACGTACCTGGAAGTATCTCCCAGCCCTTTGTATCTAGATAGTGCCAAGCAACTAATTCTAGCCAATGAAACATGAGCAGAATTGATATGTGTCAGTTCCTGGCTGAGAGATTAGCCAGAAAGAAAACGGAAGAGGAGCTGTTCTTCCCTTTTCAACACATTTAGAAACCTTATTTTACAGATGGCAAATTCGTAAGCTGCATGGAGACTGAATTTGTGAGAGACACCACATGGAACAGGGCCACCCTGTGAAACTACCTAATGGGAACATCGGAATTGGAATTTATATGAACAAAAAAATAAAATGTATTGTGTTAAGCACTCTAATTTGAGGCTTGCTTCTGAGAGAAGTTGGCTTACCAGACTAATAAAGATGTCTAGACGATTCAGAGACCTTAAAGGCAATTTTCATTACACTTAAAAATTAATCAGTTATTAACAGGAAAGTTGCATCTAAGGAACACCATAAGAATAAAATAAACCTCTTCTTTGATGTGAATTTCTCTAGCATCTTCCCTCTTTTATGTGTCAATCTTTATTTCATAAAAAAAAACTTTTGATCACTTATTATGTGCCAGGTACTAAATATATATAGTCAGTCTTTACCCTCTAGGAGCTCACAGACATGTTAAAGAGATGACACTTTAAATTACTATAAAATATGATGACAGGTACATACAAAGGGCATGGGAGAACAGAAGAGCTGGTATTTCAATGTTTTTCGCAGTATCAGGGAAGTTTTCATCCGGTAGTTAATTTTTAAGCTAAAATGTATGAACAGGAGTTTGACAGATGACCAAGAAGGGTAGTAGATATTTCAGACAGATGGAACCATATGAAAAACCTCACAGAATTCCAAAAGGCATGGCAAGTTTAAAGAATGGAAAGTAGTTCAATAAGGATAAAATCTGGAGTTCTGGTGGGTGGTAAGGGGAGAAACAGAGAAATAGAGAGTGAAGATATGGATATCAGATTAACAGGCTAGATTGGAGTCAAGGTTGTAAAATGGCATATGTCTTACTTTAGTAAGTAAGAATTATTTATAATTTCTTTCCACAGGCCTTTAAACAAAATTCTTTTACATTTCATGAAAGATTGTACCATAACTCTTTGGTTCACTTGTCTGTCTCACAATATGAGCTCCTTAATGCTGGAGGCTCTGAAATAATCAACTTTGTATTTCTAATGATATACACAGTGCTCCGTACATAAATATTACGTATTGGTTTAAAAAATGGATTTGACGACTCACATAGATAGATTTAAAAATAGTCCAAGATGATAACAGTAATTGGGGTAGAGGGAGCTTTTGAAATATGTGCCAAAGTCCTCATCAAAGGAAAATGAATACCTTAGACATCTGTGTACATGAGCTAAGAAGATGGAAAGTAGGAGGGGGGAGATAGTCTTATGAAATACATTTACAGAGTACTAGTTACTTACTTAGGAAAAAATTAAATTTAATTAAAAATTAAATACTGACAGCATGTCAAAAAACAACTGACTTTTTGTTGCACCCAGAAATATTTTGGGGAGAAGAAAGTGTGGAATGAAAGGAAGAGGAGGATGGTCATCTTCTAATTGAGAAAGTTTAAAGTGATCTTATGGAGTTGTTTAAGGTCGTAGATTAGATGAGGTGTTTTAGAAAAAGAATGAACTATAAGATAAACTCATGTAAATAGAACAGAATTTTCAGAAGATAGGAAAATGTCAGAAACCAAGGAACGTACAGGGTGAGATAAAGTATGATCCAATGTCAATGAATCTATTCTAGCAACATCTTGACTTTTAAGGAATCTATCATTTTGAAACCAACTACATAGCATATTATATCAAATATTGCCTTTGATCAATGTAACAACTTTGAGAGCTTAAAGATTAATTGGGTCCATGATCCTCAACTATGTATTTTGTGTGACTGAGGTAGATGTTTCACATTAGCCCTGTGGTTTGCTTACACACGGTCACACTGTAACTACTTTGTCTTCACCATTAAACTGGAAGGTCTTTGAAGGCAAGGCTTCACTTTGCTCATTGCTGCCTTCTTTTCAGGTGATTTAGGAAAGTTGGTGCTTTAGAATTACTGACTTTAATAAATATTATGAGTGAAAAAAAAAAAAGTAACTCATTTACACTCATTTCAAGTCACCACGTCACTACATAATGGAAAAAAGTAGAAATATTTTGATAAATTCTATTGAAAGATTGAAAGGACTTACCATAGTTTCTTTTAAAGCTATCTTGTTCATCCATTTATAAATGTATTGCTGTCATTTTCTTCACAGAGAATGAAAGTTTAGCCATGTTTATCAAATGATTGCCATGAAATGGAACACTTGTTGCATTTTTTCTAAAGTGCAGGGGCATGATAAGCTAACCAGATAATTCAATTTTCCACTTTTTTTTAAACACAAGAAATGATGAATCTATTTTTTTTCAGATGTTAGAAAAAGGCCAAGTAAGTATATTTCTTTAAAAAAAAAAAAGACATGGTATTCTTATCATCAACTAATGTCACGAAGACTGCATTTTCTTAAATTGTATAAGCCCTTACATTCAAAAGCCTAAATAAAATGATTAATAAGAGAAGTAAGTATTAATCTAACCATGTCTTTTCACAAAGTTGAAGACTTTGTCTCATTCAGTCACAGTTCCTTTGGTTTTACTGCCCGGCCCATTAAAAACAAACAAAAGGTAAATGAAAAAGACAGCCTCTAGTTTTCAAATTATTAATTTACAAGACGTGGCTAAAAGTTTTATATAAGAATTTGAGACAAAACCAAACTCTAAGTAGATTACAAACAATTGATGATGGCAGATTTTAATGAAGTTGCATAACAACTGACAATTTGATGGAATTAGTCTTGTTTTGTTATAAATGGAAACAGCTACACATTCTCTTTGTCTCTCATATAAGGGCTATAATGATATCATTTTGAACTAAGGCATGATGTGGCAAGCTCGATCCATATGATTATAATTCAACTGCATATAATAGATATTAGTATATAATTATTAAACCAATAACCTAATTTCCCTCTCATATATAAGCTTATGTTAATACCTAATACCAAGTGCACGTGCTATGACTTAAATAATGATTAAAAGAGGAATGATTAAACAATTTTTTCATTACACTGTTTTTACTCTAACTTCTATAGTTAAGTAATTCTGTAGAAATAATGCTTCTTGGTCCTTAGAAAAGGGCAATTACAATATAACTTCCTAATTAAATATTGACTCATCAAATTTCAGATTTGAGAAATTATTGTTACTATTGGTAGAATATAAATAATAATTGTTGAAAGTCAAGTTTATCCATTAACTCTTAATAAATAAATATTTATTATCTATGTGTTGTGAATACATATGAGAATATGAATTTTTACCTGGTCATCAAAATATGATTGTGTTCACTACATTTAATTGTCTTTTAGGAATCAAGTTTTTAAAGATAATTTTTTAAATGAATATATAAAATGTTGACTTTTTTGAGGTATAGCATAAATTAAAGTAATCATTATCTTGATCAAGACGTAGAATATTTCTAGTGCCTCAAAATGTTTCCTGGTATCCTGGTATCCTACTCATTACTTACTCACCTGCAAAGGAAGCTACTGTACTGACTTCTTTTACAATAGATTAGTTTTTCTTATTCTAGAACCTCCTACAAATAGAATTATATGATATGTACTTTTTTATACGGGGTCTCTTTTGTTCAATATAATGTCTATGAGATTCACCTTGTTACATGTGTTGGTAATTTATTCATTTCATTGCTCCATAGTGTTCCATTTTATTAATATACTATACTTTGTCAATTTTGCTGACATTGGACATTTGTTATTTGCAATTTATTTATGGCTACTAAGAAAAAAGTAGTCTTGAATGTTCTTGTACATGTTTTTGGTGGACAAATGCACTTATTTCTCTTGGAAATAAGTCTGGAAGTGCAATTTCTGGGCCATAGGATAAACATATGATCCACTGTTTTAGGTATTGCAAGGCAATTTTCCCAAGTAGTTTTGCCAATTTATGCTCGCACCACCAACATATAAAAATTTCACTTACACCATCCTCATGTCATTTCTTGACATTATCAGTCTTCTTAATTTTAGTCATTCTACTAAAAGTGTAGTGATATCCCATTTACAGGTATTTTTATAAATACAAAATAAGCAAATAAGATAAACCTCAGAAAAATGACAATTTATGTTTTGCTAATACAATGACTATTTCAAAAATAGCCTGATTAGAACAAGCAGCAAATTAATAAACTATAATATTATTTACATTTCGGAGGCAAACACAAAGTGTTTCCTATTGGGATTTTAAGGGGCAATACATAGTATTCTTTTTCCCTTCTTAATCAAATCAGCTTGAGAGCTAAGACCCAAATATAGACAGATGGAGAAGAAATTACCATCTTTTCTATATTGCTAAAGCTATTTGGAGACTATGGCTCTAGATCTGCAACCATCACCCCCGTCTTAATTACGCAGTTGCACACAGTGGCACAGACAACACAGATTCCCCTAAGACAGAAGCTGTCCTCTTATGTTGCCTGCATGAAAGGAAACAGATCAAATACACCCACATTGCAGATTCAGAGGTCCTGAAAGAGAAAAAAGCAGAAGGAATGAAGTGAACATGTCTTTTTCTTCAAGTTTAACAATTAGACCACCTCGGAGAAGTGGGGAGAGGAATGAGCTGAGAGTGTTGAGGAGTTCTAGGAGGTTTAGCATACATAATTCTCACCACATGGCAATACAAAGTCAGAAATTTCTTCCACTGGCCCTTTCCTAAAAGGGCTGCTTCTCATTTCATAGCATGATTATTAAGACTACTATTTGTATTACTCAAATATGTCTTTATGTCCTTTACCTCTAAAAAAGATAAGCCTATTCAAGATAGTCATTTTTCAAATTGGCCGGCTGAACATTATACCCACGCCTATTCTTCCAGAAGATCAGAGGTTTACTATCTGAAGAGATTCTTTCAGAGACAATGCGGAACCAAGGGCAACAACAGACTCAGGTGATGGAGAGATGCAATACTGAAAACAGCAGAATTAAGTAAAAGAATACCTACTGAATAATGAGACTGTTAGACCTCATTCAACAAACAGTAAGTTAGCATTCTACCTCTAATAAAGGAGAAAGATGGTTCTTACCTAGGAAAATAAGGACCTAAGAAAAAAGTAAAGACCTACAGCCATTTCACTTTGTAATGAATCCCACAAATCAAGGAGTCCAGCCCATATAAACTGAGCTTTCCATTAGATTTTTATTTATTCTGTCAATATCTGTCTTTTATTCTATTTACATTTAATGGAATTAGTGATATGACTGGATTTATGTTTATCATTTGTTTCCTGTTTTTCCCTTCTGTACTTTTTCCTCTTTTCCTGTCTTCTTTTAAGGTAAATGACTATTTTTTTTTTAAGAATTTCATTATAAGTGTTACAGCTCTTGTAGAATTTGTCTATCAGGTTTTCTGGTTCCCACTAGAAAAATTCCTAAAAAAAAAAACAAACAAAGAATTTCATTATAATTTATCTATTGGCTTTTTTGTTAAAACATTTTGCATTATTTTTTCTTTAGTGTTTGCTCTAGGGTTACAACATACAACTTTTCACAGTCTACTTGAGTTGATATTGCACTGCTTAATGCAAATTGCAAGAATTTCACAAGCAGTTCCATTTACCACTCCCCACATCATTTATGCTATAGTTTCATTTATGTCTACATATGTTTTAAACTGCTTAATATAAGTTATATGCTTTATTTAAACAGTCATATGTATTTTAAATTAAGAAAAATATTTTATATTTATAAGTATAAATATAATTTTAAATTCATAATTTTATATCCATAATTATAATTTCTGGAGCACTTCATTCCTTTCTGAAGGTACATACTTCCATCTGGAATCATATTCCTTTAGATAAAATAATTCTCTTTTAATGCAAGTCTGCTGGCAATTCATTTCCTTAGGTTTGTTTATTTAAATATGCCTTATTATGCTTTTACAGTTAAAGGATATTATCTTCAAATATAGACTTTTTTTTCTTTTAGCCCTCAAAATATTCCACTGTCAAGATCAGTTCCACTACTTTGACCTCCGTTGATTCTGACAAGAAATACATGGCTTTGAGATTGTTGTCCCCTGTTCTAATGTATGCTTTTCCTCTGTCTTTTTCTTTGATTGTCTTTCTTTGACTAACATGTAATTTACTTTGTATTTATTATGCTTTAGAGCCAGTGACCTTTTGAATCTGTAAATCTATGACCTTTACTAAATTTGGGAAATTTTTGGCAATTGTTTTTTCAAATATTTTTTCTGTTCCTTTTTTCCTTCCTCTGATTCTGGGGCTTCAGATGCTTATGTATTAGAAATTTTGATATTACCAGATACTTTATGCTCCATTCATTTATGGGGTCAAAACTTTTTTTCTGTGTTCTGCAAATTAGATAATTTAATTTATATTTCTTCTGTTAAGCCTATCCAGGTATTTTTTTATTTCATTTACTTTTCAATTGTTGAACTTCAAATTGAATCTTCTTTATAGTTTCTTTATAGTTTCTATAGAGATTTCATATTTGTTCCTTGATTTTAAGTATGCTTTGCTTTATAACACTGAATACAGTAATAATAGCTTCTTTAAAGTGCTTTTCTCTTAGATTTGCCATCTAGTGGTTGGTCTTTATTGATTACCTTTTGTTTGGAAGATTGGTTGTATTTATTATTTCTTAATAAATCTAGTAATTTGTGATTATGTCCTGGACATGGTGAGTATTGTGTTGAAGAAGCTCTGGATTCTTTTCTATTCCTCTGAGTAATTGTTGATTTTTGTTTTGTTTTCTTTTAGAATGCAATTAACTTAGATGGACTCATATTACAAACTTGGCCTCTATTTACCTATTTTAACCTTTTCTGGGCTGCTTGGAGTCTTTTTTATGCATGCACAGATCAGAGCTCAACCAGAAAAAAAAAAAAGAAAAAAAAACAGTAAGAATGTGAGAACTTCTTCACTCAAAGCCTTTCTTTTCTGTCAAATGTAAACGTCCCTCCAGTTTCTCTATGATTTTGCTGTGGGAGGAATGGTCTAAATAGAGCTACTTGGTAACATTTCGACATTTCCAAGTCAGTAAGGTTTTTAGTAATTTGCCTCTTAATTGTATCCAATTGAGAATCAGGGATCATGAAACTTTTGAAAAAAAACATTCCACAAGAAAGGCATGAAACAAATGGATAAATAAACTAATTAATTAATTAATTAATTAATTAACAATTAGTAAAATAATAGGTAAACAGCTTTGGGCTTGCCTGGTGGCGCAGTGGTTAAGAATCCATCTGCCAATGCAGGGGACACAGGTTCGAACCCTAGTCTGGGAAGATCCCACATGCTGTGGAGCAACTAAACCCGTGCACCACAACTACTGAGCCTGCACTCTAGAGCCCACGAGCCACAGTTACTGAGCCCATGTACCACATCTACTGAGACCCACACACCTAGAGCCCTTGCTCCACAACAAGAGAAGCCCCTGTTCTCCACAACTAGAGAAAGCCCATGTGCAGCAACGAGGACCCAATGCAGCCAAAAATTAATTAATTAATTAATTAATTAATTTTAAAAAATGTAAACAGCTTAGAAAAAAATGAAACAAGGCAGGGATAAGAATAAAATTTCCAAAATTTATAATTAATATCCACAGAGATATAAGAGAAGGTAGTGTATCCAATCATTTTAACAAATATTAACTGAAAGATGATGACAAGTATTCTTCTAAGTCAGTGAACATCACAGACCAGTATTCTTCCCTCATGGAATTTACATTTTGTTGGACAAGGCAGACCATAAATAAGATAATTAATATTGCACATTAAAAGATACTAATTACTGACCATTGAGATTATCAAAAAATAGACCATTGACAACTTGACAAGAGCAGTGGTAACAAGTGCAAAAAGTAACCTATTAGCAATAAAGACCGAATTTGCATGGGTTTAAGGGAGAATGAGATAAGGGAAAATGGAGAAACGAGTGTAGACAATTTTTCCAAGATGTTTTTCTGTAAAGTCAGAGAAAATGATCAGTCAGGTGGAGGAGAAAGTAGGGTCAAGCCAGAGTTTTTAAGATGGGGTAAATTATAGTGTGGTAATACGTTGATAATAATAATCCTGTAGAGAATGAAAAATTGATATAGGCAAAAGACTGGAGAATTGCCAGAATGGTGTCTTTGAGTATGTGAGAGGATATTGGAGTCTTTGATAGAAGCATGGGTAATTCATCCATAGCACAGATGAGAGGCAATACAGATGGGACCAGATTGTAGTATCTGAGTAAATGTGGTGCTAAGTATGAGTTTGTAAAAATCTTTAAACTAAAAAAAAAAAAAATTATCCTCAGTGAAAAAGGAAACAAAGTCTTCAGTTGAGCATGAGCATGAGAGCATTTTGGAAATATGTGTAAGGTATTGAAGAATTCATTCATCATCTATGAGAAAAAGTGAATGGATTAGGATGTATCTAGTGTGATTTCAGGGCAGTGTTAAGGACCTGGTAATAAATAGGATATAATGGAAGAGGAATATTCAGAGAAAGGAAATTTTTAGAAATTAACATGATATAATAGCAAAAAGGAAAAATTCAACTGAAGGACTAGAAAGAAAGTTGAGGAGATTTCTCAAAATATGAAACAAATAAATAGTTATGAAATAGGAAGAAAAACATTACAAAGGTAGAGGAGGTCTAATATCTAAATAATAGAAGTTCCAAACAGAAAGAAATGGGAAAACAGAGAGACGGGAATTATTAAATAATAAATAATACTAGAAGATGTCCCAGAGATTAAACATTTGCTTCCAGTCTTGAAAAGTACTGTACGAAAGAAGAGGGGGAAAAAAGAGTCAAACCAAGGTCCCATTGCTATGATACAAAAATTCAACATTGGAAGTCAGAAGGCAAAGAAACAATTTCTTCAAAATTCTAAAGGGAGTTAATTTTCTACTTAGAATTATTTACTCAGTCAAGGTAGCTATCGAATGTGAGACTGCAATAAAAACATTTTCAGACTTTCAAGGACTTAAAAAATGACTTTCCTTGCCCCCTTCCTCAAAAGCCTACTAAAATATTTGCTTCACTGAAATGAAGCAGTCATCAAGGAAGAGGAAGACTTTGGATAGTAAACAGGATGTCCATTGCAAGGAAAGGGCATCCTGCTGATGATGGTGAACAGAGATTCCAGTAAGAACGCATATATTAAGCAATCCATTCAGACTGCTGAATGAAGGCCAGGAATTCTGGCAATAATGGTTAAAGAAAAACACAAAACCCCTAGAGTTCCTGATGTGTGTGAACCACAGAACCACCAAGAATCTCACCTGACTCCTTGTAACTGCCTCTTAACTTTTCTTCCTGTTCTACCTTTCCTCCTCTGCCCTCCTCTCCAAATAGTACCCATTATTCTCAACACAGCAGCCAAGAAGATCCTTTTAAAACAAAGGTCAGATTATCACTTCTCTGCTCAAGCCCTAAAAACTTCTTTCCCTTGGAATAAAACACAAAGTCTTAAGTGGGCCCAATTTCCTAACTTTATCCCCTACCCCTCACCTCCTCACTCCCTCAGTTCTTGCTACACACGTCTCTCCAACATGCCAGGCATGCTTCCTTACTGCACTACTTCCAAGCCCGTACTCCTTTAATGTCTTCTCAAATGTTGCCTTTCCAAGGAGGTCTGTCCCAACTCCCTGTTAATAATGAAAACTGCATTCTACCCACTATGCTTACTTTTTTTCCCCCATAGCTTCCAGCCCTTCTAACATTATTGGTAGTACATTTATTTATTATAATATTGTTTATTATCTGTCTCACCAGCCAGAAAACAAGCTCCAAATGGTCAGGGAGCTTTTTATAGGATACTGTTATATCTGTTATATTGCAGATTCTCAGAGCAGTCCCTAGCAATCTAGCAGGCACTCAGCAAATTTTTCTTAGAGATTTATGTTTCTGTGAGAGTTTGAGAATGAATTAGAACAAATTCTTATGAAATTAAAAAAAACAAAAATGGCCCAGTTATTAATTCCAAGGAAATCAAAAGTTTGCATGAGAAGTAAAATACAGTGGTCCCTCCAAGTCCACAGGGGACTGGTTTAGTTTTAGCACAAACTAAAATCCATGGATGCTCAAGTCCCTTATATCCGCAGGTGCAGAACCTGAGGATAGGGAGGGCCACATAAAATCCTAGTCTGTTACCTGACCCAGCTGTGAAAATATTTACGTAGTATTAATAATGTAAACTTTGCCTATTGCTGTAAACAAAATTGAGGATATAAACTTAATTGGAAAAAGGGTAAAGGGATAGTATGAGTGTGTGTGTGTCTGTAATAAGGGAAAAAACCAAATCCTCCTATTTAATTGTAGGAAGCAAAGATATCTAACTGAAAATTCAAAAAAAAATTTTTGATAAATATTGACAGAAATTTCTTCTAGGAAGTGAAATTTGGGGAAGTTGAGTAAGGAAAGAGTTGTTTTTTCATCATACGCAAAAATAATTTTTTTAAATTGCCTACATGAACCACATCACACTTGTTAGGATGACTACTAACAAAAAGTGATAGTAACAAGTTTTGGTGAGGATATGGAGATATTAGAACCCTTGTGCACTGCTGGTAGGAATGTAAAATGGCACAGCCACTGTGAAAAACAGTATGGTGATCCTCAAAAAATTAAAAAAAGGATTACCATATGTCCCAGCAATTACATTTCTGGGTACATATCCAAAAGATTCAAAGCAGAAGCTTGAAGACATATTTATATACCCAAGTTCATAGCAGCATCTTTCACAATAGATAAAATGTGAAAGCAACACAAGTGTCCATCCACATAAGAATGGGTAAGTAAAATGTGGTATATACAAGCAAAGGAATATTATGCAGACTTTTAAAAAAGTGAAGGACATTCTAACATATGCTACAACATGAATGAATCTTGAGGAACATTATGCTAAGTGAGATAAGCCAGCCCTAAAAAGACAAATACTGTATGATTCCACTTATGTGAAGTAGCTAGAATAGTCAAAATCATAGAGACAGAGAGTAGAATGGTGGTTGCCAGGGGCTGGGGGGAGAGGGGAATGGGGAGTTAATTTTTAATGGGTATCGAGTTTCAGTGGTGAAAAATGAAGAGTTCTGGAGATCAGGGGTGGTGAGGTTGTACAACAACATGAATGTACTTAATACTACTGAACTATACACTTAAAAAGAGTTAAGATTGTATATTGTGTTATATATATATATATTTTACCACTGTAAAAAACATGAAAAAAGTACATAAATATCTTTGATTTTTTTTAAATAAATGAATACATATTTTTAAATGCAATTCATTATTGTATTAACTATTCTTCCCTGTCATAACCATAAGCTGTGTTTACTCAATACACATGGATCAAAATCACTAAATAATTTAAACCCCTGCTTTATTTTGAGATCCAGAGCACTGACAAACTAGTTTAGTCAATCTGTAACATAAGATATGATCCATTTATTTAATCATACCTAATCTCTAAAGCTGTGTACAGAGGCCACAAAAAATAATAAAATAGATCATAGTCTATTAAATTGATTAATGATTAAAAATCATAGGTTGTTAAAGCAGATAAATATAACCATCTATGTCTAATTTACATGAAATTTGTCTTGATTATAATCCATCTAATTCATATGTCTCTTACATGGGACAGGTAGGTTTATAAGGGGATGACATACATGTGGGATATACATGGTCATCACTTAGATTTGATTTAGCCTGAGCTCCAAATTTACCCTCTCACTCAAATGACAATGTAATAAAACATGAAAATTCCTAAGACTAAGATTCCAGGACATTAAAAGTGTGGAGCAAAATTAACTTCTGAAAGACAATGGAAATGAGGAAAACTCAAAAACAAGGAATCAGTTTAATATTGGTAAATTTCTGCAAGTATTCTGTAGAGGTACTGCTTAGCTTCAGTGTTGAATCTACTAAGTGAACTAAAATGGAGAATGAAGTGCATTGTGGCAGCCTGATGACAAGCTTACCATCTCAATGCTCAAAATACTTTATAGCTTTTCAACTGGCCTGTGGAGAGAGGTGAATGTATTAGTTAAGGTAAAGATGGTTTTTACAATCTCAATTTTATCCTCTATGAATTGGGTTTACAGAGAAAAAAAATTTTCAGTAAGCTTAATCATAGACCAAAATACCAATAAGAAGTACATTCTCTTTACCTTATATTTGAAAGGTCAGCTATCCATCATATATCCTTCTCTGCCTTGAAGACATCATGAGATCACACAATCTCATTTTGCTTGACTTACTCTGGATTTATTACTTTTCTATCAGTGGAACACATTTTATAGTATGCTGTTCATATAAGCTGATATGCACCTACCAGGAAAATATCCTACTTCTTTAAAGATTTCTCTCTCTCTTCTTAATAAGAGAAGCTCTGGCATTCTTCATTTTCTGATTTCGTTGGCCATCCCTTTTTATCTCACCTGGTGTTATGTATGTCTAGTTGCAGTCATATGTGAAATTCTACTTTGGTTCATGGTACAGCAAAAATACAATATGTGCTCTTATTCATTTAGCATAATTTTAATTAACAATCATTACATGCAAAGTTCTGTGGTAGATATTAATAAAAGAATGTGCATCGTATGTTATATGAAGTCTCAATATAATTAATAATACATTTTCCCAAAAATGAAATGGATCTACCTTAGAGGTAGTTTACTATCACCAGACATGTTGCACATTGGCTAGATAACTAATTTTCACAATCATAGATGAGTAATTTTTCTAGGTTATAACATAAGGAAGAGAAGAATCAATCACAGAGTAAAATGAGATATTGTGTAGTAAAGAATTTAAACTTTGCTTCTAGGAGATAATCTCTAAGCCCTTGGAATGTCAAGCCTGATAGGAATATTTTTGTATGCCTAGAAGCCTTTTATTTTGGGGGGGCCATGCTGCACAGCATGTGGGATCTTAGTTCCCTGACCAGAAAATGAGAAGGAGAGAGAGATGGGTAAATCCAGGGAAAAGGCAGGAATGCTATAACCATCTATAAAAGCGGGGGGTGGAGGGGTGTGGCTTCTGAAGATGAACTAGAGCTTGTGAGGAAGGGCTTCACCTTTCTCTTTATATCATGCAAAAAAGAAATATTGAAAACAAAGCTAGTTTATTTTCTTATTTCCATTTTTCTAATAGGTTAAATGCTAAACTTATTAAGAGAAAATCTAACAAGAGAGTAACAGTGTTGTTTTTGTGAAATTGGACCCATGGTAATTTATCTTATGATTTATAGTCATCTGTAGTTTTCACTTTTTCTACAATAAGCTTATGCGTTAAATAAAATTTTATAAGAAGCTTTCTTGGCAAAACCTGGAAAAACAATGAAGATTATTGCTAGATCTGAATATAGTACGATTATATCTCCTACCTTATTTATCTTTAAAGTAAATGGATTGTGATGCAGGTCATAATTTTGTGTTTAATTGCCACTTATGTATATTTCTGGCACTGGAATCAAAATGGATGTAATAAAGAAAATTTTCATATCTTCTGTATAAATAATTAGAAAGTGTCCCTCTGAGCTTCTCTGCCATCAAGTGTAGATGCAATGTTTATATTTTAAGTGTCTGTTATAATAATGTAAAAATTTATCTTTTTTATCCCCACAGTGCCTGGACTTGTGTTAGGTACACATAGGTTTAATAAAAGTTTATTGAACCACAGCATAATTGAATAACTGTAAAACTCAAATCAGTTTTTAAAAAGGGGAGTTTAATTCCCCTAGGGAGTTTTTTTCTGAAACAAAATTTTACAGCTCAAGGGAAATATCCATTTTGGAGTTAAACTCTTTATGGCTAGAACTGCATGGGGTGTAGTGATAAATATGTTTCCTTAAGGTTGCCTTTGTCTAACTGTTAGCAACTCACCGGGTGACTGCAACTGTGGAAAAATATTTAGTTCTTTAAACATTTCAGTCAGTGTGGTAGTTATTTACACGATGACAAATAGCAAACATTTCTCCATAGTTTTCGGCCTTTTTCTTAATAGGTTTTCCAGTGGGAGTGCGAGCTCCTATTTAGTCAATACTTAGTCAATGTTATTTTTCTAATTATACAATATGACTAATTTTAAATGCCTTAACTTTTAATCAAATTATCTTTTTGCCACAGCATGACTACCTTTTCAAATGCATAGTTTCAAATTTTCCCCAGTCTATAAAGTCTAGTCAAATGCCATTTCTCCATGGAGCTTAATTATTTCTCCTTATTCAGAAGTGATTTTTCTTTCCTTTGAAAATTCATAATACTGTCTTTTATTTACATTTGAATACGGCTTTATTACAACCTGCTTTCATCTATTATTTCTTTTAAGTCCTCTATTATTTATTTATATTCATCAATTTATTCAATAAGCATTGAGTGCATTCTATATGGCAAGTACCATTTCTGAGCACTGAAGAAATCATAGTGAACAGGAAGAGGTCCCCATCTTTAAGGAGTTTGCCATCTGAGTTTTGCATTTAGTGTATTCCTACTTATGCTAACGTTACTCTGGTCTTCCAATACTAGAATGAAAACATCTTGAGGAAAGAGATTTAGTCATATTTATCCTTGGATAACCCTTTGCTCATCAGAGGGTGCTCTACGTAATACGCATTACGATATCTATTTGAGGAATGGATAATTTATACTTATACAATATTTTATCCTTTACCAAATATACTGTTAATACATTCTCTTTTAATTTTCATTACAACTACGTGAGATATATAAAATTAACTCTATTTTAAAGATCTTAGTCAAATTCCAGTGTTCATTCATTTATACCTTAAAGTATATAGAAAATTTCCTAAGATTTCTTACATTGTGAAAACTGTAAAAATCTGTAATTCAATGGTCAAGAAATCAGAAGTTATATAGGTTAAACATTGTGATCATTTTTTCTCCGTAAATAGAAAATGTAAGAATGCTGACTATTAAAATTATTTGCAAATAGGCATAAATGCCAAATAACTAGGCATGTTCAAAGAATTTCTCACAGAAATGGCCATGAAAAAGCCTGGAAGTAGAAACTGCTGAGATAGATGTCCAATGTGATAAGGCATTCAATGTGTAATGTTATTATTTTTATTGCAAATACTTGACCTTGTAATTACCACAGAACATATAGAGAAGTAATAGGCTAGCTTTTATTACTATATTTTAAAATGTCGATCATTATAGAATACAACCAGCACAAAAAATAAGAAATTCAGTCATTGAATTAGTTCACAGATAATAGTCGAATACTAGCTTCTTGAGATTAGAGAATATGTCCCAGTTTTCTATACAACCCATAGCTTTCCTGACATTGCACTCTTCTTGATTACTTTTCTTGGTCCCTAGCATCTACTCTCTGTCTCCCAAGCTAGTCCTTCCAACCTGCATGTGACCATGAAAAGTTGAAGCTTCTCAGAGTTCTGTGCCAAACCTCTTGTCTTCTGCCTTATTTTTCTACAAAGGTAATCATAACCACTCCCATAATTTTAAATACAAGTCCATAGGCCCATAATTGCCAGGTTTCTAGCTCTAGCACTGGTTCATTTTCTGAGTTTCAACTTGCAGAATGACTTAGGGACTAACTTACAAAAAAAATTTCCAAAGAATACTCTTCAAAGAATTATTTATGGCCCATTCTGGCAGATATTCTAATTGCACCAAGTCATAGAGTATTGTGTATGCTATTGTAAGACACTGGTTTTTCCTTCAAGTGAAATGGTGAAAGCAGAGGACTGATATGATATGGTTTATGTCTTGGCTGCTGTGGTGACAAGAAACTATATGTGGGGTTAGGGGTGGGGGAGCCAGGTCAGGGAGAGGTGGGTTCAGGATGATAAGTTAGGGACCATTTAGTAGTCTAGCCATAATCCAGGAAAAGGCTGATAGCTGATGTCACTTAGACCAAGGTGATAGCCTTGGAAGTGAAAGAAGTGCCCTGATTCTAAATATATCAGAGGTTGAGCAGACATAGTTTGCTGATGCAAGTATTACAAAAAGAGAGTAATTAAGGATGAATCTAATATTGTTGGCCTAGGTATCTAGAAATTTGGAGTCATCATTACTGAGATAGGGAAACCTGCAGAAAAAAATAGCTGGGGGTAGATAGGAAGTGGCTGTGATGGGTTTTACTTTGGACTTGTTAAGTTTTAGGTGCCTATTAGATATCCAAGAAGGAGATATAGAATAGGCAGTTGGATATTTGACTCTAGAGTTAAAGAGAGATGTTCAAATTAAAATATAGATATGGGAGTCATCAGATGGGTTTCAAAGCCATGAGATTTGATGAAATACCCTTTCAAGTGAGGATAGGCAAGAAAAGTGAATCTCACTTCTTTGTGACTCACCCCTTGACACCATTCAGAACAGACCCAGATCAGACTATGGAGAGACCACAAAAGCCAGTGCAATTTTGACTCTTAATGTTAACTTGACCTATTTCACCTACTAACAAATAAGACCTGGAGAAAATCCAGATCATAGTTGGATACTTGAGTACATATGTTTCTCATTTACTAGACTAAGATCTCCTTGAAGCTAGAAATTATATATTTTTTATTAATCTCTGAATCACTATGCTTATTTCTTGAATGTATCAAATGTCCAATAATTGTTGGGTTAAACTGAATTGGAAAATGTTCCTAAAGCAAATGCTGTTGATGCCCAGCCAGATCACCTTTGCAGGTCTGGTTCACCCATGCCTCAGCTTTTTCAGTGTTGGTTACTAATGGCTCAAACCTGCACTCTTCTCTGGAGGCTCATCCTTGGCTAATGGGAACTACCTTACAGGGAGGTTCCTGGAAGATTTGCCCCAGTCCCTCCCAAGGGCCACCAGTAGCCCATGGCTGACTTATGGAGAACATAACATAACAACCCAGAACCTTTGTCTGGTGTAATTCATGTGCCAGAACTCCCAGTAAGGTCAGGCCTGGGTTGCATTTCTCCTGAAATGCACATTTCTGCATAGCTTCTTCCCCTGCCTTATCACACTGGTTTCTCCTTCAATGAGTCACTTGCACAAGGGTTTCTGCCACAGACCTTATTTCTAAGTAACTGGACCTAAGATAATAGTCACAGATAAAGATTTTTGACCCCTAAAACATTTCTCTAATCTAAGTGCATTTGTACTTAATCTTTAAATTATTCAACCTTTCTAGTTTGGGGAGTGGAATGGAGAAGAGTTTTTTATTCTGTATATTCTTCTCAGCCTTACTTATATAAATGGGACCTCAAGTCATCACTTTTTCTCCCCATCTACCACCTCACCAAAGTTCCATGTTCTTTTTTCCAAGATAGGCAGCTACACTTAGTTGAATGCACAGACGTGTATGCTGTGTAAATTATAGCAAGAATACCACACAAAGAGTTTAGGAAATCTTTGTAATATTTTAAAACCTCTGGTGTTTAGTTAAAGATTCACTATGCTATTGTAAGAAATATTTATTTTGGTAGACAAAGCCAATATCTTGTGCCTCAACCTCATGATTTTATTTTTGTCTTTTCTTTTATCTCAGTAAATCATGGGTCACTATGTTCTGTCCACCTGACCGTCTGTTCACATGTATGTAGCATGCAACATGTGCCCCACACTGCTTACAGAGTCATGGAAAAATATCAGACTCCAGTCTTTCTTCTTGGAAAGGGAGGTGAGGAAGAAGAGAAAGTGAGAAAAACACAGAGACCAGGGAGGAAAAAGAAAAAGGTATGAGGGAGGAAGGATGGCTGAGAATGACAGGTTCCTGGAAAGCTGACATCTGAGAACTGAAGCATGACATTTAACTGGTGGACTGTACTGTACGAAACTACTTTCCTTGACCCAGAGAATTCCTCTTTGGTCAGGAAAATAATAAGAACTGGAAAATATCTCCCTTGGCAATGCTCATATACATATCTTAAGTTAAATGAAAGAAAACTAAAAGAGACAGCTCACATTGTGAGGAGACAGTGTGGAGACAGTAACTTAGTGAGGAAAGAATGTAAATGTTTTCAAACTGTTAAAGGTTAGATGTAAAGAAAAGACTCCACTGGCAAGCCTAACAGTGTCAGCGATTTTGTCGAGGCAGCTTGTCTGGCTGTGGACCTTGTATGGCACTGTGCAGTCACTGGTTGGAGCAGGCAGCTCTTTTTCATTAGTGTTTTTTAGTCTCTGCTCTGCTAATGTAAAGGTAAATCTATTTTTATCTTCTCAGCTGTATCTATTGATATTTAATGACACACAGCTCAACTTTCAGTACAACTAAAGATATTACTCCTCTCAGGATTATTGGTTTTCTTTTTTGTTCCATCTATACTGAACAATGAGATCATCGCAAAAATCTTATGCTACTTTAATGATGGTGTAAATTTATTGGCATTTTCCCCTTCAGGTGGGAGAACTCAAAGTGAAGCTCTGGAACCTCTGGAGAGAAACATTTTCATCTCTTCATAGACCAGCCTGGTACACCCCACAGTCACCTTCTCGTCATGCATTCTCTCTGCCCAAAAGATAAAATAACAATCTTTTGTGTTCAGAAGGTGGCACGCTGAGAGAACCTGCCCTTTCCTAGATTAAATATTAGAAGTTTCAGGAAAAGGTCCCAGGTCCTTAGAAATCTCAGCTTCTCTAATAAGGAATGTGAGGGACATGAAGAGAAGACCGCCAGCAACCCCCCAGGAACATTATGTTTCCTTACAAAGAATTAATGGTTTGTACTGAGATTCCTCACCTTTTTTTATTTTTTAACATATTTATTGGAGTATAATTGCTTTACAATGGTGTTTTAGTTTCTGCTTTATAACAAGTGAATCAGTTATACATATACATATATCCCCATATCTCTTCCCTCTTGCGTCTCCCTCCCACCCTCCCTATCCCACCCCTCTAGGTGGTCACAAAGCACCGAGCTGATCTCCCTGTGCTATGCGGCTGCTTCCCACTAGCTACTTATTTTACATTTGGTAGTGTATATATGTCCATGCCACTCTCTCACTTTGTCCCAGCTTACCATTCCACCTCCCGGTATCCTCAAGTCCATTCTCTAGTAGGTCTGCGTCTTTATTCCTGTCCTGCCCCTAGGTTCTTCATGCCCATTTTTTTTTTTTTTTTTTTTTTTAGATTCCATATATATGTGTTAGCATACGGTATTTGTTTTTCTCTTTCTGACTTACTTCACTCTGTATGACAGACTCTAGGTCCATCCACCTCACTACAAATACCTCAATTTCGTTTCTTTTTATGACTGAGTAATATTCCATTGTATATATGTGCCACATCTTCTTTATCCATTTGTCTGTCGATGGACACTTAGGTTGCTTCCATGTCCTGGTTATTGTAAATAGTCCTGCAATGAACATTGTGGTACATGACACTTTTTGAGTTATGGTTTTCTCAGGGTATATGCCCAGTAGTGGGATTGCTGGGTCATATGGTAGTTCTATTTTTAGTTTTTTAAGGAACCTCCATACTGTTCTCCATAGTGGCTGTATCAATTTACGTTCCCACCAACAGTGCAAGAGGGTTCCCTCTTCTACACACCCTCTCCAGCATTTATTGTTTGTAGATTTTTTAATGATGGCCATTCTGACCAGTTCCTCACCTTCTTTTAATACTTATGCCACAGTCAGGTTTCCAAGAAATACAACATAAGGCATATTCCATAAAAATACACAGTATTATTTCTCTACACAGTTCTGTCCTGGAAACTCTTCTAGGAATCTGAGATGAGAATCTAGGAAGAAACCTGAAGGTCCTTGTTCTCCATTAGTTCTAGGGCTGACCTAAGACATGAGGTCCTTTTAGCCCCCCACCCCCCACCAGCTTTTATGTTTTTCAATATTTAAATCCTGCAGAATCCTCTTAATCCTGCAATAGAAAGACGTTAACAATAATAACCTTGAGTGTGTTTGTACCTGAGGGTATGGTTTCACATCTCTTCAAATTCTTCTGATTTTCATCTCCACTAAATGAGTATCCATGAAGGCAGAAGAAGAAAAAAAAACATGTGACAAGGTCAAGAGGAGGAAGTTCTACTCAGTAGCCTTTACTAATATTTGTTAAGCTGTTTACAATGTTCTAGGTGCTGTGCCAAGTATTGTATATGTATTATTTCAGGTTATCCCCACCTATTATAATATACGTATATTATTATCCTTTCTTATCTGAATTGAAGACTAAGACCCGAAGAGGATCAATAACTGGCCCACAAATACACAGACAGTAAGCGGCAGAGCCAAGTGTGAATCCAGAAAGCCTGGCTCCAGAGCCTTTCTGCTCAATCACGAATTTGAGATAAAAGTTGTTACTCTTCTAACATGGAAGACATTTCTTTCAAGTCTTAACTTTTATCATCAAAATTAATGCAAACTTTGCATGTGACATCTTTTATTGTTTTCATTAGAAAAACACTTTCTTACCTGACTTTTTCATTAGCAAGTAAGATGCTGTTTCATTTTTAAAATCAACTTCCAAAATCTTGCTGAATGGAAATATGTGGACCCTGCATATCAAATTCTCTGCCCATACATAGATGCAAATTTGATGCAGAAAATGAAGACCAGTTGGTGAAAGAACAAATGAATAAGTGTATATATTTGGTGGTGGTCCTTCATTGTGCATTCCCAGGAATTGGATCTGGCATAGCTTAAGAAGCAAGGCAAGGTCACTTTCCTCTGACTAAAATCTTTCAGTGGCTTCCCGTTGTCTCAAACATGAAGTCCCTACTATGGATAATACAGTCTTTCATGATCAACTTCTGGCTGCTTCTCCAGCTTACTATCTAACTCTAGTCATACCTCACATCACCCCCAAATGCATACTCTATTCTTTAGTTAGTTCTGATTGTTTACTAAATTCCTGTTCATGTCCAGGGCACTTTTGCAGCTCTCTTGTTTATGGTCCTTAAT
Source organism: Balaenoptera acutorostrata (assembly GCF_949987535.1). NCBI lineage: Eukaryota > Metazoa > Chordata > Mammalia > Artiodactyla > Balaenopteridae > Balaenoptera > Balaenoptera acutorostrata. The sequence continues at coordinate 64,396,547 of NC_080064.1, forward strand.
GTAGACAAGTGCCCCCTCCAAGGAACCTGAGTGAGATTGTAATAGGAGCAATGACTTGGTTAGATTCAGGCAAGCCCATATTATTGCTTTCAGTGAATGTACTTCCACTTTATAATACATCTTAAACTACGTAAATTGTTCCTAGCTTTAGCTAATTTCTTGTTTAATTAACTTAGAATACTCAAATTTTATAAACATAGAGTACTTATATACTTCTTTTGGACGGCGTTTCTGAATCATCTTCTGGACTGCCACATCCAACATTCTTGATGGGAGGAGCAATATCTGTCTGCTGCTCACTGTCATTAGTAACCCATTTTATATGTAGGGAGAAAAAATAAGGTTTGCTAAATAGTTTATTGGGAAAAGCAACTCTTCTCCTTTGGCGTAAGTTTTGCAAAAGTAACAGAGGGAGAGAAAATGCAGATTGTAGAGAAGAGGCCAGTATCTTCTCTCATAATTTTGTGTATCCATCAGGGTCACAGGAGATAGATGGCACACTCAAATTAAGTAATTTGTGAAGGACTTAATAAAGATGCAGTGTTTACAAAAGTAGTGGTCATAACCACAAAGTAGGACTAGTGCAGTACCCTGGTGATATAACAGTGGGGCACCAAGAAGGTAAGCTTACCAGAACTTGGGGAGAGAGATGTGAGGAGAGGTCTGTGTGACCTTCACCAAAGGATTCGGCCTACTCACAGTGTGTCCACAGGGAGTGGGTTTACTCACTCCTCTCCCTTCCTTCAGTCTCCAGCCAGTGCTCCTGAGTGGCTAAGTAGAACTAGAATCCAGAAAGAGAGCAAAGAAGGTCATCCAGGTAGTTCTTACAGGTATGTCTCCTGTGGCACAGACCAGGACAGAGAAAGCTAAAGAGTAGATCTGGAAGGCCAAGCAGAAGTTCACCAATCCAATCTAGTTTCTGGTTGAGTCTCCAACCTACTATTGTTGAATACCCTTTAAATCTATAGGAAGAGATCATAATGAATTCAGATCAAGCCGTCAATTACCCACCTCCAGGCCCTTTTACTGAAGTCAATGACTCTGCCTCTATGTTAGAGGCAGAGACTGTGTGTCTTCTAAGGTTGACAGCTGCCGCCTGTGCATTTTCAAATGCCCCTTACTGTCACGCTATCACTACTTACTACACAGTTTTGTAGAGTTGGGGGAAGATGTGTGATTTCACTGCCTCTTCCCATCATTTAGAATTTTTATGTTTTTGCAGTCATAACTCCTCACCCTACCAAATGGTCCCATCAATATGTGATTTCCCCAAGAAGATGGATTATCCTTTCAATAGATCTTTGAAGTATAGTTGATTTACAGTGTTGTGTTAGTTTCAGGTGTACAGCAAAGTGATTCAGTTATACATATATATATATTTTTCAGATTCTTTTCCCATTTAGGTTATTACAGAATATTGAACAGAGTTCCCTGTGCATAGGTTCTTGCTACTTATCTATTTTATATATAGCAGTGTGTACATGTTAATCCCAAAGTCCTAATTTTTCACCCCCCCACTTTCCCCTTTGGTAACCATAGTTTTTTTCTATGTCTGTGGGTCTATTTCTGTTTCCAATACAAGTTCACTTGTATCACTTTTTTTAGATTCCACATATAAGTGATATCATATGATATTTATCTTTCTCTCTCTGGCTTACTTCACTCAGTATGATAACCTCTGGTCCATCCAATAAATATTTTCTTAAATAAAAATAATATGAAATGTCCTTACTCCATTTTTTAAATCTTTGACAATGAGAAGAATTTACCCTAATAAAATAATGTTTACATTTGTTCAAGTGTGGCCAAACCAATTTTCACCTCTCTGTCAAGGCCTCTGTATTAATATAGATTTCTTATAAATAGAATCTGATATTATGTTACAGGCTAAGACTTTATTGGGAGGTACAATCTCAGGGCAGCAAGGGTAAGGGAGGGAAGAAGATAAATCAAATAAAAGTATGCATTTCCAAGCTACCTGTGTTATGGTCATATGGAACATGTAGGATAGCTTGAAGGGAGCCTTGGGGCTTTGCAACAGTTGCCAAGGGAAAGAAAGGAGAAGGATTTATCTTCAGGCTTCTTGATTTTGTCTCCTGTTTCTCAGTGTCCCACGATTGACCACACGTATATTAACTCCAGGTAATATCAACTAGACACCCCAGAAAGCTACTAGGGAAGTCAGGCCCCATGTTCTACAGTATGATCCCTTATCTAAGGCCAGAATGGTGGGAGAAGCCGGAGTCTCTTCAGGGATGTTTATGTTTGGCCTGGACTCTTTCACTGCTAAAGGTCTCATTGTGTTGGGGCAAAAAGAAGCCAAGCCAGAAACTGACCTTCACCCAGGGGTGGCAAAGGCAGGCAGCAGCGTTAGGAAATGAGGTAACATGACTCTCCATTGAGCAACTGCTTCAGGGCTTCTTTTTAGCTATTTATCAATTAACTGTGTAATAGAGTGAATCTGGAGAATATCACGCATTGGGCCACTCAGGTCCACACACATGCTTGCATGGTATCTATCTAGCTCTGTAATAAAATAAAAGGACTGATAAAATGTCTTCACTTCTTCCTTGAAGTTCAATCCTTTAAAGTGTTGAAGGAAGATATCAACATCTTAAAGCCATTTGGGATCCTGCCCTCGGGTTCTGTCATTGAAATCCTCTTTCCCAAGGCAGGCTGCCCTCTTAGAATCATTTGCTCTAACACCTATGTGTATTTTTGACCTATTTTGGCCTGAAGTAAGGAGTAACCAACAAAATTAGTACTGTTTTCAGAGTAAGTTCTAAAGATGAGGTATATTTTAATTTACACTTTATTTTATCCTGCCAAGAGTAAAGTAACAAGATAGCACCTCTTTGTGATAGGCGTGCCAATGGCAAATAGTCTAAGTGAAATGGCACTGACTGAAGTTATCTTTGTTAGATTCCCTACAGAATTCTTCCAAAGCTATAGGAAAACTTGACACCTAGCCCAATAACAATTATACTAACAGCTGTGTTCATAAAACACTTATCTTTCTGAATGACAACATAATCAAGGAAATAAAAAGCAATTTTGATATTCACCTATTTCTTAAGATTCCTGACTTTATTTTTTAAAAGAATTCCTTTTATATAAACTCATAAAATGTTCTATTTTTTATATTTTGTATTTTATACATTGGTTTAGTTCTATTTATTTAGCATATGCAGCATGCCATAAAAAAATTGCTGGAAAAAAGGAATACCCATTCTTTTTCTCTCTTTCTACTGCACTTTTTTTTTTTTTTCTTGAAACCAGTTCAGTTCAATCCAAATGGAGGTGATTCCATAACTCCATTAAAACTACTTTGTGTTGACGACCAATGTCTTCCATAATCCTTAATCTGATGGTCTCACCTCATCTCACCTGGAAATACCAGATGCAAGTGATGGAATTGTTTCTTCCTTTTTAAAATATTTTCATCACTTGACTTGTAGGACACAACAGACTCCTGGCTTTATTTTTCCTTCAAGAGCAAATATTCTTAATATCACTGGCAGCTCCTGCTCCTCTGACAACCTTCTAATCATGTTTCAGTTTTGTCAGCTCTTCTTTTTTCTATCTACACTCATATACCTAGGTAAACTCATCCAATACCATTAAAAAAAGTACTATTCATAGTCTGATGACTCTTAAGTTTATATCTCTACTCTGGATCGTTATCTTGAACTGTATACTCATATATCCCATTGCCTTCTCACATCTCCACATCATAAACTATAGGCATCTCACACTTTTTCTGCTCCAAAACAGAATTGTTTTCCTCCATCTTAAGGCTTTCTTTCTCAGGTGTCCTCAACAAATTCCACTATTCCCTCAGGTAGTCAGGCTGAAAAACAAATTATTCTTCTTTTTCTTCCTACCACATTATTCAATCCATAAGCAAATACTAATGTATTAACCTTCAAAATATATCCTGAATCACCATTTCTTGATACTACCATTGCTACCGTACTGATCCAGGGCACCATCCTATCTTCCTTGGATTACAGCATGGAGCTCTTAATCTTGCCTCATTAAAGTACATCCCCTACACAGTGATGAACTGTTAAATCCAAATCAGATTATGCTGCTCTCCTGCTCTCAAACCTTTAACGGCTCCCACAACACTTAGAATAAATACTCAAACCCTGGATATTTCTCAGCCTCTTTCTTTCCACTTCCCTCTCCTGGCGCTCTGGCCACACAGGCCTCTTTCCTCTCTTAGTGCACACCAAGGAAACTGCTACTTCAGGGCTTCACTCTTGCCATCTGCCTGAAAGTTTGTCCCTTCCATGGCTATTTCCTCTCAGAATTGAAATATCAATTCCTAAGATAGGCATTCCCTTAACACCCTATCATAAATACCATCCTTAGTGACTTCCTATTTCCTTTTACTGATTATTCATCTTAATAGCTTAATATTCATAAGAAAAATTATCACTACCTGATATTTAGTGTTTTTTAATGGTTTATTTTCCCTCTCTTTCACAATAAGTTGTGAAAAGACAAACTGTTCCTGACACATAGAAGTGCTCAGTATATATTTGTTAGATGGATAAATAACTTTCATTTACCGAGTTCACTAATAGCATGGCATCCTAAGATACTGTCCTAAGATTTGTTTGTGGTTAATTTTGCTAAATTATGTATTTTATTACAACAAAGTCTAACCAAAGCAATTCTAATAGTCAGTGTTGGCATGGTGATCTCCCTCTACCCATTAAAACTCTTAAAAAAGCAGTAGTAGGCCAAAGTTCCTTTTAGGAAAAAGGTAGGAACCACCCTTTTTCTCATTCATATCACTCTTTATCAGACCAAAATAGAGAAATGTGGATCATGCCACCTGCTTCTCCCCTAAGACACTGGTAAATAAGGAAATGTTGATTTTTTTTTTTTTTTTTTTTTTTTTACTGCTCCTGTCTCAATAAATTTTCTAGGTTACTTCTATTTCCTGAGATTTTCATTAACCTAGAAGAAATTTAATTGACTAAATTTTGCATTTTAAAATATTACAGACTCGGGAGTTCCCTGGCGGTCCGGTGGTTAGGATTCAGTGCTTTCACTGAAGTGGCCCAGGTTCCATCCCTGGTCAGGGAACTGAGATCCTGTAAGTTGCAGCATGGCCAAAATAAAAAATAAATAAATAAATAAAGTATTACAGACTCAACTATAAAGCAGCTTCTAACTAGAGAATTTTCTTAAGGGTGTTCAAACGTTTTCTTACTGAAATTTTTAAGCACATAACTGAGCACATTATAAACCTAGTGTTTTTGTCACACTTTATTCACACTCCATGCAAGTTCCAGAAAATCTGCATCTTAGTCAAATATGTGTAAATCAATTCAAATTAATGCAGAAGAGAGCTTTATTTAAAGAAATTGTACAGTGAATCCTTCTTTAAAAAGTATTTTATTAAATGAATCATCACTCCTTAAAACATTTCATTTTAAATTTCAGATTTTCATTTATTAGGTTTACTTATCATAGGGTCCCCTACTTCTCCTATTTTAGTCAAAATTCTCTAGCCTAAAAAACATTTTGGGGGATTTAAACCTTTTCCAGGAATAAAAACTTTTTTACAGTTTGATTAGTATATCATCTTAAATTGATTCCATAACTGGCACATTTCTGTGACTGAGTTCTTCTGTAAGGTAAACTATAGGTCATATGTGAACATCTTCTCAATCATCATTATCAGACACAATTAAACCTCCCCAAATCCCCTCCTTTTATTTCCATTTATTTTACATTTTATTATGTTAGAGTTCAAGCATATACAAAATTAAACAAAAGTTTTAATCTATAACCAGTGGTTTCTCAACCTTGGTAGTATTGAAATTTTAGACCAAATAATACTTTATGTGTGTGTGAGAGGGGGGCAGACTATCCTGTGCCTTGTATCATGTTCAGTAGGATCCCTGGCCTCTGCCTCTAGATGCCAGTAGTCCCTGGCCCCTGGTCATGACAATCAGAAATACCTACAGACCTTGCCATACATCCACTGGGGGACAAAATCGACCCCAGATAAGAACAACTCCAAAGTCCATCTACTCTCCCACTTCCCAGATATCATATTATTTAATCCATGAATTCTCCAGTCTATCTACTATCTATCTATCTATCTATCATCTATCTATCTATCATTTATCTATCAGCTATCTATCTGATAACGACTTTTAAACATAATCAAAACACCATTACCAAACCTAAAAATCTGGAATAATAATTCCTCAATATCATTATATAGCCAGTCCCCTTTTTCAAATCCAATTATCTCATAAATGCCACACTTTTTGTGTTTTTTTTCTTCTTGTCCTCTCTGTCTCCTCTCTCCCTTTCTCAATCTCTAGATGGAGAGATGATAGACAAATATAGTGATATATCACTATACTACATATACACACACATAGGGAGAATATATTTATAGATATAGTTATATATAACATATACATATGCACACATATGTGTGTGGGTAAGCAAGTGTGTGGACATGGATAGATGGGTATGGATAGTTTCAAGTACAAATGAGGTCAACATATTACAATTAATTTTAAGGCTTTTTAAATCTTTAGCTTTAATATTTATCAATCTCTTATTTTTCCTTGTAAGTTCTATATTAAAGAAATTACCTCATTTTTCCTGTAGAATTTCCCAAAGACTGGGATTTGCTAGTTGTATCCCCACAGCGTAGGTGATTCTATTGTTATTAGTATTTCCTGGTAGTTGAATCTAGAGGTGTGATCACATTTAAGTTCAAAAATTTTTGATAAGATGGTTTTCACAGAGCTTTGTGTCCCTCCAATAAAAGGTTCATGATGCCTGGATATCTCTCTTTATGAAATGTTAGGCATTGTTGATGATCAATGCCTAGATCTTTCAGTTCATTAAGCATTGCAAAAGGGTGATATTCCAATTCTATTATTCCACCATCAATTTATTAACTGGAAAACTTCTTAATAGAAACTTCTCTCATCAGCTAATGGACTGTTCAGGGAAGGAGACTGTATAGAAAAGGCAGAATAAATGATCAATTCTTTCATTTTATTGACTAGTTTTCAAAAAAATGACCAATTTCACTAGAACCCTCCCAAAGTGACACATTAGTTTTATTTTTTCATATTGTTATTGTTATGTAATCATGGGTTTAAACATATTTGATGCATTTGAATCCATTGTAATTATTAGGATTTTTTTTAATACTTAAATTTTCTTATATTTTTTCTAGTAGGATCTCTTTAAACTGACTCCTAGATTCTTTTGACAAGACCCAAGAGTCTTTGAAAGCTTTCTTTTTTTTTTTGGTTCCATATATAAGTGAGATCATATAGTATTCATTTTGTCTCTAATGTCTCAGCTATTTTTCCAAGGAATAAAAAGCATAAGTTCTTCTTGCAACAAAAAAAATGGTTTGATAGCTATATTACAGTCCTGTTAGACATATACCTATATCTATACATATTTCTTTATCTTTATATCTATTAAATTTTCTCTATGTATAAAATGAATATGATGTATAAGATTTATAAGTCATTGAAAAAATAAATCTCAAAATTTGCTGATGGAAATTACTATCTCTGTGACTTTGTTAAGCTACTTAATCTTTTTGAGACTGTTTTCTCATCTCCAAAATGGGCCTATAATGTTGATCATTTTTAGATGTCGTATGATTAAATTTATCAGTATATTTTACCACTCCATGTGCCAAGGTATTTTCTAATGTGTGGACACAATAAATAATCTTAGCTATTATTATTATTCTATTTTTCTAATTGACTCCCATCTGTCAAGAAAACCTATCTTGTTCCTCTCAAAACCTTATACGGTATAGTCGTTTTGGCAATAGACATTATATTACCTGTCTGCCCCATGGTAATAATTTTTTTTTTCTGCAACACAGAATCACAGATCTATGAGATTACTATAGAGGGGATAAAAAACGGCAATATAAAGGAATAATATCTGGTCATTCCTTTTTCTTTTGATACTAACATCACCTACTATCTTGTTTACTTTCCTTTTCTACCACTCTGCACTGGACTGATAGTTTCAATGATTCCTTCATAATAACTTCCCAAATCCTCTTCCTGGTCAGTGTGCTGAATAATTCTTCCATTTAACACCTACTCCTTTGACTTGGTTTCCATCTCCTGGAGAAATGAAGATTTGACTTGAACTCTAGCAGTCATCTGCCTGTCTGGATTACAAACCAGATGACTTGTCACAAGAAACTTTGGGGAGAAATGGAGTGGTTGTGATTTTTGAGGCTAAGACTATTATGCCAATTTAAATGGGTGAAACCACTTGCCTTATATTCTAACTTATTCCATCAATAAGAGGACTTTACATTTTCTTGCAGAACTGAGAAACATTCTTTGGTTGAGTGACACCTTTAGAAAAACCAATACCTCAGTTCAGAGATTCCATTGCTGTGAAAGAATTTTTTTTTAAAAGCTTTAAAAACTAAGAGAAAACAAAACAAACCTAATGCCTGTCTTTATGGGGACTCAGCACGTGCCTTGTTCTCAGCCATGCACAAGCTAAACAGATTTAATTGCCTTTTCATATGTCAAAACCAGCCTGTCCAGAGGGACACGATAAGAGAAGCTTGTAAAAGAATATTTTACGCTGTATCTGTTCCTAGAGCAATGGTGCTTGTGTTTCCAGGGCTGTCAATTAAGCAGATTTTTTCCCCAGCACATATTCATTAAGATACAGTTGCCAACTTCATTGCCACTGCATTTTTTGTTATTTACATTAGTTCTGGTTGAAGGACAATTTAAGAATGTTTTATGGGGAATAAAGAGAACCTCTGGCTGGATGATTTTTCTATCATTTATTATACTATACTAGCAGGGCAAATGACTTTGTACCCCTAATGATACACTCTTACCTGCACTTAGTCTGATCCTTTGAATTTTTTTTTTTTTGAATAATGTTCTATCACCACAGAACTTGTTCAGACATACATCCATTTATATTTATTGGCCATGCATTGAAGATGCATTACCAGATATTAGACACTGGGGATGGGAATGTGCAGCAAATGACCAAAGGGATTTTATAGCAAAAGGAGATATAGATCCACTTAAAAAAGTCAACCAAACTGCTTTGTTTAGATGGTCATAGGAGTGGAAACAAGGGGGAGGAGGGAGAACAAAGAAAAAGAAAAAATGACAAAAAATATAGGAGAAAAATGATACCTAGGAACAAAACAGGTATCATATAAGGATATCTTTGAATATAGTTGAAAATCTTCCAGTTCTGTCTCTAAAGACTCTGTCCTAGCCCTAAGAAAGTAGAAAAAAATACTGCTCTCTGATAGATTGTGACCAAAATTGGGGTTCAGGACAGCATCCAACCTTACACTTGCAAATAATGATGCACAGAAAAGGAGTGAGCATGTGTCAAAAATTACAGAGCATGTGCAAAGGTTTAAATTCAGAGCTACAGGGGCTTCCCTGGTGGCGCAGTGGTTGAGAATCTGCCTGCTAATGCAGGGGACACGGGTTCGAGCCCTGGTCTGGGAGGATCCCACATGCCTTGGAGCAACTAGGCCCGTGAGCCACAATTACTGAGCCTGCGCATCTGGAGCCTGTGCTCCGCAACAAGAGAGGCCGTGATAGTGAGAGGCCCGCGCACCGCGATGAAGAGTGGCCCCCGCTTGCCGCAACTGGAGAAAGCCCTCGCACAGAAACGAAGACCCAACACAGCCATAAATAAATAAATAAATAAATAAATTAAAAAAAAAATTCAGAGCTACAATTCCCTGAGTGGTTAATCACATGATATATTCAGAATTTGTTACTTTATAGTAGTGACTGGGAAGCCCCATGGAGCTATTGTCAGAAAGGATAGAAGAAAAGGATACCACTAGAAGCTTTGGTTTTGGAGGATATGTGACGCATTTTGCAGCTTCTAGGCTGTTTTCTCTTTTCTTATCTGAGTCATGGCTGTTGCAAAGAAGCGGACTCCAAGACAGTTATAAGCATGAAGGAGGTTTATTCGTGACTGCTCTTGGCATCAATATGTGTGAAAGGAAAAGGAAGAAGCAGGAGTGGGCAGAAAAAGAAATTAAGCTGTAATATATCAACAGACACCTCAACTAACCCTACAGTGGATTCTAAAGATAGGGTGATGCTTCAGAGTTATATGGAGTTGGGTTGAGGGGCATAGGTCTTTATAATCCCAAACTGAGAAGTAGTTGGATATGAGCAGTGAAGAGCTTGTGACCTTGGGTGAAGTAACTGTTCAGCTGAGGCAGTGCCCCAAGGAGTCTGGCAGCCACAAGATTTATTTCTGGACAACATTCCAGGCAGATGGGGAGATTCTGGGTGCTACATTACCCAGTGAAAATGATGATACTTTCCTCAAGGTGCTGTTGTGATAATTAAATTTAATCAATCTATTTTAAGGCATATGGCATGGCCTCAGTAAGTAATATTTAAATTCTTCCTTCTTAAAAACATCAAGTCAGAATTTTGAAATCTTTTGAAATTTATAAAGATTTGTAAAAGGTATTTCTGCTGTCATATTTCTAACCTCTTGAAGTTAGAACAAAATTTTTTGTATAATTATTTCATCTAACCTTCACAACAACTTTGTAACATAGGTGTTATATGCATTCCATTTTACAGAAATCTGAGACTTAGAATAATTTAGAAATATTTGCACAAAATCACAACAATCAACTATAAAGAACCAAAGATTTTATATGACAGCTGTTTTGTTATGTTTTGTTTTGTTTTTTCTATTCTAGAATGAGAATAAAGCTTGTAATCAGAAGGTCTGGGTTATTCATAGATCTTCCCCTAACGGACTTTATGATTTGGGCTAACTTAACACCTTTTGATCTCTATTCCTTTATTTATAGGTGAAACTTGCATTTTCAAGCTCTGTGATCTATGTTTGTCAGAAGTGCCTCCTACCACAAATGAAAAATGAAGAGATGCTTTAAGGGCAAAGTAAAGAAAAAAGTGAAGTGTGCTTCAGTGGTGAGAAAGCATGATACATTCAGTTATCTAAAAATAGTTAACTATGCCTAGAGCATACAGTCTGAGAAGATGTGTTTCCAAAGAGAAGTATGAGTGGGTAGGGAAGAAAAAGAACATTTAATGACCTAGTATGGAACTTAGACTTGAGGTAATAGCCAATGATGACATATTAAAAGTTAAGCAGGAGAGCAGCTAAAATCATACTGAGTTTTAGCAATATCGCTCTCAAAGCATATGGGTACTAGAGAGAAAGAGAAAAAGTGGGAGATGGAAGCCCTATTCAGAATTCGTGGCTAAAAGTATTGAGTGACTAAGCTGAAAAATAATGTCAGTGAATATAAAGAGAATATGGGTTCAAGAAATATTACTGGGCTTCCCTGGTGGCGCATTGGTTGAGAATCTGCCTGCTAATGCAGGGGACACGGGTTCGAGCCCTGGTCTGGGAAGATCCCACATGCCGTGGAGCAACTGGGCCCATGAGCCACAACTGCTGAGCCTGTGCTTCTGAAGCCTGTGCCCCGCAACGGTAGGGGCCGCAATAGTGAGAGGCCCGTGCACCGCGATGAAGAGTGGCCCCCGCACCACGATGAAGAGTGGCCCCTGCTTGCCGCAACTAGAGAAAGCCCTCGCAAGAAACAAAGACCCAACACAGCTAAAAATAAATAAATAAATAAAAGAAATATTACAGAGATAAATATGACTTAGTGGAACTCAACATTTATTGATTTATTTAACTAAGTGTTGCGTACTCTCTTTTGTGACAATAATTCTGTGACTCCGTGGAGATTTTGCCATGGTTGAATGGAGAAAAATACATAAAACAATTTCTAATTGCTATAAATATTTTGAAAGAAGCAAGAAACATATATACATTTAACTCATCCCACAATTTTGCTGTCCTTTGTTGTCTATCTTAAAAAGGACCCCTCCTTTATGATTCCCCTTTCTTCCTCTTTCTTGACTTTCTCACTTACTTTGACATATTTTATCTGGAAATAATATGTGTATTAATTCCAGTATCAGAGTAATGCTAGCTCTTAAAAAAATTAATCTCATAATTTCTATGGCTTATCTCAATAACAGTTTAATTCTTACTCACATAATAATACAATATGGATTCTTCTGATTGGTGAAAAGCCTTTTATTTGGATCCTCCTCAGAATCCATCCACTCTGTAGATACATTCAACTCTAGGTTTTCAGAGTTCTATGCATTCAGCCATAAACTGAGAAAATAATCAGAAGAATTTTTTTAAAGGGAGGTTGTTATAGGGCCTGATGGAAATAGCACACATCATTTCTACTCATACACCATTAGATAGAATGAATCATATAGTCATATCAAAATGCAAGTGAGGATAATAAAAGTAGTTTAATAAAAAGTAAAACTTGAAGAGGCAGAAAGTACAATGGTGGTTGGCAGGAGTTAGGGGAATAGGAAAGGGAAATATGATGGTTAAAATGTACAGACTTTTAGTTATAAGATGAATAATTTCTGGGGATCTAAGGTACAGCATGGTGACTATAGTTAATAACACTATTATATATTTTTATATTAAATATTATATACTCCAAATTTTTAAGACAGTAGATTTTAGTGTTCTCACCACAAAAAAAAGGTAACTATGTGAGGTGATGGGTGTGTTAATTAGCTTGATTGTGGCAATCATTTCATGATGTGTAGATATAAAACCATCATGTTGTATACCTCAAATATATACAATTCTATTTGTCAATTATACCTCAATAAAGCTGGTGGGAGGGGGGCGGGAACTGACACTGAAATGAACTAGATGTTGGAATTATCCAAAAAAAACTTTAAAAAAAGTTGTTATAGATATTTCAAAAGACATAAAATATTTGCATAATAAATGTGATAAAGAATCTCAGCAGAGAAGTAAATGCTATAAATAAGAAACAAATGGAAATCCTACAGCTGAAAATAATAATCACTGAAGTAAAAAATTCACTTGATTTGTCTCAGAGCAGGTTGGAAATGGCAGAAGAAAATCTGTGAATTTGAATGTAGAGCAATAGAAATTATCCAAGCAGAAGAAAAGAGAATAAAGTTGAAGGAAAATGAGCAGAACCTTATAGTACTGTGAGGATTACCAAGTTTTCTAAATATACATCTTAGTACCAGGAGGAGACAAAAGAGAAAACAGGGAAGAAAAATATTTGAAATTCTAGTGACTAAAACCTTACAAAAATTGATGAAAAATGGCAAATAAATATCCAAGAAGCTTACTATATCCAAAAGAAAACTTACTAAGTTAAGGTCAGGATGACTTTGAAATTCTTTTTGATTTTAGTTTGTATTAATACATCAATAATTTCACACAAAGTATTCAACATTTTCTTGAAAAAAAATTTTACTTGTTTATGTTCATTAATTTCATGTAGAGTTAAGTTCATTTGTTCGCCTTTGTATTTAATTTTAGAGTTTACTTCCATAATCTTCTTTATTCAACTTTATTTGGAATGTAGAAAATACTGACATGCTTCAAAAATCAAAGCCTATGCCTGTACCAACTTCCTCTTCCAATGACATCAGCTTAAAATGTAACCTACACTCTGGGTGCCTCACAACACAAGAATTTTTAAAAAGCCAAGTTCTTCATCTTCTCAGAGAAAGAAGAGGCTAGAAATTCTATTTTAGTAAGATTTGTATTATGTCTGTACTAAACAGACATTAACAGGATAACTGGTCATTAAAAGAATATTAAAGGAATATTATGAACAGCTCTTTGCCCCCAAATTTGAAAACCTTAATTAATGGACCAATTCCTTGAAAGATACAATCTACTAAAACTCACACCTTCAAAAAATCTACAGCTAACATCATACTTGATGATAAGAAAATAGATGCTTTACCACTAAGATTAGGAACAAAGTAAAGATGATCCCTCTTACCACTCTTATTCAAAATTGTACTGAAAGCCTTAATTAATGTAATAAGACAAGAAAACTAAATAACAGGTCAACAGATTGGGAGGGGAAAACTAAAACTATCTTTGTTCTCAGATGACATGGTTATTGATGTAGAAAATCACAGCGTTAAAAACAACAACAAACCAATAACTAATAAACAATTATAGTTGAGCTGCCAGATACAAGATTAATACACAAAAGTCAACTTCTTTCTTATACACAAGCAATGAACAATTGGAATTTGAAATTAAAACCAAAACACCATTTAAATTAAATCTAACAAAATATGCACAAGATCTAGATGAGACCTTGGATAATGGGGATAACTAATCCTTTTCAGCTCTAATATCCCACCAGGGGATCAGCATAGAGTGCTTGCAGCTGAGACTTGCAATTCCTGAAGCTTCTCCAGCTTCTTATCCAGTTTTCCCCGTCTCTGAGAGAAACTTTCCATGATATGCTTTTTATATGCTTATCAGAGGTCCATATGCCATTTGCTTTGCAGTAGGTTTATCTGTTCAATTGACAGTCTACTATAAAACAATGACAGAAGTAGCCTGTTTCTACTTTTGCCAAAACAATACTACACTGTCGCTTATTTTAGCTTTATTTTAAGTCTCTGTTCGTCTTCTTCAATATTATGTTCTCTATTCTGGGTCTTTTGTATAGACCGAGTAAGCAAGAACTGACATCTTAAAGCTTAACAATAATAAAGCAAAAACCCAATTTAAAAAAGGGCAAGGCTTCCCTGCTGGCACAGTGGTTGAGAATCTGCCCGCCAATGCAGGGGACATGGGTTCCAGCCCTGGTCTGGGAAGATCCCACATGCCGCGGAGAAACGAAGTCCGTGAGCCATATCTACTAAGCCTGCGCGTCTGGAGCCTGTGCTCCACAACAAGAGAGGCTGCGACAGTGAGAGGCCCGCGCACCACGATGAAGAGTGTCCCCCGCTCACCGCAACCAGAGAAAGCCCTCACACAGAAACGAAGACCCAACACAGCCATAAATTAATTAATTAATTAACTAATTAAAAAAAAAAAAAAAGGGCAAAAATCTGAAAAGACACCTCACCAAAGGGGATAGGCAGATGGGAAATACGCATGTGAAAAAATGATAAACATCATATGTTATTAGAAATAGCAAATTAAAACAACAAAGAGATATTACTCTACACTTATTAGAATGGTCAAAATCCGAAACACAGACAATGCCAAATGCTACTGAGGATATAGGGCAACAGAACTCTCATTCACTGCTGAAGGGAATGCAAAATAGCATAGCCACTTTGGAAGACAGTTTGGTAGTTTCTTGTAAAATTAAACATACTCTTACCATAAGATCCAGCAATCATGCTCCTTGGCATTTAACCAAATAAGATGAAAACTGATTTCCACACAAAATATTTGTACCTGAATATTATAGAAGCTTTATTTATAATTACTAAAATTCAGAGGCAATTAACATGTCTTCCAACAAGTGAATGAAGAAACAAAATGTGGTACATTGATATGACAAAATATTATTCAAAAATAAAAAGAAATCAGCTCTTAAGCAATGAAAAGATAATAGAGAAATGTTAAAAATGCATAATGCTAAGTGAAAAAAGCCAATCTGAAAAGGTTACATACCGTATAATTCCATTAGATGATATTCTGGAAAATACAAAACTATGGAGACAATAAAAACTCTGTACTTTTTGCTCAGTTATTCTGTAAACATAAAACTGCTAAAAATAGTCTATTATTTTTTAAAAAAACTTTGCATTTCTAAGAGTTTTGTGTTTCTGTGATGATTTTTTTTTTAAGTTACAAAATGCTGATCTCCTTTTGTTGAACTAAAACAAACATACTCTGTTAGTGCTATTTTGAGCATGTTGAAGATTATGTTTGTTTCTTGTTCTTTGTTTTAATTCTGAGTGTTTGAGTGTTTAATTCAGTATTTGGGGACTAGACTTTTAGAGAGTTCTATTCTGTAAAAGCAGGGATTTAGCACTGGTGAATAGGATACTGAAACTTTCCTTTTTAATCAGTCCACTTCTTTATTCTGTGAAAGAGAGTATGACTTTAATTCCACAGTTTGATGTGTGGTTTGGGCATGGTCTATCCATGTTTATTCCCTGATGCTCTGAAAAGACACTCTGATGAGATGGCTACTGCAGGCATGTGAATGGAAACCACCCCGAGTTCAAATACAGTTGGCAATTCCTTACTCATTTGCCATTGTATAACTGGTTTTACACATGTGCCAAAGATTTCTCAGAGCTGGCAGAAAGGGAGTATTTTTTCTATCACTCAGAATATATTACAGAATGCTTTGGGGCATTGATCTCTTTCTCATGCTGGGCTGCTGCAAACTTGCCTTTTATGCTATTTTGCTAAATGCTTTGTTCCTGTCAACTCACTCATACTAGAAATATGAACATGATTTTTGCTTCCTAAAGATACCTGAAAAGTAAAGGAAAAGAAATCACAATGTATAGAAAAATAGACACATCCCAGAGCTATAACCTACTTGAAATTGGCATGTTCCTTTTGAAGAGATTAGATATGAATTTTCTTCAGCCACTGACCTGGACCAAAAAAATGGAGCATAGAGGAAAATTCCTCTCCTCCTCTAAAAAAAGATACCTAATATAAAAGGAGTACAATTACATCCATGTAGTGAGATGCAGTTGTTGAAATTGTAATGATGATAATAATGTTATAATTTATAAAAAAATTATTTTGTGACAAATAAGTGTTTTACATGCCTCATATCGCTTAAAAAGTTACCACTTACCCTTGAAATAATACCTCATGATTTTACACATCAGATAATTGAGGCGCTATATATTGATGTATCCTGCCTGTGGTCACAAGTTCATAAAGGATAAAGCCAGGATTTGAAATCAAGTCCACTTATTTTGAGGTCAAAGATGGCAAAATTAATGGTGCATCAGCTAAAACAGGTATATAAACAGCCCATATAACTTCCTGTAAAGAACGTTTTTTAATGGCCCAACCTGTACTTGCAGAAATCTCTCAGATGCTAGCATTTGACAGGGGTTAGAGATCTCTCCTATTCCTCAGAAGACTTTCCCATCAAAGTAATCTGACCCATTGCTTAATAAACTTCTATGCCAGTGAGTGGCCCACTTGAAAAATTTCTATTGCAAGACATATTCTCCCCTCTAAGATTTCATGGACCAATTTACCATTCTTCTGTGTGTTCAAAACAAAAAAAACTCAATTCTTGCCACTAAACAAAACAAAACTTCATTTGGTTTATCAGAACAGGGTATGATCAAAATGAAGATATTCAATGATAATTATAGTCAAAATTTCTCATCAGATTTCTTATATCTCCAAGAATTCCTTAATCATCGACAGCTATAGATTTATCCCAAATTCAGACTGCTCATTATCTGCCATCTGACCAGGTGAAAAAAATCAGAGGTCGATACTCTGCTGGACTGAGAACACAAAGAGTTTAGTACTGTGATTAGATTATTCCAAAATAAATTTGTTTAAGTCTTGCAAAACATTGTCATGCAAAATAACAACTTCCTTTCATACATATTTTAGTTTGAGCATATGATAAAATCATTCTTCTAACTGATAGGAGAGTAAAGGGAAGTGATGTCAGGTATTGCTTGGACTTCATTATTGTAAAGGACTAGCCTCAGACTGGTTTCTAACTGATTAAAAAATAATTTTAGTGTAAAATGATGGATCGAGTGTACATGGGTATCATGTGTTTGATCTGAGACTCCAGTGAATTCATGATAAATGGAAAAAAAAGTAATAACAACAAATGAAAGGAGGATGGTACTTTTCAAACAGTTAGAAAATAAAACACAAAGAATTTCTGAATTAAGAAACTTGGGAAAAACACTGGATCCTAGGACACATAACAAGGAAGCTGCAGCCAAGTAATAAATCTATGTGTCCTACAACACCCTAAAGAGGCTCAAAACCAGATATCTGAAGTATTTCAGAGAAAGAGAAAAGAACTTGGGAGGATCAATGGATCCCTGGTATATCCAGTGATACCAGTATGGGAGGATTGATGGATCAGATCCTAATATATACCAAGCACTATTCTATACACTGGAGAAAAGAGAAAAGACAAAAATCCCTGCTCTGATGAAGCCTAGTTGGATATAAACAAATATAGAAAATTTATGAAATGTCAGATTTTGATAAGTGTTTTGGAGGAAAATAAAGAAGAAGAGAAGGAAAGAATGAAGGAGGAAAGAGGTAACAATTTTAAATGGTATTGTTATGGGAGTCATCACTGAGAAGGTGGAATTTGTGCAAAGACCTGAAGGAGACATGAGAGCAGTCCAAGAGAATATCTTTAAAAAAAGAAAAAGAATAAGTAAAAAAGTAATAATAATAATAAACGCTCTAAGGCCTGATCACACTTGAACATTCAATAAAAACCATAGAGGTTTGTGTGTCTGGGATGTAATAAACGTGCAGGTAAGTATTAGGGGGTGAAGCATACAGGGATAAAATGAGGCTAGATTGTGTAGGGCCATGAAAATCATTGGAAAGATTGACTTTTTTACACACAAAAATGTACACAAACCTTAATTACACAGCTCAATGAATATTGACAAATGAAGAGTCCTGTGTAACCATCAGCCAGATCAAGAAACTTGCCTCTCACTCCAGAAAGTTTTCTGTGCCTCTTTCTATTCAGTTCCCCCAAACCTGGCAACCAATACTCTGATTTCTATCATTATGATTAGTTTTATTATATTCTTGAACATTACATAGATGCAGTCATCTAGCAGGTACT
Organism: Balaenoptera acutorostrata; assembly: GCF_949987535.1. NCBI lineage: Eukaryota > Metazoa > Chordata > Mammalia > Artiodactyla > Balaenopteridae > Balaenoptera > Balaenoptera acutorostrata. Next base: position 64,415,256 of record NC_080064.1, read on the forward strand.
TTCTGTTGTCTGACTTCTTTAGCTCAGCATAAAATGAGAGGGATAAGTATGATTTATATCAGCAGCTCACTTTCTATTCCTGCTGAATTGTATAGATATGGTGTGGTTTGTTTATTGATAAGCCTTCGGGTTGTTTCTAATTTGAAGCTACCAACATTCAAGTTCACAAGTCTTTCATTCATGTCTTTCTAAGTTGATACGTAAATTTAATGAATTCTAATCAAGATCTCAGCAGACTTTGTTAATTGAAAGTGATTAATTTATTCTATAATTTAAATGAGAATAAAAAAATATGGGATAACTGAAATAATTTTGAAAAAAGAAGAAAAAAAGATGGAATAGTAACACTATTTAACAATTTACTTTAAATCTACAGTAATTAAGGCAGTGAAGTGTTGGCATAATGATGATCACACACCAGTGTTAAAGTCGAGAACTCCAAAATCAGTGTTAAAGTCTAGAACCCAGAAATAGACCTACACATTTCTAGTCAATTGATTTTTAACCAAGATTCTAAGGTAATGAAAATAATTCTGGAAAAACTAGACTCCTATTTGGAAAAACTAAGCCTTTATTATGATCTCACCCATCACAAAAATTAACTCAAAATAGATTATGGGCATAAATATTAATATAAAACTACAATACTTCTGTAGAGGAACAAAGGAGAAAATATTTTCAAACTTGGGCTAGGCTAATCTCTTTTTAATAAGTCACCAAGATCACAAATTGTAAAAGAAAAAATTGATAAGTTGGACCTCATCAATATTAAAAACATCTGATCTTCCAAAGACACCTTTAAAACTTAAAAATCAAGTCACTGACTGGGGGAAAATATTTGCAACATGACAAAAAATGTGTATATAATATAAGATATACAAATAACTCACAATAATAAGAAAAATAACTAAATTTAAAAGTGAAATAGTAGCATGAATAAAAAGTTAACAAAAGAAGATATGTAAATAATCAATGAAGATATGAATAAATGTTTAACATCACTAGCATTCAGAGAAATTCAGATTATATCCACAATGACATAGCAACACACATCCACTAGAACAATAAAAATTAAAACAAGTAACCATGTAAAATATTGATGCGCCTATGGAACAATTGAAGTGTTCAATATTTGCTAGTAAAACAGTACAAGCACTTTGGAAATTATTTTGGCAATTTATTATAAATTTAAGCATATACTTAATATCATCTAGAACTATAACTCTCTTTACCTGACAGAAATAAAAATGTATGTCTACACAAAAATTTATAAGTAAATATCATAAAAACCCCAAAATGGAAACAATGAAACTACCTCTCAGCAGATGGATGGATTAACTGATTGTGGTTTATACACACAACTGAATACCACTCAACAGTAAAAAAAAAGAAGAACAAACTACTGGTTACATTCAACAACATAAATGCATCTCAAAAACAAACCAAGCAAAAGAAATCAGACACAAAAGAGTCCTACTGTATGATTCCAATTGTATGAAATTACAGAAGAGGCAAAACTAATCTGTAGTGATAGAAAGTAGATTAGTGGTGGCCTCCAGCCAGAAGTGAGGGTGATTAAGACACACAAGGGAACTTTCAGGGGTGATGGAAAGATACTATACCTTGATTGTGGTGGTGCTCTCAAGGGTGTGTGCATTTAATTAAATTCATCAATGATATCCTTAAAATAAAAAATTTTATTGCAAGTAAAATAAACCTTAATAAAGTTGACTTTTTAAAAAATCAAACACTTAGTTTCCAACATTAGTTAATCACATTCACAGAGCACTTGGACGTCAAAGTAATCTTCTGTTCTTCTATTTATTTAAATATAACATAAATCTGTTTCCCACAATACAGAATCACTTTGATATCCAAGTAGCTACTAAACAGTTACTCAAAGTACTATAGAATCTAAACCACAGGTATCAGATTTTATCACAAAAAATGAGCTTGAGATCAAAATCAACTATTAACTTAGTGTTTTTCACAGAAATTTCTGACCTTCCAAGAATATACGTGCACTATAATATTTCCCATTTCAGAGCTTACCAGATTTGAAGAATTTCTGATTCTTGTGCAAGTCTATTTATTTTTATAATGAACTATTAAGAGACTAACATCAAGGGCCTAGTTTGCTTCAGATATAAATATCATTATGAAAAAATGTCCAGTGGTAGACATAGCTGAAAATTCTTGAAATTCAATATCATTAATTCTGAGTGTTCTTAGAAACCTTAATTGCCCTCTTGAGATTAGATAATATCTATATATTCTATTCTGTTTCCATTAATATGCTTTCAGTTTTGAGTAAGTGTGGGATTGTTGACTCTCAAGGAAAATTCCAAAACAGCTGCTTTTTATTGTTGCAAAGGGAGTTAGGAACAGGAATTGTGGTTTTGAAAGCATTGTACGTATTTTACCATGAATTTGTGTGATAATATTGTTTACTGTTCATAATTAGCACTACTGGCACATATGAATGGTTTCAGAGACAGAACAGAACTCTCAGATTTGTGATTTATTAGTAATTAAGTTTGAAGAAAAACTTTGGGTCTGAGAAAGTGAGGCAAATTATATTAAGGCAAAGAATGCCATCTGCGCTTCTATGGTCTACACCAATGGAAACAAAGACACCTAGGAAGCTTGTTTGCACCTTAGAATGCACTGTGGGGCCCAGCAGTTAAAAACGCAAAGGGTAGTCTTCAATAATAATAACCACACTTAAAAAGAGAAAGATTTAAATGTAGTCTATGTATTGATTAATCAGTACTAAACCAGTGTTCTTTACACTTTCTATACTGCAACCATAGAACAGAATGCATTTTACAAGCAACCCTGTGTGCATACAATACACACACATCTGAAACAACCGTTTCTCAAAACTTTGATTATTCTTAAGATGTGCAGTATTTTCTATTCTATTCTATTCTAGCCTATGCCTTTTTTTATATTGGTTTCCTTCCATCTCAGTAAATAAAGTTCATAGTCAGTTAAACCACAGTTTGAAAAACTGCATTAACATCTAAATATAAGACTGATAATGTTTATTAATTGTACTAGTCAGGGTTCTTTAGGAAAACAGAACACGAAGGAGATATATAAAGTAGATTTATTATAGCAATTGGCTAACATGGTTATAGAGGTCGAGAAGTCCCACAGTCTGTCTGCAAGCTGGAGAGCCAGGAAAGCTGGTGTTATAATTCAGTCTGAGTCCCAAGGCCTGAGAAGAGGGGTTGGGTAGCACTGGTATGAGGCCCAGGGGAGTAAGGCCCAAGAACCAAGAGGTCCAATCTCTGTGGGCAGAAAATAGATGTCCCAGCTCAAGACAAGAAAGAGACAATTCTCCCTTCACCTTTTTCTCCTATTTGGTCCTCAAAGGTTTGGATGATGCCTGCCCATATTGGTGAGGGCCAATCTTCTTTACTCACTCTACTGATTCAAATGTTTATCTCTTCCAGAAACACCCTCACAGACACACTGAGAAATACTGTTTTACCAGCTATCTGGGCATCTCTTAGCCCAGTCAAGTTGACACATAAAATTAACCATCACCTAAATTCAATCCAAGTATTTCTTATTCTGAATGGAAATTGGAAAATGGTACAACTAGTTAAATAAGGGCCTGGAAATGGTCAAAAAGAACTAAACTCTTTCTTATTCTACTGTTATCCAGATCCTGGGCTAGGCAGTTTAAACATGTGATTTCATGCAATTTTGTGTTAGTACAAAAGAAGAGGAAAAGCCCCTGATGGTCTTGGCTGATGTAGAAGTACATATTCTAAATATATGAACTAAGTTTTCAAAGTTTTAGTTTCCTTTGTAATAGTGTTTAAAATTGAGTATGTTCTGCCTATTAGAAAACAGTAGCTGGAAACAAGTTTCTCTAAAATGCTGACAAACATTAATAATTAAGCTTAATGGAATGCTCATCTTATACCTACTTTCAGAAGATTAAAGAATAAATATATTTTAGAAAGATTTATTTAATTCATTTTATTCAACAAGTAATTTTTGATTCCCAGCCATGGCCCAGGCACTAGATTTACAGTAGTATTTTAAAAAATTGGTTCTCATGGAATTTACAACCTAGTGATAGAGTTAGGGATGAGAAAGAAGAAAAAAATTAGTAAAATAGGTAGTAAGTTAAATGATTATATGAATACTTTGAAAAAAAATAAAACAGGAAAGGGAGCTATGGAGGAACTGGGGGTTTACAATTTTAAATAGAGTAGGATATAAAGGTTTCACTAAGAAGGTAACATTTCAGTAATTTTAGTAAATAAATCAAGGTGCCATGTGGCAGAAGGGCAATCTAAACAAAGATATAATTTAAGGGTTGTGAGCATTATTATTAAAAAGTAGATCTCTACATGTCTAATTTACTTATTTTCAAAAGCTGTTTGAGAAATGGGAAGAAGGACTTAAAAGATCTGACTTGTAGGTAATTTCTTCCCCTTTGCCAAAGGAACACTGCCAAGATAAAGAAAAGAAGGCAGATGTATTAGTCATCTCCAGCTGCTATAACAAAATACCATGGACTGAATGGCTTAAACAACAGACATTTATTTCTCACACTTCTGGAGGCCAGGAAGTCCAAGGTCAATGTGCTGGCAGATTCAGTTCCTGATGAGACTCTCTTCATGGCTTATGGACAGCCATCTTCTCACTGTGTCCTCACATAGGAAAAACAAAGAATATTCTGGTTTTCTTCCTCTTCTTTTTTTTTTTTTTTTTTAAATTATTTATTTATTTATTTATTTATGGCTGTGTTGGGTCTTCGTTTCTGTGCGAGGGCTTTCTCTAGTTGTGGCAAGTGGGGGCCACTCTTCATCACGGTGCACGGGCCTCTCACTATCGCGGCCTCTCTTGTTGTGGAGCACAGGCTCCAGATGCGCAGGCTCAGTAATTGTGGCTCACGGGCCTAGTCGCTCCGTGGCATGTGGGATCTCCCCAGACCAGGGCTCGAACCCATGTTCCCTGCATCGGCAGGCAGACTCTCAACCACTGCACCACCAGGGAAGCCCTTCCTCTTCTTATAAGTACACCATTCCTATCAAAGGGGTTCCCAACCTCATGACCTCATCTAAACCTATTCACCTCCTGAAGGTCACATCTCCAAATACCATCACACTGAAGATTAGGGCTTCAATATATATAATTTCAGAAGGACACAAATATTCAGTCTATAACAGTAGGTGACTTAATTTATCTTCCTGTTAACATCATAACTGGACCTCTGTGTAAATGGACTAATTATATGTACTAGGAAAGTGTACTTATGTAAAAAATGTTCTTACGAAACCCCAGATGTCCACTGCTTATAGTAAATAAACTTAGCATCAATGTATTCATAAGGTGTGGCTCCCTGGGAAATGTCATCTAGGTTGTGTTATTAAGACTAAACACTTCCTGCTATTTGACTAGTAACATGAGCCCCTAACTTGGAGAATTTACTAACTCTGAGCCAGAGAGCATGTATTGAAGTACCTGGGAGTAGCCCTCAATCTCTAGGGTGACTCCATGCATGCTTCTTCTAGCCTCTTGATTGCTGGTATCCTTGACATTATTATTAGAGTTTGATACTCAATAATTTCTCTGATTTCTGTGAATCTGACTTGACAATCCAATCTTTTGGGTTAGTTCAGGATAGGATATAATCTGACATATATTCTTAGGTTCCAGGTTTATTCAATGCAAAGTCATACATTCCTGAAGCATTGACTTTGCTTAATAGTAAATCATCGTATTGTACATCTATTATTTATGCCTGACCATTATTTCTTCTCCCTTTTCAGTACTCACTGGAGAACTATGCCTTTATTTTCATGTTTTTCTATTGTGATTATCAATCAAATTTTGTTCATTACACCCCACTGCCTTCTCTTTTTCAAGGAGGGGCACACAAATCAAGATAAACCATTTAGATCCTCTTTTTGGAGATCTGAATCTTGAGCAAGGTAACATAAGGAGGAAAAATGATTAGATTCAATGACAGTGTTCTGAAGGTATTGCTAATTTATTACTGTTCTTTAGACTCTAAATTGCTTTAGTTCAAGTAGTAACTGGAGTAAAATAATCTGTGTTCTTGACTTGAAGTAAATGTGTATATTTTAGATCTCAAATATATGATAGGCATTGTGAAGTATAAAATAGGAAAGTTTTATTATCTTAAATTTATTATTAACATATAATCACCTACACAGAGGAATCCATTTCGGCACAAACTATGACATAGTATTTTGATACAAAAGAGTCCAAACAGAAATGACTCTCAAACTTCAATGAAATTTCTAGAAGTTTTTTAAATTCATAATCATGGATCCCATCTGATTCAGCAGATCTGCCTTTTTAATAAACACCCTAAATGTTTCCCCAAAAATGGGAATTTCAGCTAAAAACTCTTGTTAGCAATGAATTTCAGATTTCATGTAGCAATGAAGAGAGTTTTTCTTTGTTCAGTTATCAGGCTATAAACTAGCCAGTTGTCCTGTCAGTCCCCTGTGTGGGAGTTGTTTCTAGTTCACTCTTACACCAGGGATTATATCCTTACATGGATATGCCATATTAAATTTCCCTCCTTGGGAAGTTTCTGGGCTTTGTCTTCTTAAAAAGCCCAGTCCTGTAATATTGTGTAAACTAGAGATCAAGTTCGTCTTGTAGCAAATATCTTCAAGGCAAAAGATAGTTTCAGTGTTATACTTTTCTTTCCAAGTTTATGCCCTCATTTCATTTTTTTGCAGAATATTCTTTACCTTAGTGATCAAAAGGACCTCAGTGTGAAATTTTAATTTAAATTAATCCATGATTGATAGTTTCCCCAGAAAAATGAGAGAAAAAGGAGATATATTTTCTCTGGGAGAAACTCTATTCATATCAAGTAATGAGGTTCAGGACAGGCCACCCCAAGGTACATGCTGATTATTTTGAGCTGAAAACAATGGAGACCCAAAAGACTCAGGAAGAAACTTTGAACTTCCTTCTAACTGCCTAAAAGGATTTAGATAGAGGACCTGTTCCAGGAAGAGAGCTATCACCGTAGATAACTACAGTATAACATGAACTAGGTGTAATAGACAGGGAGGAATCCAGGTAAGTCTGTTTGTTAAAATTCCTCTCTGTGTCTCATTGTTCCTATATGGCCCAGCAAACATTTGTTTATCAAACATTTGCTTTTTTCATCTTCCTGTGAATTGCCTTTCTTCCCTTTGAAATCCCAAACCCCTATTCCCTTCCCCTTAGTTAATTAAGGATGACATATATATCTCATTTTACCTGACTGTCTTTGGAATCTCTCATGTTACATGGATTCCCTGTACATATGTAATTAAATTTATTTTTCTCCTGTTAATCTGTCTTATGTCATTTTAATTATTCAACCACCCAAAAGGACCAAGATGGTAAGAGGGAAAATTTTCCCCCAGCACATGTCAAAGAATTCCCACAAATGAAGTCTCAAGGAAAATTATTTTTTAAACACACACACACACAGACACACACACACACACACAGAAGCATAGCACAAGAAAAAAAAAAGACGAAAGTTGCATATCAGTTTCAATGGGGTATTGTAATTGTCAGATACAATATAAAATAAGTATGTTTGGTAGGTTACAAAATTATAATATAAGCATGAAAAGTAGTAAAGAACTAGACAATTTTATTAAGAACTATATGGAATTCCTAGAAAGATATAACACTGTTAATTGTAAAACATAATTAAAGAGTTTAACAGTAAATTAACAAATTTAAAATGAAGTCATATGATCATTCTAATAGATGCAAGAGGGCAAAAAGCCTTAAAATTTAAAATTCATGCATAATAAAAACTCTTACTTGAGACTGACACTTCAGGATGTGGAGAAAAATGAAAATCAACAAATTTCTATTCACTCTAACTGCCTCAAAAACTGTTGCAGTAAAAAAAAAGTGGAGGATGAGAAGATGCTCATGGCCTAGGTTTCAGGCAAGTCCCTAGTACAGCCGCCAAGTGTGGGTTCTTGGCTTCACGCAGGAAAGAATTCAAGAGCGAGCCATAGTAAAGAGAGAAAGAAAGTTTATTCAGGGAGATACACACTCCATAGACAGAGTGTGGGCCATCTTGGAAGGCAAGAAACCCCAGGGGTTGTCAGTTTTTATAAGGGTGGGTAATTTCATAGGCTAATGAAATTACCAACTATTATTCCAGCTATTTTGGGGGAGGATTATTCCAGGTATTTTGGTGGAGGGGTAAGGATTTCCAGTAATTGGGCCACTGACCACTTTTGACTTTTATGGTCCTCCTTGGAACTGTCATGGCACATGTGAGTGTGTCATTTAGCTAGCTGATGTGTTACAATGAGTGTGTACTGAGGCTTAATGTCAAGTGGAAGTCAATCATCCACCATCTTGGACCTAGTCGGTTCTAACCAGTTCATGTCATGTCCTCAATGGCTGTCATTCTCTTAAAGGTTGTGCCCTACCCCTTTCCTGTCTCAAAACAATACAAAATAAAAACTTATAATCAACAATGAGAGCAAATTGAACCATACAGACTGTATATTTTTAGCATTACTAACAGAGTACATCTCAAATTTCAAATTGCCTATAAATAGAAATCTCACTGCCTCTGGGGATGGAGGATGGGTGAAGAGGGATGCTCAAGAGAGTCCATGAAAAAGAGCTCAGAGGAGTGGAAAATTAAACAAAGCATAGATTAAATCACCTCCTGAAAGAGAAATTGGAATGATGACAAAGTACTGAACACAGGTCAAGACTTGGTTACAGAAAAAGAACTTAAAGGTGTGTAGAACCAGAAATGGTAGCCTTGAAGACACATCGCTTCTGGAAAAGAGATAGATATATGGAGAATATGAGCCACAAAAAGGAAAGAAAGGAAATGAGATCATATAGAAATGAAAAAGAAACAAGATTCATTGACTTTTTTCCTGGACCATGTCACAAAACCATCACCATCCATAAATCAAAACTACACAGGGGTGGGGTGGGGAGGGGTGGTGGTAGTTCTCAAACTAAAAACCCATTACAGGAAATAAGAAAAAAAAAAAAAAGACCACATTCATACAAAACAAACACAAAAAAACAGAAAACACATGTAAAAACTTCCCTGCTAACAAAAAGTTTTTCTCCCAAAAAACCACAAATTTGAAGAAAACTGGAGGAGCCAAAACCCCAAGCTGAATCAAATGTCCTCAAGCAAGCATTTAGATATAAGAGGCACTTTAAGCCTGAAAATAAAATACCAGGAACAAAAATGAACAATAAAACTTGGAAAAAATAAAACAAGTCAAATTCAGTAAAGAAATAGAACAAAAAGACACAATTATCTTACAAATGCAGACTATATCATAAGGCACCAAAAGAAGAATAGATTTAAACCAAAAGTTAATAAAGGCCAAAGAAGAAATCAAGAAAAGAATGAAGATAATTAGTCAATAAAATAAATGATTAATAAAATAAATAATTAAAATTTTAAGTAAATAAGGGGAGAAAAGGGAAGTAGTAGTTAAAGGGTACAAAGTTTCTGTTATACAAAATGAGTAAGTCCTAGAGATCTATTATACATATGCTATCTATTATAGCATAGTGCCTATAGTAAATAACACTGTATTAAATACTTTAAAATTTGCTAAGGGAATAGATCTTATGTTAAGTGTTCTTATCAAATACACAAACAAAAAAATAATAATAAATAAAGAGAGTGGGAGGAAACTTTTGGAGTGGATGGATATGTTTATTGCATAGATTACACTGATGGTTTCATAGGTGTATACTTATCTACAAACTCATTAAGCTGTATACATTAAATATGTACATCTTTTTGTATGTCAATTATATCACAATAAACTGGTTTAAAAATAAATAAATAAGAAATCAAATAAGATAAGCAAGCACTAAAAAACTGGGGTGAAGTGAGAGTAGCATCGACATATATATACTACTGAATGTAAAATAGTTAGCTAGTGGGAAACAGCAGCATAGCACAGGGAGATCAGCTCAGTGCTTTGCAATGACCTAGAGGGATGGGATAGAGAGGATGGGAGGGAGGCTTAAACAGGAGGGGTTATGGGGACATATGTATGCATATGGCTGATTCACTTTGTTGTACAACAGAAACTAACATGGTATTGTGAAGCAATTATACTCCAATAAAGATATATTAAAAAACAAAGCAGTAGAAAATGGCTGAAATGGAAAACAGGCAAAGGAGATAAATTTTATATATATATATACCATATATATATAGATTTTATATAATTATATCCCTAAAGAATAAAATAAAAACAATGTAACAGAACTAATCATTAAAACTACATTTTAAGAAAACTTTCAAGAAACAGAATACCTGAACTTACACACTGGCAAAAATTGACCCAAAATAATCAGCTGTAATATGTATCCTAGTAAAACTATTAAAGATAAAGAAAAAGTTCTACAAAAAAAAAAAAAGAAACTTACAAAGGCAAAATAATTCCACTGGTATTAAATGTCTCAAAAGAAATGTACAAGGCAACAGCAGAGAAGCAATTTCAAAAAAATTTAACTAAAACTATGCAAACTGGCTAAGCTCTTTTTCAAGCATCAAGGCAATAGGAAAAACAGTATTGAAGGGTGCCAGAACTCAGGGAACACTGTAGGCACATGTCCTTCCTGAAGAATCTGCTAGAGCATAGATTAGGAAAAGTTTTTCTGTGAAGTGCTAGATGGTAAATATTTTAGGCTTTGAGGTCCATTTACTCTCTATCACAAGTATTCAGCTCGGTGTATGTGGTACAAAAATAGCCATAGACAATACATAAGGAAATCATCATGACCGTGTTCTGATTAAACTTCATTTACAAAAAAGGAAGCAGGCCAGATGAGGCCTGTGGGCCTTAGTCTGTCCTCCAATACCAAAAGATGAGTTTTATCCAACAAAATGATGCCTGGAGAAACTTTTTCAATAGTACTGATGGTGAGTTCTTCACATGGCTAATTAGAAGACTAAACCAGCCTTTTAATTTTTGGGGAAACCACCATACTGTTTTCCACAGTGGCTGCTCAATGTTAGGGTTTGGATTAAAATATAATATGCAAACACTACATGACCTGAAGAAGTAAAAAGAGTCCAAATTTTTAAAAAAGAGAAAGAGAAGAAAGGGAAAGTTGAATAAGATCATAGATTCTTTTTTTTTTTTTTGAGATATAATTGATGTATATTATATAAGTTACAGGGTGTACACCATAGTGGTTCACAATTTTTCAAGTTATACTCCATTTATAGTTATTGTAAAATATTGGCTTTATTCCCTGTGTTGTATAATATATCCTTATAGCTTATTTACTTTATGCATAAGAGTTTGTACCTCTGAATCTCCTACGCCTATCTTGCCTCCCCCACTGATAACACTAGTTTGTTCTCTATATCTGTGAGTCTGTTTCCTTTTTGTTATATTTACTAGTTTGCTTTCTTTTTTAGATTCCACATATAAGTGATATCATGCAATACATGCAATATTTGTCTTGCTCTGCCAGACTTATTTCATTAAGCATAATATCCTTCAAGTTTATTCATGTTGTTAAAAATAGCAAAATGTCATTCTTTTTTATGGCTGAGTAGTATTCCATTGTGTATATATACCACATAATTTTATCTATTCATCTGTTGATAAACACTTAGGTTGCTTCCATATCTTGACAAGTGTAAATAATGCTGATATGAATATAGGGTTGCATGTATCTTTTCAAATTAGTGTTTTTGTTTTTTTCAGATATATATATATATATATATATATACACATACATATGTGTATATGTGTGTGTATATATATATATATATATATATATATATATATATATATATATATATACATATACACACACACATACACATACCCAGGAGTGGAATTGCTGGGTCATATGGAAGTTCTATTTTTAATTTTTTAAGAAATCACCAGTAGTTCCACAGTGGCTGCACTGATTTACATTCCCACCAAAAGTGTATGAGATTTCCCTTTTCCCTATATCCTCGCCAACCTTTGTTACTTGTGGTCTTTTTGATGATAGTCGTTCTGACAGGTGTGAGGTGATATCTCATTGTGGTTTGAATTTGCATTTCTCTGATGGTTAATGATGTTGAGCATCTTTTCATGTTGGCCATCTGTATGTCTTCCTTGGAAAAATGTCTATTCAGATATTCTGCCCATTTTTAATCAGATTATTTGGTTTTTTGATGTTGAGTTGTATGTGCTGTTTATATATTTTGGATATTAACCCCTTATTGGTCATATTATTATCAAATATTTTCTCCAATTCAGTAGGTTATCTTTTCATTTTGTCAATGATTTCTCTTGCTGTGTAAAAACTTTTAAGTCTAATTAGATCTCATTTGTTTAGTTTTGCTTTTGTTTATTTTTGCTTTTATTTCCTTTGATTTAGGAGACAGATTGAAAAAAATATTGCTATGATTTGTAAAAGAGTGTTCTGCCTATGTTTTTTTCTAGGAGTTTTATGGTTTCCAGTCTTACATTGAGGTCTTTAATCCATTTTGAGTGTATTTGCATATATGGCATAAGAAAATGTTCTAATTTCATTATTTTACATGTAGCTGTCCAGTTTTCCCAGCACCACTTATTGAAGGGATTGTCTTTCCTCCATTGTATATTCTTGCCTCCTTTGTTGCAGATTAATTGACCATAAGTGTGAAGAGCATAGATTCTTGAATGAGAAATTGATGGGGTCAAAGAATTCCATTTACAACTTTTTTTGTATTACAACTTATACAAAAATATTAATATAAAATTAACCACTGAGTATACAATATTCCTAAACAGTAGAATAAATTGAAAAAGCAAAGTAGACACACAAAATAGAGAAATAAATACATAAATATAATATATACAATATATACAAGATAATAATATGACAGAATTGATACCAAACATAATTTCAAATTGTCTAATAAGGCAAAACCCAATTCTATGCTCTGTATAAATGATCCATTTAAAATAGTGGCATTGATATATATACACTACCAAATGTAAAATAGATAATTAGTGAGAAGCAGCTGCATAGCACAGGGAGATCAGCTCCATGCTTTGTGACCAACTAAAGGGGTGAGATAGGTAGGGTGGAAGGGAAAATCAGGAGGGAGGGGATTTGGGGATATATGTATACATATAGCTGATTCATTTTGTTATACAGCAGAAACTAACACAACATTGTAAGGCAATTATACTCCAATAAAGACGTTAAAAATAAGTAAATAACTAAATAAAATAAAATACAATGATTCAGGGCTTCCCTGGTGATGCAGTTGTTAAGAATCCACCTGCCAACGCAGGGGACATGGGTTCAATACCTGGTCCCGGAAGATCCCATATGCCACAGAGCAATTAAGCCCGCATGCCACAACTACTGAGCCTGCGCTCTAGAGTCTGTGTGCCACAACTACTGAAGCCCACATGCCTAAAGCTCGTGCTCCACAACAAGAGAAGCCACCGCAATGAGAAACCTGCCACCACAACGAAGAGCAGCCCCGACTCCCGGCAACTAGAGAAAGCCAACATGCAGCAACAAAGACCCAACGCAGCCAAAAATATATTAATTAATTAATTAAATAAATAAAATACAGGGCTTCCCTGGTGGCGCAGTGGTTGAGAGTCTGCCTGCCAATGCAGGGGACACAGGTTCGAGCCCTGGTCTGGGAAGATCCCACATGCCACGGAGCAACTAGGCCCGTGAGCCACAATTACTGAGCCTGCGCATCTGGGGCTTGTGCTCTGCAACAAGAGAGGCCGCGATAGTGAGAGGCTGCGATAGTGAGAGGCTGGTGCACTGCGATGAAGAGTGTCCCCCACTTGCCGTAACTAGAGAAAGCCCTCGCACAGAAACGAAGACCCAACACAGCCATAAATAAATAGATAAATAAATAAATAAATAAATGGATCATCACGTTTAAAATAAATAAATAAATAAGTAAAATACAATGATTCAAGAAGGCTAAAAATAAAGGAAAGACAAAGATTCACTGGGCAAATGGAACTTAGAAAGTGAGGGTTGGAATCCTGATATCTAACAAAGTAGGATCTTGCCAAAAAGCATTGAATGAGCCAAAGAAGGATACTTTACAACATTAAAAGTTACATTCTACAATGAAAATATAACAGTTATGATTATCTATGACAAAATCATCTATATAAAACAAAACTGAGAAGAAATAGCAAGGAAAATAGATAGAAACACAATAATAACAGGAGGCTTTAACACACCAGTCTCAATATAAGGTAAGTTAAGTGGACAAAAAATAAGTAGACAGATGCAAACATATTCTACTCCCAGATAATAAAGAATGTACCTTCTTCTCAAGTGCACCTGGGGCATCTACAAAAAAATGACCAACCGTAAAACAGAAATATTATAAACAATCTTTATGATTATAGTTCAATAAAACTGAAAATTAAAAATATCTACTCCCAATTCTCTCCCCTAAAAAAGATCTCTTCCCCTGGAAATGTAGAGATCTTCTATTAAACAATTTTTTGGTGAAAGGAGAAATGCAAACAGAAATTATAGAAAATCTAAAAATAGTAATGAGTGAAACACTACATATCAGAATTTATCAAATGCATTTAAACAGTGAATAGAGGAAAATTCATAGCCCTAACATCTATATCAATAGAAATTAAAGAATGACAAATAATTGTTGACATTTCAAGTCAAGAAGCTTGAAGACAATATAGTTAATCAAAAGTACGTAGAAGGATAAAACAAGACTAAATGTAGAAAACAAGGTGAAAAAATCACGTTAATAAATCAAAATCCTGGTCCTTAAAAATATCAACAGGGGGCTTCCCTGGTGGCACAGTGGTTGGGAATCTGCCTGCCAATGCAGGGGACACGGGTTCGGGCCCTGGTCCAGGAGGATCCCACATGCCGCGGAGCAGCTGGGCCTGCGAGCCACAACTACTGAGCCTGCACGTCTGGAGCCTGTGCTCCGCAACAAGAGAGGCCGCGATAGTGAGAGGCCCGCGCACCGCGGTGAAGAGTGGCCCCCGCTTGCCGCAGCTGGAGGAAGCCCTCGCACAGAAACGAAGACCCAACACAGCAAAAATAAATAAATAAATAAATTTATTAAAAAAAAAAAAATCAACAAAATAGACAAACCACTTGCTATTTTAATTAAGGAAAAATGAAAAAACACAAACATAAGAAATTAAAATTAATTATTAAAATTAAAAATTACAGGGGAAAATAACTATTGATACAAAAAAATTGAAAAGATAGACTAGTTTGCAAACCTTTATTCAGATAATTATTTTATTATTATTATTGTTTAGATTGTAAATATATGCTCATATACTTTGTATAAATTTAATACAATAACAAAGAAAATATATTAGGTAAGAGCATTAACTATGAATAAAAGCAATACAGCAATGATGAAACATTTTCTGAAAGAGTAACCTAATTTTATTGGCATTTTCATGTAGTTGTTCCTGAAGTTTGAATGATACCAGGAGAAGCGACCCTATTTACTTCATCAAGAAACCCATTTGACATGGCACTAAATGTGGTCCTCCACCTATCATACAATAGAATTTGAACTGCCTAAACTTGCCCTGGGGTCACTGTTTCTCAAAATTATCATCCTTTCAGGTCCATTAGAACAACAGGAGACTTCTCTATCATTCTAAAAATAAAATTTCTTAACAAGTTCCCTACTTCTGTCTGAACTTTTGGTTACTCTTTACATGATTTTTTCCACTCTATCCCCATTATTCTGCATTTTTATCCTCTACTTGAAGTCTTTTTGTTTCTATTTCTTAGATTCAATGGCCTCCTGGTTTCTTCTGCTAACTCACAGTCATTATGGTCCTTTGGGATTTTCAATCTCATGATCTTTTAGCTTATGCTCACTAAGAGCTCTGTTCCTTCTTTATTTCCTATTAAAATCCCTAATAATGAGAATCTGTCCAGACATTCCCTATTCACCATTCACCACATTGTGCCCATTCATGCATATGCCACTGGCTAAGCTGGGGAGAGAAAATTTGTTAAAATGTGTACATAAGTGTGAACATCAGCTCTGATGAAACAGACAAGTACAACTTCCCACTCTACTCTGTAACTGCTGAGCACCTTTGGAAGATTATTGAAACTATCTAATCCAAATTTCTTCATCTGTAAAATGGGCATAATAACATTTTGTTACAAGAATGTTGTGAGGATCAAATGAGATCCAGACAAATTTTGCATTTGTTGACTATTATTGTTGTCATTGTTGCTATTATTGTTATTGTTATAATATAGTGGTTCAGATGCACACCCTAGATGTTTAAAAAAAAGTGTCTGAATTAGGTTGGTTGTTTTAGTGTTGAGATTCAGAAGGAGTAGTGACTATCAAAAGTGGCTATTGGTCTAAAAAAAAAGGTAATTAAAGGCAGAATGACTGCCTTTGTAAGGAATCCCTGGAATTAAATGGAATGAAGCAATGCTGGTTAATGTAAGTAGAAGAATGATCCCAGACACACACTTAACATTTTATAAATGAAACTTTATTAAGACACTTCAATGCTATTTGTTAGAAATGTCAATATTTTACATGTTTTTCAATGTACATTGTACCAAAATTTCTATAAATAAATAATCTTGCGCATAAAAATAAAAGAAAAATGAGAAAGCCTGTTTTATTACCTTCTACAATCATTTCACTAATTTATCATTCTAGATATGTTGATGGTTAAACCACTGCTAAAGGTATAACTGTATATATATGTATGTATGTATGTGTGTATTTTAAGCTTCAACTGTACTTCTGTTCTGCCTTCATTCTACTTTCTTTATCTTTTCTTTTGACTGAATGGCACAGAGCACAATAAAATATAATTTAAAAAGTAAAGTTTTCCAAAATTACATACAAGCTGTTTTTTTCCCAAAGTTATAAGAAAGATAACTTGGAATTTTAACATGTGGGAAGAATCTTATCCTAAGAATATGATTATTTATTGAATATAGTGAATACATCTTTTTAAGTGGATCTATTTTAGAAAACATTTATTAAAACCTGAAATAGTACTTAATAATTTTAACTTCTTTGGAATTTAAAAATCATCTTTATAGAAGAAAGAAAAAAATCTAGCTACTGTATGAAGTCCCTAAATGGCAAAAAGACCACTTTTCAGCATAAAGCAGGATACATTATATCATTTACATACTTATCTCATTTTCAACACTTTCTATAGGAATAAACTGTGGTCCTATACCTAGTATCAATGTGCACTTTATTAAGTCAGTAATGTGATCTGGTATCAAATTACTTGTAAGGTCTTATTTAAATATTAGTGATGGGTTAATTACACAATGATTAATGTCCATAAAATGGTAGTATTTCCTAGTCATTTATCTAAAATTCATAATTATTTTTCTAAATTTCTTAGTATTTTAAGTTGATAAAATATTTATAGCAATCAGCTCCGTTGAATACACTAAGTGTTTGAAAAAAGCTTAAAAACAGAAAAAGACCTTTCTAGTGTGGTGAAAACCAAATTATTTTTTTCAAGCAACATCTTTCCTTATAAATGTCAGATGATGAAAAAGAACATAAGCCAAAGACAAGTAGTCATTGAATAAGTCTGTACTGTAAGACTCCATTTAGTTGAAACAAATTCAGAATAGATTGCAAACTGTATCTATTTATGACATAAGAATTATGCATGTAATATTTTAAATTTTGCTTTGTAAAGCCATTTCCAAAGTAAAAAAATAAATCTATTAAAAATCTGTAGAATCATCTAAGGGAAAAACTTATTACGTTTTCAAATTATGGGCTGAAAAAATTGATAGCTATATTTAACATTTTTCTTGTCTATATAATCATCGTTTTAAAGTGTAGACCTATCACAGTTGTCATTTTTTATTAGCATCTTACTTTTTTATTAGTAGCAGGGAAACACCTTGACTAATATTTGTTCTGTGACAAAAGTTCATAGCTATAAAAATATTTCCTAATTTTTACTAGCTCAAAATTTTCATACACACCCACTGAAATTGATCAGATTTGAAGTCATATAATCTGAATTATTATTAAGGTCACATATAGTAATAATAATATCTTAAATTTCCATCAATAGTTATAGTTAAAAAAATGTTTCCTTATACAATGTTTCTCAAACTTTCCCACAACTACCTTTCATTCCATTAAAGTAAATATATATCTTTGTTGGTCTGGGGATACAGGTTAAGCAATTTCAGTAAGTACAGTCATCCCCCAGTATCTGCGGGGAACCGGTTCCAGGACCACCATGGATACCAAAATCTGTGCATGCTGAAGTCCCTTATATAAAATGGCATAGTATTTGCAAATAACCTGTGTTCATCCTCCTGTATAATTTAAATCATTTCTAGATTACTTATAATACCTAATACAATGTAAATACTATATAAGTAGTCGCGAGCACAAATCAAATTCTAGTTTTGATTTTTGGAACTTCCTGGAATTAAAAAAAAATATTTTTGATCTGCAGTTGGTTAAATCCATAGATATGAAGGGCTGTATAATTTTTCCTAAACTTCATATTTTATTTAAATATTTATGCAGCATTCTACTGTCAATTATACCCATGGCCATTTTAATATGTTTGTCATGTCCGTTCATTTTAATCACTTGTTTGCAAATACCTTCAAGTCCTTTGCCTCTCTCTCATTCTTTGTTCTCCCCTGGAAAATCTCAGCTCTGATTCGATCTCTCTTTTCACTCCTGCTCTTGGGCAGCTAAAATAAGCTAGAGGAAAAAAGAAAAAAAAAAAAAAATCAGGATCATTCTGATCGGTCTCATTTTAAATTTACAACTCCTAATTTCAACCGGGCTATCTCTTCTGCGAACTATCCATTCACTTTTCCACTATCCTACAGAATAATTTCACACATTCTCTCTCCTCATACTTTCAGTATATCTCAGTACTTGGAGTGGTCGAGTCCTTCAGTAACCATGCCACCCGAGGCTGGTTGCACTAATTACTTAACTGCATTGTGCCCAACACTGACCCTAGTCCGTATGGCACTGTGATGCAAATTGGTGCCCCCTTTTTCAAACATATGCCATAAAATTGATGGAATAACTATACATATACAGGATGAACGTGAGGTAAGTGTACTTCTTGGACTTGTGCAAGGCATAATTTGAACTATGCTAACCTGATATAATCATTTTTTTTTTAATGTGAGTCAAATGTGACAAGAAAATGGAAGCACTGCTATAAAAAAAATTTCAATGAATTCTTAACCATAGGATGGAGAATAGCTCATACATCCCATTGGACAGAGGAGAAAAGAAAGGGAAGAAAAGAAAGAAGTAAAATTATTCTCATTAATCTTCTCTTAATTGAGGGCAGAGTGGAGGATTATAACATCGTGGTGGGAAAAACTATGCATCTCAGAAGAGGAAACGATTGATGCTACATTTGCAAATTTTAGTAAAGAATTATATTTTCAATTACAAGAATAGAGAAGCAAAAGTGTCACTAACAAAAAGAAAAATTGTAGTATGACTTTTAAATAAGAGAAAAAAAAACTAAAAATAATTTGATCAAACCACGAAAATTGAGGAACTGCCAAAAATTTAAATTAGTTTAAAAATTGATTATATCAAATTGGATTAAAAACTAAAAAAGATAAATACTGTTTATAATAAAGGCACTTAAAAAACAAAGTGATAACTTGAGAATTTAATGACCGATTACTGTAAAAACGGTCCCATTTCTCTAAGGATGTTAATGTCCATGCTCTTTTCCATATAATTTTGCAGCTCTTCCCACCAAGAGGTGGAGTCTATTATCTTACTCCTTGAATCCTGCTGTTCTTAAAGCTTTCTTTGGCATATTGAATTTGATAGAAATGACAATGTACCAATCTTGCATGTTTCTGACCTACCTCTGGGAGCCCTGGCATTGTCATATGATTAAGTCCAGTCTAGCCTGCTGGAGGGTAAGAGACCACATGAAAAAGCCCAGTTTTCCATCTGAGGACATTCTAGATGAAACGACAGCCATCTAACTCCCAAACATTTAAGAAAGCCCATAAGAGTTCAGGAGAACCACCCACTCAGTATGCAGCACAGAGCAGACACATGAATAGCTCAGCCAATGTAGGATAACTACTTAGCTGTATCATTAACAAGAATATATAGTTGTTATATTTTAAGATACTAACTTCAGGGTGATTTGCCAATAAGCTTTGGGGTGGTTTGTATGAATGGATAATTGATACATATTGAAAATAAAGAAAGGTAAAGAGATAGTATACACATACTATATAAAAGAAGCAGGATTGGCAATATTAATATCAGACAAGGTGAAATTTAAGTTTGAAAATACTAAGTAGGATAAAGAAGAGTAGTGTGATACACAATCTAAGAAAATTCATTGTTAGTAAAAATGTAGAGATTTGTAAGACTACTTTTTCTAATGTTAAGCCAATAAAAGTAATTTTTATTGCAAAAAAATCCATCAACTATAAAAATTAATAAACAGCTCTTAGGTAATGCTTAAATCAAAGACAAAATTGAAATGGAAATTCCATGCTATCTATTAAGAAATGAAAAGGACAATACTTTGTAAACAAATCCAAGGACAAAACAAAGGCAATATTTACAGGATAAAAGTATAATCTTAGTTTCTATGATTACTAAAGAAGAACAAAAATTAATGAATTCAGTATCCTTCTTTTAGGGAATTAAGGGAAAAAACTGAATAAGTCAAGGAAATAATAATGAATTAATAAAATACTAAAATTAATTAAATAGAAATATATATATTGAGATATCTGTATATAAGAATTTAGTATTGACAAAGCTAATTCAATACATGGGGAAAGCATAGAACAGTTAATAAATGGAATTGTCACAATAGATGTTCCATCTAGAAGAAAACCTAAATAAATCATTTTCTTATCCAATACAGAAACAATTCCAATTGAATTAGAGCAAATGAAAAAGAATAAATGAATGGATATGGTATACTTGCTTAATCAACATTGAAAATAAAGAATCCATAAAATACAGACATATGATAATATGAAGATTTAAAAACTTTATATTTTATGAAAGATATCAGAAACTTCAACAGAAATAAAATGGGTATATAAAAATATTTGTTAATTCAGATGATAAACAAAGGACTATATTTATAATACTAAATGACCGGAAATAAAGAAAAATAATCCAAGGGAAAACAATGGGCAAAAGATATGAATAGACATTTCATACCAGAGTAAATCTAAATCATTAAAAGAACTATGAAAAGATGTTCAAATTCACTAGTAGTCATGAAAACAAAAATTAAATGAACAATGAGAAATGATTTTATTCTCATTAGGGTGGCAAAAAATTTGAAAAGAGCTTTAACATTTATTGATGGCAGAGATGTAGGGAAAGGGATTCTCTCATACACTGAGGGTAGAAAAATGAATTATTTTGCCTTTTGGGGAAGAAGTCTTTTAACTTCCATAAAGTTATAGGTAGACATACCTTTCAACCTAGCAATTCTATTCCTGTGAATATATCCCAAAGAAAAAAAAACCAAGTAAGGATATAGATAGAAATATATTTACTGAAGCACTTATTGTGGGGACAAAACTAGAAACCAAATAAATAACCATCAATTGCTCAATAAAATAGGGCACAGTCACAGCCTGTACTATCATGGAGTTATTAAAAAAGAATGGTTTAGAGTTATACAAGAATATTGATATATATATCCATTAGGCAGTTTTGAAAGAAGAAAACACAACAAAATTTGAAATGGGTAAATAATATGGTTTAATTGAGTAAATAAGGCCTAATTTCAAAAATAGTATTTATCTATTTGAGTATACAGACTCATATACTATTATACAAGTCCTGAAGAGTATGTGTTCAGGAGAGTATAGATTGCCTGTGAAGAGACATAGAAGGAGTAGGGGAGGGAATGAGAAAGCCTAAGGCTCACTTAACTCCAGAAACCTTCACTCATATTCCAAGTGAATGTAAATAGCACCACTGGAGTTGTAAATGGCACAGTTTACAGAGCTGTACATGGACTCCCTGATATGCATTGACAGAATTTCTCTGTAGAGAAAAAGTACCAACCTCATATCCATCCAGGTTCAACAAGAAAAGTTGTCTGGATCTTTCAATGGTCTGTCTTGGGGTTATAGACTGAATATTTATAGCTCTCCAAAATTCATATGTTGAAGCCACAACCCCTAATGTGATAGTCTTTGGAGGTAGGGACTTTGAAAGGTACTTAGGGTTAGATGAGGTCATGAGGGTGGGATCCCTATGATGAGGTTATTGCCCTTATAAGGAGAGATATGCGAGAGCTTGCTAATTTTCACTCTACCATGTGAGACACAGTGAGAAGTGAACCATCTGCAAGTGTTGTACTGCACCCTGTAGGTCTGAAAGCCTTGTAGTTGCCCAGCCTTGAGACTGAAGAAAGAGCCCAGAGACAGTGACAGAGACAGAGACACCAGTGGCTTATGTGACAGGGAAACATATACATCTGAAACAAGGTCCTGGAGCAACACACCACCATATGTGGCAGATAGTAGGCAGGACATGGCAGCAGTCTTCACTACTGGGGGGAAAAGGAGGCAACTATTCATAGGGGGAATTGACCTCAGGTTGGCTCATCAGTTACCAGGGAAACCAGCAGCTGGTATGGGGCAAGTACATAGGCGGTTACTAAGTAAACCCTATAATTAAGATAATTGGATAGTCATGTGAGTGAAGTAGGGCCTGATCGAGTAGGGAATGCACAATGAGCAAGAGAACAGCCTTCCTGAATGGCTTGACCATACAGCAAGCCAGGAGGAGAGTCCTTACCAGAACTTGACCATGATGGTATCCTGATCTCAGACTTTCATCCTCCAGAACTGTGAGAAATTAAATTTCTATTGTTTAATTCACGCAGTCGATGGTACTTTGTTATGGCAGCTCAAGCAGACTAATACACATGGGCTAGAGAAGGTAGAAGGTGGTAATAAGCACATCATATTTTCTCTTAAATTCCTGCTTTAGAATATAATCATTTGCCATAATGCTTTATGGGAAAATAAGTTCATAATTTTAATTTAACATTTCCATCAAGGAGCTCAGAAAGAGTCCAGGAGGAGCAGGATGCAGACACAATTAACTGTGACGAGTAATGAAGTTCTAATAACTTACTAGAGAAGCAGAGAAGAAAAAATGGTTTTGTGTGGGGATTTGGAAAAGACTTCAAAGAAAGGATGCATAATTACTAGGCCCGGAAAGATTGACATGTTTTCCAAAGCAAGAGAGAAGTAAGACCTTAGAGAAAGAAGGGAATGTATGAATGAATATGCACAGATTGGCAGTGTAAGTTTCACTTTGGGAAAAGAGTATAGTAGTTCTGATTAAACTAGAGTGTGGGTAAATGGATAAAAGTGGCCAAGAATGAACTTGTAATGCTCACTATGAGAGACCTTTTTCGTAATATGTGTCCTCCAGAATCAGATCCTGGGACAAGAATTTGAATGCAAGTAGTTTACGTGGAAGGAGCACCAGTAGAGGAGTGGGGAAATGATTCAGGGAAAGGAATGCAGTCAATGAATTTTCACTATTAGGCTAGCCGCCACAATAGAGTAACTGGGTGGCTGGAGCTTAGTCTCATGGAGAAACTGGGGAACGGCATAAAACACTCACCTCAGAATTATTCCACCCAAAGTATGGGTGAGATTTGTAGTTTTAATTCACCAGCTCCCAAGTGTCATTATTTGAAGGCTATTCCCACGAATGTTGGTTCTCCAGCTATAGCAACCTGCTGCATGTACCAGCAAAGCTGCCTTTTATCGTACCAGAGGAAAAATTCTTAGCCACAGAGAAACCAATTTTAGCAGGCAGAGTACCCTGAAATGGTTAAGTCTATGGCTATGGTAAAGGACTTATAGCATCTGATATACTCAAATGAATATTGTGCTAAAGAGCTGGAACTTCACTCTATAGGTTATAGAGAATGAGCAAGAGTTTTTTTTTATAAAGGAAATTGGTCACAGGTGTCTTTTGTAAGCTATTCTGACAACAGTGTGGAGGTTAAATTGTGTTATGTGGAGAGTGGAGCATTATGGTAGAATTTCAGATGAAAGATGATGAGGGCTTGAATTATTTGCAATAGGAAAAGGGAGAAGGATGGAATGATGTTAGTGACATCCCTTTAGTTATAACTACAGATGTGGAAAGTCATCAGACATGCAAACCCAGGGACATGACACACTCAAAAGGATTAGTAAGATGTGTTATTTGAGTGGCTGGTTAAATGGTGAGAGCATTTAACCAGCTGGGAATTTGAGAGAAAAAATTGGTTAGAAGTAAAGATTTTAAGTATGGTTTGAGATGCATTTACTGACTTGGAAATTCCTGTGAAATATTCTGATGGAGATGTTCAGTAGACACTTAAGGAGTTGGAACTAGAGCTCAGATAATAAGTAGGAACTACTGAAAGAAGAGAGATTTAAAGTCCTAATGTTGTATATGAGAAAGCATATGCCTACCTCTCCATCTTGATGTACTTTGAAACAAAGATCTTCATTCTGGTTTCCAGGAAATTAAAACTGATATAACAGAAAGAAAACAAGACCTGAAGTAAAGAGATCTGGATTTGAATCTAGACTTTGTCAACAATAAACTGTAACAAAGGAAAGGGGAGGGGGGAACCTCAAAATGAAAACATTAGACTTTTTGAAAATAAAGGCCTGTGATAGCAAATTTTTCAGGTGGGAGAATTTACATGACTGTATTTGTGCCACATTTTGGTAAAACAGGTAATATGGTTGCATAAACATACAAATACATAAAGTATTCCCTTGGCAAATCTATATGAGCAGGGAAAATAAATTCTAAGTGTCAGGTTTGATGTCATGACTTTGCCTAAATTGTTTAAATCTCCAAATGTAAATTGCAAAACTTAATGAAATGCCAAAGAACTTTTAAATTGCAGCTCCAAAATTTAGCAAATTTAAGTGATATAAAGCAACATTCTGCCTTATGGTAGCGTGTGCATGTATTTTTGAGTGATATGGATTAGGCTTGTATGTTTTATTTCTGAAAAGGAGATTATCCCTAAGAAATGCAGAGACAGTTTGCAGGGATTTGACATAGATGGAGAGCCCTGTACACCACAAATGAAAGAGTTCAGAGCTTTTAAATTGCACTATGTAAACCAAAGACCCTGGTTAACTAACAGATCCATACTTCTTCTTTCCAAATAAATTGAATACAAATAAAATGCTGACTTAGTAAAAATGTTGAAAAAGTGTGCTTCCTGAAGAAACATGAAATTTAATTATTATTATGTGAAACTTACATAGAAAATGTGACTATTAATGTTTTACATGAGTGAGCAGGATGGTAATTTTGAGAGATAGTATAAGTATTCAGAAATCAAAAAACAAATAGGCAGCAATACTATGTTGGGTGACTTTCCATTGGGACTATTTTTCTATGTCTATTTGATATGTAATAAGATAGGAACAGAAGAAGCACAAACTCATTTACAAGAGGTTGTCTTACAAACATAGACAAAGAATTTACTGAGGAAATATATGCATTAAAAATGTGAGTTCAAAGATCCCTTTTATATTAACTAGCATTCATTTCCTCTAAGATCTAATCTGCTCAACAGACTTCAACCACGTTTTTACACGGCAACAATAAAAAGGACTGCAATTAAAAACATTTTAAATTTGACTTTGCAAACTGTTTAAAGCTTTTCCAGAGGAAATAATGTGTGTCTTTTACAACAGTCCATTCTTCATTCTCTCCTAAATTAGCTGCATAATATGTGAGCAAATTTCCATGCCTAGTTAGAGCTCATTATTCAGTGAAGTCTCAGGGAATTAGGATTTTTTTAATCAATTTTTTTCCTTTGCCCTTTAAGCATCTTTCTAATTTAAACAGTCCCAAAGAACACTGATATCATTGTACCCATTAATTCCTACTTGTTTTTGATGAAATGACAAAGGAGCATGGATTTTTCACATTGATCATTTGTGTGTGTATATATTTTTAAAGTTTTTCTGTAAAAAGTTTTATTGTGAAAAGATACATAGCTTGGCAATTGCAAACTTGCAAATATAATATGTGAAGATTATGACTCAGAGAGGATTAAATGTAGAATAAACAGCCAACAAGGTAGAAAAGATAAAGGCTGGATAAAATGAAGTCTTAAACTGCCAATCTGTTACTTAAATATTTTAAGTTTCTTCCTCTGGGGTGATTATTTTCTAGATTTGATTTAAAGATGTTTTAAGCATTGTTTGCAGCTGTTGCTTCAATGCTCTTTGCAACCTCAATCCGTGTCCGTGTCAAATCATAACGTGATACTGTCAAATTCATAAATAGAAGCCTTTTCTGTTGCTCATTTTTGTGTCCAGCATATCCAGATGCAACCCTGCCAATTAAGGAATTTTTATGGAGCATATCTGTTTGATCTAAATCTTAGTGTCTGCATATGATTTTCTGTTTCCTACTTGTTTGCAAGATAATTTGTAGCAGGTAAACAGCCAAAATTAATATAATTGTGTTTAAGGAAAAGCAATGGCTCTTTTAACCATATCCAAATTGGATAATGAGATTTTTTTTCTGTCAACAAAACAATATAGAGAGAGAGATCTAAAAAGCTGAAAAATCTAGCATAGCAAAATAATATAGAACTGGTCCTAAAATGGTAAGACCAAATTGTTTTAAATCTGTATCTATGAATAACCGTTAATATTCAACACAATGATAAAAAATCTAGGTTTAAGATTATGATTGGCTTAAAATAAAATTTGGGTTTGGCATTTACCACTTTGTAGGATTTACCTTCTAGACACTTCAGTCATATCATTAGAAGAGTGGTAATATTACCTAACTCATCAGATTAATGAAGGATTTAAAGTAATTATATATGAAAAGTGTTACTGTATTTAATACCTATTCTTACTAAAGGTTTCAATTGAACTTTCAAATTAATTCATCATTCTGTTATATTGATAAAATGCAGAAGGAAGTAAACTGAATAAAGCCTTTGAGGGTGCCATATTGCTTGAATATGTGACACTTGCTATTGTCAGTTTACCAATTTAGATTTTCAAATCCACCCTCTAAGACATTTATTGACTTAAAAGAAATAAACTGATCATTGAGGTACACTGCAACCACGTGACAATAGGTACTTTAATATCATTACCAAAATGCCAGGATCTAGATTTAAGATTATTATGGTGAGTCTCTAATTCCATCACTTTTAAAATCATGAGAAACTAACGATAAGAAATCAAGGCAATGAGATTTTAAAAATGGTCAGACCGTGTCCTGGCCTCTATGTCTCTCCATCTTGCTGAACACCATCTAATTTCTCCCTCTGTTAACTAATTCAAGAAAGAAACTGCCCCTGACCATTTTTTTTTTTTACAATGGTGGGGTTTGTTCAGCTGTATTTCTCCTCTGAATTTTGAGAAGCATTGTTCCTCAAATTACCTTTTCTTTTCTGTCACTACATCATTAGCAAGCAATGGTTGCCTTAGCAACTCTTTAATAGGTTGCAACTCTCAAAACCTGTCTTTTCTAGACAGTCTTCAGACAGGATTCCTAATGGTACCAATAGCTCTTCCTAAGAAATATGCAAAAACATCATTTCTGATTAGAAAACTAATCATGTAGCTTAAATATTTAAAATATTACACATTTAAGAGCTAGCTACATGTATTTATCAAAAAACTAAGATATTGTTTTACAAAATAATAATAATTGATCATGATAACATCTACCATTTACTAAGTATTGCATTATGCCAATTTCTTTTTCAATAACCCTAAGAGGTATGCAACATTACTTTTATAAATTTATCAGAGACTAAAATTTATAGGACTTAGTTCAGTTGCATGCTGGTAAATAGTTAACAATCAACATCCACCTCTCTAAAAGAATTTTTTTGTGTGTTTATATAATATATATATATATATATATACACACACATATACACATATATATACTATATATGTAATTTTTTATGAATATTACCGAAATAATCATGTGTAGTGCATAATTTTGAAATAATAATTACCTTTGTTTTTAATACAAGGTACTTCATTTTAATGTTGTCATTTAATTTTTAATAATGGCTGTGTTTAACAATTGCCTTGCAAAGTTCTTGAAAATTAAGCAATCAGCTCTTGCAATCTAGTACTAGTCTCCAGCTTACCACTATGTTAGTTACTTGCACAAGGTCAGATTGCTACTAGGGACTATAATATATAGATGCAATAGAGCTTCTTAAGGAGGAGATTCAATGAAATATGGGTACAGGGCTTTCAGAAGTTCAAAGAAAGAATTTTCTGTTAAAGCACTGCCTACACAAATTTTACTCAAATTCGTTGGCATATTGCTTTCTGTCTCTTATGTCCCTAGTAATTTACTGCTCAGAACCCAGCACTTATTTCCACTATAATCTTCTGGCATAAATATGTCTTTAACTTGTTCAAAGACAATTCATGATCTAACACCTGCTTTCATAGCCAGCCGCCTCTTCAGGTTTGACCCTGTCAACCAACCCACTTGTGACCAGATCTCTGTGCTCAGTTTGATGTGTTCCCTGAATTTGTTTGTGCTCTTTCCATCACAGTTCCTTCGCTCACTTGCCAGCCTTAGAACATGGAACTCCTCAAACCCGAGGACTGGTGCTAATATACTGGCAGCCCACTCAAGAAAAGGCTCAGCAGTCAGGCTGACTCCTGGCACAGCTTTGGAGGAAGTGACACTTATCTTTGACACCCTTTTATTCCCTTTTCATCACTCTCCCTTCATGTATTCTCAGTTGAGCTGTCTTCTCTTTTCCCTTTAATTTCCTCAGCCGGGAATACCTTTCCCTAGGACTAGCTCACATGAAAATATTCCATGAAACTTTTTCCTCTGTCCACCATCTCAATTAGTATCAATGGATTATTTCTTTTCCCACCTCAGAATATTGTTTGGCCTGAGTTATAATCAATAGTAACCGCCTCCAACAGAAATTTATGCAGTGGCTCTTATGTGCCAGATGCTAAAATATGTGCTAGCAAAGCAGAGATAAACATAACCGGAAAATACTCCATGACCTAGAGGGTACTTTTTGGAAACACAAAGACTGAGGACATAATTGCAGTAACGTAAGTGCTACAATAAAGGAAACTGTTTTCAAAGGAGAGTGAGTAAACTTGGTTTCTGTTGATCCTCAAATGTCATAGCACATGTACCTACCTAGTCTGCTTCTACTAGGAACGAACTTTTTTTTTTAACATCTTTATTGGAGTATAATTGCTTTACAATAGTGTGTTAGTTTCTGCTGTATAACTAAGTGAATCAGTTACATGTATATATATATCACCATATACACTCCCTCTTGCATCTCCCTCTCACACTCCCTATCCCACCCCTCTAGGTCATCACAAAACACGGAGCTGATCTCCCTGTGCTTTGTGGCTGCTTCCCACTAGCTATCTATTTTACATTTGGTAGTATATATATGTCCATGCCACTCTCTCACTTTGACCCACTTCCCCTTCCCCACCCTCGTGTCCTCAAGTCTGTTCTCTATGTCTGCGTCTTTATTCCTGTCTTGCCCTTAGGTTCTTCAGAACTTTTTTTTTTTGAGATTCCATATATATGTGTTAGTATACAGTATCAGTGTTTCTTTTTCTGACTTACTTCACACTGTATGACACACTCTAGGTCCAGCCACCTCACTACAAAAAACTCAATTTCATTTCTTTTTATGGCTGAGTAATATTCCATTGTATATATGTGCCACATCTTCTTTAACCATTCATCTGTCAATGGACACTTAGGTTGCTTCCATTTCCTGGCTATTGTAAATAGCACTGCAACGAACATTGTGGTACATGACTCTTTTTGAATTATAGTTTTCTCAGGGCATATGCCCAGTAGTGGGATTCCTGGGTCATATGGTAGTTCTATTTTTAGTTTTTTAAGGAACCTCCATACTGTTCTCCATAGTGGCTGTATCAATTTACATTCCTACCAACAGTGCAAGAGGTTTACCTTTTCTCCACACCCACTCCAGCATTTATTGTTTGTAGATTTTTTGATGATGGCCATTCTGACTGGTGTGAGGTGATACCGCATTGTAGTTTTGATTTGAATTTCTCTAATGATTAATGATGTTGAGCATCTTTTCATGTGTTTTTTGTCAATCTGTATATCTTCTTTGGTGAAATGTCTGTTTAGGCCTCCTGCCCATTTTTGGATTGGGTGGTCTGTTTTTTTGATATTGAGCTGCATGAGCTTCTTGTATATTTTGGAGATTAATCCTTTGTCAGTTGCTTCATTTGCAAATATTTTCTCCCATTCTGAGGGTTATCTTTCTGGGATTTCTATCCTGTTCCATTGATCTATATTTCTGTTTTTGTGCCAGTAGCATACTGTCCTGATTATTGTAGCTTTGTAGTATACTCTTAAGTGAGGGAACCTGATTCCTCCAGCTCCATTTTTCTTTCTCCAGATTGCTTTGGCTATTCAGGGTCTTTTGTGTTTCCAAACAAATTGTGAAATTTTTTTTCTCTTTTTGTGAAAATGCCATTGGTAGTTTGATAGAGATTGCATTTAATCTGTAGATTGCTTTGGGTAGTATAGTCATTTTCACAATGTTGATTCTTCCAATCCAAGAACATGGTATATCTCTCCATCTGTTTGTATAATCTTTAATTTCTTTCATCAATGTCTTATAGTTTTCTGCATACAGGTCTTTTGTCTCCTTAGGTAGGTTTATTCCTAGGTATTTTATTCTTTTTGTTGCAATGGTAAATGGGAGTGTTTCCTTAATTTCTCTTTCATATTTTCATCATTAGTGTATAGGAATGCAAGAGATTTCTGTGCATTAATTTTGTATCCTGCTACTTTACCAAATCCATTGATTAGCTCTAGTAGTTTTCTGGTAGCATCTTTGTGATTCTCTATGTATAGTGTCATGTCATCTGCAAACAGTGACAGTTTTAATTCTTCTATTCCAATTTAGATTCCTTGTATTTCTTTTTCTTCTTTGATCGCTGTGGCTAAAACTTCTAAAACTATGTTGAATAATACTGATGAGAGTGGGCAACCTTCTCTTGTTCCTAATCTTAGTGGAAACGGTTTCAGTTTTTCACCATTGAGAACAATGTTGGCTGGGCTGTGGGTGTGTCATATATGGCCTTTATTATGTTGAGGTAAGTTCCCTCTATGCCTACTTTCTGGAGGGTGTTTATCATAAATGGGTGTTGAATTTTGTTGAAAGCTTTTTTGCATCTACTGAGATTATCTTATGGTTTTTATCTTTCAATTTGTTAATATGGTGTATCACTTTGATTTGTGTATATTGAAAAATCCTGGCAATAGTGGGATAATCCCTGCTTGATCATGGTGTATGATACTTTTAATGTGCTGTTGGATTCTGTTTGCTAGTATTTTGTTGAGGATTCTTGTATCTATGTTCATCAGTGATATTGGCCTGTAGTTTTC
Source organism: Balaenoptera acutorostrata (assembly GCF_949987535.1). NCBI lineage: Eukaryota > Metazoa > Chordata > Mammalia > Artiodactyla > Balaenopteridae > Balaenoptera > Balaenoptera acutorostrata. The sequence continues at coordinate 64,446,763 of NC_080064.1, forward strand.
TTTTTTTGGGACATCTTTGTGTGGTTTTGGTATAAGGGTGATGGTGCCTTGTAGAATGAGTTTCAGAGTGTTCCTCCCTCTGCTATATTTTGGAAGAGTTTGAGAAGGATAGGTGTTAGCTCTTCTCTAAATGTTTGATAGAATTCACCTGTAAAGCCATCTGGTCCTGAGTTTTTGTTTGTTGGAAAATTTTTAATCACAGTTTCAATTTCGATGTTTGTGATTGGTATGTTTATACTTTCTATTTCTTCCTGGTTCAATCTCGGAGGTTATGCTTTTCTAAGAATTTGTCCATTTCTTCTAGGTTGTCCATTTTATTGGCATAGAGTTGCTTGTAGTAATCTCTCATGATCCTTTGTATTTCTGCAGTGTCAGTTGTTACTTCTCCTTTTTCATTTCCAATTCTGTTGATTTGAGTCTTCTCCCTTTTTTTCTTGATGAGTCTGGCTAATGGTTTATCAATTTTGTTTATCTTCTCAAGGAACCAGCTTTTAGTTTTATTCATCTTTGCTATCATTTCCTTCATTTCTTTTTCATTTATTCCTGATCTGATCTTTATGATTTCTTCCCTTCTGCTAACTTTCAGGATTTTTTGTTCTTCTTTCTCTAACTGCTTTAGGTTAGAGAGTAAGTTTAGCTTGTTTATTTGAAATTTTTCTTGTTTCTTGAGGTAAGATTGTATTGTTATAAACTTCCCTCTTAGAACTGCTTTTGCTGCATCCTGTAGGTTTTGGGTCATCGTGTTTTCATTGTCATTTGTTTCTAGGTATTTATTGATTTCCTCTATGATTTCTTCAGTAATCTCTTGGTTATTTAGTAGTGTATTGTTTAGCCTCCGTGTATTTGTACTTTTTACAGTTTTTTCCCTGTAATTGACATCTAGTCTAATAGTGTTGTGGTTAGAAAAGATACTTGATATGATTTCAATTTTCTTAAATTTACCAAGGCTTGATTTGTGACCCAAGATATGATCTATTCTGGAGAATGTTCCATGAGCACTTGAGAAGAAAGTGTATTCTGTTGTTTTTGGATGGAATGTCCTATAAATAACAGTTAAGTCCATCTTGTTTAATGTGTCATTTAAAGCTTGTATTTCCTTACTTATTTGCATTTTGGATGATCTGTTCATTGGTAAAAGTGGGGTTAAAGTCCCTTACTATGATTGTGTTACTGTCGATTTCCCCTTTTATGTCTGTTAGCATTTGCCTTATATATTGAGATGCTCCTATTTGGGTGCATAAATATTTACAATTGTTATATCTTCTTCTTGGATTGATCCCTTGATCATTATGTAGTGTCTTTCCTTGTCTCTTGTAATAGTCTTTATTTTAAAGTCTATTTTGTCTGATATGAGAATTGTTACTCCAGCTTTCTTTTGATTTCCATTTGCATGGAATATCTTTTTCCATCCCCTCACTTTCAGTCTGTATGTGTCCCTAGGTCTGAAGTGGACCTCTTGTAGACAGCATAAATATGGGTCTTGTTTTTGTATCCATTCAGCCAGTCTATATCTTTTAGTTGGAGCATTTAATCCATTTACACTTAAAGTAATCATCGATATGTATGTTCCTATTACCATTTTCTTAGTTGTTTTGGGTTTGTTTTGTAGGTCTTTTACTTCTCTTGTGTTTCCTGCCTTTTTTTTTTTTAATTTTCAAATTTTTCTTTATTTACAATGACATTAAGTAAAAAATAAAAGACCCCAGAACAAGTTGAAAGTGACCATGGAAGAAAAGGGAATCATATTTTCATACCATTAATAGCACTTTTCCCCTACTCTTTTGAACAAGGCATCCTGCATTTTCATTTTGCTCTGGGTCCCAAAAATTATGTAGCAGGCCCTGCATAATACTTTCATTACTAGCTTGTAATTGGCTACTTAGTTGCTTAACTCCTACTAGATTGGCCTACTGCTGAACACATAGTAGGCCAGAAGGAAATGTCAAAAAAAAAAAAAACTGGACATAGGTAAGAGGAGACCTTATTTAAAAGGATTATTGTGACTGGAGGAAAGGGACTATTGCAGTAGAGAATGCTCTGACCATAGGATCTGCAAGCGTCTCAATGGTCTTTGAAAGAAGAGATCTGGACACCGCCTTTTAGCATTTGTTGTAAAGCTGATTTGGTGGTGCTCAATTCTCTTAGCTTTTGCTTGTCTGTAAAGGTTTTAATTTCTCCATCGTATCTGAATGAGATCCTTGCTGGGTAGAGTAATCTTGGTTGTAGGTTTTTCCCTTTCATAACTCTAAATATATCCTGCCACTCCTTTCTGGCTTGGAGAGTTTCTGCTGAAAGATCAGCTGTTAACCTTATGGGGATTCCCTTGTATGTTATTTGTTGCTTTTCCCTTGTTGCTTTTAATATTGTTCCTTTGTATTTAATTTTTGATAGTTTGATTAATATGTGCCTTGGCATGTTTCTCCTTGGATTTTTCCTGTATGGGACTCTCTGCACTTCCTGGATGTGATTGACTATTTCCTTTCCCATATTAGGGAAGTTTTCAACTATAATCTCTTCAAATGTTTTCTCAGTCCCTTTCTTTTTCTCTTCTTCTTCTGGGACCCCTATAATTCAAATGTTGCTGCATTTAATGTTTTCCCAAAGGTCTCTGAAACTCTCCTCAATTCTTTTCATTCTTTTTTCTTTATTGTGCTCTGTGGTAGTTATTTCCACTATTTTATCTTCCAGGTCACTTATCCGTTCTTCTGCCTCAGTTATTCTGCTATTGATTCCTTCTAGAGAATTTTTAATTCCATTTATTGTGTTGTTCATCATTGTTTGTTTGCTCTTTAGTTCTTTTAGGTCCTTGTTAAACTTTTATTGTATTTTCTCCATTCTATTTACAAGATTTTTGGATGATCTTTACTATCATTACTCTGAATTCTTTTTCAGGTATACTGCCTATTTCCTCTTCATTTATTTGGTCTGGTGGGTTTTTACTTTGCTCCTTCATCTGCCTTGTATTTCTCTGTCTTCTCATTTTGCTTAATTTACTGTGTTTGGGGTCTCCTTTTTGCAGGCTGCAGGTTCATAGTTCCCGTTGTTTTTTGTGTCTTCCGCCAGTGGATAAGGTTGGTTCAGTGAGTTGTTTAGGCTTCGTGGGGGAGGGAACTGATGACTGTGTTCTGGTGGATGAGGCTGGATCTTGTCTTTCTGGTGGGCAGAACAATGTCCAGTGGTGTATTCGGGGTGTATTATGATTTTAGGCAGCCTCTCTGCTAATGGGTGTGGTTGTGTCCTGTCTTGCTAGCTGTTTGGCACTGGGTGTCCAGAACTGGAGACTGCTGGTTGTTGAGTGGAGCTGGTTGTTAGTGTTGAGACAGAGATCTATGGGGAGCTCTCACTGATTGATATTACATTGGGCCAGGAGGTCTCAGGTGGTCCAATATCCAGAACTCGGCTCTCCACCTCAGAGGCTCAGGCCTGACATCTGGCCAGCGCACCAAGACCCTTTCAGCCACATGGCTCAGAAGAAAAGGGAGAAAAAAAAGAAAGAAAGAAAAAAATAAAATAAAATAAATAATGTTATTAAAATAAAAAAAAAATTAATATTAGCAAAATAAAAAAATTAAAAAGTAAAAAAAAAAAAAAATGAAGAGAGCAACCAAACCAATAAACAAATCCACCAATGATAACAAGTGCTAAAAACTATACTAAGATAAACATAAAAATCAGAAACTTGTCAGTCACATACAGCAAACCCCAAGTCTACAGTTGCTCCCAAAGTCCCCTGCCTCAATTTTGGGGTGATTTGTTGTCTATTCAGGTATCCCACAGATGCAGGGTACATCCAGTTGGTTGTGGAGATTTAATCTGCTGCTTCTGAGGCTGCAGGGAGAAATTTCCCTTTCTTTTTGTTCACACAGGTCCTGGTGTTCAGCTTCGTATTTGGCCCTGCCTCTGCATGTAAGTCGCCCTCTGGCGTCTGTCCTTCACCCAGACAGGAGGGAGTTAAAGCAGCAGCTGATTAGGGGGCTCTGTCTCACTCAGGCCGGGGGGAGGGAGGGGTACGGAATGTGGGGCGAGCCTGGGCTGGCAGAGGCCAACGTGAAGTTGCAACAGCCTGAGGCATGCCACGTGTTCTCTCGAAGTTGTCCCTGGATCATGGGACCATGGCAGTGGCAGGCTGCACAGGATCCTGGGAGGGGAGGTGTGGATAGTGACCTGTGCTTGCATACAGGATTCTTTGTGGCTGCAGAAGCAGCATTAGCATTTCATGCCCGTCTCTGGTGTCCACACTGATAGCTGCTGCTCGTGCCCATCTCTGAAGCTCGTTTAGGCGGTGTTCTGAATCTCCTCTCCTCGCGCACCCAGAAACAATGGTCTCTTGCCTCTTAGACAGTTCCAGACTTTTTCCTGGACTCCCTCCTGGTTAGCTGTGGCACACTAGCCCCCTTCAGGCTGTGTTCATGCAGCCAACCCCAGTCCTCTCCCTGGGATCTGAACTCTGAAGCCCAAGCCTCAGCTCCCAGCCCCCGCCTGCCCCAGTGGGTGAGCAGGCAAGCCTCTCAGGCTGGTGAGTGTTGGTCGGCACTGATCCTCTATGCAGGAATCTCTCCACTTTGCCTTCTGCATCCTTGTTACTGAGATTTCCTCCATGGCTCCAAAGCTCCACCCCTGCTCATCCCCCCATCTCCGCCAGTGAAGGGGCTTCCTAGTGCGTGGAAACTCTTCCTCCTTCACAGCTCCCTCCCAGAGGTGCAGGTCCCATCCCTGTTCTTTTGTCTCTGCTTTTTCTTTTTTCTTTTGCCATACCCAGGTACGTGGGGAATTTCTTGCCTTTTGGGAAATCTGAGGTCTTCTGCCAGCGTTCAGTAGGTGTTCTGTAGGAGTTGTTCCACATGTAGATGTATTTTTGATGTTTTTGTGGGTAGGAAGGTGATCCCCACGTCTTACTCCTCCACCATCTTGAAGGTCCTCCTAGGAACAATCTTAACATCCACTAAATTACAGCAGAACCTTAATTCTACCAGCAAAATAAATGTTTTTAAGTGTTATTTTGTTAGCCATTATATTTATTTCATTAATGCATAAATGCTATCACTTCCAAGTGCTAAAAGCAGAGATGGGATAAGAGACTATCTGTATTGAAAATATACCGAAAGTAACCATATTTGGGATTCAACAAACATTTATGGAGTATTTACTATGTGACAGGTACTAGGACAGGGATTTTCAAAATGACATTTAATCCTTCCTAACACCTCCTATTTTATGGGTTAGAGAACAAAGTTATCTTATAAATTAAACCTATAGCTTCTAAGAGCTTAACCATGACAAATGGGAAAAATAACACAAATACCAGTGTCCTATTTATGTAAGAAGAACAGAATATAATGTCATTAATTCATTGATATCTTAGACAAATATAGAAAGTGAAATGTAGTCACTAATAATAACACACTGTCTATATGCAGTGATTCCACTGTTGGCGCTTACATAGGCAGCATGTGTTTGTTGTGCTGTTAGTGTTGCTTTCTACAAGAGATCAATATTTTCCTTTTATTGTTTTATTCATTTGTTTGTTTTGTTTTTTTATAGAAAGAGAAATACTGTGGACATGAGTTGATGCAGGTGAAGTCCAAATAATTGCCTTGAAACTTGCATGGCATTCCAAGTCAACTTAAAACGCCCATGAAATTCAAAGCAGAAGAATCTAGCATGAGGCAATACTTAGGTTTTAGCCCTTTCTAGTTTTGTAATCATTTGCTTTTCTTTGCTCTATGAATTCTTTATGACTCAGAATATCAAAATGCACCAACCGTTGCAGTACATAAAAGATCCTCCACCATGTGCAATCCATGGGGAGAACACCATTGGAGACCAAGGGAGCAGTCTGACCTTTCCCAGCACATTCACTCCATGTAGGAAGTAAGGATTTTATAGGACTGGTTTCAGTATCATCATAAAGGTCTACATCTCTGAAATATCTGGCCCCCTAGAAGTAAAACTTTTGATGTAATTATCAAGTAGCCGTTGGTCTAAAATATTTCTCTTTTTACTATGTATATTAGGCTATGATTTTTGTTACTTATAAAATATGAAAATTAAAATCCAAGTAATTATATATTCTTTGACTTTGGCGCAGTTTATCACAGGGAAATAGCAGATCTATAATCTTGACAAGGTTGTATCATCTGCTATGTTCCTAAAAACCATAGACATATAGTTTATACTTATGAGTTTATACTTATATATAATAAAATAAGTTCAGTATTTATGAAATATCTTCACACACTCTTATGATATGCCGTGAATACTGTAAAGGATTTAAAGCAATCTTAAAACCAATGAACCTATAAAACATATCTCTATCATGTAGTTAGAGCGTCAAGGAAATGTATCTAGAATTGTACCTACCCAGAATAGTCTTAAAGAGTTTAAATTTTTAAAATTATATGTGAAGTCCTGCTGAGGAATCATGAATTATAACTTATTTTGGATTTGTAACAAGAAATGAATATATAAATGTACAAACGTAGAAAAATAAGTTATTTTCTTGGTATCTTAAGTCATCAGAAAAAAACAGTGCAGATTTTTAAAGAATCCTTCATATCTTGTTTTCTTTGATTTGATAGTGTTCTTTTAAAGAGATTGAAAAAGACTAGAATTCATTACAAGTCCTTAATTGCCAGTTTCTCCACAAAATAGATGTTTATGCGCAGGCTTCAGAATAGCTACCATTCATTTGAGGGAGATCTTGTACAGCCGAAGTTGAAATAAACAGCAATGTTTTACTAAGTTTGCAGAAGCATAATTAGTCCTAGAGGCACAATATTTTTAAGCGTCAAACACTTGTTCTCCAGCTGTACTATTTGGATCTGTAGTTTCAGAAGCGGCTTATAGCTCTCTCATTGAAGTCCAAGCTTTTCCATGACTGACAAGCACTTTCACTATGTGTGTGCTCACAGAAACAGAACAATGCATTGCCACTACTTCTTTGATAGGGGCATTTGCTACCTTATTTTTTGTTTTTAGTTCAGTAGTGCATATAAACACTTCAAAATGGATTCCACTGGGGCCCAGTAGCATTAATTTGTGTTTGTTCTGTCATGCAATTATAATAGAGAAATGAAATAACTGATCGGGAAATTCACAGGTGGGCAGAAATTGTAGTTTAAATATATCTTTTCTACAATACTGTATTAGAATCTACAGGGGGTCACAGTATTCATTTCCCTTTTTAAGAAAAATACCCTAGTGGAAATCATTTTGAAGTACTCAAAGGTTTTTGTTTTTAAGTAGCAGATTTTTAAAAATTTCTTTCGTGTATATAATAAATAACAAAGGCAGCATTTATAAAATATGTTCACTTTAAGAATCTTGTAAGTAATGCAACCTTATTGTAGCTGGTTCAGTTGGTACCTTCATGAGGTTGAGACCCAAGTCACTGGCATGGCACTAAGTGTTGGCCATGACACCTCTAAGCCAGCAGACCATGTTCTGTACTTTGGAAAGTGTATATATTTATAATAACTACATTCATCTGAAGCCATACAAATTGTGATTGTTCCTATAAAGTATTAAAATGTATACCATATCATTTGGTCCAAATTCATCCTGCTACTTAAGGCAAAAATTTAAAAAAAGACAGAGTTAATAGCTACATGATAAAAAGATAGATGATAGAGAGATAATTGAATCCCTTTGTACAAGGCAACAGAATCCTTGATTCCCGTTCTTTTTGCTGTTGCTGATGCTGCTTCAACTTGAAATACCCTTTCCCTCTAATTTCACCGTTGAAATCTTATATGTATTTAAAGATAAACCAAATTCTCCCACCTCCCTTTGTTACTTAAATAGCGGTAACTTCCTTCCTCTCTTGACATTGAAATTTTGAGAACAAGGATCATGTCTTTTTACCTTTAAATCCCTTGTCACATAGTAGATGCTCAAACATTATAAGCATGATAAATGATTTTAACCTACACTAAGAAAAAAAAAAGAGAAATGTTATAAGATCTCACATGTTCTTGAGTCATATGTTCCTTATATCTCTGTTAAAACACTTTTCAAAATATATTATAGGCTTCTGACTCTAAAGAAGAGAATGATTTCCTCTCTGTAGCATAACAATTTTATGATGATGTAAAAGAATAACAAAAATATATATCCACAACAGCAAAGAGAATGGCAAAAAGACAAAAGCAGACAGAAATCCAATGGAAGAGCAGTGCCTGATTAGTCAAAGTCAGAGAAGCTACAGTTGAAATACTGAAGCCTGAAATATGTGCAGTGGGAACTAGGGCCAAGGAGATGGTCATGCTTTAGTATAAATCTGTATGCCTAGAGCAATGATGAGCTATTGAAAATTTTATGTTGGGAGAGTTGGCATCATCCAATCTATTACATTTTGCAAAGACAAATGAGACCAGGGGAAATATTTGGAATATATGTTAAAGACACAGGTTTAATGAACCCATTATATAAAAAGTTCTTATAAATTTATTTTTGGAAATAGAAATACCAGCTGAAAAATGGGCAAAAGATATATAAACAGCCAATTCACATAAAGTAATTACAAATGTCTAGTAAATATAAAAATAAAAATTTGAGTATCAATGAAATATTATTTTTATCTATAAAATTTCATAATCAGAAATTGCTAACGTTCATACTATTATACTCTACAGCCATTAGAAATTATATGGCTTGTAAGTCAAGTATACTTCAATAAAATTAATTAAAACAAATAAATCGTATGGCTTAATTACATATATTGACATGGAAATGCGTTAATGATGCACATCTAATAGAAAACAGGGGTTTCAAAAGAATATGTGTCACATAATTTTATATTTTGTGATAGTTATGCATGCATTCACACATACACATATGTGTGTTCCTGTGTGTGTGTGTGTGTGTGTGTGTGTGTGTGTGTGTGTGAGAACAGAAAAAAAGCCTGGGAAAAATGATAACATCACATTATCTCTAGATGAGAAAACTACTTTGAAATCAGAAAATTATAAAGCTATTCTCATTTTTTAAAAAATGAATGTGTATTTTCATTCAAATGTTGAATATGCTGAGCTCTATTTTCTGTACTTAGTACTGTAGCAAATGGTGTGGTGTTTGAAATGTTTTTTTGTCTTTAAGAGCAGCTGCTCTCATTAAGAGACAAGAATAAGTGTATTTTAAACTGCTAAACCAATGCAAATCATTGCTAATAACAAGATAAGAAGTATAAATTATATATGCTACCTGAATTCACAGGAGAGAGGACTGTTGATTTTCAGTAAGAATTCTCAACATTCATTTACTCATTTCACTGAAAAATGCTGAGTTCCCAATTCCTATCAGTTGTTGGTAAGTCCTAGAAATATAAAATGTAAAATAGATTTCCTGACCTAAAGGATCTCAAAAGGAAGACAAATGGGTATACAAAGGAGGACAGTACATCAAAATACAATAATATAAGCAAGCTCTGATTTGGTGGACTATGTAATAAGAATGCTTAGCTCAGCACTTCCCTTAAACTTCTTGGAGCAAGACTACTCAGAGTCTCACCACCACATCCTACACACACACACACACACACACACACACACACCCCACCACCACCATCACACTAAAAGTCTGTGACTGGTGCAATTCACTACTTTCTCACAGTATCCTATGTTCCCCAACTTATGTTATATCAGTAATATGTGTGATAATTCGTCCTACCTCAGTCTGATGCTTTGTCTTAATTCTCAGTTGTTTCAAATCTCTGGAAGGAAAATGGAGACTATGGTGCCCATTCACATAGCAGCCAGACATTACTGAGAACGAGATAAAACAATCTCAAAATGAGGGTAACATAAAGAATTGAGCAAAGCATATTTGGGCAAAAGAAGCTGACTATTATTTTGAAATCAATGGAATATTTTCACAGTAAGAAATAATATAAGAAATAATAGTGACTTTGCTACACGAGGAAATGAGCTAGGATCTTTCCTTGTATTGTTTAATGTAATCTTCAAAAACATCCTAAGCAAGTACTCCCTCACTTTACAGATAAGTAAATTGGAGCTCAGAGAGTTGAAATAACACAACTAAGACACAATAAGCAGTCAGATTAAGGTTCAAACCCAGTTCTGTCTAGCATCAAAAAATACATATTCTTTCTACTAAACCATGTAAAGTTTTATAGTAATATTTTTTCCAAAATATCTTCTTTACCAAAATAAATAGTTTTAAGCACTTAATATGCTAGAAACTTAACTAGGTATTGTGAATAAATAAGTTAAAATCTCTTTATTTAATAATCTCACTTTCTAACCAATTACTCTCAACATGCCCTGTTATTCCCCTTCCCTAATGCTAAGATAATATAACCAAATAAATGAACAGAAACTATTTGTACAGAAATGACTGAATAAATGTAGGGCACTTTGTGTTTACCAGACAAAAGCATTCTATGAATTTACGGTGGTATAGTTATTAGGAAATGATGCAAAAGTTCTATGACTCATTTTGTCATGTACTTTGACTTTACTTTTCAAATGTAAACTTCCATACTCCTATTTTGCTCAATTTTAAAATTTGTTTATGTTTTAACAGGAATTTAATACACAGATTGCCAGTTCACTTGCATTTAAATTAGCATGAGATCACATTTAAAGGGTGGTGAAGCATAGGCCTTATTTCAAAAGGGCTTGTACACAAAGAGACAGAGAAGTTCAGTGCAGAGCTGCACAGCTGCAATTCTAGACATATTTTCATCTTGGCAGAACACTCCCTCTTAAGCACACAGTACTGAGGAGCAAGGAATCCATATGAATCGATTGTGATTTATTATGCTGCCATTTAATCTATAATTTTCTGCACTCTGGGGAAGTTTGTGAAAACCCCAGATGGTAACAATGTACTTAAAGATAAAAACAAAGGCAAACCACATTTTCTAAAATAATGTTCAAGTTCACTCTTTATTAGCTCTTATCTGGAGAGATAAAAGTATAGTAATTATTCTTTTTATACACAAGAAATGTTCAAGCCTCTGCAAGTTTCCCTGTTTTTCTCCATTTCATTGATGTCTGTGCATGCACTCTAAGATTTCTTTAGATATTTTACATGTATATATTATGTTAACATGATAAATTTTCAGTTCACTTATAGTATAAACTTCTGATAAGGAGGAAACTTTACACTTTGTCCAAGGACACTGAAATTAGAATTTTAAAATTGGGATCAAGTTAAAACACTAACACTTTTAGAACAGGTTTATAAACAGAGGGGAGTGGTAAAGGACAAAGCTGTTAGGTCAGTTGGTTCCCCCAAAGGGAAGGGACTTTAATCAAATGCATATAAGACCACTTGAGGCAGAAGAATAGGCATATGAAGAAAACCCTAAAATAGTATGCAATGGAAATATCAACCAAGAAACTCAATGGTTTTGCATTGGGAGAAAAAGCACTAGTAAGAGAATAGCAAGATAAAAATGAAAGGAACCCAAATGCATTGAGGATAACATCACAAAAAGGGAACAGAAAAGGGTTGGATTTTGATTGAAAAATAGAAAGAAATATGGGACATAGAGTGAGATGTTTTGATGAATCAAATTTTGTTTAATTTTGGCTTAATCAAGGGTGTGTTGATATGTTGAGATTGTCATTACTCGAGAGAGTCCCACTATAGTCAATCTACAAGAATATAGAAGATTTCAGAAGTCTTGGACCTGGGAAACTGCTTGAGTTCTGCTTGGCCCAGACTTTTCCCCATACTTATATATACACAATTCTTTGTTGTTTATGATTCAAATAGGTAAAACAACACCAATCTAACATACATAACTTGATGAAATACTGGCACACACAGGTGACACATGCCAGGACTTTAGTTAGACTAAAATTCCCCGAAGGAAGTTATCAGGTCCTTTTGGTCACTGATACATGTTAGCATCACACACACACTTAGCATATAAAAACTGCTCAGTAAATTCTTATTAAATAAATGAATGAAGGGAGGATATAAGAAATAAAGGCATGAACATAGATTGTTTTGAAAAAACCACCAATAAGGACTGTCAATAGGTTTTTTGGTAGGATTACATGAGTCAATATATGCAAAGTATTTTGCACAGTATCTAAAAATTAGTAAGTGCTCTAAGTGTTAGCTATAATTATTATTTATTCATGAAGAAGGTAGAAGTTAGGGATAATAAGTTTGGAAAACAAACTGACTCAGAGTTGTTGAATAAGATTTAGAAAATAAACATTTTCTAAAGAGGGCTGGAAAACTCATATGGAGTCTAGAAGGCATTAGTGTCTTGGTACCAGGAACTGCATGCCTGAGGTAAGACAGATTTCTCACAAATCTCAATTTGAGGGTTGGTATCTGATTGTTAACGATAAGTCCAGTTTCAATAAGGATTTTACTCAGTGGCTGGGAACATACAGAATAGATCATAAAGAACGGCACTCACAGGAACTTGGGGCTGTCCTTAAAGGACCTAGAATGAGAGCAGGCTTCCCTGCAAAATCATCAGAGAAAACATTAAAACACATCTCCATACAATATACCCAGGCCACCCTCCTGCTCACCACTTTTGACTTACTGCTGCCCACTCTTACCCAACCTGATGAGACAGTCCCTCGCCATCAACCACCTGGGGGTAGCAGAGAAAGCTTAAATTTATTTTCTTTCTACATACATTTGTTGAAAAATTTGTTCAGCATCCAGGTCTACTGAGTTATGAAGAAGAGGAGTATTTTTACCAGCAAAAGTAACAATTGGCCTTCTGTATCTCTGAATTCAAGCATATTTTTATATTTAAAAATATTTGAAAAAATTCCAGAAAGTTCGAAAAAGCTAAACTTGAATTTGCTGTATGCTGAGCACTATGAGTCCATGTGAATGATGTGACAGGTAGGCATGCCCTGCCTGTAGCCTCCTGCCATTCCACAGATTCTCAGTCTCTCTCCAGCATTCGCTATTGGAGCTACTTGTGTTGGGTGCACGCTTTGTTTCTGTGAAAAAAATGAATCCTAAAAAGCAATGAAGTGAACAAAGCAATCCCTCAAAGGCTAAGAGGGACGGTAAAGTGCTATGTCTTGACAAGAGAATAAAAATCTTAGGTCTTTTGGGAAGTGGCACACATCTTGCCAAAGTAGGCTGCGAGGTAAGAATGCATTGAGCATTTGAACAATAAAGCAGAAGGAAGCTGAAACTCACGCAAGTGTTAGTGCTTCCCCTACAATGGCAAAAATGGTCTCTGGTTCATGATAAAGTGTTTGCAAAGACTGAGAAAGCATTAAATGTGTGGCTAGAGGACATGTCACAGAAGCATATCCTTGTCGATGGCAAAATTATGCATGAAAAAGCACTATGAGCACTGCTGTGAGAAGGTTGAGGAGAACAGGAGGAAGGAATTTAAGGCTAGTACTGTAAAGGATGGCTGGCTAGCTATGCAAAGCCCTACACCCTCAAGAATTTAAAGATCACAGGGGAGTGGTCATTGACTGATGCTGAGGCAGCACCCGTGTTCCCAGAAGAGCTCAAGAAACTCACAGAAGAGAAAGGCTACCTTCCAGGGCAAGTCTTCAACTGTAATGAAATGGGCTTGCTCCAGAAGAAGATGCACAATTGCACATTCATAAGAGTGCCAAGCCGACCTCAGAGTTCAAGGTCTGGAAATGTTGCTTTACTCTGTTGCTGTGTGTGACCACAGCAGGTCACATGATCAATCCAGGCCTCCTCTGCCGAGCAAACAATTCCCAGACCCTTAAGAACAAAACCAAAAATTGCCTGCCTGTGTTCTGGCAGCACAACTAGAAGGCTTGGGTGATGATCACCTTGTTCTTAGAATGGTTCCATCAGTACGTCATTCCTGAAGTGAAGAAACATATTAAAGAAAAGGGACTGACGTTCAAGGTTCTCCTCATAATTGGCAATGCTCCTGTCCATTCCCAATCTCTCGGTTTCACTGACAAGAACATGGAAATGATGTTCCTGCCCCCTAACACTATGTCACGTTGCAGCCACTTGATCAAGGCATCTTCAAGTACATTAAGGCAACAGATACTCACCTCATCTTCGGGAGGATTTGTGCTGTCCTTGATGATAACTTTGGTTGCAACATCATGGGTTTATGAAAGAACTTCACAATTGTAGTTACAATTTGATTATTTCATAGCCTATAGAGGCCCTCAGGCCCAAGACAGTCAATGCATGTTGGAAGCCTTATGGAGTGAGGAGGTCATTGAGCTCAGGGACTTCCCCACTATTGATACAGAAGTCAAGAATATCTTGAAGGTTGCAAGGGAAGTTGCTGAGGAAGGTTTCTCTGACATGATCAAGGACAATGTCGAGGAACGCATAGAAGAGTATAGAGGAACCCTATCTAATGAGGAACTTAAATATCTGCTGAAGCCCTCTGCAGATGATGATGATTATGATAGTGAGGATTTAGGGGAGGCAGGGCCATCAATGTGGACACTTGAAAAATTTTCAGCAGTTTTTAAATAAGTGCAAGAGTTAAAGGACATGATGCTTGAGTATGATCCTTCTATGGAAGGAAGCCTCTGTGTCACCCAAGGAATAACAACATGCCTACAATCACTGCAAGATGTGTTTAAGGATGCAAAGAAAAAGAATAAAGAGCTTCCTATAACAATGTTTCTCACTAATGCGCCTGCAGTTGTGAAGCCTCGATCTTCAACCTTGAAGATCTTCAGCCCTCAACCTCCGCAGATCCTGACATTAGTATTACTGATCCTCCTCCAAAGCATCAATGGCTGCAATCAAAACCCAGTTCTTCCAACATAGATGATCCCTCTGACATCCTGTCAGAAGGTTCAGGTTAGCCTGGTGTCTCACACTTACCTTTAGTGCCACACACCTCGCCTCCTCACCATCATCACTGTAGGCAGCATACGACAGTCATCATTGGCCATCATCTGAGGGTTATCAAGAGAGAAGAACCAGGGTTTTGGTGTTAACGGTGTGTGTGTGTGTGTGTGTGTGTGTGTGTGTGTGAGGGAGAGATAGACAGAGATAATGAATTTATATTTTCTCCATTTATATTTTCTGTATCTACTTGTATTTTAAATATTCCATGTTTTATTCCATGTATTTCTCTTTCAGATCATTAAAGGAAAGCAAACTGTACGTGTTGAAAGAAAAAAAAAAAAACACTACATTGTTGCTGACATGTACTATATAATTAGGCCTACAAGATCCTTGCACCTGTACTAAACACATACAGACCTTTTTTTTTTTGGCATTATTCCCTAAACAATACAGTATAACAACAATTTACATAGCATTTACATTGTATTAGGTATTATAGGTATTCTAGAGATGATTTAAAGTATATGGGAGGATGTGCATAGGTTATATATAAATCCGACACCATTTTATATAAGGGACTTGAGCATCTGCAGATTTCAGTATCTGCAGGGATCCTGGAATCAATCCCCGGGGATTCTGAGGGACAATTGTATGGTCTTTTAGTGTTGAGTTATTGTATTTATTTGGAAGCAAGCATGCAATTTTAGTGACATGTTCTCATGGTTGTTAAATTGTATTGTTATGCTAAGGTCCTGTGTTTTTGTTTTCCTATCTAGCTGCCTTTGTTTGCCACTCATTTTTGGCCAACATAATTGCTCAGAGATTATTCCTACCTCTAGCACCCTTCTCCAGGCTTAAGAAACAAAGGCATTGCTGGGCATCTCTGCCAGCACTAGCCTGAAGAAGCTATTGCTGTGCTATTTTTCAGCAGTGAAGGGAATGAACATAGCTTCAAAGAATGTATTCACCATTTTTCAACTGTCCTAGCCTTGTGGGTTCTCAGACATTCAACTTGGGGGAAACATCATGAATTGATTTTTAAAGTACTTTTCTACTCTTTCCCACCAAACCTTACTGTCCTCTCCATAGAGATATGTATTTACCCTTAACATCATATCATCTTTTAATGCATCCTCTAAAAAACCATACTCATTGCCCTATTTTATGCAATGAGGAGAAACTGTCTTTTACACTTTCTTGTAAACATATATTTTGATCAGTTTATGGGATATTTTCAGGGTGACTTTATTTTAATCACATATGGTGATGAACTGATATACTATTTCTGTTTGGCATAATTCTGTTGCTTTCTTGCTCACTAACTAGTAATGACAGATATGTTGATTCCCACAGATAACAGAAACCATTTTTATTTTTACAAATAATATGTGGAAATGGTTTGATAGATGTGATAAAGTGCATATAAACAAGATAATGATAAGCTTTTATTCTCTAATGCTATATTAAATGATTCATAAACAAAAACATATTCCTTCCAAACCACTATAGTCTAAAATATTTATCCATGACCCTAAAGTAAAAACAAACAAAAACTAGATCAACTTTAGTGAAAATCTTTAATTTTTGCTGCTTATATTAAAAATCAAATTTTGAATTACATGTTACCCTCATGATATCATAAGCAAATGAGTCCAAAAATAGCACAATAATCAGAATTTAAAATGCAAAATGTAATAGCACAAATCAAATGGAGAGATATATTGCAACTTCAGAGAGGTTGGTGTTTCATTGGAACAACTTATTTTTTAACAGCACTGTATTAACATTTATTCATAAAAAGATAAGTCAAAGATTGGGAAGAGGTACTTGTACCATGCAAAACTTGGTAAAGTATTATTATCTTTTATACATGAAGGACTCATAAAAATGACAAATAATACAATTAAAGTAGAGAAAATACCTAAGTAGGTATTTAGTATACCTACTATATAGTATAGTATAGTAAATACTATAGTATTTACTATAAAAGGAAATATTAATGGACAATAAAAATCTTAAAAATGACCTCGTGAGAAACATGAAAATGACTGTTAAGACTGCAGTGAGATACTTTTTACACTTAGCAGATCGGTAAACGATTTTGACAAAATCAAGGATCTATAAGAATGGAGGAAGGGGAACACTGCGAGTAAGAGCGAAATTTATTTAAACAACTTTTGAAAACATTTGACATAATTTCTTATTATGACATATGCTGTAAGCAATGATTCCTTTTCTGTACATATACTCTGAAGAAATTTTTGAATTTTGAATTAGTAGACAATCACTAGAATGTTTTTAATAGTATTATTCAAAATAGCAAAATTCTAGAATCAATCCAAATACCTTTCAAAAGGAAATTGAGTGGATAATTTGGGATAGGTTCATACAATAAAGTAGTCCATGTAGATGAAGAATCAATGAACTATAGGTTCAAGCATCAACATGGATGAAGTTTTGAGGGTGGTATGTTGAGTTCATAAAAAGCAACTTACAAGAGGCTTCACATATTGTGATATCATTTTGATGAAGTTCAAAAACTGCCAATGTTGAAAAATATATTAATGATATCCTATTTATGAGATTAAAATCTATAAGCAAGAGTATGATAAACTAAAAATTCAGAATAAGAATTATCTCTGTGAATGAAGGAGATGCATTGTAGGAAGAATGTATAAGGAACTAAAACAATATTGGTTTGATCTATGCCTTAAGTAGAAAGTTAGAAGCATGTCTGTTTTCATTATTATACTTCATAACTTACATATAAAGTTCATATATATATAAATCATTACCTAATCATTTATTTTATATCTATATACATAGATATAAAATTCTCATACCTATATGTATATATCAAATATTACATAATAACCACTTATTAAAAAAAAAAAAGAGTATGGTAGCTTCAGCAAGTAGATTGCTTGTGTATGTTCTGAACATAGGAAAACATTAATCCAGCATTCAAAATTCATAGAACAAATAATCAGTGCTAGATATTAAGAACTGACAGGTTTTCACTAATTGAAGGCTTTCAAAGACAGGAAAATTTTTATTTTTTCCTGATTATACTTCATGGACAGTCAAGACATGGAACTTGGGAAGCCCACAAACCCTTTCTACAAAATTCTTTAATATGTGCCTCCAGACTGGTCTGGTGTCATGTGATCTGTCCACCTGGCACTACTTTGTACCACAGGTGGGAGGAGAGGAGGAAGGGAAGATGTCAAATTACATGTTATACAAAGGCCTATGAGGTGGTTACTAATAACAGGATTACCCAAATCAATCATATCTTCTCTGTAATGGAGTAAGTAGATAAATCTCAATAATGGCCAATAAAAATTATTACATTTCAGCTACTGAGCAGACAATGCACATCACTCAATTGCTAGAGTTGTCTTGGATCTGGATCAACATTTTCATAGCTAAACCCTCTTCTAGTCTCTGAAAGTCCCAGCTATTTTGTCATTACATTGTTTCTGTGGGGTTTGGCTGCCCAGCCAAGATCACTGTCTTCCCAATATTCACATCTATATTTAGAAGAAATAGCTATTATTTTTGATAAAAATATTCTAAGATGTAATCTTGCTGTAACTGCATCAATATTCACAATAACGTTTCACGATATGTACGGACAATTTCTCCAATACAACTTACATGTCGCCACGTATGTGGTTCTTTGTGTATTCATACATAATTTTAAATGCAACATATTATTATATTTTCTAAAAAATTAAGTTTATATTCCACTTCAAAAGTAAACCTGTACATGGCAAAAAATATTAACTGTAAAAGTATAACATAAGATGAAAAGTAAAAGCCTTTCTCAGCTTGATCTCTCACTCATTCTCCAAGTGTAACCACAGAGATTCTTATGTATCTTTCCAAAAGTAAATCTTCTCTGAGTATATCCACTTATTTATCTCTTTCTTGGACAAATGATACAATGTTCTATGTAATGCTTTACACTATTTTGCATTTTTTTATTGGGAAACCTTTCCACGTCAATTAGTTCAGTTCCGGAGTTTCATTTGTGTTTACAAGCAAGGCTTCCATACACATACCACACATATATATACACATTTTTCTCACTTGTTCAAATATACATCATGCATTACTGTACTCCCGGGGAGGGGGAACATTTTCCCTCTGTTCCAGAAACTATATATACGTATAAAATCGTGTGTCACAGAACTGTTCATTAACATTTGGTCTAAGATTAAACAATGAAATTAGACATATACCCAGTCTGACTAAATCAGAATCATCTCTGAAGGAATCCCAAGGAATTCAGCTAATATGCTTCATTTGTTCTTTTTTCTGTATATATCTTCCTCCAGCATTTCTCTTCATTCTGGCATCACTACCAGCTTTGTCCTATACACTTTCCCTACTGTGATTCTGAAAACTTTCTCCCAACCACATGTGCTGAATTACTCATTTGAATCATATGAAATTTCTATTTTAGTAGGTAAAAAATGATTGAATATTGGCAATTTCATAGGGCACGATTCATATTTTCTTACTCCTTTAATGCTGGGAGTGGAAATACACCTCATTGGCCATTACTACATGTTGATACACATTTATATTTGCATAATCAAAAATATTATTAATATAACTTCCTTCCTTTGGCCCCCCTGTCCTTACCGTAACTGACACTGATCTTTATACTTGACTACTAAAGAGCTGCAATTTACTGTTTTGAACTAATCAGTTTTCTTGCACCATTGTTTTTCTTTTAGGTTTACCTCACTTGAAGCATTACAGCAAAATTGAAAGAACTGTTCATACTTAAGTGTAAATCCTAAGTGTAAAACTTAGAACACACCAACTTTACCCCAGCTGTTCCATTCCAGTAGGCTCCACATTTCCTTGTACCCTATACAGATCTATCTTCATTATTTATTAATGGTAAACTTTACTACATGAGGCATGCTTTTGATTCTTTGTATAATTACTGTAGTGAGCATTATCTATTCCATGTCTCATTTAATATGCCAACGAGAAAATCTCTGTTTTTGCTAAATTAAGAAAATATTTTTACTTCCAAACTAAATGTTTTGCACAATGAAACAGAAAAGATATGCTTTTTTTCTTCAGATAAGAACTTTTAGTTTACTGCTTTGGATGGCAGGAAGGTCAGAGCTAAAATCAGAGCATACTGAAACTAAAACAACTGAAAAATCCCTAACTTTAGTCCTGACATTAACCTTAAACTTAACTCTAGTTTGCTTCATTCCTTTCCACAACTAGACTTAAAATTGAAATGTCTACATTGACATTCTTACCAAAACTTACATTATTTTAGTAACTTCATATCTTTTTTAAGGAATCAAGTAAAATAAATAATAAACAAAAATAATATTGAAAACCTATTATAGCATAATTTAGAGTAAATCCACACAATAAAATTAGTATCCATAAAAATTAATAAATTTATTTTTGAAATAGCATATAGATCATAACTATGTCTTGATTTGATTTTATAAATAATTTAATATTATGAATTTCAGAGTCAGATGATAGCTGAAATCAGGATTAAGCCAAAAAAATTTTTTTAAAGAAATGGAAAATACTGTGTATGATACTATGATGGTGGACACATGTCACTATACCTTTATCCAAACCTATAGAATATATAACAGTAAGAGTGAAAGAGTGAACCGTAATATAAACTATGGACTTTGGATGATAATGATTTTTCAAAGTAGGTTTATCAATTGTAACATATGTACCACTCTGATGTAGGATGTTGATAACGAAGAAGGCCATGCACGTGTGGGGACAAGGAGTATATAGGTCATTTTTCAATTTCTCAGTTTTGCTGTGAATGTAAAACTGCTCTAAGAAATCATCTTTATAAAAATAGATTGAAATGATTATATAAGAATAACTTTTATTTTGTATCTACAGAACTTGAATGCTTACCTTTAATTTCATGAAAATTCCTGAAGTTTAAAAACAGTGCTACCTTTCATAACAAAATATTTCTCCTCCATCATCTTTTCTTTTTTTTTAACACATTGTTTTTTGGCTTACAAAGGTAAATGTCTGCCCAAATCTGAGTAAATGTGCACAAATTCAAAAATAAAGTGTTTAGCCAATACAGTTTAATGCTTTTGAGAAAAGCCAAACTAATTCCAGTTCCTTCATAAGTACTCATAATTGAAATGGAGGCAGATGGCTTTGGATCTAAAATATTACCAGAGGTAAGTATTATGGTATTTACAGTTATCAATAACTAAACTTAAAAATTGATTTACCTTTCTGTGACATGAGTCTAAGTTCAGTGCTTAACTGTACCTGTATTGTCTGCTTCTCATTTATCAATAAAACTATATATATGCACATATATATACATATATATACATATATATATATATATATATATATATATACACACACATATATATACCCTTTTCACTTTTGTTTTATGAAGGGAATGACCACTGACCCACTCACTTATATCCTCACTCCCAGCTTAGTGGATATGTGGTTCATGATGTGCAAGGTAATAACACAAAATGATACAGTCTGATCACTACAAGTGTCAGAGTGGGAGACTATGAAATCTCATTAGGTATACTGGCAAGTAGCCTTGTATTTATGAATCAAAGTTCTCAATTCCCACTATAAGTAAGTAAAGGCATCTGTTACCACATTCTGTTCAAGTGAAGGCATGTGTTCCGCACAGAATTCCAAAATCAAATGTAGTCTGCAGCCCCGTGTTTTGGAAACTCATTTTTCTCTAAAATTTAAGTGTTAAAGTATGTATGTTGCATGTGATATCATCCATTATTTCAAGCATAGCCTAATTTAATTTATCTAATAATTCTGTATGTTGACCCTCTGTGACTCAATGTTCTGGGACTACCCATTTTCACTATGTCATTTATTTAATGGGTAAGAATATCAGGTTTTTCATCAGTTTTGTCATTTGTAAAATGAGAAAAATTACCTACTTCATTGTATTGTTTTGAGTATATGTATCAACTGCTCCCCGCTCAAGCAGGCAACAGGAGTGCTGCTTTGTTTTCTAGGGGACATATGTGATGTGCAGGACAGGGGGTGGGGGGCAGCAGTAAGTAGTTCTTAAGGATTTTTAAGAACTAGGACTTGGAGAACAGAGAGGAGGGGGAAAAAAGGGACCTTGGAAAACTGTAAACCAGAGGAAAACTCTCTCCCAACTAAACAATAAAACTGTTTCCCCGGGCTGCAACTGGAGAGAGATCTGTGAGTCCTGGATAAACTCAGGGGTTTGCAATATCTTGAGAAAAAGGCTATGTGGCTTTTCTTAGGAAACAAATCCATACACCTCATGGGTATCCAGCATTACAAAAGATTTCTCTGTCCTAATCATTGCAGAAAAGTGGTAGAGAGACCCTGGATCTGAAAGGGGCAGGTAATCAGAGACAATGGATGCTCAGCGATAACCAGTGAGACACATGACTGATGATCAAAGGCCTAACAGTCTGCAAGCTCCCAGAACTTTGACACAATTCTAGAAGCAGGAGGAGGAAGCATCTGAATGACAGTTTCAGAATTCCATGCCAATTCAACTGAATGCAGACTCAGAAGCAACATGCTGTTAATTTGTAGGAGCTGAAGACATACTATGTTTCTTGCACACCATGTGGTGTGGACAGAGATTTAAACTTGATTTGAGTGGCTAACACAGTGCTCAGTATTTAGTAGGTGCTCAATAAAAAAAATATTGTATCTGTTTTTTTCTTTTTTGGTCTAAATTTTAAAAAATATAAATTAAAGGAGTTATGGTACTCTGACAGGAAAACACAAAGTTCTCAAGCTTCATATGCAGGAGAATTGGGAAGAGTCATAGTCCAAAAAATTAAATGAAAATTGCTGTACTATTAGGGTTTCAACACCCTATTGGACAAGAAAGCTATCTATAGAAACCAAGAAGACTAAATATGCTATATTGCTAACCCAAATTTTCTTCCTCATGTTTCCCAGGCTTGAAGCCATAATATTCCTGATGAGCTTGCTATGTTACCTCCTGTTTCAATGGAAACTCAAAATTCCAAAGTATCCTTCATCCAACACTGGAACAGCAAAAGGATGTAAATGAAAGAATTGGTGAAATCTAAATACAGTCTGAAGCTTAATTCATGGTAATACACTAATGTTGGGTTCTTAGGTTTGACAAATACAGAACAGTAATGTAAACTGAAACTGGGTTGAGCTTATACAGAAATTTTCTGTATAATCTTTGAAACTTTTCTGTGAATTAAAAATTATTATAAAATTTAAAGTTTATTTGTAAAAAATGAAAAATCTTTTGATGCCAACATATTTTTTAATTGAAGTGGTTCAGGACAATCCACAAGGTGAAGCCTGATGTAGATTCCATCAGGCTTATATTGAAAGCATTGTGGTGAGTACCTACTCTGTTCAGTGAGTTGGAGGATATTTTGATGAATTACATATAGATTATTTACTAGCAGGGGCTCAAATGTGTACATGAATAATTATAATTCAGAGAGTTATATTTGCCATTCTTATTAGAATTTACAGGTGAGAAAGTACCTTGTCAAATTACAGGATCAAGAAAATTTTTGATTTAAAAAATTTAAGGAGAAAGTATCCTTTGAATTAAACCTTGAGTGATCGCTTGTGTTTGAACATGTACTGATTAGGAAAAGGATATAAAGAAAGAATATACCACATAAAGTCACTAGGGTATACAGAGTTTTTTGTTTTGTTTTTTTAACATCTTTTTTGGAGTATAATTGCTTTACAATGTTGTGTTAGTTTCTGTTGTATAACAAAGTGAACCAGCTGTATGTATACATATATCCCCATATCCCCTCCCTCTTGCATCTCCCTCCCACCCTCCCTATCTCACCCCTCTAAAGCACCGAGCTGATCTCCCTGTGCAATGCAGCTGCTTCCCACTAGCTATCTATTTTACATTTGATAGTGTACAGAGTTTAGGGGACAGAAAATACAATGGTGATGATTTTTCCAGTACTGCATATAAGGAGCTTGGAGTTCCCACTCCATCCTAACAAGTAAAGAGCTAAACAGACTGAAAGTCAACAACTCTTCTTGAATGTGTAAGAGAGGGTAGGACTCAGTGGGAAATGCTGACCCCAAGATTATAGAGAGACAGACAGTTGAATAAAGAGAGTCACAGTTTCTCAGAGACTCATGAGCAGAAATAACCATGGGAACCAGTGATGGGGTAGGAAAACCTGAACTGTAATTAACAAATTGTTCAGGACTCAGTGCGGACAGCTCTGAGAGCTAAAAATTCCAGAGAAAGCCAGTCATAAAGGGATCCCACAATATTGGGAAATTTACCTCCAGTTTCCCACAGTAAATACTGTATCTAAGAAAAATCCCATCCTGCTTCAGGCAGAGGGAGGAGAAAAGGAACAATTTTAATTTATTTAATTTATTCATTTATGGCTGTGTTGGGTCCTCGTTTCTGTGTGAGGGCTTTCTCTAGTTGTGGCAAGTGGGGTCCATTCTTCATCACGGCGCACGGGTCTCTCACCACCGTGGCCTCACTTGTTGCGGAGCACAGGCTCCAGACGCGCAGGTTCAGTAGTTGTGGCTCACGGGCCCAGCTGCTCTGTGGCATGTGGGATCTTCCCAGACCAGGGCTCGAACCCGTGTCCCCTGCATTGGCAGGCAGACTCTCAACCACTGCACCAGCAGGGAAGCCCAAGGAACCATTTTGAAATGCACCAGAGCACTCCATTCTACTTAACAGAGCCTGCCTTCTCTGGAAATTAGTTAACCAGACCCTAACCTTCTGGGGTATTATCAGATCCTACCTTATGTAGAGGAAAGGAAATAACTAACCATTGCCAGCTCTATCCTTCCACACAGGGGAAAGAAAAAACCCAAATGCAGCCCACTCTACCCACCTTGTCCCACCTAAGAGTGGAGGAAAAAAACTCTTGTGAAGTTCACATTCCAAGCAAGGCTCACTAAAAGACTGAGACCTAATCATAGGACTATATGACACTTAGCTTTATTCACAATTGCAACACTTGGAAGCAACTAATATCCTTCAGTAGCTGAATGGATAAACTGTGGTATATCCAGACAATGGAATATTATTCAGTGCAAGAAAGAAATGAACTATCAATCTATGAAAAGACATGGAGGAAACTTAAATGCATATTGCTAAGTGAGAGAAGCCAAGCTGAAAAGGCTACATGCTGTATGAGTCTAACTATGTGACATTCTGGAAAGGCATAACTGTAGACAGTAATAAGATCAGTGGTTGCCAGACATTGGGGGAGCAGGCATGAATAGTCAGAGCACAGAGGATTTTTAGAGCTGTGAAAATACTCTGTATGATAACTTAATGATGGTTACATGCCATTTTACATTTGTCCAAACTCATAAAATGTACAACGCCAAGAGTGAACCCTAATAGAAATTATAGACTTTGGGTTATAATGAAGTATCTATGAAGGTTCATTGATTTTTAACAAATATACCACTCTGGTGTTGGATATTGATGATGGGGGAGGCCATGTGTGTGTGAGCAGGGGTATATCAGAAATCTCTGTATTTTCCTTACATTTTGCTGTGATCCTTAAACTGCTCTAAAAACTAAAGTCTTAATTTAAAAAAAGAACCTTTAAAAATAGTGGAAACTGAAAATAGATTATGTTCCAGCATTTTGCAGAGCACATTAAAGATCACATTATTGTGTTTTATTTAACTTTGCAGTGTTTTGACTTAGGAAGTAATTTATCAAGGCACTAATTACAAAATGCTGCATTCTTCTAGAAACAATGTCTTATTTCAATACAGACTCAGGGAAGGTTCCAATAACTTTCTCTCTCTTTAGGATGAATTAGAATCCCCCAGGAGAGAGATCCTGGGGAATAGAGAAAGCCAGCAGCTGGGAAAGTTCAATGTGAAAGAAAGCAGAACAGTTCATCAAAAGCAAAAGTTGACATATACCACATAGTGATGTGGGAAAGTAATTATTCCAAAGGACAGAAAGTAACAGATTTCCCCACAGATCAACAGCGTATAAGGATATGGAAAACAGGACAAGAAAATTGTGTAAAAAACCATATGGTCACACACTGCCAAACGTAAAATAGATAGCTAGTGGGAAGCAGCTGCATAGCACAGGGAGATCAGCTCGGTGATTTGTGACCACCTAGAAGGGTGGGATAAGGAGGGTGGGAGGGAGATGCAAGAGGGAGGGGATATGGGGATATGCGTATGCATATAGCTGATTCACTTTGTTATACAGCACAAACTAACACAATATTGTAAAGCAATTATACTCCAATAAAGACGTTAAAAAAAAAAAAAAAAGCATATGGTCGGCATAAGGAAAACCGAGATCTGAGTCCAAGTTTTTGTGCTCATATTTAGGACTGGACTCCAGATTTGCAAAGAAAAGGAATTGATAGGATCAGTACTTGGTCTTTGTCAAGAGAGGATAAAATAGGAAGTTGATTATTATAACTAGATTCCTAACTCCTTCCAAATTCATAGACCACGCTATTCCTTCCCTGACAAAATTAAAGGTACCTCTAATCCATGCTCCCTGCCTGTGTAAGAAATCCCTGAGATGGCAGGAGACACTTAACGCTATTGAAAAGGGCTGTTGAAGAATGAGAAATTCTTGGCCAAAAACAGAGGTTCAATAGAAATTATATACCAAGTACCAAGGAGAATCGCCAGCACCTTGGACCGAGAAATGTTGGTTGGTACCAAAAAGTAAAAACAAGACCCGAAGGATGGTCAAGAACAGACGTGCTAAGTCTACTTAAACTAGACCACACAATGATGCTTGTGCACATAAGAAAGTATACTTGATGCAGGGGAATTAACTGTTCAGATTTCATTTTTTCTTCTTCTGTTCTCCCCAACTTAGAAAAGTTAAACATTTCCCAAGGTATGTGCAACTTAGGTTAAATACACCTTCTTTCCTCATCAACTTTCAAATAGAAAGGTCATCATAAATCCCTGAACTCTAGTCTTGTTCTGAGTCATATTAAATCCTATGATCCATGGGGGTGGCCACAGATGCAGGAGTTGCTGCCTCTGGAGCAGTTAACAATATAGAATAAGGAATATCTCAGGTTTCACTTACCAAAGCCAAGTTATCAGTTAGACACTGAGCCCGTAGAATGATACAGAACCCAAGTTTTCCAAATTGGAGAACATGTTTCTATTTTTCACAATTCTTCAAGTCTAATATGACAAACCAATAATGCCTAAAGAATCTAACATAGAAAATAAAATATGCATTAGTTTATTTAGCATGACTGACCATATCAATGATATTTCAATACCTTATAATCTGCGGCAGAATCATTCATATGTGAAAAACTTTATAGGTAATGGCTATGCTCATATAATTGCACTTTCTGTGTAAAGTTAATTAAGCTCAGATCTATTGAACCCAAAAGGAAAGGAAACTAAGAAGTGTTAACTGGCAGTGATGTCCCAAATAATGCACTTGCTGTTTTACATAAATAAATTTATGCTCTGAAAACAGTAGCAAAATTATATATACCTTACATCATGTATGTGAGTCCTAGCATATTTTATTTTACATTATCTTTTAGAGAGATCAAGATGAATAAATAAGCTTATTGGCAGGTTGTATTTATTTTCTAACAACGTTTTCTAGAACTAAAGCTGTATAAAAAAGTAAAAGAGAGACTTTGATGATGAGAGAAACTATATTTTAAATGGATATATTATAAAGATATGAAATATACATTAGTGTTTTTAAGCAGGAAGTGATTTAATTGCCTCTTTAAAAATCACCTTTTGTCTTCCTATAAACTGAATATTCTCTTCTGACATTTTAATACACTCATATCTCCAGCCTCTTTGAACATTCTGCATCCATTCCTCGGTCAGGTATTTCCATCCTCAAAGCATTTACTCTGTCATCATTAAATATGAAATTAAAAGAAGTTTTGGTTACTTATCTTCAATAATATTCAAACTGATCAACCACAGTGAAATACAGCTTAAAGTTTATGAGTTAATAAATTAAAAGGAATGACAAGACAAAGTTGAGTTGATCAACATTTCTGCTTTAATTTTCCAGAAATCAATAAAATTAAATTATTTTGACAAGGACATAAATAACTTGACCCATTTAGATGCAATCTAAAATTATAGAAATAATATGAATATCGTTTTTCTTAAAAAAGAAAAAACTAATATATTTCTGAATGGGCTATGATAAGGAAAAATTGGTATTTTTCATTTGCTATAGCAAACAACACTTTACCTGGAGTGTACAGTTTTTTTAGCTAATTTTTTTTTGGCAACCTCTTAAATGGCCTATAAATTTGTGAGTCTTTCAATGTTATCTTGTTAGGAAAGTTCTCTCTGAGATGTAGCCAGAGAAAAATCTGTTTTCATTTTGAAAAAAATAAATAGATTCTGTCATTGTAGTGCCATTCTAAATTAACTCAGTGTACAATTTAAAAATAAAATATTTAAGTGGTTAAAAAAACAATAATATTTTCGTACTTGTTTGTTTTACATGTTTAGTGATATATGCACTTTAAATTATTTCTAATGAAAGTTGCATGAGATAAAAAATAAATCCCCAATGAAGCACAATAAATGTGGGGCAAAGACTATACGGGCTGTAACTAGGAGATTCACATAAAGTAGGAATAGGCTCTAATAGCTTTAATTCAGAAAGTATCCATTCTGCTTTCTATTTCTTCATCATTTTACAGTCCAACTTTTTCCCTATCAAAGAAAAACTATAATCATAGAATTTCAAGTTTTAACTTTTTATAGTTGGTTCTGATCAGTTATGGGGCTTGATGCTGTGATTTCAAATGTGAAGATAAGGATACCTGTTCTGAAGAGATTACAGACTAACAGAAGGAGCTGAGACTCACAATTAATTACAAGTCACTGTCATTTATGTTAAACCATATAAAATTCCAAATATATCATTTTACCTATGAATATTGTAAATTTCTATGATGCAATCTAAGATTATGCCCAAACATAATGATTAAAATGCTGCTGAATCATAGAAGAAGTAAAAAAAAATTGTTGGCCCCCAAAATGATGTGAATATTTAGTTTAATAAAATTATGTACTAAGCTATGAATCTCAGAAGTTTGAAGGATAAAAAGAAATTTAAATATGTTTTAGAAATTTATTAGAACTTTTAAATACAAAATTCTGGTAGTTTAAACTATAAATCTTAGGAATTCTGAGGTATTCCTTAAATACAGACACACATAAATACACACACATGCACAGACATTTGAACTTTTTTTCACTCCTAAAATTTGATTATGCTTTACCCATTTAGAGATGCCAGGTCAGTGTTTCCTAATCAATGTAAAAGCCATAACAAACCAGTATGCCTCAGAACTTGCTAATGACTATTAAATATAAATTTAATAATAATTCTATAAAGATGGACTCTGGATGATTAAGCAAAATCCTCTTTAAAATATACTGCCACACTGGAATAAGAAGTGATTATATAATTAACTAACTGAATTATAATGAATAATATTTATTAACTTATTTTTTAATACTATAAACATTATTTTCTTCATCTGTAACTCAAAAAAATAACTAAAAGTAAGTATTATCTAGGTCAAAATGTATTTTTTTAATATCTGAAATATAGCTTTTAGTTCTCAAACATTTAGGAATTTTCTAGATATCTTTTTGTTATTTATTTCTAGCATAGAACCTATTCTGTATGAATTTAGTCTTTGGAAATGTGTTGATATTTGTTTAATGGCCTTCTATATGGTCATTTAAAAAAATGTTCCACGTGTGCTTTAGTAGGTTGTATATTCCACAGATGTTGGGTGAGTATTCTCTAACTATCCACTAGAGCAAATGTGTTAATTCTGTTGTTCAAATTTCTGTATCCTTGTTTTTTATCTACTGGTCAATCAACTACTGAAAGAGATGTTTTAAAAAAAAAAATCTCATGCTGTGATTGTGGATTTGTCTACTTCCCCCTGTGGATCTGTCAATTTTTGCTCTATGTACTTTGAAATTTAGAATAGTTACCTCTTCCTGATTAATCGAGTCTACTATCATTATGATTTGATCCATCTTTTATTAAATAATAAAGCTTTGCCTTAAAGCTTTTTTATCTAACATAAGAACCAGCTTTATCTTGATTAGTTTTTGCATGGTATATATCTTTTCTCTCAACATTAGGGAATCCTATATTTTTAATGTGTCTCGTTAAAAAATATATATAGAGAGAGAGATATATGAATATATACATATACACATACATATATATATATATACAACTGATTGTGTTTTTTAAATGTCTGACAATCTTTAACTGAAAGTTTGTCCGTCTACATGGAATGTAATAATATTTTAGTATAAATAAGCATCTGGCCATGTATTTACTCTTTATCTCACCTGTTCTGTATTCATTTTCCTTTATTTTCTTCTTTCAAACTTACTGAAATTTGTTTTCTTTTTTTTTCTTCTATAAGATCTTCTCATGATTGCCTCAGAAACTACAATATGTATCCTTGACTTTTAAAAATTTGGAATTGATTGGTAGTTTCTTTCTTTTTTTTTTTTGCTCCTCCCTGACTATGCAAGAAATATATATCTCTTTAACTCCACTTATTTCCTTTTCACCTTATGCTCTTTTACTGTTATGTGTTTTATTTTTCTATATGTATTAAACCCTAAAAGACACTGTAGCTATTGCTGTGCAGTCAACATTCATTCAGTTTAATCCACATATTTACTTTTTTATTGTTGTTGTTTTGTTTTTTTGGGTTTTCTTTGGCCGAACCACACGGCATGTGGAATCTTAGTTCCCCAACCAGGGATCAAACCCATGCCCTCTGCAGTGGAAGCACGGAGTCTTAACCTCTGGACTGCCAGGGAAGTCCCCATTTTTGCCATTTTATTCCTTCCTTCCTTCCTCCCTCCTTCCCTTAGTTTTCCTTCTTTCTTTCCTCTCCTCTCCCCTCCCCTCCCCTCCCCTCCCCTCCTCTCCTCTCCTCCCCTCCCCTCCCCTTTTCTTTCTTTCTTTCAGCTTTCCATCTGGGGTAATTTTCCTTCTGACTGAAAAACGCATTTTAGAGTTCCCCATTGGAGTATGCTGGTGATAAACTCTTGTTTTTGTTATTCTAAAAATGTCTTTATTTTGCCTTCATTCTTGTTGAATACTTTTGCTGGTTGTTGACTTTTAAGTGTATATGTATTTTCTTTCACTGTGTGAAGTATATTTTTCCAC